>NC_134108.1:14229375-14829843 GCF_040939455.1 Microcebus murinus | reverse complement strand
AGCACCAAGTTAGACTCCCACTTGGAGATATTCAGTAATAGACATTACAAGGAATAAGTTAATGAGAGGAAGACACTCATGTACAAATCTCATAATGGTAGAAATCTTAAGGACATAAACTGATTAGAAAATACATGCTTTGGGGGAAATTTTAGATTGCAAAACAGAAAATTATTTCAGTGGTGGAAAGCTCTGTTTTGTGTGTCTCTGCTCCCTCTCTCCCCAAAGTAGAGTGAAGTCTTTGATCTTCTTGGGGAATAATTGTTTTCAGTGCAAAAGTTTTAAATTGGTCCTTTATTGTTAACAGAAGGGTAGCCATAGGTGCTGACATCAAGCCAATAAAATTAATAAGCAGCGTGACAGGCTCTAATAAATTTCACTGGTATCCTTACTCTGTCATTTTTGAGGCTAGAATGAACTGTTATTATCCCTGAACTTCAAACCTCTCATTGTGGCTACAGATGATTGCAGCTGCTAATGCAGTGCATGTTACAGTAGTAGTTTTCAGTTAACTGGTTTAAGGTTAAAGTATCATATTTAAAAGACTTATTTATGATCAGTTGGAAACAAGTTATGGCCATATGACTTTGATCTGTTCTCTAGAGTGGCCTGCAGAAATCTGGACTCCTAACAATCTATTTTCTCAACAATTTCTGAAAACAAGCAGCTTTTAAAATCTAGTTTCTCTACCATAGACTCTGAGGGTTTTGAAACTCTTTCAGTTGGAGGTGGGCCATCATTTGTTGGAAGCAGGCCATGGTTCTTTGTCTCTAACCCCAGTTGAAATTCTTTAAGCCCCTTAACTAAATCTTTCTCTCATATGAAGAATTTAGTATCGGGTTTCTGCAAGTGAGCAAGCTTCACACTTGAAGTGAGAAAAAGGACTGTTCCTTCTGTCTTTAAGCCCCGCTGCAGAGCCTCTGAGGCCAGCCAGGTGAACCTGGCATGCATCCATGGCCCCTGCCCCGCCTCTCTCTGCTGGGCGGATTAGGCCCATCCAGGTCCTTCTGTTTTACCTTCTTAATTTTGTATACTGTGTGACTTTTTAAAATGTCCGGCAAAGTCTTAAGCTACTATCAGATATAAGCATCCAATGCAAGTGACCATTAGTCCATCTTTTCGTCCCATGTGTAATGTAACAGAAATATCGACAAATACATTTTTTTTTTTGAGGAAGTGTATAACTTCAGTTCTAGCTTTCTTTAGCTTTTCTTATTTCAGCATTAGCTCTCTATTTTATGCAGGTACTTAAAAGATTAGGCCAAGATATTGTGGGGTTTTAATGCCAACTATGCTTAAACCTTGTAAATCTAGCTTTTTATTGAGATGACCACTTTCTTAAGATGAAAGCTGTTATCACAAAGCTTGTTTTTAAAAAAACAAAATTTATGGGTTGGGTGTGGTAGCTCACACCTATAATCCTAGCACTCTGGGAGGCCGAGACAAAGAGGATGGTTTAAGCTCAGGAGTTTGAGACCAGCAGTGAGCAAAAGTGAGACCCTGTCTCTACTAAAAATGGAAAAGTTAGCTGGGCATGGTGGCGCGTGCCTATAGTCCCAGCTACTCAGGAGGCTGAGGCAGGAGGATCCCTTGAGCCCAGGAGTTGGAGGTTGCAGTGAGCTGTGATGATGATGCCACTGTACTCTTGTCAGGGTGAAAGATCAAGATTCTGTCTCAAGGTGGCTCACGCTTGTAATCCTAGCACTCTGGGAGGCCGAGGCGGGCGGATCGCTCGAGGTCAGGAGTTCAAAACCAGCCTGAGCCGAGACCCTGTCTCTACTATAAAAATAGAAAGAAATTAATTGGCCAACTAATATATATATATATATAAAATTAGCCGGGCGTGGTGGCGCATGCCTGTAGTCCCAGCTACTCGGGAGGCTGAGGCAGGAGGATCGCTTGAGCCCAGGAGTTTGAGGTTGCTGTGAGCGAGGCTGACGCCACGGCACTCACTCTAGCCTGGGCAACAAGCGAGACTCTGTCTCAAAAAAAAAAAAAAAAAAGAATAATAATTTACGAACATTGGTTCATGCATGACAATGATTTTAGTATGAAAGAGCCAGAATTAAACTTGACACATACAGTGAAATGTGCTACTTGAGAAAGGAAATGAGGAAGCCCTGCCTGTTTTCACTGGGGAACATAAAGAGCATGAGAGAATGAAAGCGGATTATTAAAATGTGTAAGAAACAATTATCTGATGGTTCTTAAGTTTCAGCTTCTCTTTTTGCTAGTTGCATCTACACCCGACGGTGTTTGCTGTTGGACGTTGGAATACAGCCCTGGTGCTGGGACTTTCATGGTCTGGTTGACTTCTCACAGGGTTACTTCCTCCAAATGCTGCAGCTTGCCTTGTTACGTTTGGTAGGCAGCCATGCTGCATTGTTCAGCCCAGGGCAGGGGATGTATTTATTTTTTATTTTACGTTATTTCAGCTGTTTTCACTTTTTTCTTTACTGTCTTCTTGCCTCCTACAGAGTCCTTTTTCAAGCCGTGCCGGGGGAAGGGGGTACACTGAGTTATGAACTCTCTAGCACACAAGGGGCGGAACCTGCTGTCCCCTTTCTCAGCAGTTCAAATAGCTTCTTCTCCACGTCACCTTAACCCACTGTGGGTCTGAAACCACGTTAGATGTGTGTGGAAGCTGGTTCTGTGTTAAAATATAGAAAATAATTTCAGAGGTTTTCGTAGCTCATTAACATAGCCTGTTGGCCTAAGTGAGTTATGTGCTTATTTTTAAAAAAAAACACCTTTTTTTTTTTTTAATAAATCCGTATTTGAGGAAGAATTAGATTCTGTACTTTAACGACCCATAGTTTTCTGAGTGAAAGGTTATATTTAAAACAATTCTGTCACATTTGAGAATTTTTATTTCTGGTTTTCTTTTATATGAATTTTAGAGTATCTTTTTATCATGTTGTAAATCACTGAAGGAAACAGCAGACAAGGAAACTGACATTATAGGGGCTGTGGTCCTTCTATTATCCATCTAGGGAAGCCCTAATATATTTGGGGAGTAGAAACATTAATGTACATCATATTCTTTCTCCTTACTAAAACTCCCTGTTCTATAAATAGGTAAGTATTACATTCATTAATAAGAGAGCAACTCTGTACTCTGAGTCGATGAGCCCATTAGTATAATTACTTGAAGCAGATATGAAAGATTCATTTTGCATGATTAAAGATGACTTGTAAAAGAACAGCAGTGTTTAAGGCATCCTTCTCATTGATTTCACAGGATTACCTTGACTGTATCAGGGACCAAACAAAACTTCCTCTGGGGACCGAAGAAAGATTAGCCCTTTTTGGAAACATACAGGATATCTACCACTTCAATAGGTAAGTTAATATTCAAAAGATTGGGCCAGGTGCGATGGCTCATGCCTGTAATACCAGTGCTTTGGGAGGCCAAGGTGGGAGGATCCCTTGAGGCCAGGAACTTGAGACAAGCCTGGGCACCATAGCAAGGCCTATTCTTTACAAAAAATTTAAAAAGTATCTGGGCATGATGGTGTGCACCTGTAGTCCCAGCTACTCAGGAGGCCGAGGTGGAGGATCTCTTCAGCCTGCAAGATTGAGGTTGCTGTGAGCTATGATCTGGCCACTGCACTCCAGGCTGACTCCAGGGTGACAGAGAGAGACCCTGTCTCTTAAAAGTTCAAAAGATTGTTCTCACATGGAACATGATGCATTTTTCTCAAGTGAATGCAGACTAAGAAAACGTTACCTGTAATCCCTGATTCCACTTCATAAATCTTTGTGGGCTATCATGCCATGAAGTTTTCTACCTAGAAGCATCCTTGTTTTCTTACGAGTCTCACAATTATTCAGTATTCTCCCCCTCTCCATCCTCCTGGCTCAGAGGAAAGACCCATTTGCTCTGGCAGGGCAACGACATCTTTCTTCCACAACGTGACAGGAACAGGACATCCAAAGCTACAAGCTTCCTTAGCCTCCAGCAGCCCCAGCTACACCAGATTTTCCATACCTTTTCCTCTGCCGGGGAGGTGGGCTGGACATGGCAACATACAACAAACACTTTGTCATGATATATTGATGTAATCAATAATTTAAAAAATAATTTAATTCAAACATATTAAGTCTCTACTGTGGCAGCAGGCACTAGGCTAGGAAATGATAGTAGCAAACACGACAGGGAACTGAAAGGCACGGGAGCAAGCAAATAAGTTACTATAATATATGGATGCTTCTCGGAAGCCAAGTTAGCAGGCAGGTTAAGAGCACAGGTGCCGGTGTTAGCATATGTGGGTTTGCGTCCCAGCTAAGCCTTGTATGTGTGCTGGGTGAGTCTCTAAAAGGAATGAAACAATTAACTCACGTCAAGTCTGCTCAGATCCTACTTTCCCACCGAGGCTGCCCAGGTATCCACACACACCCCTCTCCCCCGATTTTTTTCTTTTCCTCGTGCCACTCGTCCGTTTCTAACGTGCTGTGATGATTGACTTCTCCATTGTGTCCGTCGTCCTTTTGCTCCCCACCCCGCTCACAGAACGCTGTGCGTGGGCAGGGGGCTGTTCTGTGACTGCTCAGTGTGCGGCCCGTAGGAGGCATTCACACTTGTTGAATGAAAGAATGGAAATAATAGTAAAATCCCCCTCATATGGTTATTGTGACGCTTCAGTGAGCTGATACACCTGGAGTGCCAGCACAGGGTAAGCACCAAAATATTAAGATCACAACTGGCGATCTTAATTTTGTTAGCATGAAATCCTGTTATAAAATTCTACAATGCCCTGTCGTTGTGTGACCCAACTGTAAAGCAGTCTAAATGCTCCCCGTCAGTGTGAGCTCCCTGAGGGCAGGACTCACGTCTCCTCCTTTGCCGCGCTGGAATCCCGAAGACCCAGCGCAGCCTGGCCCCTGGGAGACATGTTGTGTCGAATCCGTTCATCCTTTGGTTGTGAGAGCCCAGGACGTAGGAAATGCCAGTGTTACAACAGGATTTTTCTTGCGCTTCACTCAGTAGACTTTGAAAAATGGTTTGTATTCTGAATCAGTGTCTCTCCGCCCGGGCTGCACGCTGTGATCACCTGGGAAGCTTTTTTGAAGAATACGATGGCTAGAGCCTACCTCCAGAAATTCTGGGATCCTCAGGTGTTTGTCATGTGCAGCCATGGTTGAGAAACAGTCTAGATAAAATCAACACCAGGGCCGGGCGCGGAGGCTCACGCCTGTAATCCTAGCTCTCTGGGAGGCCGAGGCGGGCAGATTGCTTGAGGTCAGGAGTTCAAACCAGCCTGAGCAAGAGCGAGACCCCGTCTCTACTATAAATAGAAAGAAATTAATTGGCCAACTAATATATATAGAAAAAAAATTAGCCGGGCATGGTAGCGCATGCCTGTAGTCCCAGCTACTCGGGAGGCTGAGGCAGAAGGATTGTTGGGTCCAGGAGTTTGAGGTTGCTGTGAGCTAGGCTGACGCCACAGCACTCACTGTAGCCTGGGTAACAAAATGAGACTCTGTCTCAAAAAAATAAATAAAAATAAATAAAATCAACACCAGGATAAGAAAATGAAGAACGGGCATAAAAACTAGAGTAGAGAATCCAGATGTATTATACGTGTTCATTAGTTACGTGTTGGTGTTAGAACAGGCCCCCGTTTAGCAGCTGCTGCTGCCAAAATCCTGTGAGCCACTGTGTGGCTTCTCCTTCCAGAGCCCACTAATGGCCCTGCAACCCAAAAAGAGGCAAGAGGGCTGGATGCTCGGAGGCCGCTGGCCAGGTCTTTTGTGGTTTGGCTGAAAGTTGCTGGTGACTGTATTTATAGGGTGCTTACTCATGCCAGAGGCCATAGAGCTTTGCATGCATTAGCACTTCATATGCATCATATGGGCCTCTCTGACTCCAAACCCCAGGCATGGAGCCATGTGCCCTCCTGCCAGAGTGGAGCCCTGCTTTCCAGGCCATGGTTCATGAAGTTGCAGCTTACTCCAGGAGGGGTTTTTTTACTCCCTGGAGTTTAAATCTTTATGTGTCATCTTATTTAAACAAAGATTAGAATGAGTTAGCAAGAGATCTTTGCAGTGCAGCCCAGTCTGCAGAAGATGGATGACTGAGAAGACCTTTGCATTCCTGAATCGATCCACTGTTCTTTCCTATTGCTGTTCGTTGAACCTGAAAGTCAGACATGCTTAAAATAACCTGAATCAGAGTGAGTACCCTGATGATGATATGTGAGGCATTGATATAATGACACAGTTACAAGTGATTGTATTCATGCCTGTCCCTTGTGTCGATCACATTTGTATATTCCCTGTACATGCACTGTCTCATTTAATAATTTAACAGCTCTGTGAAGTAGATAGGATGCAATTATATATGTGTGTGTGTATTTTATAGACGAGGTATCCATCTTACAATATTGAAAGTCCTTTGTACACGGACATAGAGCTAGAAATCCAATCTAGTCCATTTTGAATACCTGGTTTTGTTAAATCTCTAATACCATTCAGTTTTCAAGACTATCTTCTTGTTATACAGTTGAATTATCTGTACTATTTTGTCCTTCATTTTTATTTCCTTCCTCTTAACTCTAGAATCTAAATTTGGAGCTCAGATGTGTTTGTTGTTATATTTGGTTAAGCAAGGGTATTGATGTGACTTTTAATGTCAATGCTGCTTAATAATCCTTTATTATATACCTTACATCAATTGATTTCAAAGATACGGCTATCTGGCCAATCTGTGGTTGGGGCTTGAAAAAATAATTTTTAAAGTTTCTATTAATTTAGGACCAAGTTTTTCCACATAATATAATAATATTGTGGCCAACTAGGCAAGACTTAAATTGCTAAAATTAAAGAGGACAAAAAGAAATGGTTTTATGTTGGCCTGAAAAATTCAGCTGACTAGATTTTTTTTTTTTTTTTTCAGGAAAAATTTCCAAAATACAAAAAAGCATAGAATAATATGTTAAATACCCATGAACCACCTCCAACTCTGTCAAGTAGCCTTTCTTTGTGCCATATGTGCTTCAGAAATATTTTGAAGCTTAAAAATATTATACATAATATTGATGCCTTTTGTAAACCCTTTCTCAATCACGTTCTGCTCTTCTTGAATGACATACTGATGTGCTGGTAAACCAGTTCTCTGGCACAAGGACAGGGAAGGGAGAATCTGGAACTAATAGTGGCTGCCAATTTCTGTGGTGTAAACACTCCCATCATAGCAGATTTTCAAGATCAGGCGTCCTCAAACTACGGGCCCCGGGCCACATGCTGGTGTTTTGCCTGTTTGTTTTTTTACTTCAAAATAAGATATGTGCAGTGTGCATAGGAATTTGTTCATAGTTTTTTTTAAAACTATACAGCCCTCCAACAGTCCGAGGGACAGTGAACTGGCCCCTGTTTAAAAAGTTTGAGGACCCCTGTTAACACAGTGTTACTGAACTTGGAATTAAGAAGAAATTGCAGGCCGGGCGCGGTGGCTCAAGCCTGTAATCCTAGCTCTCTGGGAGGCCGAGGCGGGCGGATTGCTTGAGGTCAGGAGTTCGAAACCAGCCTGAGCAAGAGCGAGACCCTGTCTCTACTATAAATAGAAAGAAATTAATTGGCCAACTAATATATACAAAAAATTAGCCGGGCATGGTGGCGAATGCCTGTAGTCCCAGCTACTTGGGAGGCTGAGGCAGGAGGATTGCTTGAGCCAGGAGTTTGAGGTTGCTGTGAGCTAGGCTGACGCCACGGCACTCATTCTAGCCTGGGCAACAAAGCGAGACTCTGTCTCAAAAAAAAAAAAAAAAAAAAGAAGAAATTGCAGAATTGCCAAAGCAAACCAGTGTAATCTGGCTTAGTACACCGTTATATTGTAACTGCTGTCTAAAACTTGGTGTTTCATTCCCAAGCATGGTTTTGTTGCCATGATTGTATATGTAAGTATTTATTTAAAACATGTAACATGCTTTCACTGATTTAAATCATGGCATAAATGGTGTCAGTGTCTTTCACTTAACATTGTCTTTGAGATTAATAGCTCTAGTTTGTGTAACTGCTATGCCATATCCATTCAGGAGCATCTCTTCTTGTTGGCCACAAAGATTTTTGTTACGATTTTCTGACTCATATCCATCGCCTATTGGGATGTTTCTTTTTCTTACTGTTACATAGGAGTTCTTGATGAATTCTGGCTGATGATCTTTGTGGATTATCTGAGTTGCAAATATGTCCTAGTGTAAGACATATCTTTTAGCTTTAATTATGATGTCTTTGAGAAGAAGTTTGAGTTTGACTACATTAAATGCACTTTATATAGATTTTGTATTTTAAAAACGTTCTCCTAATCTTAGGTCATCAACGCACTCTACTTTTTTTCCAAAAGTCTTTAAAATGTTGCCTTTCACATTTGTCCTTTATCTGCCTAACATTGATGGAGGTATGGTATACAGTAGGAGACCCAAATTCTTACTTTCATATGGCTAGCCAGTGGCCACACCTCCACTGATCGAAAAGTACATCCTCTCCATACTGATTTGTAGTTTCACGTTCCTCGCATGTCACATTTACGTGGATGTGTAGGTCTGTTTCTGGGCTCTTCTTCGTTCTTTCATTGGTTCTTTATCCATCTTTCCCCTATACTACACTGCCTTGGTTTTTACAAGGTCATGTTGCTCCTCTTCAACACTGACTTAGCTTTTCTTGACTCTGCATTGTCAAATGATTTTCTTTTTTAATTGGTTAAGTTCCTTGAAGCACTCTGTTGGAATTCTTATTGGAATTGCAATAAATTTATGGACTAATTTAGTCAGCATTGACATGTTTACAATACTGTCATCCATAGATGTGTATCTCTTCAATAAAACCTTTTTAAATGTCCTTTAATGTTTTATAATTTCTCCATTGCATTCATACATATAACTTTTAAAAGTTTACTCCTAGATACCTTATACTACTTTTGATGTTATTTCCACTAGAACTTTTTTTCTATTTTTTTAATTAGCTATTCTCATCTAGGAATGCTTTTGATTTTTTTTATATGCTGATATTGTATCAAACTAACTTTCTAAACTTTCCCACTAGTTCTAATAGTGGTGTATAAATTCTCTTGGATTTCTATGTAGGTGATGATATTGTCTGAAAATGAGCAGAATTTTTTTACTTTCTTTACAGTTCTTCTACCCTTTGTCTTTTTCTTGTCTTACTGCTTTGGTTAAGTCTTCCTATACAATATTGTTTTGATATTGGTATCCTTATCTTCTTTTTGACATTAGCAGGAATGTTTTACAGTTAAGTATGATTATTGGGGATTTTAGATAAACACATTTTCCTACTTTGCTACGATTTTATTGTGAATATTATGAGTATTGAATTTTATTCTTTTTGATAGTCATATATTGCTTTCTCTTATAATCTCTATAATAGCCTTGAAATTTAAGTCTCTGGTTTGGTGTCTGGAATAAATCTCCAGATGATCAAGAAAAACTGGGTTAGTTGATTTGAACCAGCCCCCTAAAATCCCAAAACATTTTTTTTTAACTGCCAACCAAAGAAGAAATACCAACTTTTTAAAAATAAAGTATCCTTCTCTTGGAATAGAGAAAAGTTTACCTAACCTCCAATTTGAATATTTCTTTAACAATGAAGAGTGAGGAAATAAAGACCATTCCTCTGTGTCTGCTTTTAAATTGTTTTTTAGCAGATTAAAATCATTCAAGCTTTCTCCCTTCCTCAAAAGATCAGAGTAAAAATTTCCTTTTTCCTTCAGTTCTTTATTCAGTATACCTGTGTCAAGTCATTACTATGCATGAAGCACTGGACGAGGTCTAACAGCATAAAGATGAATGACACCATTGTACAACAGAAGCAATTAGTCATACAATCGAGGAAGGATCAGAATGCTTTGGGAATGCTGAGGAACGTGTTAATTTTATCTGAAGGACTAGAGAAAGCTTTTCAGAGCAAATAACATACATCTGAAAACAAAACAGATTCTCTGGGCCATGCTTTCTTTTCCCCTTGAAATATGAGTGAATCGGGGCATACCTGCAGCAACAAGGCAAAGGGAGGTGGAACAGTTTTCTTTCTTAGTGCATTTTTATACCAAAATGTCTGACTTCTGCACAATGGGAGAAACACTTTTACCCCCAGACTTTTTTTCAAGTGGACTTTTCCAGGCCAGTGCTAATGTATTAGTAAAATTAAAAGAACATTTTCTGTTCCCACATGCAGACGTGTCTCTGTGGGTGCAACACGTTAAAGCGCAGCTGACCTAGTTCGGCAGTGGGAGAGGGAGGTGCTGCTTAGAGCCTGCTGTTGACCGGAAGAGGAGAGGCCACATCCCTGAATCTCTCACCGTGTAAAACAAGAGAATATTCAGTCATAATACAATTCCTGCTGTCGAGTTCCCATCAGTGGTCTGGAGCTTTCCACACGGAATATGTTCTTTAAGAGAGAAAAGTGCCTCCTCTAATCACCCACCCAAACAAGGGACCTGAGGTCAAGTAGGAAATTTCATAATTTTTTTCATAGTTCTACTCAAAAAAAGGAAGAAATACTTAAAATAATTACTCAAGGAAAAGAGAAGACACCCAAATCCTGAAGCCAAGATGACTCTAATCTACTTTTACCTTTGAGTGCAAAACACAATCATGGGTGGTTTCTTCCTGGTGTACGAGTGCAGGAGTGTATTAGTCACACCGATGCAATGAGAAGTCTATCGTCTCCACCCTGTCGGGCTGACACTTTAAAAGGACAGCCCCATTTCTGGTATTTACAGAGTATCCTCAGTGGTTGATGCACTGCGTTCCACACCCTCACCCTGCTCCCATGGTACTTCACGTTTTTTGTGGCTGGTGGTCTTCCTCCACGCCCCCCACATTCTGCTCACCAAAGTCCAGCCACAGTGGCTTTCTTAATATACTTCACACAAGCGCACACCAAGCTCATTCTGTCCTGGACTTGCAACCCCATTTCTTCAGGGACATCCTCTTCCAAGGCTCCGTGCACTCAAATATCACCCCCTTAGAGAACCTTCCCTGACTGTACCTCCCTCACCCCTCCCCTACTCCACTCCAGGTGCTCTGGAACCCTGGTCTCTTGATTTCCTTCATATCACACAGTACAATGTGATACTATGTTGTCTGTTCACTCACTCACATTTATCGCCCATGGTCAGAACATAAGTGCACGGGACAGGGCCTCTGCCCGTCTTTTTTACTCCTATAACCTCACTGCCTCTGACCATGCCTGACGTTGGGAGTCTTTCAGCAATCGCTTGTTGAATGGCAAGCAAACAAGGTGGGCAGGACAGCTTCCCTGGGATGGCAGCCTCAGTGGCAAGAGCATGAGAGAAATCCCATTGCTCTCTTCACTGTTCCCCCTTTTTTAAGGAGTATTTTTATTTCAGGATATTATGAGGGTACAAACATTTCGGTTACATTTTATGTCTTTGCCTCACCCAAGCGAGGATTAGAGGCATGCCCTTCCCCTCCACGATGCTCACCTCATCCATTAGTTGTAAGTTTACCGTCCCCCAACAACCTGCTAATCCCTGGAGAATATTACTACCGTGTGAGCACCATAGTGTTGATCAATTCATGAGTGGATTATTAAAATTTGGTATATGTTCCCGTTTTTTTTTACTATGTTAATCCCATTTTAGAAAGGGGTTATAAAGGAAAGTCAACCAGGTAACTCAAACAAGGCCTCTCAGGTGGACAGTACCGTGTTGAAGCCACCGTGGTATGAGTCTGGCCCTCAGCTTTCTTGAACTGATCGGGAAACAAATCTCTCAATGTTTCTTTTTCTTTTTTTTCTTTTTTTTTTTTGTGAGACAGAGTCTCTCTCTGTTGCCCAGGCTAGAGTGCCATAGCATCATCATAGCTCACAGCAACCTCAAACTCCTGGGCTCAGGCAATCCTCCTGCCTCAGCCTCCCAAGTAGCTGGGACTACAGGTATGCGCCACCATGCCTGGCTAATTTTTTCTATATATTTTTAGTTGGCCAATTAATTTCTTTCTATTTATAGTAGAGACGGGGTCTCGCTCTTGCTCAGGCTGGTCTTGAACTCCTGACCTTAATCAATCCGCCCACCGTGGCCTCCCAGAGTGCTAGGATTACAGGCCTGAGCCACCACACCCAGCTAGATGTGTTTCTAATGGAATGAAGAGCAAGGATTCGAGAGCCCTGATTCTAACCACATCTGTGGCCATTAATTATTAGCTACATGGCCTAATGTAAGCTACCTCCTCCTATGAGCCATAGATTCATCACCTTAAAATTAGAGGTCGGAAGGGAAGGTGTCTGAGTTCCCTCCCAGCTCTGTTGCTCTTGAGCAATGGATGCCAGTCATTCATTTACAGGTGAGATACACCTGGAGCCTGGGTGGGTCCCTCAAGACACTTCCTCCTACCAGCAATTCTACTCTGGAGATGAAATTAAAGGTTGGAGGGAGCACGACGAGCATAAATTTAGAAGATAAGGAGTTAAATATTGTCAAGGAGTATTTCTATTAAGCTATGAGAAGTAACACAATGGAGTCTGCTCAAAACCTTTTCTGCTCAGGATTTGTACTGAAAGACCCAGACATGACACCTGCATGCAGAGCCCTCATCCTCCAGGAATGGAACACACTGGCTCAAAAACTTTATTTCTTTGTCTATTCTTTTTCTTAGACTTTTTTCTCTTACCTTATCCAGTAGTCAGGTCACAATTGAACCATACCTAACTTTCAGTAAAAGATAATGATACAAATATCAGAACTATATTTTCAAACTAATATATTTCAAACCATCCAGAGGAGATGTTTTATAAGAATACTGGGAGAAGGGTATTTGAAACTGGGATAGTTTTAAAAAATCCTTTCAATGTGTGCACTAGACCAAGGGATTTTAAAGTAACTGTACTATACAGTGTACTATACAATGGACTGAAGTGCATTGATGTAGTTTCAGACTCCAACAAATCTTTAACACAGTGCCACGTGCTGAGTTTCAGTGTATTGTCAAAGAAGGGTGTCCATATGTATCTGAAAAGATTATTAAAATACTCATCCCTCTTCAGTGCCATATACCATATAATTCAACCAGAACAACAGATCCTAACACATTGGGTGAGGAACCAGAATAAGAGAATCTTATGTTCTATTAAGCTAGAGATTAGAGTTACAAAAATGTAAAACAATCCTCCTGTGGCTATATTTTTGTTTTATAAAACCTAATTATTTTTCACAAAAAGTTATTTATGTTAACATGTATTGGATTTATTAAGTTGATAATTTTTTAATTATTTTGTTTTAACTTCTAATATAGGCAATCTAGGTAGATATAATCCACATAAAGAATTTTTAAAAGAGTGTGAACAGGTCCCGACACCAAGAAGTTTAAGAACCGCTGCCTGTGAGTGAGGAGCATCACTCGATAAACCCCATCCCGCCCGGAATTTATGGTGAGCACAGGGGTGTCTCACTGTCAAGTGTGAAAGAACAAATTAATATCCCCAAGACCTTGAAGTGAGGCTCTAACATCAGTGACAGAAGCCAAATAGTCAAACAGGGAAAAAAGAGCTCAGCAGGAAACAAAGAACAAGGAAGAAAAATACAAAATCATTGTCATCCTATTTTTGAAGAGAAGATTTTACACTCATGCTTTTGGATGTTTCTTGCTTGTGTTTCTGTTCTTATGTCATGGTTTAAAAAAAAAAAACTTTGAAATAAAAAATCTGATGGTGGAAATGAAAAAATTTAATAAAAGGAATGAAGAAAAAGTTGGAGTCTCCCAAAAAACAAGGCGATCAACAAGAAGATGGAAAATGAGGAAGAATGGGGAAAGGGAGAGTATTGGGAATAGACAGCCACAAGGTGACTAAGGAGCTGTGACAGTGGAGAGGAGAAAAGACATTATTTGGGAACAGAGAGCCTTACATGTTCCGGTCCAGGGTCCTCATGCATGCTCAAAAATTACTAAGGACCCAAAAAACTTTTTTGTTTGTGTTGTATTATGTTTTGTTTGCCATTTTAGACATAAATCTGAGAACCTGTTAAAATATCAATTTATTTAACAGTAAAAACAGCCGTTGCAGTACACGGAGCTCCACAGAGACAGCACCGGGGCAGCTAGAGCCAGACGGGCCCTGGGTGAACCTGTCCCTTGCCAAGGAAAAATAACTAAACGTGGGCAAAAAGATCCTAATAATCCGAGAGGCAAAATGTCATCATACACATTTTTTATGCAAACTAGTCGAGAGGAGCACAAGAAGCAGCACCCAGATGCTTCAGTCAACTCTAAGATCTCTAAGAAGCGCTCAGAGAGGTGAAGAAAAGACTGTGTGTCAAAGAGGAAGGAAAATTTGAAGACATGTCAAAGGCTGAGAAGGCCTGTTAGGAAAGAGAAAAAACCTGTGTCCCTCCTAAAGGGGAAACAGAAAGCAGGTTCAAAGATCCCTATGCACCCAAGAGGCCTCTTCCAGCCTTCCTTGTTCTGTTCTGAGTATCGCCCAGAAATGCGAGCAGAACACCCCGTCCACGCATTGGTGATGTTGCAAAGGCACCGGGAGAGGTGTGGAGTGACACGGGCACAGGTGACAAGAAGCTGTATGGAAAGAAGGCTGTGGAGCTGAAGGAAAACTGCAAGAAGAGTGTCGCTGCACAGCGAGCTAAAGGAAAGCCTAGGGCAGCAAAAAAAGGGAGTCATTGAGGCTGAAAAACAGCAAGACAAGGGAGAGGAGGAAGATGATGAATTTAATTGGTTCTAGTGCAGTTTTTTCCTTGTCTATAAAGCATTTAACCCTCCTGTACACAACTTCTTGTAAAGAAAATGAAATGTAAGGCTGCATAAGATTTGTTTTTTAGGCCAGGCGCGGAGGCTCACGCCTGTAATGCTAGCACTGTGGGAGGCTGAGGCGGGCGGATTGCTCGAGGTCAGGAGTTCAAAACCAGCCTGAGCAAGAGCGAGACCCCGTCTCTACTATAAATAGAAAGAAATTAATTGGCCAACTAATATATATAGAAAAAATTAGCCGGGCATGGTGGCGCATGCCTGTAGTCCCAGCTACTTGGGAGGCTGAGGCAGGAGGATTGCCTGAGCCCAGGAGTTTGAGGTTGCTGTGAGCTAGGCTGATGTCACAGCACTCACTCTAGTCTGGGCAACAAAGTGAGACTCTATCTCAAGAAAAAAAAAAATGTTTTTTAAACTGTACAGCATCTTTTTTTGTGTGTAGTTAACACACTGCTGGACATGTCTTTTGATAGCCCTGTCCTGGTGGTAATTTCAATAGCCAGCAACCTTGAGTGGCACAGTGTGGGGGTTGTAAATTGGCTTGGAAATGTAAAACAGGTTCTTGTTGGTGCTCAGCGCAAATTAGTTATATGTGAGGATGGCAGTTTTTCCATTATCTTCAGTTGTCTCTGATGCAGCTTATGCAAAATAATTGTTCTTCTGTTAACTGAATACTACTCTGTAATGGCAAAAACAAAGTTGCAGTTGTTTTGTTGACATTCTGAATGCTTCTAAGTAAATACAATTTTAAAAAATAATAAAATAAACCTACATATTTCTAAGAAAATAATTTAACTTTTTTTGTCATTAAATGTTTTTTTTGCTTTGGAATTATCTTACATTTTTTGCTTTGGAATTATCTTACATTTTTACAAATCTCTTTACTGTCTGACTTGCCAGAAGACAGCTGAGCTCTCATATCTGCTTTTACTTTCCATCTGTTGTGATATCATACATCACGTAGCCCCTGGAAAAGTTCACACTACTTACGAGAGAATGAAAATTAAAAATCCAATAATGTCCACATTTTTATGAAACAGTGACCTTAAGGACCTCTTGAAGGGGTCTCAGTAACCCCAGAGGTCACTGGACCACACTTGGAAAACCACTGCTCAAGATCATTTCCCAAATTTTCAGATTGTCTCATGAAAAAGACCACCATCACAAAATTTCATAATTCTGTTAACAAAGAGAAAACTCTAACAGCTTCCAGAATTTAACAACAACAAAAGTCACATGGAACCTGGCCCATAGATCACAATGATATTGGACTCCCAATAGCAGCATTGGAATTTTTAAGGCAACAGAGTTCCCTGAATACTCAGGGAAAATGACTTCCAACCAACAAGTCTACAGCCACAGACATTATAAGCCAAGTGTGAAGGGAGAATATTTGGAAACGGGAAGTTGCCTCAGAAAAGTTGCCTCCTATTATTAGCCTTACTCAGAGAGCTACTGGTGGATGTTGTAATCTCCCAAAGTAGGAAATATGTCAGAAATGGTATCTAAGAACCAAGACATCCAGCACGGAGACTGGCAAAGACCATCACCAGGAAGGTGTTGGAAAGAGAACCCAGCAGGCCTGGAGAGCAGCCCGTTCAGGTTGGCATGGAGGATGGAGGTCACCAAGAAAGACATCTAACTGATCGATTACCTGGTGCTTGAACACAGTGAGACAAGATCCGTACTTCTGGCATGCAGTTCGAGAATATATTAGTGGTGCATGTTTTGAAAACAAAGCGAAAAAGATAGTTTTAACTTCAGGGAAACCACAGTTCTACAGGAAAGAAAACAAAATCATGGTATATTCCAAAACTTAAATAAGACTAATATTTACATAGTTTTAAAGATGTAAGTTCTGACATCTAAATCAAATTGCCTAATAGAACTATCTGAGAAGATGGCAGGAAAGGAGGGCTAAAGAAATTAAGGAGTAAATCAATGTGTTTTCATTTTTCAGTTCTAGATATTGTCAGCATGCTTAGAAATATGGATCTGCTTACAGCAGAAACAGCTTAAAGGGTCAAAAATGCTTCTGGGCAGTGCCAGTCCAGGATAAGAAACAAAGCAAGAAACTGTTCTTGTAGGACTGTTTGACTTTTTATTAGATATGTAATATATAGATAATTAAATACTTGACATATTAAAATATACATTAATGCAACTTTATATAGAGAGTGCAATTAAGAAATGTGTTAACATTTATACTGAGAATGTCCTTTGACCTGTCAATTATAGAATTACATCCAATAGTGGGAGATTAGTTAAAATTAATTATGATACATCCACGCAATGAAATACTGTGCTGTTGCTTAAAATAAATAATGATACTGCCATTAAAAAATGTAACTTTACATTTGACTTTGTTTTGAGACAGTGTCTTACTCTTTTGCCCAGGCTAGAGTGCAGTGGCATCATCATAACTCACTGCACCCTCAAATGCCTGGGCTTGAGTGATCCTCCTGCCTCATTCTCCCAATTAGTGTGTGCCACCATGCCCAGCTAATTTAATTTTTGTAGATACGAGGTCTCACTGTGTTGCTCAGGCTGGTCTCAAACTCTTGGCAATCCTCCCACCTCAGCCTCCCAAAGTGCTAGGATTACAGGCATGAGCCACCATGCCCAGGCTAAATTTACATTTGAGGAAATATATTTTCTTCCCTAGCATGTCATTCCTTTAAAGCACTATCTCTCTTTATAATTTCATATTTGTTAGTGTGATTTTTTTTCATTGAATGTCTGACTTTTCCAATGGATTGGGAACTCCATAAGACCAAGGACCATATCTCATTTTGCTAGCTGGTGTATTGTTAATACTTTGCACTGTACCTGGTACCTAGGCACTTATTTGACAAATGAATGAGTGTGCATAAGCATTTGCGTAAACAATAACAAATGTCTAGAAAACTTAAATGTTAGGCAAAGCTTATCTCTGGTGGGAGAGCTATAGGTCCAACCTGGGTATAAATTCCTGCGCCACCTGGAGCAAGTCCCTTATCTTAGCCTACAATGGCAGTAGGTCTTCATCCAATCGTATGATTCCTTGTAAGTGCCATAGAAATGTTTAAACTTTTAAGTTACATAAAATATCTTCAACCAGAAAACTACAATCTAATACTTCCTATTATTATTTTTTTTATTAGTGAACTTCTGCAAGATTTGGAAAACTGTGAAAATGATCCTGTGGCCATAGCAGAATGTTTTGTGTCCAAGGTAAGCAGGGTTCATTAATCCGGGCCAAACCAAGACGGACACAGATTATGGACTGTTTTCTTTTTAAAGTTAGAATGACTGGTTTGTTCCATACTGGATAAAGATAGCCACTAATCTCTCCGTTTTTTTTTATTTGGTTGTTTTTTTTCCACAGCAAGGAAAAAATATATACTATTACTGGGGAAAAGGAGATGCACTGATGTGGTAGCTATCCTAGAGCTTGTATAGTAACTGAATAATGTCACTCTTTCCTGGGAAAAACTAAGCTTGGGAGAGGAGAGTCCAGAGTAGAAGAATGGTAGCAAAATGAATACGTATAAAATACCACTAAGCTAGTTATAAAATTCTAATAGAATCTAGATATTTTATAAATAATATATGTGGCACTCACCTGGTCTCTATGATTATCTTTTGGGGGATAAAGAGAAGCAGAATTAATCTCCTGTGTATTAAAAATGCAGTCTGTTTTCCTCTAAGTTTCTTAGGCCCCATTGATGGTTTAAAAAATACAAGGAAAGGATTTGACTTTTAAAGCTTAAATGACAGTGAGCCCATAGTCTAGACACAATAGGAAATAGAGTTCAGAAACATACCAGGACAGCCTTTCCTGGGTTACTTTCTCAACATGCTTCTTAGCATATATAGAATCCTACTTTGTTTAAATTCTCCTAAAAATTAAACAGCTTTTGTTCGGAAAACCTCTAAAAGTTGTTTCGCAGCAAACCTTCATGCGGTTTCTGCAGTTATATTAATAGTTTAAAATGTACAAAGGTTTAAGCAAAGTTCATGAGGGTGGCTGGTGGTCATGCCTATAATCCTAGGCATGGTGGCTCACGCCTGTAATCCTAGCACTCTGGGAGGCCGAGGTGGGAGGATCACTCAAGTCAGGAGTTCGAAACCAGCCTGAGTAAGAGCAAGACCCCGTCTCTACTAAAAATGGAAATAAATTAATTGGCCAACTAAAAATACATAGAAAAAATTAGCCGAGCATGGTGGTGCATGCCTGTAGTCCCAGCTACTCAGGAGGCTGAGGCAGGGGGATTGCTTGAACTCAGGAGTTTGAGGTTGCTGTGAGCTAGGCTGATGCCACAACACTTTAGCCCGGGCAACAGAGTGAGACTGTCTCACACACACACACACACACACACACACACACACACACACACACACAAGTTCATGACAGTGCTTTGGGACCAGCTGAGAATTAACACCTCATTTAGAGCCCCTGAGTCCAACGTGACTTGGGAGGTGACATCTCAGTCTGGCCTAGCTTCGGACTGTTCCACAGGGTCGTTTCTGATGGCTGCAGCTCCATCTGGATGGCTGTGAATCCAAACACGACACCCTGGGTTTTATTGACGTGAAGTTCCTTAAAGGCAATCAGTGGGCTTGTATATAAAACTCTCTTGACTGTGCGTGTATGTTCACATGTAAAATGTTTGTGCACACATGCTTACACATACAGTCCTTCTCACAAGTTGCCTGTGTCGTAATTGGGCAGGAATTTGCAAAAACAGAAGGAAAACGAAAGAAGGAGAAATGAGTAAAAAGATACACCGAGCATATCAAAGAAGATATGTTAAAATAACCGCAGCACATAAACAACATAAAAGCTTTCGGAAACGTTTGGGCTTTTACTGGTAACTGTAATCACAAATTGATTAAAGATGTTCCAGCATGTGCTTAGCTCTCACTTAATTATTCACATAAAAGTTTGTTTATGTGCCATGTTGCCAGCTCCCAAATCTTATTTCTCATTGTAACATTGCCAAGTTTAATTAGAAGACTGACTTCAGTCCACACGTTCACGTGGAAGCAGGGAACCGTGAGCGCTCTCTTGACTCCGGCATAACCGGCTTTTCACTCGGCGCCCTGAAATTTAGGAGATGTTACGTTTTCTGAAGCACAACCAGCCGCTCAGTGCTGGGGAGGAATGGAAAATTGCTTTAATTAGGAGGCCATTAATGAAAGGGGTGAAGCCGGCGGTTGACTCCGGCTTTTATCCGGATCACTGGGGCTTACCCAGACTCATCTTTGACCTTGCGTGCGTCTGTGGCATGTGGAGGTTACAGAAGTCCTCGCCGACAGGAGGAGGCAGCCTTTTAGCTGATGGCCCCCAGAAGGAGGAGGAGGAGCTAGCAGCCCTCTCGATAGACAGAAATTAAAGCTCTGCACCTGGCAGGCTCAGCCTTCTTCCGGTGAACATTTGTCCACTCTTAGGACTCTGGGAACACCAGGAACAGCTCGCTTTGTTTGGCTGCCTTCACCCCCGCCCTCACGTCCATCCCTCATCTCGACTCGCCCAGCAGGGCTGACCCTGGGCGACGGACGTTTAGGAGAGAGACGGGATTTGTGTTTCAGAGCCTCAACCTCCCCTTAGCCACCTCTCCCCGGCTGCTCAGCCCTCTGCCCCTGGCTGCCTTTCTCCTTTCAGGGCCCAGAGAGTGAGCACGTGCGCACACACCCCACCAACTTACTGAAACTACCTTCCACTAGGATTCGGGATTGCTGAGCTGAAAAGAAATCGCCCTCAAGAAAGTGCTGATATTGGATGTTCCATATTATTAGAGTGAATTCAAGTGAAGGTCGCCTTGCCCATGTGCTGTTTACTTGTTAAGCCTTTCCCATAGGGTCCAGTGAAAACGTCTCAGGAATCAAAGAAGGAAAGCAACCGTGTGGCAGAAGAAACCTAAAGTCATATATGTTTTACTCGGGCTACCTATTCAATGAGTATTTGCCAGTCCTGTGTGCTCAGTTAGTCACTGAGCCCTGACTGTCTTATATTTTGGCATTTTCATAATTGTCTCATTTCTACATCATCTGTAATTACCATTTGAAAGAGTTGAATAATTGAAGGAAAATATCTATTTTTTGTATAGTTTCTATAACATATTTCCCTAACAACTTCTAAAAAGGATTTGGCATGGCATATTTAGTAACCAATAGCATTTAAGGATGTAACTAGGGGCTGTTGATTTTTGCTTGAAACCATGGTTCATAAATAAGGTCCACAGAGCTGCTCAAACCTGAATTTGATTCTATACAAAGGATAAATAGCTGATTTAAATCAAAAACCTCTCATTTAAGATAGGAATAGAGGCCAGGTGCGGTAGCTCACGCCTGTAATCCTAGCACTCTGGGAGGCCAGGGCGGGAGGACTACTTGAGCTCAGAAGTTCAAGATCAACCTGAGCAACAGCAAGACTCCATCTCTACTATAAATAGAATGAAATTAGCCAAACAACTAAAAATAGAAAAAATTAGCCAGGCGCGGTGGCACGTGCCTGTAGTCCCAGCTACTTGGGAGGCTGAGGCAGGAGGATCACTTGAGCCCAGAAGTTTGAGGTTGCTGTAAGCTAGGCTGATGTCACGGCACTCTAGCCCAGGCAAGAGAGTGAGACTCTTGTCTCAAAAGCAATGATAGACTTTGTTGAATATGTATTTCTTTGTAGAGTTGACTTTGAAATCATGTTTTTATAATATTTTATATAATTATAAAACTAAGGTTTTAAAAAAGTCTCCATAAATTGAAAGCAAAATGAAACTGTATCCAGTTGGTGGCATAACCACACAAAAAGAATTCCAATTGATTTGAAAATATGCTTTGGACAAAATACAGCAAATGCATCTCTGGTTTAGTAATGATAATATTTATGGCATTGCTACTGTTCTGAAATTATTGGATATGTTGTGGGATAAAGCAAAGTAGTATTTATATTAGTGTCATTTAGAACTGGAACTGAACTTACCTGTCTAGTATAATGAACCCTGTTTGGGGAATGGACACACTAACAGCCCTGGCATAAGCATTATAAGAGGTATTCATGTAACGAAAACATTTATACCCCCTTAATATTTTGGATTTTAAAAAAATATGGAACTGGTAGGAGGAAGAAAATAGACATAAGAATGATGTGGTTAATTAAAAATGCTATAGTCTTTAATCTGAATTATAAGTATTAGCATGAACTAAGGATGTATTTTATCCTTTAAAAAACACCGTATTCCTAACTCTGTCAACTGGAAATGTCTTAGAAATGATTAACCTCATATCAAGAGTATCCCTAACACCCATATTGTGGCCTCCAAACATTGTTTCCTGCCAGAGGGAATCAGGGCTCCACGAAGCATGGGTGTGGGGTAGGCAATACACAAACAAGAAGGTCTGGAACGTCTTGTCACACCAGAAAACATGGAAGCTACGGAAGGTAGCTTCCTGACCTGTAGGTCAGGTCATGAATGCTCAGGAAGAGGCTCCTGCTAGCCAGTGATAGGATCATTTAAGCATCAGGAAAGATAATTAACTGAAAACAATCGACACTCATTAAATATAATTCATGAATTTACAGTGATATTAAAAAAAAACGAATTGGTCACCTTTGCAGGATGCTTCAGAAACAACGTATATTTTTTGAAAATTAAAAGAGGGTATTAAGCATTTATCCTGCCTTTCCCATACAAACTGCAGAGTAATCAATAGTTAATATGAGGAAGTTACTTTTTTTGGAAAGTTTCTGACTGATAAATGAAGAAAGAATAATAGAATTAGAAACATCATGGGCCAGGTGCAGTAACTCACGCCTGTAATCATCCTAGCACTCTGGAAGGCCGAGGCAGGAGGATTGTGCAAGGTCAGGAGTTCAAAACTAGGCTGAGCAAGAGCGAGATCCCATCTCTACTATAAATAGAAAGAAATTAATTGGCCAACTAATATATATAGAAAAAATTAGCCGGGTATGGTGGTGCATGCCTGTAGTCCCAGCTACTTGGGAGGCTGAGGCAGGAGGATCGCTTGAGCCCAGGAGTTTGAGGTTGCTGTGAGCTAGGCTGACGTCATGGCACTCTAGCCCGGGCAACAGAGTGAGACTCTGTCTCAAAACAAACAAAAAAAAAAAAATAGAAATATCATAATTTTGCAACCCCTGATGAATTAACTACCAGTGGTTGTTGTCACAAAGAGACAGGCTCACATTATGTGCCTCCTGTTGGAAGTGCAATGCAGCAATTCTCAAATTGAAGAAAAAAAAAGTTGACTGCTGGCCTAGGGGAAGGTACTCTGATTGCTAGGCAGAACTAAGGATCTCCTTTTAGTCTTGTGGCATGAACTTAAAGTGGGAACAGTCAGGGTGGTTGTGTGGTTTTTCTCCACCAATGTTGACGTTCAGGAGTATGGGCCTAAAGTTTTGATGGAATAGGAAAAATAGAGGGAGTAAGCTGGAAAGATAGGAGATGAGGGTCCAAGAGCGGAGTGTATGAAATTGAGAGAATATAGGGGTGGCAGTTATTTAGGTCGTCTATGAGTAGAGAAAACCACGTCACTGTGAGTCACAATAAAGGTATAATGATTAAATTTACAAAATATGGTAAAAAAAAAAAAGTGCAATGCAACCTATGATGTTTTTGTGCCAAATTTTGGAACCTAAATCCAAGCAAGCCTCTCTTGAAACCCCAAGGATTAGAATGAACAGGGTGCATTAGAGGAAGCCATAAGGTTGTCTCAGTAACACTGAGACTGTACAGGGCAAACAATCTCGTTTCTCCAGCAACTAACTTGCAAGGGGAAAAAAGATAGATGGGAATTAAAGATTAAAAGAGACTAGAAAGATATCAACCAGTTGCTGTGTGTGAATTTTATATCGAAATAAAATAGTTAAATTTTTTTTAAAAGGAAAGAAAATTAAGAAAAAGAATATAAGTAGTAACCGGGTAACCCTAATGATATTATAGAATTATTTAAGTGTGATAATATCTTGTTTAGTCCTTATTTTAGAGATACATATTAAAATATTTGCAAGGGGCCAGGCACAATGGCTCACACCTGTAATCTTAGCACTTGGGGAGGCTGAGGCAGGAGGATTGCTTGAGCTTAGAAGTTCAAGACCAGCCTGAAGCAAGAGCAAGACCCCTGTCTCTACTAAAAAAAAAAAAAAATAGAAAAATTAATTAAGCATGGTGGCACATGCCTGTAGTCCCAGCAACTCAGGAGGCTGAGGCAGGAGGATCGCTTGAGCCCAGGAATTTGAGGTTGCTGTGAACTATGATGATGCCACTGCACTAGCTAGGATGACAAAGTGAGACTCTGTATCAAAAAAAAATAAAAAACAGTAAAAAATAAAATAATAAAATATTTACAAGTGAGAAGATGTCTAGGATTTGCTTCCGAGTGACGGGAAAGCAGGGAGCAGGTGGGATATAGACGTCGGCGAGGGAGTGGCTGCTGAGGCTGGGCGACAGGTGCTTGGGGAGTCATTGCACCACCCCTCTACTTTCATATGTGCATGAAACTTCCTGTAATGTAAAAACGTTGAGACTAATCCCAGTTTAGTTTAATAGGCGTCTCGGTGCAGAGTCTTTTTGAATCAGAAAAAGAAAAAGCATTAAAGTTACAGAGAAGAAAGGCTGTTGTGGGGTCCCGTGTGAATCCAGCATAAAGTGGTTCAGAGGTAAAAGGAAAAGTCAAAAAGAGCAGAACGTGGCACTCCCCCAAAATCGTCTGTGGCTCTTTCAAAAGGTGGTTTCATTTTAGATTTTGCAAGAGCCAGTAATTTACTGGGCTCAAATTAGCTTTTCCGACTGTCTTAAAACCAAAAGGTTAATAACCTAGCTTTGGCCACTTCCCCCACCTATTCACCACTTTCCCTTGGCAGTGTGAGAAAAAATTATGAAAAATGGAAATCCACCAAAAAGATGACTGGGTGTCTCTAATGGAAAACTAAGTGTTTTCCAGTTTATCCCTCCAGATTACATAACTCAGTGGGGTCTCTGCAGCTTTCAGCCTCTTTGAACTTTTTTTTACAGCTCTGTGAATTTTAGATAGCTGGTAGCAACCTGAATGATTCTTGACCATAGACATGCAAATGAATTCTGATCCACAGAGGGACAGTTGATTTTTTTATCCGTCCCCATGAAAGAAACCAGTTTTGTATCTATTTGTAAATTCATTTCAGCATTTGTCATTGATCCACCTGAGTGTGATACTTTTATTTCTCCTTTGTTCTGGTTGTGATGTCTTATTGCTCTCCCCATTAATAGGTTAAATAAAATCTTTGACAGTGTTCATTTTATATTTGCATGGAAGTCGTGATTCCACCTTTTGCAAAAAATATCCTTTGGTGAGCAATTATTAACATTTCCTAATACCTGATAATATGATGAGGCATCTGAATGATGAACATAGCCATGGAAGTAAAAAGAGATTTTAGGGAACTGGGAATAAATCATAGCAAAAGGCAAGACCCCCGCACTTGTTAGTTGAACATTAATTGCCTCTGCAGCACTGCTAGATGTGCAGAGATGAGTAAACTTAGATCCTGCTCTCAAATAACTTTCAGTTTAGTAGGAGAGAGGGGATTCAGTAGTACAACAAACATTATGTGCCAGATGAATACAACATGTGGCCCCTAACCTGAAGGAACTCACAGCTTAATGTGGAAGATGGATGAACAGAAAGTGTTACTGTCATTTGGTAAATGCTACAAAAAAGGTAAATACTGGGTGTTGTGGAGCCCAGAGTAGGAGCAGTTGGCTCAGCCTAGGAAGGCTCATTGGGAGAAATAAAGCCTGAAACTCAATCTCAAAGGATACTTAATGGCTATCCAGTGGAAAGTGAGGGAAAGACAGTGGACAGAGAAAACTTGCATATGCACGGACTCGAAATTACAGCGGCAGCTTTCTCATGCCTTTGCACATACTTCCAGCGTGTTCTTAATTCAGATCATCTTCTCTTTCTGTCCTGTGCCACATATCCACCAGAGGACTATGAGCACTTTGGGGCAGAAACTTTATTCTCATCCCTTTCCTGTTTGTCTTCAGATCCATTGTAACATAGCTGATGCTCAGTAAGTGTTTATTGGACTCAGATGGGTTCAAGTGTGTGGATTCTAGGTACAGGACAAGATATTAATGGAAAAATAGGCACAGATGACACAGGGGCTCAGGTGACAGGCCAGTGTGATTAGAAAAACAAACGTAAAGGCCTGAATGCTATTCCTTTTTATTGTTTTTAAATGAATGTTGATGTCTGTGCTTTCTTCGCCTATAAAAATCTCTTCTTGTTTCTTCACAGAGTGAAGAGTTCCACATTTATACCCAGTATTGCACCAACTATCCGAGGTATGGGTCAGAGCGAGCAGGCATACTTGTGCTCACTTTCACATCTTTTCGAGTCAGTCCCATGTCTGTGGGCTGGGCGTTGTATGCCTGGCCCTGTGCTGAGTTCTATGGGAAGAATGCAAAACATGCTGAGAACAGATTACAGGGGGACCCAGACGTTGATTCAGGGCTTTGAGGCTCCCAGCAGAGTCAGTGTACGGAAAAATCCTGAAAGATTTTGTAAGACACTAAAGAGATTGCTAAGTATCTACAAAGAGAAACCAAGTGAGCCAGTTGCATCAGGCTGTAAGCTGGGTCTGTGAAGCCTTTTCTATGTGTGCCATGTTTTTTAAAAACACTTAATACTTGGGAAATACTGCTGGTGAGCTTATATAATCAAACTGGGGAGAAAATATGTTTTACATTTGCTGTGTAAGTTTTATGGAGTTTGGAGAAAGGACGTAGGAGGATTTTAGCCTCCTCCTCTTACTGTTGGTCAGGACATTGTGCCATGATGATTTATTTGGTTGGTGGCCAACCATGCGTCTCCCAGGTTTCCCTAAAAAAAAGCGAATAACAAAAAATCCACATGCATATTAGAGCATTTATCATCGATCCTTATCTGTAGACTCACCCATCATTTACAGTTTCATTTAAGCAATTTTCCCTCCTAAAGTATTTGTTTCCACCCCAGTGATGAAGCTATCAGGAAATTGTAGGAGGCCCCAACTAAATCCCATGGTCCTTAAGACAAAAACAAGCTTGCACCACACCCTAATTCAGAGAAATCACAGAATCAGCCCTCAATTTCTCCACAAAACTTCTTCCTAAAGAAAGGAAAAAACATTCAGACTCTGAAGAATCCACAGAGTTCTAGACTGATGATCAGATTCTAAAATGATGGGCTCATGTAGGGGATTATATATGTGTAAATTTCATGATAAACATACCGTTTGAAGTAATAACTTCCGCATATAAACTTCCAAAGTTGCAAATTCAGAAGATTTTCTGACTTACTGAGAAAGAAGAGTACAAAACAAAGGCAGTCTTTTGATATGCTAGGCTGTTTCCAAGTCAAGGGAAAGGCAAAACCATTTGTGCAAGAATATTTTTAAGAGCCTGTCATTCACGGAGCACTGTTGCAAGGTCGGTCTATATTGGCAGGAAACAGGAACAAACATCTCTTGCCTTCAACTAGTTCGCATTCTTTTGAGGGTCAGAACTCAACCAAATGCAATAGTGGACTAGCGTGTTCAATAAAAATGAATTAATATAGGACACAGTAATGTGTAATATAATAGAAGCTACAGATGCCCAAGGTAGGAAGGAAGTAATCAGTCCCAGTGAGGATGGTTAAGAATAATTTTCTGGAGGAAGTGAGGGGTTTTTTTGTTGTTGTTTTATTTTGAGTCTGACTTTGAAGAAACATGTTAGCAGAAAGGTGCTCAAAAGGTGTTCTCGGTGAAGAAGGCATGTCCGGTTCTTGCCCAATTGTGTGCTTTTCAGATTCATAGGGAAATACTTTCTCTTGCCCCCTCGTCTGCAAGCAGTTTGCTGTCTGAGGCCCGACAATCCTTTTCCCCTGTCTTAACAAGCCGTGAGTGCCAGGTGTTTGGGCCCATCTGACAGTGTTTCTTCCCCCTTTGGATCCTGGCTGGTGATATTAAATGTCAGCACACCTTGACAGGTGTCC
The DNA here is from genome assembly GCF_040939455.1 of Microcebus murinus. Lineage (NCBI taxonomy): Eukaryota > Metazoa > Chordata > Mammalia > Primates > Cheirogaleidae > Microcebus > Microcebus murinus. The sequence continues at coordinate 14,802,112 of NC_134108.1, read as the reverse complement.
ACTTTCTTCATACCAGTCACACCCCAGTGACTTTCCTGTGAAGAGACACAAGCTCCCACCTCCCTCCTGCCCCCAGGGAGGGGCACAAACATGGTCAGGTCATTGTCCTCAGATGCCTGCCCACGCCCCAGACTTCTGGGAACTGGGAGCATAGCGTGCTCACAGTTTGTGGCAGGTCCTTATTCTTGAGCAAGAGCTCAAGCCTTCAAGTGACCCAAGGGCAACACAGTGGCTAATTCTGATTCTAAAGAACCTTAGAAAAGTTCCCAGGTTACATGATGCAGCCGAGTTTTGAAATCTCAACTCAAGGAGGAAATAAATCAGTTTGAATCGGTATTTCTCAAAGCAGATGGGCCTAAAGGGGATTCTAATGGCTTAAGTATGAGACTTCCATTTACCTTCCTTTCATGGAATCTTATTTTGTTCTTTAACTCTGTATGATTTTTTTCAATTAATCCTGGAACTATATTACTCACTTGGGTAGAAAGGGGCTGAAATTATTTCCACCTGCTTCCTTCTACATCGTGAAGCCATAAGATTTTAATTTACCTGTGTGTGTGACCACATTAGCCTGTTAGCTTGCTTTATGTATAAGATACAAACATTGTTTCATCCATTGCCTTAAGATGTTTTGGGGCTGAACGCGTTACCTCTGGGGGAGCTGGGTTAGAGAAGGAATTCTCACCCAGGTTTCGGATACCCTGCACTGAGGCACACTCCACAGGAGTAAGGCCATCTAGCCTTTCCAGAAGCTGTATTGAGAGTAAGGAGAGGCCGGGCGCGGTGGCTCACGCCTGTAATCCTAGCACTCTGGGAGGCCGAGGTGGGCAGATTGCTCAAGGTCAGGAGTTCGAAACCAGCCTGAGTAAGAGCAAGACCCCGTCTCTACTATAAATAGAAAGAAATTAATTGACCAACTAATATATATATAGAAAAAATTAGCTGGGCATGGTGGCACATGCCTGTAGTCCCAGCTACCCGGGAGGCTGAGGCAGGAGGATCGCTTGAACCCAGGAGTTTGAGGTTGCTATGAACTAGGCTGACGCCACGGCACTCACTCTAGCCTGGGCAACAAAGTGAGACTCTGTCTAAAAAACAGAGAGAGAGTAAGGAGAATCACTTGAAGGTGGAAGGGGAGATCTGTTCAAAAATCCTTAAAGAAAAGTTAACCGTGGGAAGAGTTCTCTAAAGAGGGCCACCATGTAAGGTCATGCAGTTTGTGCATCATATAAAGTGACCAGCAGTGGGGGGGGGGGGTAACAAATGCCCTGGCAGGGGGCTCAACCTGCGGGCAAGAAGGAACTCCTTTTTCTCAGTACAAAGGTGCCTACTCCTTATAATCTAACCCATGGAAACTGAACACAGATGTGCAATATGAGCACTGCATAACAGGAGCTAAAGTCCCACTCAAATACCTGGGCACCCATGGCGCTACGCTCACTGGGTACAAGGCCTTTTTCTAACTCCCCCTCCCAGAAGGATGCTTTCTCTAATCCGCCCAAAGGCCTGCTAGTCTGGCTATAGCTCTGTGGCCACCCTACCCTGTTTTAGGGCATTTACACTTAACAACTGGCATTTAAAACTTGAATACCCGTGTAAAAAAGCATTATGATTTAGATAAAAAACATTTACTCTTCTTGCAGATCAGTGGCTGTGCTCACGGAGTGCATGAGGAACAAGATACTGGCCAAATTCTTCAGGGAACGCCAGGAAACTCTGAAACGCTCACTGCCTCTGGGGTCCTATCTCTTGAAACCAGTTCAGCGGATTCTCAAGTATCATCTCCTCCTGCATGTAAGTTTCTGCCTGCACTCGAAGCGCTTGCCAGGCGATGGGGATTTTCTGTGTATATATTAAGTTTGGGGGAAAATACCAGGAAAGACTATGGACATATGGAAACGTTTTCCACACTCATATTTTACAAGTGACTAATCTGCTTTGAGGAATTAGAGATATTCATATTCTAGGCCTGGAGCCCCATTGACAACAGCCAAGTAAAGAGATTAATTTTAGCTCTGATTCCGATCGAGCTTAGGAGTGCCTCGCACCGGGCAGTGACAGTTTCAGGCAGGGAGCTATCGTCTAAATGAAAAACAGACTGTTTAACGTTTTGTTTTATTTCCATGAGCCCCGATTCAGTGAGCAGCTGGGAGGGAGGGGAGGCTATTTGTCATAGATTGGCTTTTGTATGAGAGCAGAGAGAGAAAGGGGCTGAAAGGGGAGGACAGATGAGCAGTGTGGTGAGTGATCACCCCAGCCGGGCTCAGCCTCACCCCAGGATATCTTTGTATTCTTTTCCCACTACTCTCACAAAATTCAGGGAGACTTTGGAAACCAACATAGTCCTAGCTCTCAAATTCTCACTTCTTATCCTCTAAGGAAGTTGAGACAAATGGAAAAAAGTTTTATCGAGATCTTCATTCTGTAAAGAGGACTTGCTCACCTTTGGACAGCAGAGAGTGTAGCAGAGGGATTCGGAACAGGGCTCCGGGGCAGGACTGCCTGGGTCCAAATCCTATAAATTGCCCACATTCACTGTGGCTTACAAGCACTTCCATAAAAGTAAGCTATTGTTTTTATTGTATTATTTTTATATTACATGAAAAGTCCCTTTTTTAAAGGGATTCAAATCCCAAGCACCTCTCTGTCAACATGCCTGTAGTTCACAGGCATCTCTTCTTAAATGATCCCAGGTTTCTAACTTGGATCATCATTTCAGGTTTGCTCAGTTCACACACATTTAAAATTTTAAGAATTTTGACCATCCAGCTTTAGCAGAAATTCCTTAGCTTTGTCTCTTTGCCTGGATGGCTCATCTTTGGGGATTCTTATATCCTATGAAGCCATATCAGGGATATTACTTTAATTTTTAAATTGATCCTAACGTCCTCTTAGGTTTAGTGGGGATTAATTAGCTGCATCCAAATAATTCTTAAATAATATCTTTCTCAAGACAGATCTCTGTTGAACCCTGTTAATATGACATCTAAGCCTCGTGCGTCCCAGTAACCCCTAATGTGGTCTTCTAGACAAGGAGATGACCACCAATCAAAAGTCTGAGATCTCTGGCCGGGCACAGTGGCTCACGCCTGTAATCCTAGCACTCTGGGAGGCCGAGGCAAGCGGATCGCTCGAGGTCAGGAGTTCGAAACCAGCCTGAGGGAGAGCGAGACCCCGACTCTACTATAAATAGAAAGAAATTAATTGGCCAACTAATATATATAGAAAAAACTAGCCTGGCATGGTGGCATATGCCTGTAGTCCCATCTACTTGGGAGGCTGAGGCAGCAGGATTGCTTGAGCCCAGGAGTTTGAGGTTGCTGTGAGCTAGGCTGACACCACGCCACAGCACTCAACTCTAGCCTGAGTGACAAAGCAAGACTCGTCTCAAAAAAAAAAAGTCTGAGATCTCAGTGAAGCATGTGAGACAAGTCAAGATCCTTACAAAAAGCTAATTAATAGGAATAACAGCCCTTACCCTCTATGTTAAGAGCTGCCAGTGAAGGAAAAAGAGAAGAACAGTATTTAGATTAATCCAAAACTAACTTTTAGTTGCCTTTGAAGTCCTTTTTGCTCTTATAGTTGATTAGAGTGTTCTCTCTGTCATTCACATCATTTCACAGTTGCATAGCCATGCATGAAAATCCCCCCAGGAATATTCTCTGTACTTCTCAGTCTGTACTTCTCAGTCTGTTTGATCAACAGAATTGCCTCTCAGGCTAAAGGAAGGAATTACTATTTTTTAAAATTTTCCATTGGTCTTGAATTTATCTGGGAGTCATTAGTTTTGTTAGTATGGTTTCATAGTGCCTTTTCAACAGCTGAGTCTGAATATGGAAAATAAATGTAACTTCCTTACCCATTTCTAGCTAGATGAAAACCTTGAGTACTCAGTAAAAGTAAATAAAGATTTACAAAGTGTTACTATAATATAATGTTGCCCAGGCTGGTCTCAAACTTCTGAGCTCAAGTGATCCTCCCACCTCAGCCTCCCAAGTAGCTGGGACTGCAGGTGCATACCACCACTACCAGGTCTTGCTATGTTGCCCAGGCCGGTCTTGAACGCCTTGTCTCGAGTGATCCTCCTGTCTCAACCTTCCAAAGTGCTAGGATTACAGGCATGAGCCATGGTGCCTGACTCTTGTTTTTAAGAAAATGTAGCTTCAATTTAATAAGCATTTATTGACCACAGAGCTCTCTGCTAGGTATTGTGGAGACAATAAAGAAACAAGGGGCCATGCAAGGAAAAATCATGGAATTATTGGTTATAAAGATGATTGTTGGCATATCCTATGCAATATATCTAAATTGAATAATGGTACCAGATAAAAATTATAGATGGAAATGAAGCTTGTGTATCAACCATTATCATGTGTAATCAATAAACAATTCTCAAAAAAAAAAAAAGAAACAAAGGGACTATGTACAATAGTCTCTATGCTTAGGTTCTTCGAGAAGTCTAAGGACAGGTATTTTATGTACTCAGAAGTAGTAGAACAAAGATCATATCCCTGTCTCATGTCCCTGGGATTGTGGACCTCCAGTGCTAAGATGAGTGCTAATGTAACATACAGCCGACCGTCAGAGAATTGAATGCTTGAACCATGGATGTCTTTCAACACTGAGGGCTTGTCTTTAGTGAACTTCATTTGGGCTTTAAAACCTTTAACTACATGAATATGCAGTTGCTATAGAGATTTTTTTAAGATAATGTCCACTATATTTTTGAATCTGTTACATATTAACAGACACATAACAGATTCAACAGATATGTATAGGTCCTGCGTGAAACATTTGTTCCCTGTGGAAGAAAATATAAAAAGCATGTTTTTTTATCTTGTAAGAGCGAAACCTACATTGCTAAGAACTGTGCTACATTGGCCACCAGGAAGCTCAGAACTCTATAGCTATAATATCAACTCTCATATCCATTATAATAACTAATATCTCTGTAAGACTTAATGGACCATGCGTATCATTTATTTTATCCTCTTCATCCTGGAATTCTATTCCAGTTTTGTTTTTCTTATCCCTGTTTTTATTCCTATCTTACCATTATTTTGCAGGTATTTCTGGCCTCAGAATCTTAAGGAATGATGGTAGTGTGTAAATAAAATAAGCTAAAAGTAAAACATATAAGGAACTAATCATAGAGGTGCCATGTGTTTCATTGGCTATGAGAAAAAATGGAATTTTTTTTTTTTTTGCTTAAAGGAAATAGAAAATCACCTTGATAAGGACACCGAAGGCTATGACGTGGTGCTCGATGCCATAGACACGATGCAGCGAGTGGCCTGGCACATCAATGACATGAAGCGGAAACACGAGCACGCAGTTCGGTTACAGGTGAGCCGGCCAGGCATCAGTGCCCCGCGGTGGTGTTGGTGCACTGACTGGTTATCCTTTCCTAAATCCAATATTCGGGCGGCTCAAGTATTGCACTTCGTTCATGGTCTTCAGTATAGTTCTCCCTAAAGGAAGGTCAGGACACAGATGTAATGCCGATCATTGTTTAGTACGGCTACTTAGTAGAAAGTTACATTGTAACTCTTAAGCTATAGTTTGCTCATAGCCCCTTTGATAACCCCAAGTTAAAAGTTTGAGTCTCCCAAGGCCTTTTATTAATTACAAATTAGTAATTCTTGTTGAAAGAAACTATCTCTAAGCCATTCGAAGGCTTTTTTTTAAAGCCTTTATTCCTCTCTCCCTGGTTACTGAGAAATTATGAGATGGTGTAGATGCGGCCACAGGCAAGGAACTCAGAGGAAGGGCAGTGAAGGCTGGAACCGGCTTCTTTGCAGTTTCACTTGGGACATGACCTCATGTCATTTTAGTTTCCTTATTTTTTTAATAAGACAGAGAAGAAGTTTGCTAAGGTCTCATTTAGCATCAAAATTCTGAGCCCCAAATACTTAGAGCCTATTTTATTTTATTTTATTTTATTTTATTTTTTTGTTTAAAGACAAAGTCTCACTCTATCATCCAGGCTAGAGTGCTGTGGTGTCATCATAGCTCACTGCAATTTCCAACTCCTGGGCTCAAGCAAGCCTCCTGCCTCAGCCTCCAGGGTAGCTGGGATTACAGGTTCCACTATGCCTGGCTAATTTTTCTATTTTTAGTAGAGAAAGGGGTATTGTTCTTGCCCAGGCTGGTCTCAAACTGCTGAGCTCAAGCAATTCTCCCACCTCAGTGTCCCAGAGTGCTTGGGAACTTTTGATAGTTTCTGGGCCACGGATCATGTCCTGGGCAGCTCAGAAGATATACTATTAAAAACAAAACAAGGCCGGGCACGGTGGCTCATGCCTGTAATCCTAGCACTCTGGGAGGCCAAGGCGGGTGGATTGCTCAAGGTCAGGAGTTCGAAACCAGCCTGAGCAAGAGCGAGACCCCGTCTCTACTATAAATAGAAAGAAATTAATTGGCCAACTAATACATAGAGAAAAAATCAGCCGGGCATGGTGGTGCATGCCTGTAGTCCCAGCTACTTGGGAGGCTGAGGCAGCAGGATTGCTTGAGCCCAGGAGTTTGAGGTTGCTGTGAGCTAGGCTGATGCCACGGCACTCACTCTAGGCTGGGCAACAGAGTGAGACTCTGTCTCAAACAAACAAATAAAAAAAAAAAAACCAAGGCTGGGTGTGGTGGCTCACGCCTGTAATCCTAACACTCTTGGAGGCCAAGGCAGGCAGATCGTTTGAGCTCAGGAGTTCAAGACCAACCTGAGCAAGAATGAGAACCCTGTCTCTACAAAAAAAAATAGAAAGAAATTAGCTGGAAAACTTATATATATAAATTAGCCGGGCATGGTGGTGCATGACTGTAGTCCCAGCTACTCGGGAGGCTGAGGCAGAAGGATCGCTTGAGCCCAGGAGTTTGAGGTTGCTGTTAGCTAGGCTGATGCCACGGCACTCTAGCCTGGGCAACAGAGTAGTAAGACTCTGTCTCAAAAAAAACCAAAACACCACATGGGCCCAGAGGTCAGTTCCAGGCTCCTGGGTGTCCATATAGTGAGACAGAAAAGCCCACAGTGACTCTGTGCTGTGCAGAGCGGTTGTGCCTATCTCCAGAAAAAAAGATACATTATTTGGCTCATAAGTCAGAACAAATACTAGGTTTCAGGTATAGGCAGCCAGATTGTGGTGTGATACCACTGACTATCAAAACTTGGAGGAAGATAACATTCTAATCTTCCAGACCACTTTTATTTTTTGCAGCAGTAACAAAAGTTTAACACTTTATGATTCAAGTGTTTTGCAAACATAATGTTGACATCTGTTGCATACTGTCATCCCCCCTTATCTGTGGTTTCACTTTCTACAGTTTCAGTCACCTATGATCAACCAAAGTCCAAAAATATTCAATGGAAAATTCTAGAAATAAACAGTTCATAAGTTTTAAATTGCATGCCATTCTGAGTATTGTGATGAAATCTCATGCTGTCTTTTTCCCTCCCACCTGGGACATAAACCAGTGTATCCAGGCTGTCTATAGCTGTCAACTTAGTAGCCAGCTTGGTTTTTATTTTTTTTCTGTCTCCCCACCCAACCAGCTTGGTTTTTAGATCAACTGTCGATGTATCACAGTGCTTGTGTTCAAGTCAACCTTATTTTAATTAATTATGGCCCCATACTGCAAGAGTAGCAATGCTAGCATATGGTTATAATTGTTCTAATTTATTAGTTATTGTTATTAATCTCTTACTGTGCCTAATTTGTAAGTTAAATTTTATCGTAGGTATGTATGTATAGGAAAAGGCATAGGCCAGGCGTGGTGGCTCACACCTGTAATCCTAGCACTCTGGAAGGCCAAGGCAGGCGGATTGCTCGAGGTCAGGAGTTCGAAACCAGCCTGAGCAAGAATGAGACCCCGTCTCTACTATAAATAGAAATAAATTAATTGGCCAACTAATATATAGAGAAAAAATGAGCTGGGCATGGTGGCACATGCCTGTAGTCCCAGCTACTCGGGAGGCTGAGGCAGCAGGATTGCTTGAGCCCAGGAGTTTGAGGTTGCTGTGAGCTAGGCTGACACCACAGCACTCATTCTAGCCCAGGCAACAGACAGAGCAAGACTGTGTTTCAAAAAAAAAGGCATAGTGTAGATAGGGTTTGGTGCTATCTGTGGCTTTAGGCATCTACTGGTGGATCTTGGAATGTATCCCCAGCAGATAAGGGGTGGGGTGGGGGCAACTACTGTATTCAGAAATGGCTAAATGGCTGGTTTTTGTATGAATCTGCTTGGCATTCTGAAGTCACCGCTAAATCAGACTGAGGCTCAAACTTATCTCCATTTCTACCCATTTCTGTTTTCAACCAGTGAAGTTTCTGATTATCTTGTAGGTTCCTGAATTGAATGGTGCTAGTGAGTATTTCTACTTTTCAAAATAATTTTTAAAAAAGGTTTCCTTTAAAAATGTTTTGACGTTTTTTTTTCCCATGATGGGGTCTCACTCTGTTGGCCAGGCTGGCCTCAGACCCCTGGGCTCCAGCGAATCTCAGCCTCCCAAGTAGCTGGGACTATCAGCATGTACCTAGCAAAAGATGTTGATATATGGTGAATCCCAAAGAAATGTCAGTCATGTTATCCATCTATACTTTTCAAGTTCCATTAAAACACTAAAACAGGCCAGGCGCGGTGGCTCACGCCTGTAATCCTAGCTCTTGGGAGGCCGAGGCGGGCGGATTGCTCAAGGTCAGGAGTTCAAAACCAGCCTGAGCAAGAGCGAGACCCCGTCTCTACTATAAATAGAAAGAAATTAATTGGCCAACTGATATATATATAAAAAATTAGCCGGGCATGGTGGCGCATGCCTGTAGTCCCAGCTACTCAGGAGGCTGAGGCAGCAGGATCGCTCGAGCCCAGGAGTTTGAGGTTGCTGTGAGCTAGGCTGACACCACGGCACTCACTCTAGTCTGGACAACAAAGCGAGACTCTGTCTCAAAAAAAAAAAAAAAAAAAAAAAAAAAAACACTAAAACATAAGTTTGGGGCAAAGAAAGGTTTATTTCTTTCCCCAAATAAGTGAATTTAAATTCAGGAAAATTCTGAGAAAATATCTCTTGGGTAATTTTACCCAGGCTCTAGTTTTGAGCTACTTATATGCAATATGGGCCTCAGTGTCTGAAAGAAAGTTTCCAAGTCAACAGCTCTGAAGGATTTTAACCAGAGAAGAGGGGGTGAGAAAGTTAAGAGAAGGAAGTCATCTAGAAGTCCCATAATGGTTGGGGTTGGGGGGAGGCCCTGATCTAGCTTTTGAAAGATATAAGTGCTGCTGCCAACCACAGCACAGGGATTATTAGATAATAAAAATAAGTAGGCTGGGCGCGGTGGCCCACGCCTGTAATCCTAGCACTCTGGGAGGCCGAGGCGGGCGGATTGCTCAAGGTCAGGAGTTCAAAACCAGCCTGAGCAAGAGCGAGACCCCGTCTCTACCATAAATAGAAAGAAATTAATTGGCCAACTGATAAATATAGAAAAAATTAGCCAGGCATGGTGGTGCATGCTTGTAGTCCCAGCTACCTGGGAGGCTGAGGCAGCAGGATCGCTTGAGCCCAGGAGTTTGAGGTTGCTGTGAGCTAGGCTGACTCCACGGCACTCTAGCCTGGGCAACAAAGTGAGACTCATTTCTTTTTTTTTTTTTTTTTTTTTTTGAGACAAAGTAGTTTGCAACTTATCAACTAGCAACTTGATTCATTTCTGTTAACCCTTAAGAGCAGGTTTATGTTATAGACCATCAGTTACCATGTAGGCCATTAGACCCTGTTGTGGACCATTAGTCACCGTTCGTGAGACTCGGCAGATGGGCCATCAGGTCCTTGTGCCTTGCTTTCCGTGTCCTGTTGAATCCAATGGCCTGTTCCCTTTCTCAGGAGATACAGAGTCTGCTCACCAACTGGAAGGGGCCGGACCTGACCAGCTACGGGGAACTGGTGCTCGAGGGGACCTTCCGCATCCAGCGGGCCAAGAACGAGCGGACACTCTTCCTGTTTGACAAGCTGCTCCTCATCACAAAGAAGCGAGATGACACGTTTACATACAAAGCCCACATCCTGGTAGGTCTGAAGGCTGGTGGGTGGCAGGCGAGGACCCTGGCTGGTCCCAACCTGCCCCCAGCGCACCTGCCTCACCCCGTCTGCTCTCTCCGCTCCAGTGTGGCAACCTCATGCTGGTGGAGGTGATCCCGAAGGAGCCGCTCAGCTTCAGCGTCTTCCACTACAAGAACCCCAAGCTGCAGCACACGGTTCAGGTAACGGCAGGGCCCTGGCCCCCCGGTGAACCGTGAGCATCATGTGCCCGGAGGAGGCCTTTCCAGAGCTTTCTGGCCACATGGTGCACTCTCCTGTCCTATCTGAGGGTATGTGCGGGGTGGAGGCGTGAGTCGTCTGACTGTGCGAATCTGCTCCTGGTAGGCCAAGTCCCAGCAAGACAAGCGCCTCTGGGTCCTGCACCTGAAGAGGCTGATCCTGGAGAACCACGCGGCGAAGATCCCGGCCAAGGTAAGACGCCGACGTCGGTAAACGGAATTCCAGTCCCGGCCAGGCACCCTGGCAGGACCAGACGTTTACCTTCAAACTAAAGAAAATTGGGCGGGCGCGGTGGCTCACGCCCGTAATCCTAGCACTGTGGGAGGCCGAGGCGGGCGGATCGTTGGAGCTCAGGAGTTCGAGACCAGCCTGAGCAAGAGCCAGACCCCGTCTCTACTAAAAAATAGAAAAAAATTAATTGGCCAACTAAAAATATATAAAAAAAATTAGCCGGGCATGGTGGTGCATGCCTGTAGTCCCAGCTACTCAGGAGGCTGAGGCAGGGGGATCACTTGAGCCCCGAGGAGCTGGAGGTTGCTGTGAGCTAGGCTGACACCACGGCACTCACTCTAGCCTGGGCAACAGAGCGAGACTCTGTCTCAAAAAAAAAAAGAAAGAAAGAAAGAAAATTGAGGCGGAGGGTGTAAAGGGTCCATTAAAGCAGCCATTTATACTGGAAAGATGCACACGCGTGGCAGACTCTGAAGAGGGTGGTATCTTTCCTTTGGGGGCTTGAAAAAAGAAAACATGAGAAAGACTGTAAGAAAACTTCTAGAGAACTAATAGAAAATGGAGTCATGAGCGTCGTTCTGAAGTGCGCTAAGTACCTGCGGTGACGGGAGCTGTGCCAGGCCCACGGAAATGCAGGCGACAAGATACAGACCAGGAAGGGTTCACAGTGAGGGAGCCCCGCGACCGTTAGCTGCCTGCCCACCGTGAGGGGACAACAGGTGTGAGCAGGTGTTGTGGAGGGATAGTGTTCGGGGCCATTGAGTAGAGAGAGGATGGAAAACACCTTTACCTGAGTCTGGAAGGATGAGGAGTGTTTTTATTAAGCAGGGGAAAGGGAGGCCAGGCCGAGAGGCCGTGTAAGCCCAGAGGGGAACGATGGGCACACAGTGTTCACGGCACTCGGGTGGCGCCCGGACTGGAGGGCCTTGTTCCGGGGACGGGGCAGGAGGTGGGGCTGGAGCCGCAGGGCTGTGGACACACGCTGGGAGTCTGGACCGCACCAGCCTCGGGAGACTCCTGCGGGTTTGGAAGGAAGGGGAGATGGCGCGGCCCTGTGTTTGGAGGGTATAACTCTGGGGACAGTGAGACAGGTTGCAGGAGGGAGAGCAGAGGCAGGAAGAGATTAGTGATCCGCCACCATAGTCCAGAAAAGAGATGGGGAGCACCATCATGCAGCCACAGCCACAGAGGGGGCCACAGGCCACTGAGGCAGAGAGGACAGGCATCAAGGATGAGCATGGCGTCCTGAGTCCTGCAGTAGGCTACAGAGGGGAGGAGCCGGTGAGGTGCCAGGGAGGAGGAGGAAGGGAGGAAGAGCTTGCTCCCACTGTTACCCATGACAAACAGGTCAACACAGGTGGAAATTCAGGTCTCTGGAAGCCAAGGATCAGGAGGCTTCCTCGTTAGAGGCAGCCTGAAGCCCTAAGATTTGACAGGGTGGCCCACAGAGATGTACAGAGGCAAGAAGAACCTCTGGGGTCCCAGAACGTGAAGGACCTGCAAGGGGCTGACAGCTGGAGCACAGGGAGAGACCGTGCGGCCAAGTAGGCAGGCAGGGGACCATTGTGCTGGCAAAGGAAGGAATCCCAGGACCAGGGAGTGGAGAGAGAGCCTCAGATGCTGCAGAGATCAGAAAAGATTCAAACAGAAAAGTAGATTTCCGATTCAGTAACTAAGACATAAGGTCAAAATTACAGAAGATTGAGACGAGGGGGGAATAAGGAGGAACAGGCTGGGTGTGGACTTTTGTCTTTTCTGAACTTTGTAAAAAAAAAAAAAAAAAAAAGTGGTAATTTAGGTAAGGAGAGACAAGATCAAAGCAGGACTTCTCCATGCGGGTGAGGAATACTGAGTCTGTAGTAGGCTGCGGGGCAGGAGCAGGGGAGCAGACCAGGAGTGGCGCTTGTTGGATAGAGACCCAGGAGGTGGGAGGGAAGAGGGTAAGAGGCACAGGAACGGGGGCTGGTCTTGGAAAGAGCGGGAACATCTTCCCTGGCCAGGGGAGGAAAAGCATGAGAGAAGAGAGAAGGCAGAGGAGCCTTGAGGTGGACCTGAGGGAAGATGAAGGGTTTGATTTCACTGATGCAGGTGATGAAGTCATCTGCCAGGTGAGTGGAGAGAGAAAGGGGTTGGGTACTGAGGGAGAATGGAAAGGCCCTGAACAGTTGCTTTAAAAAAATGGACTATTCACTAGAGATGATTAAAATAATTTGTAAAAGGCACCAAAGATCCAACTGAAGCTGGCCACCATGAAGCAGTGTGATGATGTCCTTTCAAAATCTGCTCAGGACCTTGGGAACTAGTGGTGAGGAGCCACGGCACACACAGGTTTCCCGGGGCAGGCAGGCGAGGGAGGGGGCTGCTGAGCATGCAGTTGCAGCAATTGTGCAGGATTCTCAGGCTGACTGGAGAGCAGAAGCCAATTGAGGAGCTAGGCTTGGGTTGAAGGATTGCTGGTGGTGTAGTCAGAGAACTGGTTTAGCAGGAGTTAAAGCTGGTGAGATGGGCTAGGTGCAGTGGCTCACACCTGTAATCCTAGCATTCTGAGAGGCCAAGGTCCGGAGGATTGCTTAAGCTCAGGAGTTCGAGACAAGACTGAGCAAGAGTGAGACCCGTCTCTACTAAAAATAGAAAACATTAGCTAGGTGTGGTGGCATGTACCTATACTCCCAGCTCCATGGGAGGCTAAGGCAGGAGGATCGCTTGAGCCCAGGAGTTTGAGGTTGCTGTGAGCTAGGCTGATACCACAGCACTTGCCAACATAGTGAGACTCTGTCTCGAAAAAAAAGAAAGAAAAAGCATCCTACCTAACAACAGCAGAATACAAATTATTTAAACAAACAAACAAAAAAGCTCGTGCGATAGTAATACAGAAATCTGCTGCTAGAGGAGGGACGTTTGGAACCTTGCATCAGGGATGGGCAGTTCTGGGTGTGATCAGGCTCCGGGGTGGCTCAGACTCCAAGTTGCTGTCCTGGAGTGGAGGGAAAAGGTCATCGGAGATAAAGTGGTCAAGGAATTGGGATGAGAGTGGTGAGCGGATTATCCACTTTTGGTGTCATGGTCCAAGATGGGGCTGGGAGGAAAGAGATGCGGAAAATGGGATGAGAATCATGAGAGTAGAACTGGGTGGAAAACAAGGAGGGCCAAGATTTCTGAGAAAGGAGAAAGGCTGTTTTGCTCTCTGTATATTTTGAAAGGCACTTGAAGCCTGTCCTCAGGGCTGCCGGCGGTGATTTTGTGCTCGGGAAATGAATGTGCACAGGTGTGTAATTTGACGTAAGCATGAGTTTCATTCATTGTGAGATGCAGGGGAGCTCATGCAGAGAGGCGGCTGCATCTTCTTCATGGCTAGTCATCCGGTTGCTGGCCTTATGACTCAGAATGCCCTTCTGAGCAATGGCAAAGTGGCTTTGATGCGCCCCGCCTACCGTTTACCTGTCTACTGGGAAAATCAAAATTGCCAAAGAGATTCTCAAAGGCAATTTCAAAACCATTACAAAACGAGAGTAGCTCACATACCTGTCTCTCTCTCCCACACTAGGTGTGCATATGCCAGGCGGTTTTCCTTTTATGGACTCAAATGATTCATATAGTCAGTATATAATTGTACTTCTTGCCCAAGTTGCTGATCCTTTTAGAATCTAAAATTTTTTTCCTCCTATTATAACTTATTGAGCACATGTACACTGTGCTAAGTACTTTATGTTATTATTTCACCCTAAGAAAAATGTTATGAGATAGATCTTATTCAAAATGTTTGTTTATATAAAATAAAATTAATACGTAATGGGAAATTTTAAATAGGTCTAATAGTGTCAAGAAGTTGTGGGAAATTAGCTCTCAAGTGCCTCATTCCTTTAATTCAAGGATGGTCCTCGGCTGACACCTAGTGGAAAATCCAGAAATAGTACTTTTGGGATTTTTTTGGTTGTTTTCTTGAACCAGAGTCTCTGTTGCCCCGGCTAGAGTGCCATGGCATCAGCCTAGCTCACAGCAACCTCAAACTCCTGGGCTCAAGTGGTCCTTCTGCCTCAGCCTCCCGAGTAGCTGGGGCTACAGCCATGCGCCACCATGCCCGGCTAATTTTTTCTATATATTTTTAGTTGGTCAATTAATTTGTTTCTATTTTTAGTAGAGACGGGGTCTCGCTCTTGCTCAGGCTGATCTTGAACTCCTGAGCTCAAACTATCTTCCTGTCTCAACCTCCCAGAGTGCTAGGGTTAAAGGTGTGAGCCACCACACCTGGCCAATACTGAGTTCTTGAAGTTAGGTTTATAAATACCAGGTAACTTCTTAGAAATAACCATATTGCCCATTATTACATATAACATATAAACTGAACTCTTGTCCAAATTAATTGAGAATAAAGGTAAAAGTAAGTACTTTTTCATTTCATATGTTAATATGGTTCTTGTCAGTACACTTCCAGGAAATTGAGCTAACTTTGTGTTTGAAATTAATTCTCACTAGTAATCTCCAACTCCAAATGTGCAATAGAAATATCACTGTTACAAAATTCGAAGTGTTTGTTTTCTCAAAATTAAGGTGATTATGTTGAGACTTCCTCCTCCTCCTTTTTTTTTTTAACTAAATATGGTTGTGATTTAGCCTATTTTTACTTAGCCACTTAGCCTAATATTTTTACTGTGATATCACAGATCATAGCAAAATGAGTAAAATTATTTTTAAAGTTACTTGTGGCATCATATTTGTAGGGTAAGTTATCTTACCCTTGAAAAATGAAGATGACATTAAAGAGACAAGAAAAGCTACCTAAACTAATTTATCTTCTTTGAATCCTTAGGCAATGATTCATGTTAGAGCAATTCATTGATCTCTTCATATTGCCCTAAACATCAGTAACATATGGTAATAACAACAACAACACAGAGAAGCCCCAAATCGTTAAACTTCAGAAGGGGGGTGGTGGCATGTAGGAGTGGGGGAAAGTGAGTATAGAGAAGGAAAAGTCACGGTTTATCAGGCACAAGCCCCAGGAGAGTGGGCGGGAGTGCGTGGTTGAGCCCATCACTGCATCCTAATAACCACTCTGAAAGGGAGGCCTGATATCCGTCCTACAGCTGAGGAAGCAAGTTTGGGAGGTGGGAGGTTGCCCACCTAGTAAAGCCCCACCCCGCCAGCCCCTCTGAAAGATTCTGGGGCCCACAGAAGAGATGGGAAGGGGCTGGGGGCAAAAGAGAACAGGGAGAGAGATGTGATGACAATCACATAGTATTTGGAAGGAGGAAAGCAATGAGAGGAAACTTCCAGCAGCCATTTTACAATCAACTCAAAATAATTAGAAGGTCCCCAGTGTTGCAGGGAAGGCTGGTGACATAGATACCAGGCTCCAGCCTTGAGTTTTTGGTTTGGTACATCAGGGTTGGGTAGTGGGAAGCTGCATTTTTTTTTTTTTTTTTTTAATAAGCTTCCCGGTGGACGCTTATGTCAGCAGGCTTTAGGAACCAACCTCCCCCTTCCCCGCCCCCATCCCCCGCCCCCATCCCTTTGCAGGGTGGTCTCAGTCTCAGCTCTGGAGCATCGGTTGTGTAGCATCTCCTGCCCGCATGAGGGCGCTCATCCGTTTGAATCCCCTGAACTGTGTGTTTAATGCCTAAAAGAAATAGCGAGTTTTTAAAAGCTTTTAAAAATCCATTTGTTTAGGTCCTGTCTGTAGGTGGAAAAAAAGAAAAAGTAAAATATATAGGTAAAATAAAAAATCCATTTGTTCAGGTGAGATAAGATCTGTGTTAGGATTGGGTGTTTAAAGAAGAAAATAATAATAATAATTGCAATTATAGCTGCACTTTCTCTCTTACAGGCCAAGCAAGCTATCCTTGAAATGGATGCCATTCGTAAGTTTTGTTTCCTTAGCATAATTCGAAATGTCATTATCTCCTTGTATCTGTCACGTTTTCTATCTTAAAGTTTATAAAAATGTCAATTGTAGTAATCCTAGCACTCAGGGAGGCCGAGGCGGGTGGATTGCTTGAGGCCAGGAGTTCGAAACCAGCCTGAGCAAGAGCGAGACCCCTTCTCTACTATAAATAGAAAGAAATTAATTGGCCAACTAATATATGTAGAAAAAATTAGCCGGGCATGGTGGCGCATGCCTGTAGTCCCAGCTACTGAGGAGGCTGAGGCAGCAGGATCGCTTGAGCCCAGGAGTTTGAGGTTGCTGTGAGCTAGGCTGATGCCACGGCACTCACTGTAGCCTGGGCAACAAAGCGAGACTCTGTCTCAAAAAAAAAAAAAAATGTCCAATTGTAAGAAAATAGCATCTCTACTCACTGTGTTAACAAAAAAGGCAGATAGTATAGTCCCTTCTTAGCGAATGACTTGTTTCTGAATTGCTTCTCCCAGGGTTATCTGTGAGTCACTTGATGGATGGCCACTCATTGTCTAGGTTTCTGCATCTACTAACAATGTCAGTTATGCCTCTGGGGTCAACTCTTCCCCTCCACCCAAAAACGGGGTCACACAATACATTTCTTACTTCATCCCATCTTCTAAAAAGTCCACGTTGATTATCTGTAAGAATGTGGTAACTTGATAGTTATTGGTTTTTCTTATGCAGTAGAAAATTCTGAAATACAACCAGCTCACATATGTGAGAGTATCTGTAGGCTTATAAAAGCAGACAGAGAATAACTATATCAGGTCCTTAGACCTTGCTCAAAAGCACTTATCACATCTTTGTTATATTTTAGATTAAATAGACTAAAAAGAGAAAACAGTGACTTTCAACACTTACAACCAGGGCTGGTGGAAACTTGTACTTAAAACACTTTTACGTGCCGGGTGTGGTGGCTCACGCCTTTAATCCTAGCAATCTGGGAGGCCGAGGCGGGAGGATCATTCTAGGTCAGGAGTTCAAGACCAGCCTGAGTAAGAGAGAGACCCCGTCTCTAATAAAAATAGAAAGAAATTAGCCAGACAACTAAAAATACATAGAAAAAATTAGCTGGGCATGGTGGCGCATGCCTATAGTCTTAGCTACTCAGAAGGCTGAGGCAGAAGGATTTCTTGAGCCTACGAATTTGAGGTTGCTGTGAGCTAGGCTGACGCTATAGCACTCACTCTAGCCTGGACAACAGAGTGAGACTTTGTCTCAAAAACAAAAACACTTATACGTAAACTTTTCAAAACACTTTACTTACTCTGTGTGTGTGTGTGTGTGTGTGTGTGTGTGTGTGTGTGTGTGTGTGTGTGTGTGTGTGTGTGTGTGGTGTGAGTTAGGGTCTCTCTCTGTTACCCAGGCTGGAGTGCAGTGGTGCAATCCTAGCTCACTGAAGCTTCAAACTCCTGGGCTCAAGAGATCCTACTGCCTCAGCCTCCGAAATACCTAGGACTAGAGGCCCATGTCACCACTCCTAGCTAACTATTAAAATTTTTTATAAAGATGAGGTCTCACCATATCGCCGAGGTTGGGCTTGAACTCCTAGGCTCAAATGATCCTCCCTCCTCGGCCTCCCAAAGTGCTGGGATTACAGGCGTGAGCCACTGCGCCCAGCCTAAAATACCTTGCCTTTGAGAAACCTCCTCTGAAGTGCAGCCGTCAGCTCCCTCACTGTCCAGCTGCCCTTAGTTAACTCCCAAGGGGGAAAAAAGAAGCGTCAGCAGGGTAGAAGCAGTTGTCCCCGCTGTCGTAGCTGTGGCTCCGCACTTTATACCCACAGACCTGAGAAGAGACACGCGGTGCTCCCTGCCACAGTGCTAGGCTGTGCGCTCCAAATCCCCACAGTTTATTCAGTGGAAATTGCCGTAAGAATTTTTTTTCTAAGAGCACCCTGAAGAGCAGGTGAGGTCATGCTGCGTGTGTGCAGATTGGGAAAGACCGAGCAGGGGTTGCGGAGAAGTCAGCGGTCAGCTATCAGTGTGGCCAGCTCCGTGCAACAGCATGATTTTATTTTATTTGTTCCCAGACCCTGGGCTTGTGTTTAGAAGCCAGTAAGATTGGCCAGGCGGGGTGGCTCATGCCTGTAATTCTAGCACTCTGGGAGGCCGAGAGGCGGGGGGAATCGCTCAAGGTCAGGAGTTTGAAACCAGCCTGAGCAAGAGTGAGACCCCGTCTCTACTAAAAATAGAAATTAGCTGGACAACTACAAATATATAGAAAAAATTAGCCGGGCATGGTGGTGCATGCCTGTAGTCCCAGCTACTCAGGAGGCTAAGGCAGCAGGATTGCTTGAGCCCAGGTCTGAGGTTGCTGTGAGCTAGGCTGAGGCCACAGCACTCTAGCCTGGGCAACAGAGTGAGACTCTGTCTCAAAAAAAACCAAAAAAACAGTAAGATTCTATGAGTGCCCAAAATTATCTTGAGCCACTAGTTGGTGCCACAGGCATCTCTTCCAGACCTTGGCCAGTCCATTGCACCAAATGCCCTCACTGTAACTTTCCGCTGACATTGGGGACGTGCACATGGTCTTGACGATCCTCAGAACTCTCTCTGAGATGAAGACACCCTTGAAGAGTCTTACTCCTAATTTGAGGAGCACTGGTTTATAGCTGTGTCCTAAAATTGCCCTTAAGCTTCAGGATAAAGATGATCATTGAACATGCTGCAGTACCTTGTAATTACACCAGAGCATCTTAATCCCATGTTTCCCTAAGTGGGGTGGAAAGACACAAACCTAGTGAAGTTAAATTAAAATGAGAATCTAAAACTTTCCTCAGATGTTCAAAGCAGCAACATCTAGAAAAATATTAAGGGTCATTGCAGGCCGGGCACGGTGACTCACGCCTGTAATCCTAGCACTCTGGGAGGCCGAGGTAGGAGGATCACTGGAGCTCAGGAGTTCAAGACCAGCCTGTGCAAGAGCGAGTCCTCATCTCTACTGAAAATAGAAAAATTAGACCGGTGGGGGGAGGAGGGCACACACCTATAGTCCCAGCTACTCGGGAGGCTGAGGCAGGAGGCTCGCTTGAGCCCAGGAGTTTGAGGTTGCTGTGAGCTAGGCTGACTGATGAGTGACAGAGGGAGACTGTCTCAAAAAAACAAAAAAAAAGGCCATCGCACTAGAGGACAATCCTTCATAGTTCCACGAAGGGAACTTTCTAGAAAAGGAAAAGCCGATTTATAGCTTTTTCTGCCAGAGAGAGAGGCAGGAAGGGGGAGGGCGGGCAGTTAACTAACTGACTCCTAAAAGTCCCACTGCCAACAAAGAGCCCTGAGATACACGTTCAACACCCATTATGGGAGGGGGATTGTATCCATGTTTGAAGAAGTAGAATAAATCCATAGAAATCTAAACTAGCCACATTGGTTTTCGAGAGGTCCCTCACTCTAATGCTTGTCTCCGCAGACCTTCCCGGCTTCTGCTACAGCCCCGAGGGGGAGACCAAGCCGCTCTGTGGCTCTAAAGAGGGTTCTGCTCCACATCGGCTGAGAAGAAAATCCGGTAAATAGCCTGTTGTCATCTAAACAGAACACTAACGGGAGACTGGTGATGAAAGTCCTTTTCAGTCTGGCCAAAAAAAAAAAAAAAGGCATTTCTGTCTGGTGTTTTGCCCACTGCCAGTTTGAACACAGCTGAGGCTGCCTCAAGATGGGACTCTCAAGCCTTTGTCCCACAACTCTTTTCTACTCAACTCTGTTTCTTTCCCAGTGAATATAAAACATCAATCGGCCAGGCGCGGTGGCTCACGCCTGTAATCCTAGCACTCTGGGAGGTCAGGAGTTCGAAACCAGCCTGAGCAAGAGTGAGACCCTGTCTCTACTATAAATAGAAAGAAATTAATTGGCCAACTAATTATATAGAGAAAATTAGCCGGGCATGGTGGTGCATGGCTGTAATCCCAGCTACTTGGGAGGCTGAGGCAGAAGGATTGCTTGAGCCCAGGAGATTGAGGTTGATGTGAGCTAGGCTGAAGCCAGGGCACTCACTCTAGCCTGGGCGACAAAGTGAAACTCTGTCTCAAAAAACAAAAATAAAAACATATCAATCACCTAATTTTGCCTTGTATAGCCTCTTACTGCTGACTTACAGATACTTAAGCCCTATTTGCTCTTACTAATGAAAAATGGTATCCTGCGGCTGACACACACAAAAGATAATCCAAAGCTAAGGTCCCAACTCACGTTTGCTGCACCAGACTCCACGAGGTATTGTCCTGGCCTCAAATGTTTGGTTTTATTTGAATCGGAATTTGGGTATCTAGTCTATGCCTTGCTAAGGACTGGGAATGCAAGGATGAAAAATACACGTGACTCCTGCTTGCAAGGAGCTCCTAGCGGGAGACACACGGAAAATGTGAATAAACGCCAGTCTGTGTACGATGGGGCCATGGCAGAGGCTGGATGGCAGGAAGAGTGAAGAGAGGCAGAGGTTAACCCCCTAGGAAGGAGAAGGGAGGTCCACAGAGCAGAGGACCAGCACCCTGGTGGACTCTGCAGGCTGAGGAGGTGGATGGCACAGGGACAGCATGTGCAGAGGCACTCAGGCTCGAGCCAGTGTACCTTAGGATAGGTGCCTGTTGCCGGAATGGCCGGAGTGAGGGATGGAGCTGGGGGTGGAGGAAGAGGTGGGTGAGGTGAAGTGCAAAGAGATATGGCTAGAGATAGGCAGATAGGAGCCTGACCTTGGAGGCCCAGTGGGCCACCCATACATAGGTTTTGAACTTAACCCTGCAAGTTGCCGAAGGATATCAGGCAATGAACTCTAAAAATGTTTGCATTTTAAGGACAGAACTCTGGCCCTCCAGTTCCCTTTCCCATCAGATCTGAACACTGGTCTTGGTGGCCGTAAAAGGAGGAAAAGTAATGCTGAAGCAGGCCACGCAGTGTTGTAGTTTGTTATATAGCACGTGGGCTAGTTTCAAACAAGGTTGAATAAAAATAAAAAAGGACAGAACTCTGGCTCCAAGAGGGGAATGAAATGGGCAGGGAGACCAGCTAGAGGGTGGTCCTGCTAGCACTAGTCCGGGTGAGAGAGGAAGAAGGCTTGGATTAAGATGGGGTGGGGGGCATTACTGGGGACCTCCAGGACAGTGATGGATGAAAACGGGAGGAGAAACAGAGAATGCCATCCTGGTTGCCGGTTCGGGAGGTATCCCAGAGAGGAAGTGCAGATGAAGAGGCAGATTAAGAGGGGACATGTGGGAGGAGATTGAGATATGTTGAATTTGGGAAGGCTGAAGCTTTGTAGCCTCTGGCATAAAAGCACACAGTTGAAAGTTACTAGCTTGTAGGTGGTAGTTCAGGCTGAGGAAGCTGCTCTGCTGGCAGCGGGGTTGATAGTCGGATTCTGCTTTTCTGTGATGTGACTTCTGATTCCACAAGTTGTCATTTATCCTACCATTTTGACCCAGTAAATTTCTTGCTCCTAAGTGTCTCTGAGCAATGGGGATTTAGGTAAATTTGATAGAGCTCAGTCTGTCAATAAATAAATAATTCATTTATAAAGAAAAAATTTTGATTTGGTCTTACAAATGATGCTTTTTTTTTTCTCCCAGAACCTTCCTCAAGAGCACATAAAGTTTTGAAAACCAGTGGTAAGTCCTAAAATATGTTTTCTTGTTTTATTCTTGCTTATATCCACTAAATTAAACCACACGTTAAAATAAATACCAGAGGAATTATAGATTGACAGATTTGATTTGATTACGAGAAGATTAACTTCTGTGTCTCATTATGAAATTTACAGTCAAATGACATATATTTGTAACATAAAAAAACAGGTATAAAATGATTAATATCTCTATTATATAAAGAAACCCCATAAATTAAACCTGGAGGAAACTAAAAAAATAAAAAGAAACCCCATATGTCATAGAAAAGAGACAAAGGACTCTTTTAAATATATATATTTATATATATAATTTTTTTTATATAAAGGACTGTTTTTTAAAGTACAGAGAATATACTTGGGCAGCTTCCCAGAAGAAACACAAACTGCCAGTAAAATTTAAAAATGGTCACCCATATTAGTAATCAGAAAAATGTTTAAATGAAATAGAGGGGGGAAAGCTATGAGCTTGGACAAAACATACAGACAAATAGGCACTCCAAAACTGTTGGTGGGAGTGTAAATTTTTGAAACATTTCAAAGCAAAATCAGTAATGCCTGTTTGAATTTAAAATGTGTGCATAAAATGACAGAGTAAGGGCGGGCATGGTGGCTCACGCCTGTAATCCTAGCACTCTGGGAGGCTGAGACGGGAAGATCGCTCAAGGTCAGGAATTCAAAACCAGCCTGAGCAAGAGTGAGACCCCATCTCTACTAAAAATAGAAATTCATTGGCCAACTAAAAATATATAGAAAAAATTAGCCGGACATGATGGCACATGCCTGTAGTCCCAGCTACTCAGGAGGCTGAGGCAGGAGGATTGCTTGAGCCCAGGAGTTTGAGGTTGCTGTGAGCTAGGCCAATACCACGGCACTCTAGCCTGGGCAACAGAGTGAGACTCTGTCTCAAAAAAAAAAAAATAAATCAATAATAAAATGTGTGCATGCCCTTCACCCACCAGTTTCACCTGCATACATGTCCTTACCTAAATGTGGCTAGATTTATATACGAGTTTGTTGTTTGCAATATTTGTAATAGGAAACTCCACAAAATTCCCATCCAGTGAGAAATGGTTAAAGAGAGTATAGTGCAGCCATTCACAAGATGAAATTATAGCTGTTGAAAAAAATGAAGAGGATCTCTACTAACAAATGTCCACATATTAATATATTTAGCAGAAGAAAAGTTGCATATTGCATCTTTATTTTAAAAACAAAAAAATAACTTTGGTGCAGCAGGAGCGGTGCAGGAGCTGGAAGGATGAACATGAAACTGTTCATTGTGGTTACCTTGAGGGGCTGGGATTCATGGGAGGGAAGTACTTTATATACTTCTGTCATTAAACAGTTGTCAACAGTGAGACATACATAATCGGGCTGTGTGTAAAGAATGTCAGTAAGGAAGTGGCTGTGTAAATTTCTCCCCATGATTCCACTTGCAGCACTCCTTAGCTCAGCACCAGGGTAACCCCGCTGATTAACCACGTGCGTACGGCACTCACCGACCGTGAACCCTTGCCCACAGCCGGCACTCACAGTCCGCACGGTAGCATGTGCTGTGCATTGACGACGAATCCGTTTTCCTCTTGTGTGATGAGGAAAGCTTGGAAGCACTGACACCTTGTTTTACTTTACAGGCAGCTTTACTTGTAATGTAAATCAGGATAGGTAACATATACATATGTTTTCATTACATTATTTTAAAATGTTCACAATTTAATTTTGATAAATGAAAAATTAGAAGTCATATCACCACTGTCGGCTACAGTCACTGTGCCCATTCATCTGTGGCTATCGACTATAGTCGATGCTTGTACCGAAGTGGTTAAAAGGCTGCATCCTGCAGTTAAAACAAATGAAATGCCTAAAAATCAACAGAAGCATAGTTGTCATATCTTTCCCCCCCCCCCCTTTGGCACTAACTACTGACAGCTGAAATAGTTGTCTTTATATGGTTTTCATTGCTCAGGGCTTTTTTTAAAAATCAGACAATGCATATTTTGTTTGGAAGCATTTGAAACTTATTAACATGAATTAGTTCATTGCTCTCAGAAATTAAGGAAGATATCTAACCTCAGGTACATACATAATATGGTGGTTTTATGTACCGTAGAGGATATATACTTGGGATAATTGAAAGGCATGTTCTGAAAATTATATCTAAAGGGCCCAGAAGTTACCTGGGCTTCAATTATTGGCAATAGGTTTTTTATGTCCTATAAAATATTATTTCATATTTATATGAGAGATACAGTTTTAATTCTCTAACTTAAACCAAACTTTTATTTTGCAGAAACAGCACAAGACATCCAAAAGGTAAGCTCTATCATATTTCTTATTTCAAAACACTTAATTTTAGCCACCATTTATAGGTGCCCTCTCCTGTATATCTCATCCCAAGTGTTAACATTTTTACATTTTGGAAATTGGATGTGTTACATTTACTTTACATTTTGAATTATTTATATCTGATGTAAGCAAAGACTCATTCTTATCAACTTCCTCTTTCCCCTACCCCATCTCTTAGAACTAAGGCAATTATTTATTCATTCTTCTGCCCCACCTCTCACCTCAGGAGTTGTAACCTTACCTTAGGCTGTAACACCTGCAGGGTACTAGGGGAGCCACCTCACCCCTGCCTTGTGCCTCTGCCCTGGGGTAGAGCAAGGCCTTGGCCTCCTATGCATAACCCCCTCCTCAAAGCACCAGCCTTCATTCAGGGGGATGAGGAGCCCCTTCCAAGAATACGGTTCTGCTGTGGATATCAGAGGTGTGATGATATATGACAGAAAGAAACTTTGCAACACCAAGTTTTTATTCTTCTCCCCCTGATAAAAGGTTAGGAGAGAGGGAATAAGAGTGGTAGGCTCTGTTGGAAGATCTGTATCCAGTGGTTTGTCCACTGTGCCTATGGATCAGATGGCTTACTTAACAATTCTTAGAGAATTGATCATTCTCTATCTGTAAGGATGTGGCTATGAAACTGCCCCTCCACAGTTCCACTTGTACCATGGCTTAGCACAGGGCCAAAGTGACCCTGTTGATAAAGGCTATATCTTTCAGTTAAAACCAATACAATGTCTAAAAATCAACAAAGTCTTTGAGTGATTTTCATGGCTCAGGGCATATGCAATTTTTTAAGTTATGTGTTTTTGTTTGGAAGCTTTTGAAACTTAATTGGTTCATTGTCATGAAATATGGCATGAGGCTTTGATTTTTTTTTTTTCACACTGACGTCATCATGCTAACAGTAATTTTTTTTTTTTTTTTTTTTTTTTTTTTGAGACAGAGTGTCATTTGTTGCCCAGGCTAGAGTGAGTGCTGTGGTGTCAGCCTAGCTCACAGCAACTTCAAACTCCTGGGCTCAAGCAATCCTCCTGCCTCAGCCTCCTGAGTAGCTGAGACTACAGGCATGCGCCACCATGCCCAGCTAATTTTTTCTCTATATATATGTTAGTTGGCCAATTAATTTCTTTCTTTATAGTAGAGACGGGGTCTTGCTCTTGTTCAGGCTGGCTTTGAACTCCCGACCTTGAGCGATCCACCTGCCTTGGTCTCCCAGAGTGCTAGGATTACAGACGTGAGCCACCACGCCCGGCCCATATCCCAGTTTAATTGACAAGTGATGAAAAGTTCTTCCTAACTTGACGTTTCTAATAGGTAACTGTAGTGTTTTGCTTAGAAAATAGGTACCTAGTATTAATTAGTTTGAATGATCTTAACCCTTTCAACTCTTTGAAGCTAACCCTTCTACCTATAGGGTCGTGTCAGAGGGTCATCCACTCCTGTCTGTACCACTGAGCTCCATCAAGGAAGGTTCCAAGCTATAAAAGACCCCATTGTTTTCTGTGATTAGGAATCATTAATGTCACTCATATTTTACTTCCTAACAGGAAACTAAATGTTTCTTAATTAAATATATTTTGAAAGAAAGTAAAAATATCATTAGCTCAATAGTGGATTAAACATTGTTACAGCAAAGACTTTGCCTAGAATCTGTAAACCAAGGCAATGCTGGCCCAGTTCGGGATGGGCCTGCAGATTTAAGGGAAACCCTTGGAGTATGCAGTCAGATCACCAGTAGGAGCTTCTGGTATACCAGAAACCATGAGACTCCTAGGAGTCAAGCACTAGGTCTAAGCCTCCTTAGAAAGTCTCAAATATAAACCAGATATCATTCCTTGAAACTATATATATTCATATACATACCACATTTATTTGAAGTATCTAAGAGTTTTCTGTATTTAGCTGATATCCTTGAAGAAAACCTTTGCTTTTGGGGGCAAGAGTTTTGGAGTCAAACCTAAGTTTGAGGCCTAGGCTTTACTGACTAAGCAGAGAAACTTACTGAATCCTTAGGAGCCTAGATTTCCTTTCTGTGAAACTGGTACAGCCATATCTAATTCACAGAGTGTGAATATTGAGTTTAGAGAATGTCTGCATATTGCCCAGCCTAATTTCTAAGTACTAATAAATATTCCTGTCTTTTCTGCCCCTTTGCAGAAATCTGAAGTGCTTTTCAACTCAATTAAAATCAACACTGTCTCCTGATCATTTCCTTTAAGAATATCATAGCCTATAGTGGCAGAGGCAACATGTAAACACATTTAGGAGAAATTCCTAAATGATGTATCTTCCCCATGTTCTGTCACTCAGTTGATACATTTCTCTCTTCCTCAGGTTTCCAGGGAGGAAGGCTCTCCCCGGCTGACCTCAGCACGGCCGTCTCCTGCCCAGAGGAACAGTCAGCCGAGCAGCTCTGCCACGATCGGCGTGTTTCGCGGGAGTGGAGCCGTCAGAAACATCTGGACGGATCACCAGATCAGGCAAGCCTTGTTTCCCAGCCCACGGCCCACACAGGAGAACGAGGATGACGAAGATGACTATCAGATGTTCGTGCCATCCTTCTCCTCCTCAGATTTGAACTCTGCCAGACTGTGTGAAGACAGCACTTCGAGTCGCCCTTGCAGCTGGCACGTGGGGCAGATTGAGTCCACAGAGACTCTCGGCCCTGGTCACAGGGTCGTCAGGAGGGCCAGCAGTGCTGGTGAGAGCAACACGTGCCCTCCTGAAATAAGAATCAGGGACAGCGATGGCTCTCAGAACAGCCCCGGAACAGAAGAGCAGGACGGGCGGACTCCCTTTGGGTCGTCTATAGAGTTGACAATCGATGACATAGACCACGTCTATGATAACATAAGTTATGAGGACTTAAAACTCATGGTTGCGAAACGGGAAGAAGCTGAATCCACTCCCATTAGATCAAGTAGGGACTCCGTTCGCCCCAAGAGCACCCCGGAGTTAGCCTTCCCAAAGAGGCAAGCGGGCCACAGTCAGGGCCCCCTGCACACACAGAAGGATGGAGCCCTCACGGGCCGGGAGGCATCCAGCCAGAGCACACACGAACTCCAGGTGGTCGAAGAAAACATCTATGACACTATAGGGCTCCCAGATCCGCCGTCGCTGGATTTCAAGTGCAGCAGCCTAAAGCGCCCAAAGAGGAGCACTTTTTTGGGTCTGGAAGCCGACTTTGTGTGCTGTGACAGTCTGAGGCCATTTGTTTCCCAAGACAGCCTCCAGTTCAGCGAGGACGAGACGCCTCACCACCAGGGTACCTCTGATAACGACTACCTGAGCCTGCTGTACAGCTCTTCCAGCTGTACCTTGTCTGTCGCTGACAAGCCCACAGCTGACAAACTGTCTGAAGAAGTAGATGAAATCTGGAACGACCTGGAAAATTACATCAAGAAGAACGAAGACAAGACCAGGGACCGTGTCCTTGCCGCATTTCCCGTGAGCAAAGATGACGTGCAAGACAGGCTGCACGCTGAGAGCACCCCCGTGCTGGGCCGGGACCCGGCCCACTCTACATCCATGCTGTCACTGCCCGGGAGCCAGGCCTTCCTGGCGCCTGTGAAAAGCAGGGCCTCCAGAGTGAGCCGGGCCAACTACCCATTTGAAGAAGACCTCATTTCTAGAGAAGGCTCCTTTATGAGTCTTAACCGGCTCTCTCTGGCCAGCGAGATGCCTCCTGTGGACAGCCCGTACGACCTGGCCTGCAGTCTGTCCCAAACAGACCCAGACAACCCTGACGCAGGGATGGAGGCCACGGATAAGACGAAAAGCAGGGTTTTCATGATGGCTCGGCAGTACAGCCAGAAGATCAAGAAGGCAAATCAACTTTTAAAAGTGAAAAGTCCGGAGTTGGAGCTGCCACCGGCCAGTCAGCACCCTAAGTCCGTGCACAAAGATCTGGCCGCGATCTTGGAGGAGAAGAAACAAGGAGGGCCTGCCATTGGTATGTTCACTGCTTTTCTTCCTTCTCGAAAGTAAGATGTGAGGGTGGTTTCCAGATTCTAAATGTCCTTAGAATGGACACACCTGTGAGAACACTGACACGCAAGCTTTATTATCTGAAAGACGCGATTAAAGTCATGGCTGACCTTTTCTCACTTTGCGTCCACTGAGTTATGCAAGTTGTAGCATGATTTGGCCTCAGAGGGTTTGGTTGTGCTTGTAACATGGTCACGACAGAACCGATATTTTAAGAAAGTTTTCTCTAAGGTAACCTAAAGTATGAAGAAAAACAATCAGTTTGCATTTGTGATATATCAAGCTTTTCCCTGTGTTTCTAGTAATTTGTTAGGAGGTGGAGTAGCTTGTGTAATCTTTTAAGGTATGGAAGCACATAGAATGAGTGCTCCTTGCTTCAGAATCCCGACAAAAAATATCTACCTCTGCTAACGAAGACCAATAAAAGTCTTTTTTGTACTTTACTTGGTGGTTCACACTGTAACTCAGTTGTTTTCTCACGTATTTCGGTTACTATTCAGATTTTTAAAATAGCTCCTGTAATGCATTTAACACCATCTAATTTGGTGTTCTCATATATGCTTCCAAGAAGTTTAGTTATTCCGTCAGACTTCCTCTGCGTGGGCATAGCTAAACTAGGATCTTAGGTGTGAAATTGGTAAGATCAGGGCTATAGGAATGAGATGTTCATAGTTTGACTGTTTTGAAGGCCAAAACTTAGCACAGATCTCAGGGGAAGAGCATAAAGCACGTGACTGTCATGGAAGGAAAAACCTTGAGGAGCTTGTACTTCCAGACCCAGAGAGATTTCAGAGCATGGGCCTAGGAATCTGCATTTTAAAATAGTATGGCCTTTCCATCATTAAGAAATTCTGCCCTAGATTTTCTGACAAAGGACCACCTCAGTGTCAAACGAGAGGAGTTGATTCTCCAATGAAGCAAAAACTTGAATGGGTCAGTTTCAGGACAGGTTCAGATAACTGGCTTCATCGGGACACGCACATGGGACAGGGTGATGCCACTACCCTCCTTTCTTTGGAATTGACATATCTACCTCTATGGAAACCAGAGAATGGGAAGGGATGTCGAAATCCTAAATGAAT
Source organism: Microcebus murinus (assembly GCF_040939455.1). Lineage (NCBI taxonomy): Eukaryota > Metazoa > Chordata > Mammalia > Primates > Cheirogaleidae > Microcebus > Microcebus murinus. The sequence goes on along the minus strand of NC_134108.1, from coordinate 14,772,657 downwards.
CATAAGTTATAAGACAAGCTGTAAAGTTTTGTTTTACGTTGGAGAGTATTTAAGAATTGTCTAAATCTTTAATCTTCAGTAAAATTTCTCAGTGGATAGGGGAGTGAAACCCTGGGATTGATGCCTGAAGGATTTTAAAGACTCTTTGAGTTCTTCCTCATCTTCTTTTTAATCAAATAAAGGTTAATAGTGATTTTTGTATGCATGTGAGAGACTTTTCTCCTTGCAGTAATGTGCTGCAAGTAATTCATGTTGCTTTTCCAGTGCTAGTGTTGTTGCTAAGCTGGTTTGCTGTTAAACTTAGAGAAAGTAACTGAGTTCCCGCTTCAGAAGGACTATTTTTGGGCAAAGGGCATAGATGGCCTTAGAAAGAGTTGTATATTGGCCATTGCAACCATTGACCAAGTGTGGGCTGGGCCTTCTCAGAATAAGAGAAGATGTGATACAAAGGTTTCCGATGGTGATGGATCATGCCTGCAGTTAGGAGCACATATAATAAAAAGTATACCAGGAGTATACCAGGAATCACCTGGGCCAGGTTGTTGTGAATATAGACCATCTGTTAATATATAAAACTCTTATCTGGATAGAAGCATGTCCTTCCATACTGAGTCATTAGAGCCTACAACTACCTTGAATAGTCTTTTTTACCCACCTTTTAAGTGTGTTAAATGATTCCACAGTGGGGTTTCTGTTGCTTCCTCTCACTTTTGGTGGTTCTTTTTGTTTTGCCTGCTGGTATCATCTTGGGATCCCATAGGATCTTTTCTCAGCTTTGCATCTGGGTCCTTTCTTGACATGGTGGGCTACTATCGAAGTTCTCCCCAACGAAGGGGAGGCGATCTCTCCAGAGTCATCTTCTGAGAGCTCAGGAGCATGTCCCTCGGGCCTGCCATCTCTCAGGACCTGACGCTATATCCACGCCTCTTCCGTCCGAGTGATCGAGACCACTTCCTGTGCCCACGAGGCTTTCCATCAGTTGACATGATGACTCCTTTTCTCTTTCTTGTTTATCTGGGCACAGGACGTCGTAGTCGAATGGACCGATTCTCCAGACTTCTTCGTGTGGGCCTTGCCACTTTGCCAGGAGCTTGCTCTCGGTGTTGTGCGGAAGGAGGAGCACCCTATTCACCTGCTGAAACTCTCGAGCACCTTTATTGAACTCTCTAGCCGGGGTCTACAGGCCCCGGGTCAGATTCCCGCCTATAAATCACTCAACCAGGTCTAGTTGCTTCTATGTTTTAGAGCCTGCTGTAGATACTGGCAGTTTTGTTCCATCAGACCTCCCTCCTAATAGTCTTTGAGACCAAGGAGGACTTTGGGTTTCTGTTTTTTTGGTGACGTTTTCACGTGGGAGAAAACTCCATATGGGCTTGAGGAATTTTCTTCCTTGTGTAAAGTAGGGAAGGCACGATTTTATGCTTCTGTCTATGACTCAGACGACATTAGAAACGTTGATTTTAATCCTCTGTCTTGAAAATAGCATGTGTGATATTTCCCTTGGCAAGGATTACTTCAAATTTTTATCTGGAATCATAAGAACTCCAATTTTCAAACCTTCAAAAAAAGGAAATAAACCAGAGACATTCCTGAGATTGTCATGTAATGATAATGTACATGTTCTATAAAGACTGTTAATGTCAAAACTAAGTATATGGGGGAACCTTGATCCAGCTAACGCTAGGCTTTTTAGGTTAGAGGTGCCATCTGGGGATGGCTGTTCCCTATATATCTGGCTAGTGGAATCTATTTAATCACAGTTGGTGCTCTGGAAACTTGTCTTTTGTTCACACTGGCATCATACAAGTTCTAGACTCTCTTAGAAAATCAAGTTGAAACAAAAAGAAACTTAGATAAGCACAGTATATTATCTAGTGAGATTCTTTTTAATAAAAACTGATAAATGATCTGCTCTGTTATCGAAAGAAATTGTGCCTGTTACAAGTCATCCGTAGGAAGTGTTTTAATCCAAGGCTGTCTTCCTGCTTCCCCTTTTCCTGCTATGACCTGACTTCCAGGCCGCCTTTCCAGCCTCAGTGGTATGGTCCCAGGAAGAGCATATCCATTTTTAACACTATGCTTAAAGTAAAAGGGAGTGAAAAAACTGAGTAATGAAGTAGTTGTTTAGAACAACTTCTGTTTAGAACTAGGTGCTCTACGGGGCAGTTCAGCAAAATGCCCATCAATGTTCTCCAAGATCAAAAGCTCAGAGGAAAAAAAAAAAAGGCTCAGAGACTAGCTGGCATAATAAAGTAGCCTATATAAAACAATTAGCAACAGAAACTGTGAGTCTGCATGCATGTGTACGCATACACAGCCAACAGCTAAGTGCACACTATGTAAGACTTCAGAGGAGGGAAATCAGTTAGCAAAGGATTCCAGGATGGAATAGGCTAGGACTTAGGAGGATCTTGAGAGATGGGTAGGAGTTGATTAAGCAAAGGAAGACATGAGTAGTATGATAAGGAAGACAAAGGCAGGAGAAATAGTTTGAATATTTTGGATAATATAGGGCTTCAAAGTATCTGGACTAAAGTCAAGAGCTGATGGTTCTTACAAGTCGTTAGGGTTGGATTTTGATACTGGAAATAGCTCAGTGAACGTTTTAATTAGTTTTGCTGCATTCGCCAAAGTTGACGTGTTCTTGGAAGCTTGTGAAAGTTCAGGGCCTTCCTGATTGAGCTGTGGGATGAGGCTCAGGGCTGTCGTGTGTGTGAGAATGGCTTGGACAGACCATTCAGGTGGGACTGCTAACCCACCACTGTGTTAAAGATCTAGCTGCCTTTTAGTTTCCTAGTTAATGAAACGTTATAGGTTTTGAGATGGCTAACATAGGTAGACTGGTGTCCATGGAGATTTTTATACTCTTTCTCTTAAGGTGGTATTAAATCTTTTTTTATATATATTTAATTTTATTTACTTTTCTTTATTTTTTTATTTTTATTTTTCTTTAGACACAATCAAGTGGGCCTAGGTAGTAAATCTTCATTGGTATTAAGAGTCTTTACTATGCCCTTTAAGGAGTAATTTCTCAAGTTTTTGTTATTAGAAATTTCAAATCTAATCATATCTGTCTTTCCAAGGAATCTAGAGTTGAAAACCCAAAATATTTGAATATAGATCAGTAATGAGAAGTTAAACTATTTACCTTGATTGCAGGGAATTGGAGGTGAGAGAATTGAGGGGGTTGCAATTAAAAGGCACATAATAATGGGTTGTTTTCTGTCCTCATAGAAAATAGACTCAAAAGAAATGGCAGAAACTCAACTAAATGAGTATTTAGTTTAAATTCAAGGATTAATTTACTAATAACAGGTTATTAAACATATAAAAAGCTTAAAGAAGAAAACATAATTTCACCAGCTGGTTGTCATATGGGATAGATTCCCTTCACAGAGATTATGTAGATGTGGTCTGAGCAGTTTATGGGACACATGGAGTTCTTTGATTCTAAGGTGGTCATGTGGGTACCTGGATTGGGGAGGGGGGGACAGCTCTTGAAACTGACATCTCTGGGTTCCTGCTCCTAAATCATTGCTGGTCCAAGAGAATCCTCTCTGTGTATCATGGTTCAGTTAATGTCTTTAGAAATACCTGTGCTCTGTGGGGGAGCAAAGAAGAAAATGGCCTCATAGCTTAATTTTAAGTGGCAAAAGCTTTTGTGGAAGTAACTGTCAGATCCTATTCTTGAACCAATACTAGAGAGCATTAGATTATTGAGCATGCACAGATGGCTCATTCTTAATGTCTTGGTGGCACAGGCTTTAGTGCTCGGGTTCTTGGGGATGAGAAAGGAGATGTGAGTTAGTCAACACGTGTGGCTTGGTTGTGCTGGAGGGGAGGACCTCCCCTAGACATGGTTCCTCCAGACAGTGGCAGTGGAAGGCTGCCTGGAAGCAAGAAGTGCAGGAACAGCCACCAGGAGCAGACTCCTAGAAGTAGTTGAGAGCAAGGAGCGTGGTGAGAAGCCAGGGTAGCCACTGCACTGGGGATTGTGGCTGTGATTCTTTTAATGACTACTTGAGTTATTTTTCATGGACCAAGGCTTAAGTACTGACTTTCTTGTTTTTATTAATGTGATGCCCATTTTTAGCACTGGATACTGCTTCATGCTTATAACGAACACTAGAAATTTGTATTACATGCAGTGGGCACTTGCAGACCTGCTGTTGATATAACACAATGCAGAATTAGATCAAATTAAATGAACTTTTAGGTAGCACTTGTATCTATATTAAACCATGGATTATTTTGCTAGTTTGTATTGCTTAATGTTCAGTGATTACTCATCCTCAGATGTCACTTAAGTCCTATCTACTGTTAAGAATATTTTTAATATGTTGGTTAGAATGTTATATTGTTATTTTTAGTCTGTGCAGGAATAATCCCATGTGTATTTATTATTTTAATATTTGCCTTCCAGGTGCCAGGATTGCTGAGTATTCCCAACTGTATGACCAGATTGTATTCAGGGAGACTCCCCTTAAAATTCAGAAGGATGGCTGGGCCAGCCCTCAAGACCTCTCTCTCCCCAGGTCTGCGTCACCTTCCCAGGTCCAACAGGGTAGCGAGAATTGGCTTCTGCACTCAACCTACAGTAATGGAGAGTTAGCAGATTTCTGTCCCCAGCCAGAGCAAGACTTGAGGTCAAGATATCCCACTTTAGAGATCAGTACCAAAAGTACGCCCCGACAATTGTCCGCGGCTTGCTCCGTGCCTTCTCTTCAAACCTCCGACCCTCTGCCGGGTTCCCTGCAGAGATGCAGCGTGATAGTCAGCCAGCCCAACAAAGAGAACTTGTGTCAGGGCCATCTTTACAACTCTTTGGGTCGGAAAGGAATCGGTGCAAAATATCAGCCTTATAACAGGTCCCAGTCATCGTCCTCAATCCTGATAAACAAATCGATGGACTCCATCAACTACCCCAGTGAAACGGAAAAGCAGCGGCTGCTGTCACTACACAGGAGTTCCAGGTGCGAGAGTCACCAGGACTTGCTGCCAGGCATTGCTGACTCACAGCAGCCGGGCACAGAAAAACTCTCGGATCTCACACTCCAGGACTCGCAGAAAGTTTTGGTAGTAAATAGAAATTTGCCCTTAAATGCCCAAATGGCGACACAGAACTATTTTTCCAATTTCAAAGAGACTGAAGGAGATGAAGATGACTATGTGGAAATAAAGTCAGAGGAAGATGAGGCAGAGTTGGAGCCATCCCACAATCGCAGGAGGAAAGCTGACTCGAAGACCGTGGATGCTGACTTTCCGGATAGCAGCTGCAGCAGAAGCACGTCTTACTCTTTGAATAGCCCGTGCGCTCCCAGAAAGCCAATAAACAGCAAGCTGGAGCTTTCACCCTATCTGACATCATGTAATGAATCTGGCAAGCTGAGCGACTATCTTTGGAGGGGGCCATCTCCCAACCAACAAAACATTGTACAGTCTTTAAGGGAAAAATTTCAGTGTCTAAGTTCCAGCAGCTTTGCTTAAGGTTTTAGTAACAGCTGCCTGAATTAGCTTCTTATTCTCCTAAGAACTATAAATACTGATGAGGTGTTTTATATGTACCAGATTAAAACCATTTTGTAATAACTAGAGGTGTAAAATATACTTTCTTTTACAGCACAACTTTTTGCATTGGCTGACGATACAGCCAGGATTGTACTGTAGCAAACTTCAGCATCTAACGGTATACTTTCTGATGCTGATTGTCTTCCTGTTTCCTGTAAGTCAACCTTACTTGAAAACTTTTAGGCTTTTTTTTTTTTTTTTAACATGATGGGCTGCCATGATGTTTTTTTCCCCTTATCCTGACAAAGTGCTTATACGATAAGAAATGCAATAATCCTCTCATATTATCCGGAAGCCCCAAGTAATTTTATCCTGTGACTCAAAGGCAGCACGGAAAGCTGTTTAAAGAATTTTTGTTACATCTGTGGCAAGACTTTAGAATAATGTAAGTCAGAGATCTCTCATTGTCACATAGTCTGCAGTGCCCGTTTTAGAGTTTCCATGCCAGTATTCCTATATCATTTCATTTTCACGTAGAAATTGTGTGGCTATTGAAAATTAAAATGTAGCAGGACCAATTTGCATTTTGTTGTTTAAGCAAAGCCCTTTGCCTGTATTCCTGGACAAGGCCTGGAGAATGCACTGCTCATCGCGTTGAGTATATGATTTCTGGGGTGAAATGAATTATTTCCTTAATGGCCTAAAGAAAACCAAGGTCAATAAAATGCAGATTCACTTAGTTCTTAGAAAAGATAGGATGACTTCTGGGAGCAGCTTGATTGTGACACAAAACCCAAAACAAAGACCTCCACGGCATTGTGTGTGCGGAACCATAAGCTAAAATAAGACAAAGCACTTTAAGAAGTCACCTTTCCCAGAGGAGTTTTTCACATGGCAGCTTCCTGAGTTTTGGACTCTGCCAAATGGGCTACTTGACCTTAGCCCTGAGAAGTCACTGGCTGCAGGAATAGGAGGGCAAGAATCAATTTTCTAAACCATGTGTAACATGGAGCCTTTTTGCAATTCTTGTGAGGCATATAAAAACAGAATCTTTTGGTTAACTAGGTTCTAATATCTTTTAAATTGTAATTATAGTCTTTATACAGGATTTCATTGTGATACTATATACTATTCCCACTCCTTAGGAAAGAAAACCAAAAAAAAAAAAAAAAAAACAAAAGATGTGAGTAAAAAGCAAAATCAAAGCTAAAGAGAAAAAGGCAGATTTATTGCTACCTTATAAAAGTATTCTATTTTGTTAAGACCATGGTTAATACAGCAGGAATGCTTTCTCAAATAGTGGCATTTTTTTAAGCAGTGGTAGGTATATTCTGTGGCCCTTCCCCACCCTCTGAGTTTCCATTTTAAAAGATAAATACTTTGTGTAGGGAAAGGGGTCAGGGTTTCTCATTTAAAGATAAGCAATAATATTGAATAAGTGACATCATAATTCTTTTCCTCTTTTTAAGTCCTATGCCTCTTAACTGTAAAACATCAAATGTGACCATTTTTATTTTACAAATAGGTACCTAAGGCATTTGTTTTACTTTTTAAATAACCCAAGTTTATTGCTTCTCCACACTATTATAGCTTATAAAACAAAGCCCATATTGAATAACATGGTTCTGGAAACATTCCTCTTTTCACTGCCTTCATTTAAACATGATATGAGTTTTCAAGATTAAGAAGTATCAAAAAAGATAAGCATAAGAAAGTATGTTCTTAAGACTTGCTACCGATGTGTGTGTAAGTACATTTGTATTACCTATAAACAGCTACCTGACTCTTGCCCCAGGAATGTAGTTTCCCATTTTTGCTTTTTGGTTTATATGACCCAAATTCTAATAGTCCATAATAGAAATTGTCTTTCAGAAATTATTCTCCACACTAGTGTCTTGTACAACTTGGCATCGCCTGTAGGAATACACCCCCCACTGCACAAAGGTGGATGTCTTACTATATAAAATATCTATGTGGTTCTTAGGTTCAAGAACAAATCTGTAGTTTTATAGATCACTTCTGTTGGCCAGGACACAGGTTTTAAGAGCTGTGTATGTATAATCATGTTTGTATTTTCCTTCAAGGTTATCAAATGATTGCTTTTGTTTAAAAATAGTTTCTTTTGGAGGTGGGGTGGGGATGTATATAATTGGGGGGAAAAGTTACATGTACTTAAAAGTATGTCAAGTTCTTATTAGTTTCCTGTACTGAAGGTGGTTCTTCTTCTTTTTTTTTTTAATAAGTTCACTTTTCACCTACATTATTCTTTGTGGGGGAAAAAATGCATCTAGGAAAACATAGTTTAAATACTGTATATAAGATAATAAAAGTTAGTAATGCCCATTATTTAATAAAGTTTGTAAAGTACAAAGTAAATTATAGTGTGAATTAATGTGTTTATTCTAATACATCAAGATTTTTCCAAACCACATCTAGCCATATGACCTTGTCTTACTATGTTTCAGTAGCCCATGACAGACTCTTGTGTATCTTTGGATTACTTTTGAAATACTGAATTTAGTGTCTGGGATGGTTTGTTTTCTTGATAAGTGGCTAAATTAGATCAATCACAAAATTACCTTTTTAAAAAAAAAATTTGTAGGCTGGGCATGGTGGTATATGCCTGTAGTCCCAGCTACGGCAAGACTCTGTCTCAAAAAAATTTAAAAAATAAAAATTTGTAGTAACAGAAGACATCCTTTTAACTATTTCATTTTTTTTCTTTTCTTTTTTTTTTTTTTTTTTTTGAGATAGTCTCACTCTGTTGCCCAGGGTAGAGTGCCGTGGAGTCAGCCTAGCTCACAGCAACCTCAAACTCCTGGGCTCAAACGATCCTCCTGCCTCAGCCTCCTGCGTAGCTGGGACTACAGGCATGCACCACCATGCCCGGCTAATTTTTTCTATATATTTGTAGTTGTCCAGCTAATTTCTATTTTTAGTAGAGACGGGGTCTCACTCTTGCTCAGGCTGGTCTTGAACTCCTGAGCTCAAGTGATCCTCCCACTTCGGCCTCCAAGAGTGCTAGGATTACAGGTGTGAGCCACCATGCTCGGCCACTATTTCATTTTTGAGTTGAAAAATTAAAAGTTTTTTGGCACAAATTAAGGTGTTTTTTTTGTTGTTGTTCATTTAACTTCATTCTGAATCATCTTTGACAGAAAAAAATTTTTATAGGGAACAAATGCATGTTAATATAAATTGCTATTCAGGGACATTTTCTAGAGCCATTCCCTTTCCAAATATAAACACAAAGCCCTTACCCCATTATAATGAAAGTATGGGTTGCCTAACTTCCTCTGCCTAACAGAGGAAAATAGCTTCAAAATTTTTCTTTAGAATGTTTGAGTGTGAAGAGTTTCTAACTTCATATTGAGGAGCCCCAAGATCTGTTTTTCCTTGAGGTTGAAAATGGATGGGTTCGCTGTAAGTCTTGAGAGTTCAAGTTAGAGAAGCCGATGACAAAAGAACTGTGCCCTGTGTAAATTCTATACAGAAACCCTTAGGGGAAAGAAAAAAGGCTTAATCAGGTTTGTGATGCACTATAATAGCTGTTGAACATGAATATTTAAAAATTGTGTCTAGTAAGTTGTCTTTTGATGTAAAGAAAATTTAAAAATCTCTGTTTTGAAGGGCAAACGTTAACAATACATCAAGAGCTCTTGGCTGGGCCTGATGGCTCACACCCATAATCTTAGCACTCTTGGAAGCCCAGGCGGGAGGATCATTTGAGCTCAGGAGTTCAAGCCCAGCCTGAGCAAGAGCGAGACCCCATCTCTACTAAAAAGAGAAAGAAATTAGCTGGACAACTAAAAATATATAGAGAAAAAATTAGCTGGGCATGGTGATACATGCCTGTAGTTCGAGACCAGCCTGAACAAGAGCGAGACCCCAGCTCTACTAAAAAAAAAAAAATAGAAATATATTAGCTGGACAACTAAAAATGTATACAGAAAAAAATTAGCCGGGCATGGTGGCGCATGCCTGTAGTCCCAGCTACTTAGGAGGCTGAGGCAGGAGGATTGCTTGAGCCCTGGAGTTTGGGGTTGCCGTGAGCCAGGCTGATGCCACAGCACTCCAACCCAGGCAACATAGTGAGACTCTGTCTCAAAAAAAAAACACAAAAAACTGACATCCTCTAATGTTAGTTGGGTGCAAAAGTAACTGCAGTTTCAGACTGAATTTTAAATCATATAACTTTTTCTATCTGAATAGTGGCAACTATACTCGATCTGTCACCCAAAAAGGGATTACAATAAAAGAACCACTTCAACTTTTTTACCAATCTATGTGCATCTATATATATGTCTTCTCTGCATCTTTGTAACCTGGTATGAGAAAATAAACATAGAAAAAAAATTTTTAAGATTTTTTTTATAAAGAAAATATAGGCCGGGCGCGGTGGCTCACGCCTGTAATCCTAGCACTCTGGGAGGCCGAGGCGGGCGGATTGCTCAAGGTCAGGAGTTCGAAACCAGCCTGAGTGAGACCCCGTCTCTACCATAAAAATAGAAAGAAATTAATTGGCCAACTAATATATATAATATAAAAATCAGCCGGGCATGGTGGCTCGTGCCTGTAGTCCCAGCTACTCGGGAGGCTGAGGCAGGAGGATTGCTTGAGCCCAGGAGTTTGAGGTTGCTGTGAGCTAGGCTGACACCACGGCACTCATTCTAGCCTAGGCAAGAAAGCGAGACTCTGTCTCAAAAAAAAAAAAAAAAAAAAAAAAGAAAATATAAAAAAAAGAAGAAACATGTCTTCAACTTAAAGCTTGTCCTATTCAGAGATCCGAAGCTTTCTGTTGTATGCTTATGCAATGCTTTTGTCTAAATATATATGTATATGAAGACATAAGCATTCTCTCACATTTAGTTTCTCAGATTTTTTTCCCTTATAAGTAGTGTAAAGCATGGAATTCCAAAGATATTGTGGAATTATGCTGCATTTAAAAGTTTCATAAATGCAAAATATGATTGCACAATCTATATAACTATAAATAACATTTGATGTTTGGTTTATAGAATATTTGAAAGCTCTTTCACAGGAGATCAAAAGTTCCTTTTTTGGAAGAATATTCTAAAATTCAGCATGTGCAATCATTGTCTGATTTGATCTTTTGAGGTGGAAATGTTTTGACCAGGTCAGCACAGTGCCGGGCAATTTGTAGGTATCTAATATGTATTTAATGATTGATTGAATAAGTAGATTTTAAAACTTTTTTGACCCCAAAGCATGAGGAAAACACATTCAAATCAGAGGCACAGAGGAAGGAAATAGAAAAGCAGCAGCTGAGTTGCTTTTAAAAATTCAATCGTGGCCTGGTGCTGTGGCTCCCACCTGTAATCCTAGCACTCTGGGAGGCCAAGGCGGGTGGATCATTTGAGCTCAGGAGTTTGAGACCAGCCTGAGCAAGAACAAGACCCCATCTCTACTAAAAATAGAAATTAATTGGCCAACTAAAAATATTTAAAAAATAACCGGGCATGGTGGCACGTGCCTGTAGTCTCAGCTCAGGAGGCTGAGGCAGGAGGATCGCTTGAGCACAGGAGTTTGAGGTTGCTGTGAGCGAGGCTGATGCCACGGCACTCTAGCCCAGGCAACAGAGTGAGACACTCTCTCAAAAAAAAAAAAAAAGAAGAAAAAGAAAAATTCACAATATCTTGAGAAATCCACTGTCATCTGACTTTTCTTAGTGGTCCTATTTGGTAGGTTGGGCGAAGGTGACATTTCGAAAGGACTCTCTCCCTTTTCCAGCTCATGGCTGATAGAATCCTAGAGGCATTTACTCTGCAGATTTCCAGTAACCTTTTAGCTAAGCATCTACGTGGGCACATAAGGGTGGGACTATCTTAGCCTCCTCAAAATTCCATCTAGGCCCAATGCCTGTCGGAAGAGCTGCTTTTGACGATGTGATGAGAGCACAGAGCACCCTACCACGCAGGTGCCAGGTTAAGTCAGGTGAGATGGAGGGAAGCAGCCCAGAATGCTGTTATGTTTGGTAGCAAAAGACAAACTTGCCTACTTTACAACTGTGATGCATGCCCACGGGCCAAGTCCACTTTATGTATCTATGAAAAACAACAAAGCTTTATTTTCCTGACAATGGCTTATTCACATGCATCATACAATAGGAAAGGAAGAGAAGCAGGCGGTTCCACCTCATTAGTTCTAAAACCATGCTTATTCGGCTCACTGTGAAAGAACAGGGCTTGGATGGTGATCAAATCATCTGCTCTGTGGGGCAAATACAAACCCCCAAATGTCCTCCTGTTTGTATAGCAATGTATGGCTCGCCACAGAGTTCTCATGGAGCCACTAAACAAGAACATGGGGTAAGCAGATTCCTACTATACACCAGTTATATCAGAGGCTGTAAGCTGCTGGCCCAGGGGCTGAATCTGGCTTGTGCAACTTTAAAAAGGCTTAAATATAAAATCCAAATTTCCAGCTTAATAAAAAAAGACCTATCCTGTTGGGGTCTGGATTCTGGAGAGGCAATGCTGCAAGATCTGAGGGGGGAATCTAAAGATGAAAGTCACCATAAAAGGTGGCAACTTGCCTGCACCTTTAGCGGAGCCAGTTCCTTTGTTCTGCACCATGGACTTGGTCAGCAAAGTTAAAGCAGCTATGGAGCACTTGAACACACGTTTTAGGTAGAAAGTAAAGGCTCTCCTGTCAATGTGGGGACCAGATGTCAGGTCTGAGTTCCCTGGTTCTTGGTTCACAGTACTGAAGAATGGTGACTGGTATCAAGTCCGTGGAGCAAATGAGCAGACCAAGCAGATGCAAACAGGCAAAGTGCATTCCAGAGAAGAAACAGGTCAACCCCTGGGAGTGGAAGAGACTGTGAGTTTAACAAAATTTTCCCCTTTACGATGATTCTCTAATTTTATGTTAAGTGGGGGGGGGCTGGAATATTCATGTTTTTTCTTGGAAAGGGGTGGAAAATTCCCAGAATGACTACTCCTTCCCTTTTCTATCCTTGTAAGGCAATTTCTGGGGGTTGCCATGGTATTTGTAAACTGTCATGGCGCTGGTGGGTGTGACTTATTACTATGTTAATGAGGGTAGATCATTTGAGGATACTGTCACCTTGTACACATGCCCCAGAGACCCTCATTTGTGGCCCTGATCCTATCTCCACTTTGTCGCCTTTCTACCTCTTTCTGGTTGGTCAGTCCTTGGAGATCCCTATCGTTCATAGACCAAACATCTATTCAGTCCTGGGAAGCCCCCCTGACATGTCATCTGTTTTCCTTAGAAGCCCCCTCTGGTCAATTGTTCCCTCCATGGTAGACACAGCATTTTCTAGTGCCATCAATTTCTCAATGGAAACCCCTAAACAAACATCTGTTCCCCTTCCTCCTTGGCCCAACCTAACACTCCTTTTAGGGTGAAAATAAATGTATGTCATTCAAAGTCTGCAGAATGTATTGCTTCTTTGGGGAAAATTTTATGCCTGGTCCACATCACTAGTTAATACTGAATTATCTGCCTGGCTTCTATGAGCCTCCATAGGCTTCAATTTGTGATACCAAGTATTCTCTATTCCACTCTCCTTTAATGTCATGAATTCAGCTGAGGCTTAAACTAGCATTTATACCGTTTCCTAAAACACCGTCTCTAGCTCAGCCTTCCCTCCTGAGTGCCGGGAGGATTTTCCTCACAGAACATCTCCACCTGAGTTGTCTAAAACTGATGTCATTTCCCCCATCTAGTAACTCCTTTATTCCTCAGAAGCACCTGCTCTAGTTTGCAATCTTTTTCCTGGAGTACTGTAACAGCATCCTACCTAGTTGTCTTGCCACTGTCTTTCCTACTTCCTGTCTCGTTCACCTCCACCTTCCCAAGCTTAGCCAGCATAATATTTCTAAACACAAACAGAATAAAATCCTCCACAAAGTCCTCTGCGATCTGTCTCTGCCCACATTGCCCTTACCCACTATCCAGGAAAAAACCTGCTTTGTCCTCAACACTAGGCTCAGAAATGACTACCAAAGGCCGGCACAGTGGCTCACACCTGTAATCCTAGCACTCTGGGAGGCTGAGGTGGGAGGATCGCTCAAGGTCAGGAGTTCAAAACCAGTCTGAGTAAGAGCGAGACCCCGTCTCTACTAAAAATATATAGGAAAAATTAGCCAGGCATGGTGGTGCATGCCTGCAGTCCCAGCTACTCAGGAGGCTGAGGCAGGAGGATTGCTTGAGCCCAGGAGTTTGAGGTTGCTGTGAGCTAGGCTGATGCCACAGCACTCTAGTTCAGGCAACAGAGTGACTCTGACTCAAAAAATAAAATAAAATAAAATGACTGCCCAAAACTGTGACAGGTCTGAACTTTCACACACCTTGCAAGCTAACAAGGTAGCCTGCCTCAGTTTCATGGAGGCTAGAAGAAGACGCCAGACTCTTAGGTCAGAGATCAAGGGCAGGGCAGTTGGACAGCACTGGAGGCAGCTGAGCTCCGCATTTGCATTGGTTTTCCCTGTACTTTCCCTTTCAGAGCAGCCCAGGGCCCCACCTTTGCCCCTGGAGGGAGATGTTGTTATCTTTACTGTCCCGACAGCAAACAAATCTGCCCTCTGCCCCAGAGGGGACACTATCTCTTCCAAGGCTGTATGCTCAACCAATGTCCTTGAATTGATACCCTAGAATAAGAGATAAATTAGACTTTTAGAAATCCAAAATGCAAGAGACCCATAAAGAATTTGTCTCAGGCCAGGCGTGGTGGCTCGCGCCTGTAATCCTAGCACTCTGGGTGGCTGAGGCGGGCGGATCACTCAAGGTCAGGAGTTCAAAGCCAGCCTGAGTAAGAGTGAGACCCCATCTCTACTATAAATAGAAAGAAATTAATTGGCCATCTAAAAACATATAGAAAAAATTAGCCGGGCATGGTGGTGCATGGCTGTAGTCCCAGCTACTGGGGACACTGAGGCAGTAGGATTGCTTAAGCCCAGGAGTTTGAGGTTGCTGTGAGCTAGGCTGACAACACGGCACTCACTCTAGTCTGAGCAACAGAGTGAGACTCTGTCTCAAAAAAAAATAAATAAATAAAAAATAATTGTCTCAAAACAAGGACAACTTGATGACATACAAAACATTTTTAAAATTATTACCCAATACTGTTTCATTAAGGATGGAGAGGGTTTCTTCCAATTAAATGAAAGTATAAACTGGTATAAAACATTCAGAAATGAGGCCGGGAGCGGTGGCTCACGCCTGTAATCCTAGCACTCTGGGAGGCCAAGGTGGGCAGATTGCTCGAGGTCAGGAGTTTGAAACCAGCCTGAGCAAGAGCGAGACCCCGTCTCTACTATAAATAGAAAGAAATTAATTGGCCAACTAATATATATAGAAAAAATTAGCTGGGCATGGTGGCGCATGCCTGTAGTCCTAGCTACTTGGGAGGCTGAGGCAGGAGGATCGCTTGTGCCCAGGAGTTTGAGGTTGCTGTGAGCTAGGCTGACACCACGGCACTCACTCTAGCCTGGGCAACAAAGCGAGACTCTGGGGGGGGGGGACAGAAATGAATTTGGTAATATGGATCGATAACATTAAAAGTTCATTATCTTTGACCCAGTAATTATACTTCCAGGAATTTACTCTAAGAGAATCATCAGCTGCAGATTTCCGTAACACACCCCTCCATGCTGCCTCACCTGCAGAGTCATGCACTGGTCGGTAACAACATAGATTTTGCAGATCAGCATTGGTGCGCGTGCTACCCACGCTCCTAGAGACCAGGCCTGCACCTTCCAGGGCTGTGTTTCCAGCACCTTCCAGGGGTGTGTTTGCAGCCTAAATGCTCAGACACCTGGCCCAGGCCACTTCCCAGAAGCATCATGGGTTTATTTTGAGCCTCTGGGTGCAGATGGGTGGAGGCAGAAAAAGCTGCCACCCCGAGGAAGGGGAAAGCCTTGGGTTTTATGGAGGGTTTTGCTGGGAGGAGCAACACCTGCAGAGACAGGGAAGGGGAGTAGCTTCCTCCTTATCAGAGGGGATTGGAATGCTGGTGTCCCGGCAGCCCTCTGTGGTCAAAGTTAGATTTATGGCCTTGGACTCTCTAGACTCCCGTGGCTTTTGTTTCACAGGCTTTATGATGTTTTTCCAGTTTTCCCAGCTGGAACAAACCTAACACTCACCAGTACTATTATCTTCTGGGGGGTTTTGTTCTGTTGTGTTGTGTTTTATTATAGTAGCCATCCTTCTGGGCGTGAAGTGGTCTTTTCTTTTCTATAGGCATTTAATGTTGTAATTGTTCCTCCAAGTGAAGTCCTTGTTTGGCTGTATCTCATACACTTGGCTATGTTGTATGTTCATTTTCATTATCTTTTCTAATTTCCTTTGAGATTTGGGCCAGGGGTATTTAGAAGTATGTTATTTAATTTCCAAATACTTGGGGAATTTCTAGATACCTTTCTGATATTGATTTCTAGTTTAATGCCAGTGTGGTCAGAGAATATACTTTATATGAGTTAAATTTTTAAAAATGTGTTGAGGTTTGTTTTATGGGCCAGAATATATTCTATCTCGTTGGCTATTCCCTGTACACTTGAAAACAATGCGTATTCTTCTGTTTCTCTCTAAATGCAAAAGGTAAGTGTAAATCCTGTCAAAATATTAAATAAATAAATAATGTCAGGTCAATACGGTGAACAGTATAGTTTACGACTTTTACATCCTTACTGATTTTCTGTCTACTGGATCTATAAATTACAGAAAGCAATGTTGACATCTCTAACTGTAATTGTGGATTTGTCTATTTCTCCTTGTAGTTTTTTTATTTTGCTTCATTGACTTAGGCATCAAAAAATATTACTAGAAGAATATATGTCAACTCACAGAATTAATGGGAATTTCAGAGCACCAGACTCATAAAACAGGTAAGAAGAGAAAATAAATATACTGCCTACCTTTGGGCTTCCTGTTTTATGAGTGGAAAAAGAAACTTTTTCTTTCTTTTTTTTTTTTTTTTATTCAGTAAACTATGCAGTAAGGGAAACTTTTTCTTGAAGCCACTGTGAGTCAGGTTTGCTGTTGCTTGTAGCCAAACACACGTCTAAGACATTTCCCTCAGGTTTTCTCTGACTCATCTGGTTTTTCTTCTGTAGTCTCCTGTGTTGCCTTGTCTTCCTCTGCTCATTTCTTGTTTATGTCCTTCAGTGCTATTCTAGGCCCTCCTGTCTCTGATTTCTATACACTCTCTCAGAGAATCTTATCCTAACCATAGGCTTAGATTTCACCCTTGTGTTTTGGTCCTATATGTTTACCACATCTAAATCTCCATCTTTGAACTTACTTCTGAGCTACACATCCCTGGATCCAATGTCCTACTAAATATCTTGGCTTCGATATCCCATAGGCACGCAAATCTCGATAGGGCTAAGCCTGTGGCTTCTCTCCTCTGGTTTTCCTCTGTGAGTAGCACCTCCCTCCACCGCCCCTCCTAGCAAATAGTTCAAGCCAGAAACTGGGCTTCATTGTTGACAGCTTCCTTCCATGTATCTTCCACACCACTCAGATACTAAAGGCAGCCAATTGTTCCCTTACTTATTTCTTGAATCCATCCACTTTTCACCATTCCACCGGCCAGGGATGTTCTCAGGTACTCATCACTTCTTCCCCCCTAACGGCAACAGTCTCAAGGTCTGTCTACTGGCTTCATTTTCCATCGTCTAAATTGTCACCAGTGTGATCCTTCTGAAACACACATCTGAGATTGCCACCCTGCTGCTTTTAAACCCTTTGGTTGCTCTCAAAATACCAGGCAGAGTCCTTCATATGGTTTCATGACCTGCCTCGCTCTTCCGACATCCTTGCCATTTCTCCTCATTTCCCTGCCTCCCCCACTCTATTTTCTGATAACTCTCCGTACCTCAAATTCATCATGCTCTCTTGCACTCCAGGCTTTTGGTCATGTGGTTCCTTCCATCCATACCACTAATTTCCGACAGCAACCCTTCCCTTAGCTTAACTCCTAAATCACCCTCAAGTCTGGCCTTCAAGTGCCACCTCCTTCCGAATGCTTCCCAATGACTCTCCTGGTCTAGGCTGGTAGTTCTGCTTGGTGCTCTTCTAGGACTCTGAACCATCACCCAGGGGTCCTCAAACTACGGCCCGCCGAGGACATTTATCCAGCCTGCTGAGTGTTTTTGCCACCGCTGCCTGTCCTGCTTAGCAGCCCACTCGTCCCGGGCCCTCAGTGCGCATGTGTGGAATGTGCGCCGCACTCTCCAACGGTCTGAGGGACAACGAACTGGCCCTGTTTAAAAAGTTTGAGGACTCCTGCATCACACTCTTACAATTTCCCATCAACATGCTTGTGTCCTACTTTTCAGTTCTATGCATAGACTTACTGAGACCTACGTTTGTGCGTCTTTCTTGCTCACAGTTGACTCTTTAACTACATGTCTAGCATAGAGGCTCGAATAGAATACATTCTCTCTCTCAAATGCTATTTAACCTCACAGATATATATTCCTTCGCTTATATTGAAAACAAGCTTTCTTTGACACATGTCCAAATGTTCTCTCAAAGTGCACTCAAATTACCTATATCCATTAGGGAAAGAATATTAGAAAATGGATTTTTAAAGGCTTCAGCCTAATAGAGCTCTGCCCTGCCCTCCCGCTGCAGCTGACCATCCCTAAGTTAATCAATACTTATTTGAGTGATTCAAGTTTCAAATTCAAGTAATTGGAGATTCAGATCTCTCAAAATGAGGTCATAACACTTGCCTATGAAACAAGCCCAGGAATATGAAGGATCCTAAGCTTACTTCCATGATCCCTCCTCCTGTTCCTATTCTTCTGTCCTGCAAGGATGCAGGATGAGTGGATTAGAACCCCAAAACCGGCTGGGGGTGGTGGCTCACAACTGTAATCCTAGCACTCTGAAAGGCCGAGGTGGGCGGATTGCTTGAGCTCAGGAGTTAGAAACCAGCCTGAGCAAGAGCAAGACCCTGTGTCTACTATAAATAGAAAGAAATTGGCCAACTAATTAGCTGGGCATATATATATATATGTGTGTGTGTGTGTGTGTGTGTGTGTGTGTGTGTAATTAGCCGGGTATTAGCATGCCTGTAGTCCCAGCTAGCCTGGGCAACAAAGTGAGACACTGTCTCAAAAAAAAAGCAAACAAAAAAAAACCCCAAATACCTTTCATGTGGAATGTGAGCACCTCAGTCTGGACTGGGGCTGTGTTGACTTGAGGGCCAGGCCTGGGCCTCTGAGAAGGGAAGGAAGGGAGTAGAGGCCTCCGTGGTCATCCACAGCAGTATTCAATCTAAGAGGTCGAGTAAAATATTTTAACTGGCTTGATCAGCACAGGTATTTGTTGTCCTAGATCTCCAAAAAGTTGTTTTATTTTTTATTTTTTTGAGACAGAGTCTCACTCTGTTGCCCAGGCTAGAGTGCTATGACGTCAGCCTAACTCACAGCAACCTCAAACTCCTGGGCTCAAGGGATCCTCCTGCCTCAGCCTCCCAAGTAGCTGGGACTACAGGCATGCGTCACCATGCCCGGCTAATTTTTTCTACATATTTTTAGTTGGCCAATTAATTTCTTTCTATTTTTAGTAGAGACAGGGTCCGCCTCTTGCTCAGGCTGGTTTCAAAATCGCGACCTTGAGCCACCCTCCCACCTCCACCTCTTAGAGTGCTAGGATTACAGGTGTGAGCCACCACACCCAGCCCCAAAGATTTTTTAAATGACATATTAAGATCACAATGGGCTGGGTGTGGTGGTTCACTCCTGTAATCCCAGCATTCTGGGATGCTGAAGGGGGAAGATTGCTTGAGGTTGGGAGTTGGAGACCAGCCTGAGCAAGAGTGAGACCCATCTCTACTAAAAATAGAAAAATTAGCCAGATGTGGTGGCATGCACCTGTAGTCCCAGCTACTCGGGTGGCTGAGGCAGGAGGAATGCTTGAGCCCAGGAGTTTGAGGTTGCAGTGAGCTATGATGCACTCTAGTCACTGCACTCTAGCCTGGGCAGCAGAACAAGACTCTATTTAAAAAAAAACCCTCACAATGAATCATATTATAATGGGACTGCCTTTAGTTAAGTGTCATTGTAAAGAAATGATGTGCTATTAAATGTTGCTACATTTCTCACATAAAATGTTACGTTCTTGGTTTTATTCCACTATTTGCATGGTTAAAGCACAGTGGGAGACCTAACTACTTTAATAGAATTTGTTGTAACCTATAATTCTTTGGTTCAAATTTGTTTTATTACCTTCATGCCAAAACTAACTCATTTTCACCTAAAAATATATATACATATATTTTTTTCCAGGGACAGAGTCTCACTTTGTTGCCCAGGCTAGAGTGAGTGCCTTGGCATCAGCCTAGCTACAGCAACCTCAAACTTCTGGGCTCACGCGATCCTACTGCCTCAGCCTCCCGAGTAGCTGGGACTACAGTCATGTGCCACCATGCCTGGCTAATTTTTCTCTATATATTAGATGGCCAATTAATTTCTTTCTATTTATAGTAGAGACGGGGTCTCGCTCTTGCTCAGGCTGGTTTCGAACTCCTGACATTGAGCAATCCACCCGCCTTGGCCTCCCAGAGAGCTAGGATTACAGGCGTGAACCACCTCGCCCAGCCTAAAATTTCTTAAGATTGGAAAGTATAACATTAATGGTTTGAAAAATCAATGTGGCCTTCAGGTAAGGACCATGATTATACATTAATGTACTATCTAATTAAAAGATGCAGAGTATCACTTTTTAAAGGTGTGGTTCCCCATGAGCTTTTGGAGCTGACTGAGAGAAAGCCTCTAAACTGCCTTCTCCAAAACATCTTTGCAGCACATATATATGGCCTGAGTCATTTCCATATTAGGGATTTTTAGTAACAAGTTAGTTTTTGTGGCTCACAGTTGCAAACAGTTTGGCTTAGGCAGTTATTAACTTGAAGATCTTTTCTATTCAAATCTTTCATCCGTACCAAAGTATTTAATCAAATGCTGGGAAGTCCTGTTAGGAAACTGTTGGGCCATGAACTTCATAAAAATGCCATATTTTTCCTTGCAATTCAGTATGGTCAGGATGTTGCTGCAATGCTGTTTATCCTTCAGTTCTCTGTACTGTTTGTCCTCATTAGCTTTTTTTTTTTTTCTAAGAGACAGAGATTCACTGTAGCCTGGGTTGGAGTGAAGTGGTGTGATCATAGCTCACTGCAGCCTTCAACTTCTGGGTTCAAGTGCCTCCTCCTGCCTCAGCCTCCTGAGTAGCTGGGACTACAGGGGTGCGGTATCACGCCTGGCTAATCTTTAAAATTTTTTGTAGATTTGGGGTCTCAGCTATGTTCTCTAGGCTGGTCTCAAACTCCAGGGATCAAGCAATCCTCCTGCCTTGCCTCTCAAAGTGCTGGAATACAGGAGTGAGCCACTGTGCCTGGCATCTTCTCATTAGTTATGAGTTTTCTAAGAACTGTTTCTGCAAAGGGGAACAGATAGACGTTACCATCATAGGTGTGGGCCCCTCACTGCCCTGCTTCCCGGTCCTTCCCCAGCACCCAGAAGGAGGATCTCAGTGCCTACCTAATGAATAAGTGAATAAAAGAATGCTCAGAAAAGCATTATTTTACAGATCAAAAATCGGAGCCAATTCCTCCATTCCCCCTCCCCCAGCTGTAAGCAATCACTAATGTACTTTCTGTCTCTATAGATTTGCTTATCCTAGACATCTCATAGAAATGAGATAGCACAATGTGTCGTCTCCACAGACTTTTTAAAAAATCACTATTGCCCCATTCATTGGGTAGAGTAACAAATGTTACTACTGTGGCTATTTGCAACTTTTCAAGAACAGGGACTGAGTAATTTTCATCCTGTGACCAGTACCTGGAGATTCAGTAGTGTTCAATGAATGTCTGATAAATGAATGGTCCCCATAGTAAGGATGAGCTGAATAAAGCCTCCAAAGGGTTATGTAACTTGTTTAAGATCGTAATGGCAGTAGGAGAATGGGTGATTCATGTCTCATTGCTCATATAATATTTCCGTGCTTCCTCAAAACCCAACTTCTGTAAATTTGTTTCCTAATTTGCAAAATGTTGGCAGTATCTACCTCATAGGGTTGTGAAAGTGTTAGCTATTCCTGTACCCATCTTGTCAGATATGGCAATCATCCTGAAAAAGATAGATAATAGTGTAAGATTAGGAACCTGATCTTGCAGTCAGGCAAACTCCCAGCTCTGCCAGTAAACCGACTGACCGCAATTTCCCAAGGTTGACAATCAGGACAGGAATACTCAGCAACCCACATTTGTTAGAATTAAGTAAAGCTGTCTCCCCAGCGCCTAGTTCAGTGCTTAGATAATGGAAAACCAGCATCTCAAATTTGGGCTACTTTTTTTCCTGCCTTCCTTGGGAATGATAAGATCATAAAGTTATAAAGTTAGAATCTGATTCCCACTTTGCTTGGGAATTACAGTCGACCCTCTGTATCTTTGGGTTCAGCATCCCTGGATTTAACCAATTCTGGAATGAAAATATTTGAAAAAGAAAGTAAAAAATAACAGTACAACAATAAAAAACATTACAAATAAAATATTCCGTATAGGCTGGGCACGATGGCTCATGCCTGTAATCTTAGCACTCTAGTAGGCTGAGGCGGGTGAATCGCTCAAGGTCAGGAGTTCAAAACCAGCCAGAGCAAGAGTGAGACTGTCTCTACTAAAAATAGAAAGAAATTAATTGGCCAACTAAAAATATATAGAAAAAATTAGGCAGGCACGGTGGCACATGCCTGTAGTCCCAGCTACCTGGGAGGCTGAGGCAGCAGGATTGCTTGAACTCAGGAGTTTGAGGTTGCTGTGAGCTAGGCTGACGCCATGGCACTCTAGCCTGGGCAACAGAGAGAGACTGTCTCCAAAAAAAAAAAATTCAGCATAATTATTTACAGAGCATTTACCGTCTATTAGGTATTATAAGTACAGCAGGTCCTAGAATAACATTGTTTTGTTCCACATAGTTTTGTTATAACTTTGATGAGAAAGGGAGGCTCCCTTGAGACCAGCCTGAGCAACATAGCGAGTCATCCCGACTCTACAAAAAATAGAAAAATTAGCTGGGCATGGTGCCTGGTAGTCCTAGCTACTCCGGAGGCAGAGGCTGGAGGATCGTCACTGCGCTCCAGCCTGGGGCAACAAGAGCAAGACCCAGTCTCAAAAAAATCAAAAAGTATATGGGAGGATGTGCCTACGTTATATGCAACTACTCTGCCATTTTATAATATCAGGGACTTGAGCATCCTTAAATTTTGGTAGACTCGGGAGGTCCTGAAACCAAGCAGGACTATACAATCCTTTTAAGGTTATAAGGAGAGTGTATCTATCCGCATTTTACTGATGAAGCCCTGAAGGTTCAGAGGTTCAGTAACCTGCCTACGGCTGCAAAGCCATCGTTAGAACTCGGAGTCCTGTTCGCGCTTACCCAGGCCGCCGCCGGCACAGCAAATCCAAGCCCCCGCCCCTAAACTCGAGGTGCCTGTCCGGGCGGTAAACCGCCACCTGAGGACCGAGGGTCCTATCAGCATTTTGGTCTCGGTCTCGGGGCAGGGTGTGGGCCCCGCTCTGATGCCCCACCCTCCCACTTGCATCGCCAACCAAATGGAAGTGCCGGAGGCCTACGCCTGACATCCAGGCCACTCCGACGAGCCGGCCCGCGGCCCGCAGGCCCCCGCCCCCGCGACGTCACGGTCACTAGGTGCTGTGCTCCCGAGGGGCCCCTGCTGGGCCGAGGAGGAAGAGCCAGGTCCTTCCCGCCTGTGGCCCGTTACCTGCCGACCCGGCTCTGCCCCGCACCCGCGCGGCCACCCTCCGGAGGAACTTGACGCCACCGCGTCCCCGCGCTCTGCACCGCATCCGCGCCCCGCCGCGCCGCACCATGAGCAAGCGCCTGCCGCTCGTCCTGCGCCCGCTCCGCCGCCCGCCCCAGCCCCCGGGCCCGCCGCGCTGCCTCCGCGTGCCCTGTCGCGCCGGCAGCACCGGCGGCGGCGGCCGGGAGGCCCTGCTCGGGCAGCGGCGGCTGCAGGACGCCCGGGCCCGGAGCAGCTGCATCCCCGGCGGCCGGGCGCCCGACTCGATCGTCAGGTGAGTGTCCAGCCCGGCCCCGCGCGCCAGGCGGCCGGAGCGCTCAGGTCTCCGCGGGTCCCGGGCGCCGCCGCTGGGGGGCTGGCGGGGCCGGGAGTGCGGGGCGAGGACTAGTTGGGCGCGCCGGCGGGTGAGCGGGGGAAGCGCGGGCCGGGGATGGCGCGCGGAGGACTGGGGCGCCGGGGCCGAGCGGGCCGGGGATCGGGCGGGCGCGAGCATCCCCGGCGGGCGCGGCCCGCACGCCCCACACGCCCCGCTCCACGTGCGCCGCCGGTCGCCGGCCCTGATGCAATCTCTCCCGGCGCGACCAGACAGGAAAGGGGCGGCGCGGCGGAGGGCGGGAGCCGGGAGGAGGGGTGCCCGCTGCGGCTCTGCGCCGCCCCGCCGGCTTCTCCGTCCGCCCGCCCGCCAGCCCAGGGTTCGGGGATGGGCGACCTGCCTTCCCGGCTCAGAAAGGCGGGCCCGGGCCCAGAGCCCGCCCGCCCGAGGGCTCCGCATCTGCGGCGTTGGCTGCTGGCGCCCCGCGGTGCATTGAAATTTGCCCTCTGCCCGGCGCCGCCGCCTCTGCGAGGGGGTGAGTGCTGTGATCCCCGGCACCATTTCCTGAAAGTTCGGTGGAGCCGGGAGGCCGCTGCCACCTGGTTTCCGGCTTCCCACCTGGAACCCCCCGGCGCAGCTGCCCCGGGAAGGCGGTCTCCGGCCCCAGCGCTCTGCGGGGGCCCGGCAGTCCCCGCTGGAGGCGCCACCTGCGCTCCCCATGCACGCACACCCCTAGCTCGGGGCCTCAGTCTCCCCGCCCCTCAGCGGGAGAGGGGAGCGAGAGCTTGGAGAAGTGTGGGCTCTGGGACGCAGACCGTGCAGAGCGGGGCGCCCAGGACGCACCTGGAGGTGGCGCGGAAGCCCCTTCCTGCCTCCTTCCGAAGTAGGATTAGGAAGACAAGTAGGATTAGGAGGGCGTTGCAGCAAGCCTGCATCGCCCTGGGCAGGCTGCCCTGCCTCCTCTACAAACATCCTCTTTTCTTTCTAGCCTTCTTTCTAAAAGTCATTGCCTGCCCACCCTTCTCCGCCCTCTCCCTCCCTTCCTCCCTCCTTCCTCCCTCTCCGGCTCCGCCTCCCTTTCCCCTCCCCCACACCCCTCTCTGTAACGTGAGTTTCTGAGGCTGTTGGTTTATTTAGTCCACCTTGTTCTCTTTCTGAACGTTGGGTTTACTTTAGGTCAGTGGATTTTAACCAGCGCATGGCAGAGCCTCTTCTTAGTGGTTAGAGCTGAGGGCAGCACGAGAGGCGGAAGCCACCACCCAGTCACCCTATCTTACTTTATCTGAAAATTTCTTGTCGGTTTATTTATTTACTCGTTTCTCATTTGTCTCACCCACTTGGAACGTTAGCTCCATAAGGGCAGGGAGCTGTCTTCTTCCCTGCTCTATCTTCGGGGCTGGGGAGAGTGGGTAGGCGCTTGTGAAATGGTGGGTGAATGAATGAATCAAGATTTGGGGTTTTCTGTGGGTTGTATTCATGCATATAGTTTCCTTTAAAGCCATGACTGCCCTACAGATGAGTCGTCAGCAGGGAGCTTCTAGGTGGGCTGCACTGGGTTCACCAACCTCAATTCCCTTAGGAGAATGGGGGGAAATAACAGTACCCACCTCAAGGGGGCATGGAAACACTTGCACCAGAGAACACATGCACAGCACGAAGCTCAGGGCTGCTGCATTCTAGGCCCTTCACAAATGCTGGCTATTGTTACTTCTTAATATTCTTAACCAAGGGTCAGCAAACTTTTTATGTAATGGGTAAGACAGTAAATATTTTAGGTTTACTGGACCAAGAGAAAAAAATCAAACAGTTATGCAAATACTTCTATAGCAAAAGAACAAACTTCCACAATTTTTGGATGAAATTCAAAATGTTATTTGTGGACACTGAAGTCTGAATTTCATATGATCTTCAAATGCTATGAAATATTATTCTTATGTTGACTTTTTTAAATAAAAAATATTTTAAAATGTAGGCTGGACATGGTGGCTCACGCCTGTAATCCTAGTACTCTGGGAGGCTGAGATGGGAGCATCACTTGAGGCTGGGAGTTGGAGACCAGCCTGAGCAAGAGTGGGACCTCGTCTCTTAAAAAAATGGAGGAAAAAATAGGCTGGACATAGTGGTACGCACCTGTATTCCCAGCTACTTGGGAGACTGAGGCAGGAGGATCCCTTGAGCCCAGGAGTTTGAGGTTGCAGTGAAGTGTGATGATGCCACTGCACTTTAGCCGGGCAACTATCTAAAACAATTAATAAACAAATAAAAGCTGATCTTAGCTGGTGGGCCATAGTTTGTTGGCTCTTGTTCTAAATTAATAGGAAGTGTTATATCAATGAATTAGTGCTTCATAGAATTATGGATAAGAGTCAGGTACCTCCATTTGCAGTGTGACTTTATCATTCATTAGCTGTGAGAGCTTGGGCAAGCTATTGGATCTCAGTTTCTTTGTAAATAAAATGGAAAATGTAATATCACCTTTTCATAAGATTTTTGACCTACATCCCATGACCTACATCTTTAATATCTCTGAAAATAGTATTTGTACTTTAATTGATAGTGTCTTACGGTCCCTGTTGGCTAGGTGGCAGTCATGGCACATTTGTCATTGCCTGCACCTGTGGGAACTTGGTCATAGCCATGCAAATTGCTGTACCTTTCACTTGAGTTATGTGCATGGAACTCTCAGTCCTGAGAGAGATTCCTCCAGACTTGTAGGAAAAGCGGGGGAGTGAGTCTGGCTAGAGGTCACCTGGAATAGACATGCAGGGGTCTAAGCGTGTTCTTGATTCATGGACATGTAACAGAAAGGTTAAAGAATGAGCTCCTTCAAAAGCATAGTGACCCATATTCCTGGTGGTGTGACTAGATTGACATCATTCTGTAATGTTTCAGTCAACAAGGCTTGTAAAGGTCATTTTAGGAAATAATATGATTTTTGTTTGTTGTCTGTCAACCCTCCATTGACATCTGGTAGAATCAAGAAAGTGCCAGCATCAAAACTTGCAGAATGGGTGTCAGCAACTGAATGAAAACTCCAGGGACAAAAATGATGTGACTTAAGAAATGCTGCCAACACTGGTGGCACAGAGGGTGATGTTGTGTGGAAGAGAACCCCAAAACACTGACAGACAACAAGAGCAAAAAAAAAAAAAAATGACTTTGAATTAAAAAAATCAGAAGAGTGAGATCCTGAGTGTGAAGTTTCAGAATACCTTAATCAATATCGATTTATCTTCCTTTATCTATATATGTACACATATATATACATATACATATATATACATATACATATATATACATATATAACACACACAGACATATATACACATGTCACTGGTTTATGGCAAAAAAAATACTATGTCTAAATAAGACCAAAAAATTCTGCCCATACTTATAGAATAAACATGCTGTGTTAAGAAAAGATTGTGCCATAGTTTAACTGGTAGCATTTTTTTTTCTTAGTGGTTCATAAAGCAGTGGTGTGTATTTCATTCTAAGATTTGATGGACTACAGTAAATAAGATAATCCTATTTAAGCTCTCAGATCAGGCTTGTGCGTGACATAAGGAAACAGGCCAGTCTCCTTTAATAGTTCCTCAAAGGCCAGCGGCCATGGTGGCTCAAGCCGATAATCCTAGCACTCCAGGAGGCCGAGGAGGGCGGATTGCTCGAGGTCAGGAGTTCAAAACCAGCCTGAGGCCGGGCGCTGTGGCTCACGCCTGTAATCCTAGCTCTTGGGAGGCCGAGGCGGGCGGATTGCTCAAGGTCAGGAGTTCAAAACCAGCCTGAGCAAGAGCGAGACCCCGTCTCTACTATAAATAGAAAGAAATAAATTGGCCAACTGATATATATTTAAAAAATTAGCCGGGCATGGTGGCGCATGCCTGTAGTCCCAGCTACTCGGGAGGCTGAGGCAGAAGGATCACTCAAGCCCAGGAGTTTGAGGTTGCTGTGAGCTAGGCTGACGCCACGGCACTCACTCTAGCCTGGACAACAAAGTGAGACTCTGTCTCAAAAAAAAAAAAAAAAAAAAAAAAAAAAAAAAAAAAAAAAAAAAAAAAAAAAAAAAAAAAAAAAAAAAAAAAAAAAAAAAAAAAAAAACAAAACCAGCCTGAGCAAGAGCGAGACCCCGTCTCTACTATAAATAGAAATAAATTAATTGGCCAACTAATATATATAGAAAAAATTAGCCGGGCAGCATGCCTGTAGTCCCATCTACTTGGGAGGCTGAGGCAGGAGGATTGCTTGAGCCCAGGAGTTTGAGGTTGCTGTGAGCTAGGCTGACGCCACGGCACTCACTCTAGCCTGGGCAACAAAGCGAGACTCTGCCTCAAAAAAAAAGTTCCCCAAAATACTGTGGACTTGACTGCCCAGAGGAGAGCAGCCCACGGGAGGTGGGATGACCCTGTGACACCTACTCATTCCTCGGCCCTGGGCAAAAGACAGCTGCTCGGTTTCATCACTTCCCAGCCAGCAAGAGGGAAACTGGCAGATACACTGGCCAGGTAGGTGGCCAGTGACTGGCCACCTTCCTTCCTTCTGCTGGCCAGGTGACTGGCGCATGTCCCTGGTAGCTGCACTTTCCTCACCTCCTTCTGCTGGCCAGAGCTTAGTCACCTGACCCCACCCAGCTGCAGGTGAGGGAAACTGGCAGATACACTGGCCAGGTAGGTGGCTATGTGCTAAGACTCAGAGTTCTGTTATTAAAGAAAAAGAAAATGCATGGAATTACTATCCATAGGAAGTACCCAGTCATTTCCACCATCATTATCAGCTGTGTTATTGTTACTGCTGTGTATTGCGTGTGTCTGCCCATTTCCAGGGCAGTGGCTTGGTAAGCCACTCTGTGCTGCTTTGAACCTGGACTAATTCTCTGAACACCAGTGGCTGCCTTTGGAGGCACCTGCTTTGGGAATCTTCACTATATTTATAGAAGGGCACCCCTTTTGCTTTTGGAAAAGTCAAAAAGTTGAAATGTAGAATATCATTAATTAATCAATAGGCTCAGTATTCGGAGTACTTAAATTGGTATAATAATTTTCAGTAACACTACTAGCTGCTTTCTCTCAAACGCTTTGGCGTGGTCACAGCTAGCCACAAGGGAGGCTGGGGGACATGGCCATTATTACAAGGCAGCCCCTCTAACACACGCTATTGCACACATAGCCAGAGGGAGAGGAGTGTGAGTCTGTGGTACCAGCAGTGGTAGTAGACACATTCAATGTAACAGTAACAGGCATATTATTTCCTTTAACAATAGCTCTGAGTTTTAGCTGCACGTGGCAGCCGGGCTAGAGAACCCCACATTCCCTCCCACTGTTCTCAGTCAGAGTGGAAGCTGACAAGGCCATTTTTCTCCCCCAAGGTCAGGAAAATCCCTGACCAGAAACATGTATGCTACTTTTTAGATTTGTTGAGCCTGGTGTCTCCTTTCTTGTTTGCCTTGGTTGTAACTGGAAGAACAATGAGTAACCCAAAGAATGAAACATTACACACATGACAAATTATAGGGAGCTGGAGCTAGTTTTGTTTTATTAGCTTAGTTGGTAACAGTGTTGAACCGCCTTTATATGTCTACACAGACGTTCCTCTGAGAGAGCGCAGGTTCTGTTCCAGACCAACACAATGAAGCAAATATTACAATAAAATGAGTTTTTTGGTTTCCCAGTACATGTAAAAGTTATGTTTACACTACGCTGTAGTCTACTAACTGTGCAATAGCCTTATGTCTAAAAAAAACTATGTACACCTTAATTAAAAAATAGTTTAATGCTAAAACATGTCAACAATCGTCTGAGCCTTCAGCAAGTTGTAATCTTTTTGCTGGTGGAAGGTCTTGCTTTGATGTTGAAGGCTGTTGACTGGTGGGTCAGGTGGTGGTTGCTGAAGGTTGGGGTGGCTGTGGCAATTTCTTTTTCTTTCTTTTTTTTTTTTTTTTGAGACAGAGTCTCACTCTGTTGCCCAGGCTAGAGTGCCATGGCGCCAGCCTAGCTCACAACAACTTCAAACTCCTGGGCTCAAGCAATCCTACTGCCTCAGCCTCCCGAGTAGCTGGGACTACAGGCATGTGCCACCATGCCCAGCTAATTTTTTATATATACATTTTTAGTTGTCCAGCTAATTTCTTTCTATATTTTTTTCAGTAGAGATGAGGTCTCACTCTTGCTCAGGCTGGTCTCAAACTCCTGAGCTCAAATGATCCACGGGCCTCCGCCTCCCAGAGTGCTAGGATTATGGGTGTGAGCCACCACACCTGGCCCCCACAAATATTCCTAGTGGTATCTAGAATGGTGAAGCATTTTCAGAATGTTTTCAATTTACTTTGCCTAGATCCATCAGAAGAATAATTATCTATGGCAGCCATAGCTTTATGAAATGTATTTCTTAATTAATCAAAATTACTCCTTGATCCACAGGTTGCAGAATGGATATTGTGTTAGCAGGCATGAAAACAACATTAATTTCCTTGTACATGTCCATGATAGCTCTTCAGTTACCAGGTGCATTGTTAATGTGCAGTAATATTTTGAAAGGAATCGTTTTGGTTTTTTTTTCTGTGCAGTGGGTCTCAAAAGTGGGCTTACAATATTCAGTAAACCATGCTGTAAACAGATGTGCTGTCACCTGGGCTTTGTTGTTACATTTATAGAGCACAGGTAGAGTTGATTTATGATCATTCTTAAGGGTCCTAGGATTTTAAGAATAGTAAATAAACATTTGCTCCAACTTCAAGTCACCAGCTGCATTAGCCCCTAACAAGAGAGTCAACCTGTCCTTTGAAGTTTTGAAGCCAGGCACAGACTTCTCCTCTCTAGCTATGAAAGTCCTCAAAGGCATCTTCCTCCAATAGAAAGCTGTTTTGTCTATGTTGGAAATCTGCTGTTCGTTGTAGCCACTTTTATGAATGATCTTAGCTAGATCTTCTGGATAACTTGTTGTAGCTTCTACATCAGGTTTTGTTTCTTGCACTATTATGTTATAGAGACAGCTTTTTTTCCTTAAACTTTATGGACCAACCTCTGCTAGCTTCCAACTCTTTCTTCTGCAGCTGCCTCACCTGTCTCAGCCTTCATAGAAATGAAGAGAGGTAGGACCTTGCTCTGGATTGGCCTAAAGGAATGTTGTGGCTGGTTTGATCTATCCAGACCACTGAAACTTTCTCCATATCAGCAGTGAGGCTGTTTGTATTTATCATTTTTATTTTATGTTTACTAGAGTTGCACTTTTGATTCCCTTTAAGAACTTCCCCTTTGCATTCTCAGCTTGGCTAACTGCTTGGCTCAAGAGTCCTAGCTATCAGCTTGTCTTGGCTTTTGACCTCCCTTCCTCCCTAAGCTTAATCATCTCTAACTTTGGATTCAAAGTGAGAGATGTGACTCTTCCTTTCACTTGAACACTTTGCAGACATTGGAAGGTTATTAAATGGCCTAATTTCAATATTGCCGTGTCTCAGGGAATAGAGAGGCCTGAGGAGAGGGAGAGGGACAGTAATAGCCGGTTGGTGGAGCTGTCAGAGCATACATAACATTGACCAATGAAGTTCACCATCTTGTATGGGCAGGATTCATGGCACCCCAAAATAATTTTAATAGTACTATCAAAGATCACTGATCACAGATCACCCTAACAAATATAATAATAATGAAAAAGTCTCAAATATTGCAAGAATTACCAAAGTATGACATAAGACACACGATGAGCACATGCTGTTGGAAAAATGTCGCCCATAGACTTGCTCAATGCAGGGTTGTCAGAAGCCATCAATTTGTAAAAAAAAAAAAAAAAAAATCTTCCAAGTGCAATAAAGCAAAGCACAATAAAACAGGGTATGGCTGTGTTTTCTTTTCTATCCACCCCCCCCCCACACACAGAATTTTAAAAATCTGATTCCTTTTTAACTATTGCTGACTTATCTATAGAAGTGTTCCTTTCATTTTATTGAAGAGAAGGCAATTCTGTGAATGTCCTTGAGAAAATTATTGCTGTTAGTGTGAGTGTTCTTAGTGTGTTAGGGTACTTTGGGGTGACAGAAAAAAAATATGTACAATCATAAGAAAAAGGTCAAGAGCCACCGTGGTATAACTATTTCACAGGTGAGGAAACTGAGGTCCTTAGAGACTAAGTCAGTTGCCCACTTGCTCACACTTATAAATGAAATGCCCAAGTACCAGTCCTGGGCTGTATTTCCACTTAATCAGTGTTTCAGAACTACTTGGACTCCTTCAAAATTGCTGAGACCTACTGAATCAGACTTTCTGGCATGAGGCACAGAAGCATTTATTTATTTAATTTAGAGACAGAGCCTCCCTTGTGATCATAGCTCACTGCAACCTCAAACTCCTGGGCTCAAGTGATCTTCCTGCCTCAAGCCTTCCAAGTAGCTGGGACTACAGGAACGCAGGCCACCACGCCCACCTAAATTTCCTGTTTGTTTGGATTTTTTGTAGAGACAGGGTCTTGCTATGTTGCTCAGGCTGGTCTTGAACTCCTGACTTCAAGTGATCCTCCTGCCTCAGCCTCCCAAACTGCTAGGGTTCCCAGAGTGAGCCACCGCTCCTGAGCAGCAACCTTTATTTTTACTAAGCTCTGCAGATGATCCTTATGCCTAGAGCTGCTTAGGACCCACACTCCAGTGCCTTCCAGACCAAGCAGAAATAAAGACCCAACCTGCCCAAATTAGCAGTTACAACAGGCTGGAGAGAGCGCAGCATAATGGACCTCAGGCACCCATCACTGGACAGATGGATTTTTAGTGCTCATTTATAAGATGATTTGTAAACTTTCCCATATGGTCTCCTTTATTCAACACAATAATATAATTGATTGGCTGGGGATTTAGTTGCTTTATCCCCAATGTTTCAAAACAAAACAAATAGAAATGTTCACAGGCCACAGACAGTTGCCTGCCCACCTAGCCTGCTTGGAGCTCAGTTAGCAGGAGAAAGGGTGATCCCGGTTTTGAAGCCTGTAAACTTTTTCTGAGCACCCCTCTCTCCTCGACCCTCTCCTGGCGAGCTAAGCGTCCTCTAGTTACCTTTGTCCACTACCTCTCTGGAAACTGGGAGAACCTGCCCGATGCCTTCTTGTTCCTGGCAATTTATGGCTGATGGTGTCTGGCTGGAGCTTTTTCAACTTGAATTTTTTGCTAGGTGCATGCAAGACTCTGGGAGACCAAAAACAAAATTGAAAGATGGTCTTACCACTGAAGCGTGGGTACTGCCTTGGCTGAACCTTTAGTCTGTTGTGGGGGAGGGGGGATGTGATAACATTTCCTGGGGGGGGGGTGGTGAAGGAAGCCCCTGAAGTCCCTCATCCGACATTGACTTAGGCCTGCCCTGCCCTGGGCCAGCACTGTCACCTCAGAGAGGTGAAGGTGAAGGTGACTGCTGCTGGGCCTTTAGAAGGTCCAAATGCTTCTCTCCCTGGGAGGTCTTTGTGGGATTGTTAAATTTGATGTGTCCCCTACTTTTCTGCTCCCTTACTTTACCCTTCCTTCCTTCCTTCCTTCCTTCCTTCCTTCCTTCCTTCCTTCCTTCCTTCCTTCCTCCCTGGGCCCTGCACCTTATCCTGACCCACCACTTCTTGTCCAACAACAAGCCCCTCCCCCGTCCCCATCCTCACTACCCTTCCCCCACCTTCATTTGCTTTCCCTGTGGACCCCAAATTTGTTTTTGTTTTTTTTGTTTTTGGAGGGGGGAGTATGGTGGAGGAGGGAGATCACTTAAAATAGAAACCCAAACTTTTTATTATAATAAACTTGGAAACACAAGAGAAAAATTCACCCCCAGAAAATTATTAACATCTATTTTTGTCTCCATCTGCATATTTTTAAAATTGGCTTGCCACATTTTACACTGCGTTGGCGTGTCTTGATTTCATTGTTATCCTGTCTCTTCCCTCCACACTGTATTGTGAACCTAAAAGGAAGAAGCTGAGGCCAAATTATTATAAGTATTAATATAAGTGGAGAGTTTATTTGGGCCAGGCTTGAGGATTGCAACTGGGCAGCATAGATTCAAGTTGATTAGCAGCAGTCACAATTGGATCTTTAAAGGGAAAATCCACTTGTACCTGCTGCGAATCCTCTTTAAACTGCTTTTAAAGGGAAGATCTAGTCTGGACCAAATGACTTTAACTCATTGTCCCCAGGCATGGCTGGGGGAGGGGGTGACTGAAGAAGTCCCACCCTCCTGGTCTCTGGGCCTGGTTGCTCACTCACAGTGCTCTGAGCTTGTTTCTTTTCTCTATTACTTAAAGCACAGCCTTCTGTTGTCCCATTATTTTCACTTATAATAACAAACTTTCTAAGAAAATGCATTGTATCAAGCCTTTCTACTGATTAACCAAGAAATGACTGTGTTATTTTTTTCTTTCTCAATGTAGAGAAGTCATTGAGAATTCAAAAGAAACATTGAGGTTATTGCAAGAAAAAAACCCTGCCTTTAAGCCAGTTCTTGCTCTTATGCAGGTAAGCTGAGAACTGATTCAGTCCTACTATTTTAGGATGCCTTTCACTCTAGAAAATTGTGTGCAAAAGGCCCTCTGCATTTCTTGTCTAAGAAGAGATGGCTCAGTGGGGAATGCTGTCGCTTTCCCTTTCTTTGGTCATTGGCTTCCTTGGGGTCTCAGTAGGTCCCACCCTGCTTGAAGGTGTCCTCTCTTGTGAGTCTTCCTCTCTGGGGTAGCTTTCAGAGGTCAGGAGGTAGGTGCCCACGCAGATTGCATTACACAGGACATATTGTGGTCTGTGTGTGCTCATAGATGCTCATGTGATATGGTAAAAAAAAAAAATTCCCCTTTGTTTCTGTTGGAAGACAGGTGCTAGATAACACATGGGTATTTGGTGATCTTTTGACTCTCTCTTAAAGCCTGCTATGAGCTTCATGGGCCAGAAGTCATTACCATGTCACAAGGGCTTTGCAAGCCGTGAACATCTTTTGGCTGCAGCCCCTTGGTTCTGAGCTGCATTTGGCGCCATTTGCCATCCCGATTGGCACACGGGTGTGGTGGCAGGTGCCGAGGGATGACGGGGTGAGCCAAGCCTGTAAGCTAACGCAGCCTGGCAGTTGGGCGTTTGGCACGCACTTAGTGTATCAAAGCAGCACCCTCTCGTTCCATCAGTGCTGTTTTCCAAGACTGTAGAGCAGGCGTCCTCAAACTACGGCCCGTGGGCCACATGCGGGTGTTTCTGCCTGTTTTTTTTTTTTTTTTAACTATAGTCTGGTCCTCCAACGGTCTGGCCACCTGTTTAAAAAGTTTGAGGACCCCTGCTGTAGAGCTCTGCTCAAGTTACTTACGTTCTTTGGGGTCTGTATCCACACCCCCTAACAAAGAAAGACAAATTGGAACAATAGAAAGAAAATTAGATTGGGAACTTGGGCCTCTTGGGAATCTCCTCACTCTTTGGCTTTTTACCTAAGGGCAAACCACTTAAACTCCTTTCTTTGTCCTCATTTACAGCTATGTGACCATGTATGTCTTACAATATGAGGGATATTGTTTTTAGCTAATTTTCTTTCTTTTTTTTTTTTTTAGTAGAGACTGGGTCTCCCTCTTCTTGCTCAGGCTGGTTTCAAACTCCTGACCTCAAGCAATCCTCCTGTCTCGGCCTCCCAGAGTGCTAGGATTACAGACCTGAGCCACCACACCCAGCCAAGGGATATATATTTTTTAAGTGACATAACTTGAAAGCCTGAGAAATTAATATAGTCATAAATACTTGCCATTAGTCCCTTTTTAGAAGCAATACGATTCTTTTTCTGCATTTTCCTTATCGTCTTTGTAATTAGATCATTTATAATCACAAAATCGGTCTCTGTATTACATTTTCTGCCTTTTCAAGATGCTTTTTATGTTATTACATTCTCCTCTCTCCCCTCCCCTAAGGCAGGTGATGACAACTTGACACAGGAAATCAACCAGAATTTGGCCAAGGAGGTGAGGACGGTTGAATTTTTAAAAATTCATTATCATTTTTAACAATGTATTCTCTTATCGTGACAAATAACCTTGTGTTCTCTTTTCAGGCCGGTCTGAACATCACTCACATTTGCCTTCCTCCCGACAGCAGTGAAGTTGAGGTAACCACGGCAGAGCACTTAGCGCCCAAACTCTTCCTTTCCTCTTCAGACCTCGTGGGCCTGTTCGCATCTCTCAGCTGTGGCTGGAACAGATCCAGCCTTTTCTTGTGGCTGAAGTTTTAGAACAAAAAACTTTTTCCTCTAAATGTAAATGCTTCGTGATCTCTTTGTCCTTTCTTGTATGTTTCTCCTAAAGACTTGAGCTGCCACTTGGCGGTTTTAGTTGAGTTTCCCCAGCTGTAGTGGCAGCGTCATTTAGTGGAGCTGTCAGGCTGCGGGTGTTGCAGGACAGGCTCCAGTCGGTCTGTGTTGTGACAGGTCGGTTGACCTTGAGCCGTTCCTTTGGCTTCTCTGGGTCACAGTTGCCTTGTTGATAAAAAAGAAGAGCAGGACCAGATGGTCTTCAGCAGGGGCCCTCAAACTTTTTAAACAGGGGGCCGTTCACTGTCCCTCAGACCGTTGGAGAGTGCGCACTGTGGGCCCGGGACGAGTCGGCTGCTAAGCAGGACAGGCAGTGGCAGCAAAAACACCCAGAGGACCTGATAAATGTGCTAGGAGGCCCGCATGTGGCCCGCTGGCCGTAGTTTGAGGACGCCTGGTCTTCAGGGTCCTTTCCAGGCCAACGTCTGTGTTTCCTCCAGTGGCGTACGGGGGAGTGGATAGAAAACACCCACAGTGTTCCTTTCGATGCTGTTCCCTGTGACCCGGTTGTTTCCGCCAGCAGGGAGTCACGGCTCCCCAGGTGTCACCTCAAGCCTGGGAGGAACAGCCTCCCTGCTGAGCAGAGGTCACGAAACTGGACCTCGGGCCACTTGTCAATTCAGGTCTTTCATCTGTTTTTTAATCAGATTATTTGGTTTTTTGCTGTTATTTGTATTTTTGCTTTTGTTGCTTGTGCTTTTTTGGGGTTAGGCTTCGTGGGATAGGAAACCTCAAATAAGAAAATCTTAATTATTTTATTTTATTTTATTATTATTTTTTTTACTACTTTTTTTTGTTTTGTTTTTTTTTTGAGACAGTCTCACTCTGTTCCTTGGGTTAGAGTGCCGTGGCATCTGCCTAGTTCTCAGCAACCTCAAGCTCCTGGCCTCAAGCAAACCTTCTGCCTCAGCCTCCCAAGTAGCTGGGACTACAGGCATGCGCCACCATGCCCGACTGATTTTTTGTATATATTTTTAGTTGGCCAATTAATTTGTTTATATTTATAGTAGAGATGGGAATCTTGCTCTTGCTCAGGCTGGTTTCGAACTCCTGAGCTCAAGCAAGCCGCCCGCCTCGGCCTCCCAGAGTGCTATGATTACAGGTGTGAGCCACCGTGCCCAGCCTAATGACAGAATCTTAAATAACAGAGTTTTTTTTCTTAAGCATGAGTAGAGTTTGGAAGTCGGCAGTCCGTGACTGGTGGCATCAGCAAGTTATAGAAACTCAGGCTCCTTCTGTCCCTCTGCTCCGCCACCTTTGCTGTGCTACCCCCTGGGCCGGGTCACACTCACAGTCTAGCCAGTGTCAAATAAAAAATAAATCCGGACTTAGTCAGGAGAGTTATTTGAAAGGATTATTGCAAGGTAGGGAGAGGGACTTTGGCCACAGGGGAAGTGGGAGGAAAGGTCGCCTGCGGGGAGAGTAGATCAGAGAACGTTTTACTCTGAGGTCAGCCTGTCCCCAGGAGGTACTGTCCCATGGCTCTGCCTGAGGGTGGGTGGTTCACATGGGGACTGGGGGAGGGAGAGAAGCTCACCCAAAGTGTGGTTAACAAGCGTTTGACCTGATTGATCAGTGGAGACAAGTGATTCCCTGAGACAAAGAGTGGAACTTGGTAGGGTCTGCGTCTGGCCTTGTCCTAGGGGGCGTCTGTGAGTCTCACCTCAGTCACTTGGGGGGAAAGTGGTTCTTTGCCGTACACAGAGGGTGAGGGGATTTCTTAAGCTTCCCTCTTTTCCAGGATCTGGGGATCTGGTAAAGTTCAACATTGTCACCAGCAAGAAAAAGAAAGGGCAAAGACAGGCCCCTACCATCTTCCCTTTAAGGACATTTCCTGAAAGTCACAATTCTACTTCCACCCATTGGTCGAGCATCATTGCCCGGCCACACTGCAGGCAAGGCCGGGCAGTGCAGCCCGTGGACCAGGAAGCCCTCGATCATTTATTAGCGCAGCTGAAAATCAAGAGTTTATTACTAAGAAAGAAGGGAAGTGG
Organism: Microcebus murinus; assembly: GCF_040939455.1. Lineage (NCBI taxonomy): Eukaryota > Metazoa > Chordata > Mammalia > Primates > Cheirogaleidae > Microcebus > Microcebus murinus. The sequence goes on along the minus strand of NC_134108.1, from coordinate 14,734,741 downwards.
ATTTTGGGCAAATAGCATCTGCCACGCTTGCCTTTGTAATATGTTACAAATATTAAGTGTTAAATATACCACAAATATTAAGATACCTGTGATATCAGCATTTACAGCTTGCAAAGAGATTTGTTGTCCATTTACAGAAGGACATGTACTGTCTGCATCAGAATTTGCATTTCTTTGGGTTGTTTTGCCACTGATGTTGACAGCCCTTGACTTTTTTTGCTGTTGTTTATAATCACCACGTATTAATTGTACATGTTTGTAGGGTATAGTGCGATGTTTCAATGCATGTATATAATGATCAAATCAGGGCACTTAGCATGTCCATCACCTCAAACTGTTATCATTTCTTCATAGTGATAATTTTCAAGATCTTCTTTTCTAGCTATTTCGAAACATACAGCACATTGTTATTAGCCATAGTTACCCTACTGTGTAACAGAACACCTGCACTTGTTCTTCCTATCTTATAGTAGCCTTGTACCTGTGGACTGACCTCTCACTATCCAATCCCCCTCCCCTCCCTAGTCTCTGGTAACCACCATTCTATTCTTTATTTCTATGAGATCAATTTTCCTAGATTGTACATATAAGTGAGATCATATGGTATTAGTCTTTCTGTGCCTATCTTATTTCACTTATTATCTTTCAGGTTCATCCCTGTTGATGCAAATAATAGGATTTCATTACTTTTTGTAGCTGAATAGTATTCTATTGTGTAAATATGCCACTATATTGTTTTCTGTAATGGCTTCACTGATCTACATTTCCACCAACAGTGTGTTAGAGTTTTTCTCTTTTCTCCACATCCTTGCCAGCATTTGTTTTTTGTTATTCTTGTTGTCTTTTAGATAATAGCCATTCTAACTGGAGTTAAGTAGTATCTCATTGTGATTTTGAATGCATTTCCCCGATGATTAGTGATGTGGAACATTTTGTCATATACCTGCTGGTCCTTTGTATGTCTTCTTTTGAGAAATGTCTATTCAGGTCTTTTGCCTGTTTTGTTGTTGTTGTTGTTGTTGTTTTTTGAGACAGAGTCTCACTTTGTTGCCCAGGCTAGAGTTCCGTGGTTTCAGCCTAGCTCACAGCAACCTCAAACTCCTAGGCTCAAGCAATCCTCCTGCCTCAGCCTCCTGGGTAGCTGGGACTACAGGCATGCACCACCATGCCTGGCTAATTTTTTCTATATATATATATTAGTTGGCCAATTAATTTCTTTCTATTTATAGTAGAGACGGGGTCTTGCTCTTGCTCAGGCTGGTCTCAAACTCCTAAGCTCAAATGACCTGCCCGCCTCGGCCTCCCAGAGTGCTAGGATTACAGGCGTGAGCCACCGCGCCTGGCCGGGAAAAAGTATCTTAATCTACTGTTTAGGATTTTTGTTTTTGTTTCTTCTACCAAATCCTAGGTACAGGTAACAGTGTTTCCCCTCACTTCATTTTGGGCTCTTAGATTTCACAGCCCCTGACCTCCCTCTACCCCCATCATTCTGTTAGCCCTTTACTCACATAACCTGTGTTATTTTTCTGCATATCATTTTTCACCTCCAGAGAGTATATTATTGTTATTACTTATTTTTTTGGAGGAGAATCTTGCTTCCACCACCAGAATGTAAGCTCCATGAGGGCAGTTTTGTTTACAGCTGTATTTCCTTTACTTAGGATTAACTGGTATGGTACAAAGTAGGTAGGTGCTCAAAACATATTTGCTGAATGAAGAATGCTGAGTAAACGAAACAAAATTTTCATTCCGATTTTATGCATCTAACAGCTGTTTTTCTCCCTATTAGGTAGTAATACCACAGTGATTTTTTTTTACTAGGCAATGGTACAAAAATGGTAAACTAACACTTCCTCAGAGTGATACCCGTATGCACGGGCCAGTATCTTCTTACTTGTGAGCAAATACTTTTGTTAAAGGAAACGAATCAGGATTTTATCTCCTGGCATAAAATAGAGAAAACCAGAGGGAGGACAGAATGTTGTTTGTTTAGAGACGTACTTAGCCATTCATTAGCTATTACACATTAGCTTCCCAAACTGTACTTTGGTCTTTTTCATAAATCGTGGATCAGTGTTTTCTGGGAAATGAAGTTGTGTGTGCTGAGCGTTTTGCTATCGTCTGCCTTTGGAAAGGCTTCCTGTGTGCCATTCAGGTCCAGAGCCCCTGAGGGCCTCTGTGACTTCTTGCATGTCCTGATTCCTAAGCTCTGTTCAACACTTTGTATTTGAAGCTCACAGGCTTAGCTGGGCCAGGTTGGAGCACCGGTGACTCAGGCTTCCTAGCGTCCCTGGAAACTGGCAGTGTGTTTGACTTAAAACGATTGTTCACCTAGCGTTGTCTTTTGTCTATCTAATCCTTAATAGCTGCTGGGCTGTGGTTTGGCTTAGTTTTGTTTTGGCACAGAGTAGAGCAAAAAGAAAGACAGAGAAGTCACTAAAAAATTCAGCCAAGCTTTTATTTTGTTTCTTTCTTTGAGCTTGTTAAAACATGATGAAAAGAGAAACTAGACCTCTTTATTTTGTTTTAGACCAAGGCTTCAAGAAAGAGTAAAAAAAAAAACCTAAAAAACGTAACATGCATTTTTCATGAATCCAGTTTTTTTGTTTGTTTGTTTTTTTGTTTTGAGACAGAGTCTCACTCTGTTGCCCGGGGCTAGAGTGCCATGGTGTGAGCCTAGCTCACAGCAACCTCAAACTCCTGGGCTCAAGCGATCCTCCTGCCCCAGCCTCCTGTTGAGTAGCTGGGACTACAGGCATGCACCACCATGCCCGGCTAATTTTTTCTAGATATTTTTAGTTGGCCAATTTATTTATTTCTATTTTTAGTAGAGACAGGGGTCTCACTCTTGCTCAGGCTGGTTTCGAACTCCTGACCTTGAGTGATCCACCCGCCTCGGCCTCCCAGAGTGCTAGGATTACAGGCGTGGCCACCTCGCCCGGCCCCTAAATCCAGGTTTTATATAAAGTTTCTTTTGTTGGGTCTTATTTTCACAAAACTAATTTTTGGGTTTTTGTTTCATTTTCTGTTTAGATTATAGATGAAATCTTGAAGATTAATGAAGACACCAGAATACATGGCCTAGCGCTTCAGATCCTGGAAAACTCACTTAGCAACAAAGTCCTCAATGCCTTAACACCAGAAAAAGATATTGATGGGTAAAACAAACATATTTAAAAAAAACAAAACAAAAAAAACAGCCTATTGCTAAATCACTTTTTCTACTGTGATTTTTCCCCCCTAAATTCTTTCTATTTGTTTGAACTATGTCAGTAATTAGGAGATGCAAAAATCATTTAAAATGTTTCAGGAGTTTGAGGACTTTTAAAATTCTGTGTACAGAAAGCACATATTTTGGAAAATACACTAATAACCCTTTTATAGTGCTTGGGTGACACAGGTTTTATTTGAAATTTGAGGGAAAAAAATCATAACTGTCAGGTGCCCTGGTTCATGCCATGGCATGATGTAAGCAAAGAATATTGCCCGCCTACCAAAGGGGATCAGCATCTTACCTGGGGATTAAGAACCCCATTTTCCTGCATGGAAACTAGGAATTATTATATCTTATACTGTGGCCAAACAAGAACACAATGTGTTTAGGGTCACAAGGTTGTAAGCAAATTTATAAGGTTAGACTCTTGACCTGGTAAGTATATCCTTCAAGGGCTGCATTTAGAGGCTGCCCCTCCCTGAGGCACCCAGGAATCTTCCATTCTAGTCGGTCATTGTGGCTTGGGGCAGACCCAAACGCAGGTTGCAATGTTGTCACCAAAATCTCCAGTGCTGCAGCAGACTAACTACAGAGGGAGAAGAAGCCCCCGTCAATGGGGAAACTTTCAGAATCTGAAGGTATCAGGGCATAGTTTCAAGTCTTTCATAAAAGGAGGCAATTATGAGAACTTTCCTGAATGTTTTGTTACTAATCTGATATGGCACTGTCAGTTTAATATAAAATATAATAGTTCTTAATTTCCATGTAGGAAAATGGGGTTTTTAATCCCCAGGAAATATGCTGGTCCCCTCTTATAGGTAGTTACAGAACCTTTTGTCTTAGATTTGAACAAGGAAGGAAAGGCACAAAAGCCATCGAAAATGTGTGGTTACCCATTTGTGTTGTCCTGATTTCCCAAGGAGATAAATACTAAAGTCATGCGGTTCAGACCTGTGAACCCCAGGTCATTCCAGATCCTTAGGATTGGTTCTGGGTTTCAAGTGGGCTGTAGGACCATGGTGTTGCACTGTGCCATGGCTACCGTTGCATTGTAGTTCACTGGAAGGGGCTGTCTGGAGTTGTAGGGTTGAGCAGTGAAGCCCTGCATAGCCTTGTGCTACATCCTGGTACATGTGCAGAGTCAGAAAACCTCAGGTAGGGACCAGAGTGAAGTTTCCTGAGGGGCTTAACAGCCTTTATTGCCTGTGATCTCTTTAATTCATTGTGGTGTATTCTGTCTATCAAACACTGACTTGTATGTTATTTATGACAATACATGTGAACTACATATAAGGGAGCTTTAACTGGGCTTTGACTTACCTGTTTCCTTATTTTCTGATCCAGAGTAACAGATATAAACCTAGGGAAGTTGGTTCGTGGAGATGCCCATGAATGTTTTGTTTCACCTGTTGCCAGAGCTGTAATTGAACTTCTTGAAAAATCAGGTAGGTTGCTCCTTTAGAAATGTTGTTTTTGTGGACAGGTGTGGTGGTGGTGTTCGCCTGTAATCCTAGCACTTTGGGAGGCTGAGGCAGGAGGATCACATGAGCCCAGGAGTTTGAGGTTGCAGTGAGCTGTGATGATGCCACTGTCCTCCAGCCCTGTGCAACAGAGCAAGATCCTGTCTCAATAAAAAGAAAAGAAACACTGTTTTCTATTTATTGGTGTTTACATTATTTTTTCATAAGGATTTGTCTCTGGGAGATTCCAGTTGAAACTAGGCAGTCATACTTAATGTTGATGTACTTTTCTTTTGAGAGATACAAATGAATAACTGCAAAATTTTTCTAGTAAGGTTGACTATATTATAATTTAAAAGAGAAATTGGTAAAGATGAGTGACTGCCCTGTTTTAAACATGTTCAGTTTCCCTTGTGAAACAGTCAAAATAACCACAGTGAGAAATGTTTTAAGTTTCAACTTATCAAACTGTCAATATGTATGCCTAGGTAAGGCTTACATTTTTTTTCATGTCAGATGGGTGTACCTGCCAACATGTAACAAGGATTGAGGGAGGCACATCTCACACTTGCTCGCGAAAACCCAGTCATTGGCTAAGTGCAGTGGCTCACGCCTGTAATTCTAGCACTCCGGGAGGCCAAGGCGGGAGGATCACTCAAGGTCAGGAGTTCAAAACCAGCCTGAGCAAGAGGGAGACCCTGTCTCTATTATAAATAGAAAGAAATTAATTGGCCAACTAAAAATATATAGAAAAATGAGCTGGGCATGGTGGGCATGCCTGTAGTCCCAGCTACTTGGGAGGCTGAGGCAGCAGGATTGCTTGAGTCCAGGAGTTTGAGGTTGCTGTGAGCTAGGCTGATGCCACGGCACTCTAGCCCTGGCAAAGAGTGAGACTCTGTCTCCAAAAAAAAAAAAAAAAAAACCCAGTCATCATACTCATGAACTACAAAAGGATCAAGATTTACCTTGAAGACTTAAATGCAGAAGCTGTTAGATGTAGTTTAGGGTACAGAAACCTAGATTGAGATTTATTAGTGAGCAATATCCTTTTCAATAGTCAGTACTTAAAAACTTTCCATTATTCTCCCCTTGACCTTACATTTTTATGTTAGTGAAATAGAAATGAATATTTTCTCTTTCTTCGTTATTGAATTTAATGGGTAAATTATTGCCAAATATCTGATATATTTAAGGGCTGTCTAGCTAAGAACATAAAAATTTACCTAACTAAATTTGTCTCTATGTCAATTTGGATAGAAAAGAGGCAAATGCCCCCTCCCACCCTGAAAATGCAACAATCAAACAAAAAGTCCAAAAATACATGGCCAAGTTTTGGTAAAAGGTTAACTTTCAGGATATACCTTTTGGGCAGTAACCAGTAAGGTCAAATCTCTGAGATAATCCATATACATATAGCATTTTTCTATCCTATGGATTATCAAGATGGTGATTCTGAGCCACTTCACCAGAAAGTTCTCCAAGAAAGAAGAGCAAATTACAGCAAGTAAATTACAGTAATGCCTTGTAGAAAGGAAATCAGCAATAAGAATTGGAGCCAAAAGCATTCAAATAGAGAATCTTGGTAAATTACAGCACTCCACTCCTAGCTTACAGTCATTGTAGGTTGCTGCTAAGAAGGCCAAGTTTTAAAAGGGCATTTTTCCTTAAGTCAAAGCAGTGTGATAGGCAGGATCTGGAGTTTTGATTTAATACTGAATTTTCATTTGGTTGGTAGGTGTCAACTTAGATGGAAAGAAGATCTTGGTAATAGGGGCCCACGGGTCCGTGGAGGCCGCCCTGCAGTGCCTGTTCCAGAGAAGGGGGTCCCTGACAATGAGCTCCCAGTGGAAAGCGCCCCAGCTTCAAAGCAAGGTAAATTCCGTGTTGGAAACATACAACCTTGAATGCTTGTGTTAGAAAAGAAAAGGCTGGAAGTGTGTAAGCTAAGCATGTAGCTTAGAAAGTTGGAGAAAGAAAATTGAATAGACCTATAGCTATTAGTGACATTGAATCAGTCCAGTTACCAAAGAAGCAAACAAAAAGGGTAACAGGTGGTTTTACAAATGAGTTCTGTCAAACAAAGAACAGATCGTTCTGATCTAATCTTCCCTCCAGTGAATGGACACGGAAGGAGCATACCCTAACTCTATGGGTGCCCAAACCAGACAAGGACCAGGTGCTAAGGGAAGATGAAGGCCATTTTTACCCATGAATATAGATGAAATAATCATGGGCAAAGTTTTATAAAACCAAATACAGCACCAAGTTGAGTTTATTCTAGAATTTCCAGGGAAATTTAACACCAGGAAATTTATTATTGTAATTTGCCACATTGTCAGATTCAAAACTGTATATTGGGTGGGGAGGGGATGGGTATATGCATACATAATGAATACAATGCGCACCAACTGGCGGATGCGCATGCTTGAAGCTCTGACTCAGGGCGGAGGGGGAGCAAGGGCAATATATACCTTAACATTTGTACCCCCACAATATGCTGTGAAATAAATAATAATAATAAATAAATAAAAATTATATATTCACCATAGTAGGTGCAGAATAGTCACTTGATAAAATGATCACTTGAGCCCAGGAGTGTGAGGTTGCTGTGAGCTATGATGACTCCACTGCACTCTAGCCCAGGCGACTAGAGAGAGACCCTGTCTCAAAAAATAAATGGTCAGAGCAGCGTGTTTATAATGCAAAATATGTTATATTATAAGCAGTGATCTAAATGTCCATCAGGGTGAATGAATAAATCAGTATAGTTGTACATAGAGTAAATATAGATGTATATTCATAAAAACAGAGTGACATACCAACAGTGATAATTTAGAAAACTAGAACTGTAGATATCAACATAGAAAAAAATTTAGAAACAGTACTCATTGAAAAAAGACACTGAAGGATGTATTTCATATAACACCATTTATATATGTGAAAGCCATCCACGTACGTGTATATTTTAGGGTTACGTACATATAAAGTAAAAGTATAAACAAATGCATGTGGCCAGGCGCCGTGACTCACTCCTGTAATCCTAGCACTCTGGGAGGCTGAGGCTGAAGAATCCCTTAAGGTCAGGAGTTTGAAATCAGCCTCAGCAAGAGCGAGACCCTGTCTCTACTAAAATTTGAAAGAAATTAATTGGCCAACTAAAAATATATATAAAAAAATATTAGCCAGGCATGGTGGCACATGCCTATAGTCCCAGCTACTTGGGAGGCTGAGGCAGGAGGATCGCTTGAGCCCAGGAGTTGGAGGTTGCTGTATGATGATGCCATGGCACTCTAGCCCGCACAACAGAGTGAGACTCTGTCTGAATGAATGAATGAATGAATAAATGCATGGAAACTATGAATCAAATCAGAAAAGCATTTATCGAGACAAGGATGTGGCTAAGGAGGGGAAGGAGACCCAAGAAGGTCTCCTTGAAGGAAGGAGACCCTCATGCCTTCTTTCTTAAACTGGGCAATGGACATCTAGGTGTGTTATATTATTCTTTTACTTATGTCTGAAATAGTCAATAAAGTTTTTCATTTCAAAAACTGACAGTGGGCCAGTGGCTCACACCTGTAATCCTAGTCCTCTGGGAAACCAAGGCAGGAGAATCCCTTGAGCTCAGTAGTTCGAGACCAGCCTGAGTACGAACAACACCCATCTCTACTAAAAGTAAAAAAAAAAAAAAAAAAAAAAATTAGCCAGTAGAAAAAAATTAGCTGGGTGTTTGGCTGTCGCCTTGGGAGGCTGAGGCAGGAGGATCGTCTGAGTCGAGGAGTTTGACGTTGCAGTTAGCTACGATGACGCCACTGCACTGTAGCCAGGGCGACAGAGCAAGGCTCTGTCTCAAAACGATAAACCAAAAAAACTGACAGTGAAGCTCACAGATTTAAAGCAAAGTGAAATTAAAGTGAGTGTAGTTAAGTGCAGTAAATTACTACAAAACAAGTTCTAAAAATACACGTTCCTCGTGTTGTGTGAGAATGGAAATGAGGAGCAAGTTGCAGTCCTGCCAGGGAAGGCAGATGTCTCAAGAGATTTGGAATATTTGTTTGGCAGGTGGATTTACTTTAAGTAACACTTGTGTTAAGACAGCTCAGGAATGTGGTCTTGCAATTGAACCTAAACCTGTTGCAGTTTTAGCTGTCACCACATGGTGGCAGCCTATCCAAGAAAATTCAAGGATAATGTTTTGCACTTGAGAGCCCAGAATTTTTTTTTTTTTTTTTTTTTTTTTTTTTTGAGACAGAGTCTCGCTTTGTTGCCCAGGCTAGAGTGAGTGCCGTGGCGTCAGCCTAGCTCACAGCAACCTCAAACTCCTGGGCTCGAGTGATCCTTCTGCCTCAGCCTCCCGGGTAGCTGGGACTACAGGCATGCGCCACCATGCCCGGCTAATTTTTTATATATATATCAGTTGGCCAATTAATTTCTTTCTATTTATAGTAGAGACGGGGTCTCGCTCTTGCTCAGGCTGGTTTCGAACTCCTGACCTTGAGCAATCCGCCCGCCTCGGCCTCCCAAGAGCTAGGATTACAGGCGTGAGCCACAGCGCCCGGCCAGAATTTTTTATTTGGAAGCTTAGTGGAAGAGGAAAATAAACTTTGCCCTGCACCGAACAGCTGTGGTGAAAAAAGAAAATACCTTCACTGGCAACTGAATGTTTTCACAGCTGCCACAGATACTATTGCTAGTTGTATCTGTATTTTTGAAAAACAAAGACATTTTTCTAAGTACTTTTTATTATAGAACTAAATCACCTTGAATCTGTACTTTGGGATGAATCTCATCCTAACTTTAAGAATGATTAAATGGTTTGACTTTGTAGAAAATCTAAAAATTGGGTAACATAACTGTTTTTGTATATACAGAAAGGTTCTCTCTATTAGTTGATGTTAAACACATAATTTTTTTCCTAAGTTTTTGGCACTCATGAAGGCACCACCATGATTGTTAGAGGCTGTTAGCGTCAGGCCAGGCACGGGGAACTTTAGGCCAGGCACGGTGGCTCACCCCTGTAATCCTAGCACTCTGGGAGGCCAAGGCGGGAAGGTTGCTTGAACTCAGGAGTTCGAGACCAGCCTCAGCAAAAGTAAGACCCCTCGTCTCTACTAAAAATAGAAAGTAATTAGCCAGACAATTAAAAATAGAAAAAAGTAGTTGGGTGTGGTGGCAAGTGCCAGTAATCCCAGCTACTTGGGAGGCTGAGGCAGGAGGATCGCTTGAGCCCAGGAGTTTGAGGTTGCTGTGAGCTAGGCTGATGCCATGGCATGCTAGCCAGGGCAACAGAGTGAGAGTCTCTTAAAATAAGTAAATAAAAAAGTAGACACTGTTAACTTTAACTCTTATTGCTTCATCTTTGTAGCCAGAAACATGGGAAGAGGTGATCAGTTGTCCCCATCTACCTAGGCTACCTCCATACGACATGCTCCCCCCACGAATCCCCGCCTCTGTCTCCCCGTGTCTTCCTCTGTCTTCACCCTGTACCAGCTACATACTTTCTCCACCTGCAACAGGCCTCCATGCTTCTCCCTGGTGTTTGACTTGTCACACTTGCTACGTTTCATTTTTACAAGAAGACACTGGGGAAGAAAACCCTTGCTTTTGGTCTCAGTAGGAATTCTAGCCTTCCCTGGAGCTATGGTAATAAGCGGATTGTACCACCTGAAGGGTGAGAAGGGCACAGTGGTACACGAGCACCTAGGCTTGGGTTAGTGCCCTGTGGGTTTCGATGGGGACAGCCTCTGTCCACACGTCCCACACCCTTGGTAAAGCTCCACTGTGGAAAACAGTGGCAGGAAAAATTCAACAACAGATGCGGGTATTTTTTGTCCAGTTTAATCAACCATGCATAAAAGTGCACTTGAAGATTATAGTTCATTTAGCTTCTTATTATTGACAATGATAAAAGAGTTGGGGAAAGAAGAGGACAGGCCAAGGCTTATGACTATAAAGTAGAAGGATACTATCTTTGAAAAGCGTTTCTTCTATGCTTATTTCTTCTGGACTTGGCCCGGACCCCGTGTGGGACATCAGGCGGGGGTTTCCACAGCTGGGGGTGAGAGGTTTGGGCACCAGCGTGTGACTGTAACACTGGAGTCCTATCCACCAGCTCCGAGAATGCAGGTAGCCTTACAGGTGTGGAATGACATTCAACCTGCTGCAGCCACCACGGACTGCCTTCGAAGCTTTCTCCAGCTGGGCACCACATTTGTGTCCTCAGTAAGCAGTGGAGCACAGGCTTTGGGGGCAGGCAGCTCTGGCTTCCACCCTTAGCTGTCGCTTAGCCGCCCTGGGCCCGCTTGCTCGTGTGCAGAGTGGGGGACGTGACGCGCTGTACCTCGCAGGGCTGCTATAATAATGTGGGTCGATCAGGTGGACCAATCCAGTCCTAAGTAGATAACTAATAAAATAGTGTGACCTGGGGTCTGTCCCTGGAGATCTGGTCTACGTGCCTCCACTGTCTGGAGGGGGGAGGAGAGGGTCTAGCTCTCGGTCTGTGAGGTCCCCAACAAGGTATGGGCTGAGGGAGCCAAACCCAAAGCAAAACTGCCGAGGGACGGTGTCCCAGAGAGAGGAGGGACTGCCGGAGTGGCCCAGCTGTGGCCAGTCCAGGCTCACCTCTGGTCCTCAACTGGAGTCTTATCAACTCTAAGTAACGTCACAGAGAGAGCTGGGGACCGCTTCTGTCCCGTTCTTGTGACCTGCCAGCCACTCTGCTTCACAGAGTGCCTCACTCACCGCTCCTCACTGCCGGGCCTGTGATTTTGAGGGACAGTTACCTTGAGCTCATTGAATAGAAACGAGCCTTTCTCTATCGTCCTGCCTGCATCCAGGAATTTTTCTATGGACACTGGTAATGTATAAAATCTCCATGGAGCCTGAGCATGGAGAAGTAAGATTTGCCCCCTTAGAGTTCCACAGAAAGCCAGGGCAGACTTCTGTGTTTGGTAGCTTTATAATAATAGCTTATGCCCGTGGGGTTGTATCCTTAAAAAAGGAGAAGAAGTTCCTGCTTTGTTTTTGAGCATCCCTTCCGGGCTCTGAGATGCACCGAGCATGTCCATGGGCATCCTAGCGTGGGGGCGGGGATCTGGGCATTTGTCCAAACCAGCCATATGCTGTGGAGTGTCGGATGTCAGCGAGCCAGGGCGCAGGATCCGATGTTCTGGGCTGGGGCTAAGGAATCCCCTTCTTCCTCCACCTTCTTCCCCCCGACGCAGGCCCCACGCTCGCTCCCCCGGCCCCTGCGGTGGACCGGCACTGGTGGCTCCACTCCCGGGGACGAGCGTAGGTCTGGAGATAGCCTCTTCCCCGCCCCGTGATTGCACACGATTCCAAAGCCAGCCCGAGGCGAGGGAGGTCTCGTGTGGCATTTAAGAGGCAGTGGAGCCCTCTCCAGGGAAGGGAGAGGTTGGCGGGCACCGGCCTGGCCCCCTTGAGAGTCCCCTCCGATCCTGGCACAGCTGGACGGGGTGCACAGCTGGACGGGGTGCACAGCTGGACGGGGTGCCGGAAGGGCCTCCAGCTGGGGCGAATCAGGTAAACCCCAGCTGCGTGCAGAACAAATAGTCTAGAAAAAAAAAAAGAGAGAACCGTTTTATTTAGTTTTTCTCGGAGGATCTCGTTTCTCCTCCTCCTGAGCACAGAGACCCTCAAAACCAGTCCTAACAGAAGACGGAAGAAATACAGGTCTTTCTCATTTGAAGGATCAAAGTGTCTGGCTTTTTCGACCAAAGCTACACGATCACAAAGTCCTTTCCAGTTTAAATTTAGCGCACAGCGTGGCTTGTAAAAGGCTTTTTAAAAGGGAACTGGAAAGTTCTAAATGTATTTGTATTATATACGTGAAAGGATGGCTTTTTGAAAAAAAGATTAATATCTCTTCCAAAGGGGAGGCAACTCTCTGGCTTTTAAACTGGACTAGATGAGTGAGTTATATGACAATTCCTTTTAACAGTACAGGTGACACTTAGAACAGTAACCTGTTGTAGTGACAATAATGACACACAACACTGGTTGACTAAGTGCCAACTCTGAACCACTGTTCTGAACTCCTGTTACCTTATTGATTCGGCATGCTCTTCCTGTTGGGCAGAGCTAGCCTCCTCTCCATAGTACAGATGAGGAAACTGAGGCTCAGAGAAGGCCTTTCCAAAGATCGTATAATTTAAAATTAGTGGTGGCAATACAGCCTGTGTTTTTAACACTGTCTTGTATCAGCTCTTCCTCTTTTTTTTTGACTGACGTAACTCACTGCAACCTCCAACTCTTGGGCTCAAGCAATCCTCCTGCCTCAGCCTCCTGCATAGCTGGGACTACATGCATGCACCACAATGCCCAGCTAATTTTTCTATTTTTAGTAGAGACAGGGTCTCACTCTTGCTCAGGCTGGTCTCAAACTCCTGAGCTCAAGCAATCCTCTGCCTCGGCCTCCCAGAGTGCTAGGATTACAGGTGTGAGCCACCACGCCCGGCCTCGTGTCAGCTCTTATTCTAGATAATCACATAAAGTCTAACCTCCAATATTTAAAGCCAGAAAGCACCTGCCACCTGCTGTCTCTCAGATGTGGAACATCAGAGAGACTAAGGCCCGAGACAGTGGATTTATGTCAAGACACTGTTGTTTTATTTCAACTGTTTGTAATCCCAGAGACATATGTGGGAGAGAAGCAAGCTGAAGTAGCCTGAGAGCTGTCCCCTCCCTGAGGCCTGGGGCTTGTCACTAGCTGTCCAGGCTCCCTCTTCCAGAGGGATGGTGTGCAGACTTTGGAGAGGGCAGGGCAGGCACCCTGGGCAGGTGTGTGGACACACGGGACAGCCTCAGCCATGTGAGTTCCTCCCCTTCCCCGGCCGTTCTGGGTGAGGTGCAGAGAATAGCCCCGGACACTCCCAGGCACCACAACTCATGCTAATAAGCAAGTAGCCACGATTGTGGTGTGTAATTACCTGGCTAGTATAGGTCCTGAGCTTTCTTTGACAGAGTTTTGGGTATCCGCTCCCTGCTTTTCACTCTTGCTTCTATCTTATTAGCACCAGAGACGGAGGTGAATACCACTTTTTTTAAAAGCCAAAAAACCGGGTGATTTTATTTAGCAGTGTTGAGCAAAGGATTTGTGAGACAATATATTGACACTAATGGGCGTGAGAGCAAGAAGGTGTCAGGTAAAGGGCGGGCGGTCTAAGATGGATTAGTCTTAGATGGTTCAAAAGTTAAGCTGAGAAACCGAAAGTTAGGAGACATGAAGTGTTCTTATATCAACTATGTGAATAAAACTGTAATGGAAATTCCATTCATCGCCTCCTTTCCCTATACCCTCCCCCTTTTAGATGCTCTTCCTCTGTCTTCTGGGCAAAACACTCTAATTTCAGTCTCAGTGGATTATGTTCCCAGTGTCTGAAGTTTGGTTTGAATGTTAAATGTATTTTCTCATACACTTAACATTATAAGTGATGTTAGGTTAATAGAATGGTGAAGCCAGTTTAACAAATAATGCAACAGAATCGCATTAATGTAGTTTCTGATTTTTCTTTGGGAAACTTCACCTGGAACTTTTTATTTTGAGACAGAGTCTCACTCTGTTGCCCGGGCTAGAGTGCCGTGGCGTCAGCCTAGCTCATAGCAACCTCAAACTCCTGGGCTCAAGCAATCCTCCTGCCTCAGCCTCCCGAGTAGCTGGGACTACAGGCATGCGCCACCATGCCCGGCTAATTTTTTCTATATATTTTTAGTTGTCCAGCTAATTTCTTTCTATTTTTAGTAGAGGCGGGGTCTTGCTCTTGCTCAGGCTGGTTTTGAACTCCTGACTTTGAGCGATCCTCCTGCCTCAGCCTCCCAGAGTGTTAGGATTACAGGCGTGAGCCACCACACCCGGCCTCACCTGGAACTTTTTTTTTTTTTTTTAATTCTATGCAAAATTTTTTTTTTTTAATTTCGGCATATTATGAGGGTACAGATTTTAAGGTTTCAATAAATGCCCATTTTCCCCCCTCCCCCCAATCACCTGGAACTTTTAACAGTCTTCTAAACTGTGGGGTTAGGTTTAGCCTTCATGCAGGCCACGTTACTTTGCAGTCACCTGCGACCAGCCACAAATAAGTCCTTGTCATCAGGGCCCAATGGGGACATGAGGTGTATATTGCACAAGAGAGCCGTCACCAGTCCCAAGGCAGGGCTACAAGCTGTGTCCTGCGCAGAAGCGGCCGGCAGCATCCCCTGCGCGCCACTTGCGTGTCATCTCCCGTTCGCTCTTCTGCACCGTCAGCAAAGCCTGGCTCTCTTTTCCCACCTTCTCCAAGGCGAAGCTTTCTAAGGACACGGAATTAGAATCTTTCAATGGGAAGGCATTAAACATAATCTATGACAATGAGGCACCTTATATTTGTATAGACATTTCATTTTCAGGGCTTTTTTTTATATGTCATCTCATTCATGCTACAACCCTGGAAACGAGGTGCTATCCTCACCGAGAGCCTTGGTTCTGATTGTGGCTGATTAAGAAGCAGCGTCTGGACTTGAATCCAGGTCCTGGGACTCCACCCATAGTGCTCTCCCACCTGCATTTCAATTCATTTCACTTTTCAGAGGAAATGACGAAGGTCCAGGAGAGTTTCTCAAAGGAAGAGGAATGCAGAACTCTGTGGGTTTGCTGTATGAGGTTCAGAATTGGAAATCGTAAATGTCAGGAAATGCAATGCTAAATTCTCCAAGGCAAACTTGATGTGATTGAACGTGAACACGCTGTATGTGTTAAAGTGCATGGGTAGCGGCATACATGGAAACCCTGAGGGCGCTGATTGCTCTATGAAGCCTGGCTTGTTTGGTGTCGCTCTGGGAACTGTAACTTCAACATTTCTTCATTTTTGTGCTCCGTGATCCTGAGTCTCTGTCCCGTGAGGGGAGCTCCCCGCCACCACACACACACTCTCTCTCTCTCTCAGCCCTACTTTTTCATGTAATTTTTTTCCTAGGGTGTGAGTGAGTGTGAGAAAGGGAATTAATTTTGGTGAAGGATATCTATTACTAGGTTTGAGGTTGCATGTTCCTTTTATTATCTGTCATGACTTTAGTGTCAGGCTCACTTCTGGAGTGATTATCTGTCTTTTGTAACATTTTGGACATAACTGAATAATCTTTGATATTCTCATACACTGAGCAGTGAGTTGAATGATGAAGTAAGAGGTGAATTTAGGAACATTCAGAAAAAGGAAGATCACTTAATTATCCTTTAGGGGGAAAATGGTAGATAAATGCTATAATCATAATTCCCAGTTGTCCATTTTGCTTATAGTCAGTCTGATTTATGAAATAACCATAAGAAATGTCTTACAATTTTAAATGCCAATAATCTGTTCTACTGATCACAGAGGAGTAGAAAAAAGAAATACACCCAATTCCTGAAAGGAAAAAGATTCTCCCAGGATGAGATCACTGGGTGGATGTGGAGTGGGGGCAACACCTTGTGCTGCAATTGTCATCTTCTTATCTTGCCAAAGTATTACAACATCTGAATGGAAATCGTCTGACATTCGTATTTCAGAGTAATTACACTGTTATTTTTTACCTTCCTGTTTGATAGTATGCTTCATATTTCAGGGAAAGGTGAGCCTTAATTCATAGATACAAAGCAATCATTTCGTGGTAGAGGTTCAGTTAATTTCAAATAAAAAGTCAGACATTCTAAGTTAGAAAAGTTTATGAATAAGCAGGGATTCTGCTCATGACATTTTGCCTGAATGGAATTTCCATATGCAGGGAACACGCGCTACTCAAATGTCAGCAATATACCAAGCATGGTCGCTAATGTTCCTATAGTAAAATCACCAATGAATTCCTAATTGCCAAAAATGTGTGTTTTGCTTTTATTGTACTTGACCACTGATGTCATTTGAACCTGTTGGCCACACCCTTTCCCCTGAGCCTACATGAAAACGGCCCTTCCTGCCCTTCTTAACTCCTGGTCCACACTGTGGTCTCCGTCATTTGTTTCCCATCTCGTCCTCCCCAAGACGTGTGTTCACCCGCCTTCCTTGCCATTCTGCCTGTTTCCCTTGGGAAATCCAATCCAAGCTTGTGGTTTTAACCACTGCCCACGTGTGGATGCATCGCGACCTGCTTCCCCACGCTCCCGGAGCACTCTCAGTTACAGACCTGTGCATCCTGCATCCTTCCTGCCGCCTCCCTGGGGATGTCTCAGTATCATGCTTCTCCCCCACCCTCCTAGCCCATTTTCAAGCCAGCTTGCAGAGGAATCTTCCTAAAACACATTGACTGCTTGAGGGCAGCCATACACCGTAGCCCAACCTGACAGCTGCTTGTCTGTTATTAAGAAAAGGTGCGCTTAGCCAGGCTTGGTGTCCCACACCTGTAAGCCCAGCATGTTGTGAGGCCAAGATGGGAGGCTCTCTTGAGGCCAGGAGTTCAAGACCAGTCTGGGCAACATAGCAAGACCCCCGTCTCTACAAAAAATAAAATAAAAAATTTAGCCAGGTGTAGTGGCACACACCTGTAGTCCCAGCTACTCAGGAGGCTAAGGCAGGAGGAGGATCACTTGAGCCCAGAAGTCCAAGGTTGCAGTGAGCTATGACCATGCCATTGCGCTCCAACTAGGGTGACAGAGCAAGACCCTGTCTCTAAAAAAAAAAAAAAAAAGGAAGGAAAGAAAAGAAAAGGTGTGCAAATTTGTTGGAAATTTTGACATCTTATGAAAGAAAAGCAACACCTCACTCTTCAGGACTTTGCCATGAGATGATCTAGGAGCCCTGATGCTCTGTTAAGATTTTCACAGACACACCCTGTCTTACTATAAAGGGTTGTGAAGAATCTGCTGCGGAGCACAGTGTGATCCATAAAACCACTTAACCATGAGCACAGAAAGCACAGTGTATCCCAGTTTGCTGAAAGTGAAGGATCCAGTGAGGCAACCACCTTGGTGTGGTAGGGGCCTCCCTTCCCTCAGGACCTCTCCCTGTCCTGCAGGTGTGACTGCTGGCCAGCTAGCACACAGGCACTGAGCAAGAATGCCCACATCTACCCAGGTATTAAATATTAGCAAAGATTACTTACCACCTTGCGTGAGGGAAATAAGTAGAAATCGAATGTTTGATATATTCTTCTCCTATGTTAGTAGCTTGCCCTGTGACCCTTAAAGATCACAGCTGTAAACCTGACAGGTAGGGGCTGGGTTTTTGTTTTTAGATCCCCACCTACCCCAGGGTCTGTCCCAGTGGCACTTGAGAGATGTCATGTGAATGAGTCTATTCACTACAGAATCCTGGATCTCTTTTCATCTCTTTAGTTATTGTAATCTTTTTTTTTTTTTTTTGAGACAGTGTCTCTATCACCCAAGCTGAAGTGCATAGCTCACTTCAGCCTTAAATTCCTGGGCTCAAGTGATTCTCCTGCCTCAACTTCCCAAGTAGCTGGGACTACAGGTGCACACCAGCACACTCAGCTAATTTTTCTGGTTTTTGTAGAGATAGGGTCTCACTGTGTTACTCAGGCTAGTCTTGAACCCCTGTCCTCAAGAGATCCTCCCAGCCCGTCCTCCCAAAATGTTGGGATTACAGGCATGAGCCACTGTGCCTGGCCTAGTTATTGTCATTATAGATGTGCATCTTTGCTGGAGAAAGCACTTACCTGTTGCTAATTTTTTAAAAGTAGCATTCCTCATGTTGAACTTTGTATTCTGAACTGTGTTGATAACGTTTGAAGGAAGCAGAAACAGGTTACATGCGTCTCAGGTGATCTCATACCTGAGATTCTCATTATGAGTTCTTTCAAAACACATTGATAGCAAAAGATAGTCTTCTAGACAAGAGGGTAGGGCTGTACTCTCTGCAGTTAAAAATTATTTTTTAATGGATTTATTTGCTCAATACGTAATTACGATAGTTCCCTATAACTTTCTAGATCTCCCTGTCCTTCCTTCCTCCTGTTCCTTCATGTTATGATGCTATGCCTGTACCAGTTTAACACATTGACTGCCATGCTAGGAAAAAAATTTTTTCCTTGCGGCCATGGCGTTTTATTACAAAAATAGAATTAAAATTTCAAAAACAAAATGGTCCTTTCTAATTCAATGAAAAAATCATTATTATTTATTGTTCTTTTTTGCATGGATTACATGTAATTTGAAAAATAGTTCTCTTGGCTCCAAAAATGAAGAGATGTGTGAGTTACATATACTTCATGAGGCCCCGGCCTCAGGACTAGCGTGAGTTAAATACAACTCACATGGTACTTAATGTGTTAAAAATCACCAACTTAGAGAAAAATCGTTTTCATGTTTATCTAAACCACTGCTCCTCCACATGCTCCACGTTAAATGTCTGCATCTCTGTGTCCTGCTATTGTTTTAACATTTGGTCCTCTGCCTGGGGAGTGGGTGGTTCGCATGAAGCTGTTCTACCCAGGTCTCAGCAGAGAAAGCAATATTTGGTTATGAGGTAGGGTTTCCAGCCAAGCTTTGGCCGGGGTCTTTCCCATCTGGGAGGAGGAAAGTAGGAACAGCAAGTGAGACGATAATTCTCCTCGAATTTTAGCTCATTAAAACCTTCCCTCTTCCTCCTTGGGTTATTTATTGATTTAAGCATCTAGCACTTTTTCTTTCCAGAAAGAATTAACATCCACGATGTGATCATTGCTAAGGGAGGAGATTTTTGTCTTTTCTCGGTGGGATTAACTGTCCGCCGGTTGCTTATTAACACAGCCCACGTTAGAGCTGTATGGAGGTACGGAGTGGAGGGGCAGGAGTGAGATTTCTGAGATTTATTTATTTTTTTTTATTTTATTTTTTTGACTGGGCTCTATGGTTACAGAGATTTCTGAGATTTATAGGTAATGAAAAGAACAGGTTTTATCAAAGACACCACGTGTAGGAAACTAAGTGTTCTTAGGGGACTTATGTGAACCTGTGATCCTTGGCTTTTTCCAAAATGAACATTTCATTCTTGTTCATATTAACCTCCTTTTATAGCTATTTTAACGTGTGCTGTTTTTGCTGCTCTTGGGCATGAAAGTCTCGCAAAATGGTGTTTCTTATCTGCTGATCTGCAGCAAGCCTTAAGTGTTTGCGTTTTTCTTGAGGATGACTGTGCTTGATTTTATGACAGTAGTGTATGTAAGTGAAGCAATATATTTTTTAAAGTGAAAGCAAGATTTATTCAGAAACTGTAGAAAGTTCTCCTGCAGAGAACTGACCGAATAGAAGAAATACTTATTTAATATAAATGTTTAAAATCCTCTTCCCACTAGAATACTTTTATTCCCCCTAAATGTGACATCACCCAGAAGTCTAGCTGCCTTTCAGATTTACCTGTAGGGCTCGTGCGTGGCTCGAATGCACTAGATTGCTGGTGATGTTGGCTGCAGACTTCTTGGTGCAGGGTAGCAGGGTTATGGCGTGTGGCACAGAAGAAGAATAGTTATTTAGGCCAATTTCGGTATGGATTTCTCTTTTCTTTTTAATATAATTGATACAGGGGATTCAGCATTACACATTTCAATGTGCTCTTCTATTTCCTGTTCCGTAGTAAAGTAAGGCACCAAGGAGCCCAAAAGGCTGTTGCTCATTAGCAGGTGCTCAATGAGTGTTAATGCACTTTTCCCTATTTGCATGGTCAAATGGATCAGAGATTTCCAGGCTATTAACTTTTGAAAGTTGGCTTTGCCGGCTCCATGAAGAGACATGCAATTTAAATTGTCATCATGCCCCTCCTCTATTAGGGGACTTGGAGCCACCCTTGACCTGGCCTTTTTTTGCTCATAAACCAGGCAGGACTGTCGTGGATTGCCCTCCTCACCATCTCTTGTTTCAACATTACTAAAAGGCTTCAGCCAATGTATCTTCTTGCCCAAACACTGCTAGAAATTCTCAGGCTGAGGAGCTGGTGAGACCCACAGCGATCAACCTGTCTACCCTAGGAGTGGATGAGGACGTGTTGGCCGGTTGGGTGGGTGGTTTGGTGGTTATAGTGGCAGTGGGGGTGTTCTTATGTTTTGTCTTCTGCCCTTTTGCCTATCTGATCCTAGAGACTCCACCGTCAGCTGCAGGGCATCAAAGTCCATAGACAGGACATTGTGGGGGTGGGCAGGGGACCCTCTGCTGGAGAATGAGTGGCAGGCAGCTTCCCTCTCCTTCTACCTTGTACAGTATCTCCAAGATGGGGTTCATTAGGAGACACAGGGGGTAACATAGAGTAACTTAAACTCTAAGGGCCTCAGTTTCCTTGTCTATTAGAGGACCATCGTAACACTAATCTCACATATCTGGGATATTCAATGAGACGACACTCACCGCACCTAGCTGACTCGTGCACTTGTCTAATACTCCTTGTTCACCTTTCCCTCCACGTGGAGGTCCGGTTTGAAATCATCACTTGCTTAGTGGTGCCTGGAAAGGTGGTCATTCTTTGGTTAAGGTCAGAGCCAACTTTTTTGCCCTGTGTCTAGATCTAACCTTCCTACCAGATGTGTCCCTACAGCACTGTATGATCAAAATACAAACAGGATGGACATGAAGAATGTGTTTTGTAGTAGCAAGTTGCATTCTTTCCACTTTCTCAGAAAAATAAAAAAAGAGTAGTTGGACAGTAGACTAACCAGGGCCTCAAGGAAAATGCGATTGTTTTTCAAGCTCCTGAAAATCCTTTTATGGATATAGTAAAATTCCATGTGGGTCTAATTTTGAGTGTGGCACTGAGCAGGCTGGCAGGCCCACTGTGCAGATCAGACCTTCATGTGGCTTCACCAGGACAGGACAACCCCTGTTTTTCCTCCTATGTCACGTCATGAGTCAGATGCCACCTCCTCACGTCCCCATGAATGCCCAGGTCTCCTTCCTTTCAGTGTACTGCTGCCATCAGGATAGTTTTCTTTGCACCATCCTTTCTTTTTGAGACAGGCTCTCACTCTATTGCCCAGGCTGGAGTGCAGTGGCATCAGCATAGCTCACTGTAACTTTCAGCGCCTGGGCTCAAGCGATCCTCCTGTCTCTGCCTCCCTTTTTCTTGATATTGCAATTAGTGGTGAAAACACGTAAATTATAATACTCCACACAGTGTATGCTGAGTTTACGAAACTGAAGAATTGTTTAAAGTCCCATTTTCTTTTCTTTCTAGGACATGATAACCAAGTTCTGTTTGTACTATTATATGCTTGAAAGGAGTCAGCAAAGCAATTCCATCCATGTTAACAGTTTGGAACAAAACTCTGGATCTGTGATTTATGTCTGATAAGTTAAAAACATTCGACACCAGTAGTCATGTATTTATGCTTCAGATTAAAATGTGTGTGTTTTTTTTCCTTTTCTCTTTTAGCTTCATGAAGCTGAAGTTGTTGTCTTAGGCTCACCTAAACCGGAAGAGATTCCCCTTGCTTGGATACAACCAGGAACTACTGTTCTCAATTGTTCCCATGACTTCCTGTCAGGTAAAATGTCTTACCGTCTGTATGGAGCTGCTCATAAGATGTGAATCAGTTGTTATGAGAAATGGTAACCTTATTCAGAATAGAATATGTTCCTGAAATGTGGGTTGTAGTCCATATAAGCATATAGGGTACGAAACTTAGAGCGTTGGTTGAGGCGCTTACCTTTTGGGTTACAAACCGTGTTGTCAGGCTGAGAGAAACCAAGATGGCGGTTGAGGTGGTGCCTCCCGCTCCCTCACACTGAAGGCTCCCCCTACTGGCCAAAAGTAGGCGATTTGTGTGTGTGTGTGTGTGCGATAAACTAGAAATAGTGGTTTTCAGTCTCTGAATGAGTAGTGGAATCATTTCTTCCAAAGAAATCGTAGCAGAATCTCAACATATGAAATCTTGGGCTACGAGGAGGGCTGGCAGTGGCACTGGGCTCTGTGTCTCCCTGATATGCCCTTGCAGTGATCCCTGAAGCACTCTTCCGTGGAGTCCCAAAGTCACTCAGAACAGTAGGAAAATCACCATGAGAAACAAATGGTTTGAGGATTGGTGCTACTATTAATATTTGATGGCACTTCTTCAAGGGACCAGGGAATGCTGTGGATCATGCCAGGTCTGTCTTTAGGGTAGCTCAAGTTGTGCCCACAACAAGGCAGCCAGCCCAGAGGCCAGCGGGTGCCTTCTCCAATTCACAGAAAGACAGGGAGGCTAAGAAAGCCTTGGACCGCACCCAGCCCCCCTCAGCCAGTCCCTGAGTGGCATAGGTAGGCAAGAGACAATGGCAAAGAGAGGCAGAGGAAGGCCGGTCACAGTGGCTCACGCCTGTCATCCTAGCACTCTGGGAGGCCGAGTCGGGCGGATTTCTCGAGGTCAGGAGTTCGAAACTAGCCTGAGCAAGAGCGAGACTCCGTCTCTACTATTAATAGAAAGAAATTAATTGGCCAACTAATACATATATAGAAAAAATTAGCTGGGCATGGTGATGCCTGTAGTCCCAGCTACTTGGGAGGCTGAAGCAGGAGGATTGCTTGAGCCCAGGAGTTTGAGGTTGCTGTGAGCAAGGCTGATGCCACGGCACTCACTCTAGCCTGGGCAACAAAGTGAGACTCTGTCTCAAAAAAAAAAAAAAAAAAAAAGAGAGGCAGAGAAACCCTCCTTTCGTGTTAATTTGGCTTTAGCCCCCAAATTTCAACGTGGAAAAGAGGACTATACTGGGATGGGCTGGGCTGGAGGGCAGGGGTAGCCTTTTCCCCTAGAGCTGGGCAGAACGTGCACCAAAGTCGTGGAGGCCTCTGCTCTCTTTTCCCCTCTTTTAGGACCGTACCCTTTTTTTTTTTTTGAGACAGAGTTTCACTCTATTGCTGGGGCTGGAGTGCAGCTCACAGCAACCTCAAACTCATGGGCTCAAGTAATCCTACTGCTTCAGCCTCCCAAGTAGCTGAGACTACAGGCATGCACTACCATGCCTGGCTAATTTCTTTCTATTTTTTTTAGTAGAGATGGGGTCTTGCTCTTGCTTAGGCTGTTCTCGAACTCTTGAGCTCAAATGATGCACCAGCCTCTGCCTCCCAGAGTGCTAGAATTACAGGCCTTGAGCCACCCATCCTGGCCTGTCTGGACCATACTTGAGTTTGAAATCTTGAAACCTTCTAGGCAGCCCCACAGAAGAGAGTGAGCCATACCATGCAGGGGTGACACTGAGCCTCCCCTCTAAGAAATGCAGGTCCTCCCAGAATTGACCAATGGGATTAAAAAGCCCTTGGAATTGAAGAGAGCAGAATGGATGGAAGAGTCCCAGGAAGATGCTCATGAGCTTGCCAGATGGTTCACACACTTGGCTCTTGCACTAAGAGCACACAGATCTGCTAGATACAGTGATTCAACGCCACCTCTGCAAAAAATTTAAAAAATAAAAATTAGCCAGGCTAGGTGGTACCTGTAGGCCCAGCTACTCAGGAGGCTGAGGAAGGAGGATCATTTGAGCCCAGGAGTTCAAGGCTGTAGTGAGCTATGATCAAGCCACTGTACTCCAGCCTGAGTAACAGAGTAAGACCCTGTCCTCCAAAAAACCCAAAAGCACACAGATGAATGAAGCAATTAGAGGTACAATATGAGTGTGGGGTTAATGGCTCTTTTTAACAAATAGAAGGCATATACATAACTTCTTTAAAATATATGTAGTTTCTGCATATAACATTTTTTACCTAAAAAAAAAACCCAGTGCCTGGCCCATTAATGGTGAGTGAGGCAGATTTTTCCCTGTATTCAAAATCTCAGATTAAGAAAGTTAATTCTGAAATTTGTTTCTTTGTTGCAATATTTACTTGTTGCTTTTTATTAAAGTTCATATCTGGGATAATTTTGGCATAGTCCCACATGGAGATAGGGGAGTCTACTTTGATGTTCTTTTGGAATCCATTTAAGACCTTTGATTATATGACAGTGACATATATTTATTAGTGAAACACCTTTATTTTCAATAAGGTTTCTTTTTATGACACTTATTTTTTGAAAATGTTTCCCAGAACATTGGATTTCAATGTAACAATTCTTTTGGGGGACGGGGAGAGGAGAGACCGAGTCATTACAGATGCTCCTTGTCTTAAAATGGGACTACACCTAGATAAACCCACCGTACATCGAAAATATCTCCTCCAGTCGGAAATGGGTGTTTAGTAGACATGATGGGACGCTAAAACACAAATACCCCCCAAAAAGCTGGCGGCTCCGTACTCTCTACAGCGTTGGCTGTTTTTCCTGTTGGTCACGTGGCTGACCGGGTTCGCTGTCGCTGCTGCCCAACATCTAGAGCAGCATTGTTCCCCCCGGAAAAAAATCAAAATTCCAAGTAGTTTCTACTGAATGCAGTGTATACTTTTGCACCATTGTAAAGTCAAAAAACAGTAAGTTGAGACATGGCAAGTTAGGAACTATCTGTACATTTTGAAACGACACTGGTTACAGTTAATTTATTTCAAATATATCTGGTCCAATTTTCTTAGTTTTTCTGTTGATTTTTTTTTTCTTTTTTTTTTTGAGACAGTCTCTGTCTGTCACCCAGGCTAGAGTGCTGTGGCATCAACCTAGCTCACAGCAACCTCCAACTCCTGGGCTCAAGTGATCCTTCTGCCTAAGCCTACTGAGTAGCTGGGACTACAGGCACGTGCCACCATGCCCAGCTAATTTTTTTTTTCTTTTCTTTTCTTTTTTTTTTTTTTTTGAGACAGAGTTTCACTGTACTGCCGGGGCTGGAGTGAGTGCCATGGCGTCAGCCTAGCTCACAGCAACCTCAAACTCCCGGGCTCAAGCAATCCTACTGCCTCAGCCTCCCAAATAGCTGGGACTACAGGCATGTGCCACTATGCCCAGCTAATATTTTCTCCATATATATATATTAATTGGCCAATTAATTTCTTTCTATTTATGGTAGAGACGGGGTCTCGCTCTTGATCAGGTTGGTTTCGAACTCCTGACCTTGAGCAATCAGCCCGCCTTGTCCTCCCAGAGTGCTAGGATGGCAGGCATGAGCCACCGCGCCCGGCCTAATTTTTTCTATTTTTAGTAGAGATGGGGTCTTGCTCTTGTTGAGGCTGGTCTCGAACTCCTGACCTCAAGTGATCCTCCCGCCTTGGCCTCCCAGAATGCTCGGATTACAGGCATGAGCCACTGTGCCCGCACTGTGTTGGTTTTTGAATGCCCACTGCCTAGAATGGTGCCTGACACTTAGTAAACACTCAGTGAATATTGAATGTTGAATGATAAACATGGACTCAGAATTGTACTAGGCTCATGGTTTTCAGTCTGTTGCACATTTAGAGATGTTTCTTTGAACTTGGCCTCCCTTTTAAAAATGGGGCTGGCAGGAAAGCTATTGACACAAAGATGAGGAAAGCTATGCTGATGACATAGACAAAGATTTCCCAGGTGGTACTATTCATAATAGTGTTGCATTTCTAAGGAGTCAAAGTTATAATTTTAGCAACTTTGATTAGTATGAAAATTTAATCTATGTGTAAATTGGATAAAGGTTTTTTCCCTCTTCATAATCTTGCTGCTTTAAACAAATAAATAGACTTCTGAAACATTATTAAAAAGAAAAGTGCTTTTGCTTAAACTTAAGATCGGAAGAAGAATTTTTAATAAACCTGTGGCTGGGTGAAAGCAGGGTTTTATAATGAAATTTTCATTCTCACCTTAATGGTACAGGTCCCTTCCCCTCCCCGCTGTAAAAATAGATGGGATGTGGTGACTTCTGAGGAGGGAATTCTGTAGAGCCATTTTATTGAATACCTAATCCTAGGAGAGATTTTCCTGGTTGCTGATATCCCAGAAGCAGAGCTCAGAAAACAATTATACCTGACTTGTTGGGTCTGTTCACTCTGCTATTACAGGAGTCAAATGTTTACATTTTAAAACTGGGAAATGTTCTGTTTTCTAGCTATAAGAATAACGACTTTTTTATTATTAACAAACTATTTCAAATGAGAGAAACGTGCTGTGATCTTGTAATGCCCTGCTTGGTAAAGAGCAGAATCCGCCCTAAGCAAGACCATTTTGTATCCTATTAGGACTTATTTATTGATGTACCAAATGGGACCAAGGAGAAGCTGGTCTTATATCTGGGCCCAGAGAATAGTATCAGAAGAGCAACTTTGTGGTTTGAAGTAGTTTATGGTATCATTTTAAGTTAACATGATTCTATTTGGTATAGAATAGGGGAAGAGCCCTGGGCCACATCCAGGATGTGCTAAGGAGCTAGAGGATCCTGAGGGGACTTGGCCCTTCCCTCTCACGGCTCTGAAAGGAGACACTATCACATAGTAGAAAGAGCATGGACTTTAGCATCAGGATTAATCTGAGAGGGAGGAGAAAGTTAGGTGTTTTTTTTTGTTGTTTGTTTGTTTGTTTTGAGACAGAGCTTCCTGTACTTGTTCCCTCCACTTCATTTTGCTGTGTTACCAGCACATTAAATAGCTTTCAGACTTCATCTTAGCAGAATAAAAGTTTATATAAGAAAAATCAAGCCCAGGGAAGGAAAGAAGTCTAGTGAAATTCTGAAAATGTAAGAAGGCAGCCTTAGAGAAATTGGACATATATGTAAT
Source organism: Microcebus murinus (assembly GCF_040939455.1). Classification (NCBI taxonomy): domain Eukaryota; kingdom Metazoa; phylum Chordata; class Mammalia; order Primates; family Cheirogaleidae; genus Microcebus; species Microcebus murinus. The sequence goes on along the minus strand of NC_134108.1, from coordinate 14,707,550 downwards.
TTAATCATTATCCTAATGTATTAATAATTTGCAATAAAATAGGGATATTTGCTTATGACTTTTGAACTTGATTCTAAAATCCTATCTCTTACCTGTTTTCCTTATTTTTTCTTGGAACTTCTAGATATTTTGGATCTATCCCTGAGACACATTGCCAGTTTTCCATTTCAAACTTTAGTTAGTTCTCAATATATTTGGTTTTTTACTTTTTAAAAATTTAATTAATTAAATTAATTAATTAATTTATTTTTGAGAGAGGTTCTTGCTCTGTGGCCTGGGCTAGAGTGCAGTGGCATCATCATAGCTCACTGCAACCTCAAACTCCTGGGCTAAAGCGATCCTCTTGCCTCAGCCTCCCAAAGTGTTGGGACTACAAACATGAGCCCCTGAGCCTGGTTTTTTACTTTTTTAAAAGGTTCAAGTCATTTAAAATATGTAGACCTACACTAATCTCTTTCTTAATTTGATTTCAGCGGTTCCAAAAGGACTGCTTATGTAAGTTGAAACTAATATTTTAATTATATTCCCTTAATCATTTCTTTCATTGTATTCTTTTAAAAAAATAGTGATACGTTGTCATTTGATAGTAGGATTCAAATGATTTAAACTAGGAATGCAACTCTTGAGAGCACTGTCACAAAAATTATACTAAATGATTTATACTAATTTCATTTATTGCTTTTACTTTTTATCCTACAAAGTTAATATATTTAGCCTGAAAACTAATCAGCAGTGTGGTTTTTAAAAAAGTCTTATCTGTGCTAATTTCCAATTTTTAGCTCTTCTTGATCTTAAAACCTCATATAAATTTTTTAGAGTAACTTGTTCTCCTAGAGGGGGGAAATATTTGAGAGTTCAGCTATGGGTTCCTAGAGCACTTTTGCGATAAGAAGGGGCCCCTTGGCCAGATTATGCAAAAGCCAAGGAGTTTCCCTAGAGCAGAGAAGACAGGAAGACTGAAATGTGCCTTGGTCCCTCCCACTTCACTGATTTCTCTGGCGAAGTTCCCAGGGTGGTCTCAGAGCTGCTCGTGTCAGGAAAAGGGCTGTTCTGATTTCCAAGGAAAGCAAGATAACATTTTGGCTTTAAATGTTCTTATTACAGAAAGTTTGGTTATAAGAAAAATTATAAATGGGAGGCTGTCTTTTAAAGTGATTCATTGACTTGTCCCTGGAGGAATCACAAGTTAAATGAGAGCACTTTGTGGGAAGTGAAAAGACTCAGCCATGCTTTGGGACAGGACCTCTGTTAGTTTCTGATCCCCGGGCGGGCGTCTCCCAGGCCCAGGTTAGAGTACCTCCAGGTGGAGTCCTGTCTTCACACAGGCAAGGGATGAAAGGTGAAATTAGGATTCCATTTCTCAATTCATTTTTTTTTTTACACAAAGTCTCAACTGTTACCCAGGCTCAAGTGCCATGGCATCAGCCTAGCTCACAGAAACCTCGAACTCCTGGGCTCAAGCAATCCTTCTGCCTCAGCCTCCTGAGTAGCTGGGACTACAGGCATGCGCCACCTTGCCTGGCCAATTTTTTCTATATATGTTTAGTTATCCAATTAATTTCTATTTTTGGTAGAGACGGGGTCTCACTCTTACTCAGGCTGGTCTCAAACTCCTGAGCTCAAACGTCTCAATTCTTTTTAGCCATGAAATTTATTAAGAATATATTCCTGATTCCATAAGTGACCAATCTTCATTGCTTCAAATTCTCTGGATTCAGAACTTTTAATTCATTTTTAAGATCGTATTGATTCCTACAGTGTTTCCCCAAAAATAAGACAGGGTCTTAATATTTATTTTTCCTCAAGAAGACACCCTAGGGCTTATTTTCAGGGGATGTGTTATTTTTTTTTAATTACGATACAACAATCTACCTTTATTCAAATATAGTTAAGTCGTCTTCTTCTGGAACATCATCATAACTCTCCAACCCCGAATTCCATCCTGAATTTCTTGCGACTCTCTTTCCTTTGGAATCATTGGCCCCAATCTCTCATGTGGAGCAATTAGAGCTCTCTTGGGGCTGATGAGAAGGGCTGCTCGTCTTCTTTTCCGCTCCACGACAAAATGCATGGGTTGTGCAGATACGCTGTGTAGCCACACCCAGGAGTAGGTCTTATTTTCCGGGTAGGGCTTATATTGTGCAAATGCTTAGAAATCCTACTAGGACTTATTTTATGGGTAGGTCTTATTTTAGGGGAAACATACATAGTACTACGAAAGCTCATGGTAGAAAATTTGCAAAATATAGAATAGTATACGGAAAGAAATAACCTCTGATCTCTCCACCTCGAGATAACCATTTTATATTTTTCCATAAAAATGAAGATAATATGATTCTAAAAGCATCACTGAAAGTCAGATAACCATTTCTTCAAAAAGAAAAATATTGGGTCCTGCAAGATTCTTCTAAAGTTTAAAATATATTCTCATGTGCATGCATATGAAAATAAATAAGAGAGTGTGGGTTTTGTGCTATATTTTAAAATCTTTGTTGTGTTTAATTACATGTTTTTTAATGGGCCAAAAGTTACCTTTATAAGTAGTAAACCTTAGTTCCTAGGCATAAAAATCAGGAGGCAACACTGTATGTAAACCGAGTTAACTTTCCCAGCTGCTGGTGGACATCCTTTAGTGTTTCAAGGACTGCCACTTTATCACTCCTGCTTTTCATATTTTTTGGCTGTGAGTTTTGGGCATAACCAGGGTCTATGAGGAGAAAAGTTTGTACTTCCTTGCGGGCTTCTATTAGTAGTGTTTGGGGTTATGAGTTCCTCTGCTCTGGTTTCTCACCAATCTCATCCTACTTGTTTCTCTCTTCCACAAATTTCTCAAGATTTCTGATCCATTCATGGCACACTTTTTTACTATTATGATTTATTTTCTTTAACATATCTATCTTTTAATCACTTCCAGTGGAGTTTTGGTTGGGAGAAGAGAGTAGTATTGTGTGCGCCTCCTGCCTTCTGGAACTGGAGACCTTGAGTTTGTTTTGTTAATCATGCCTTCTCATATATCTCATTGTGCTCGTTGAAATTATTTGTGAGATGGATGGACGTTATCAGCAATTATACAGCTTTTTAAAACAGCATATGCTCCCTTTTGCTAAATTCTGTTATGAAAGTGACTGAAATTATAGGAGGAATTATTTACTATGTAAGTGTGGAGGTGAGATAGTCTTCATCCACACAGGTATTTGTGATTGGATATGGGAACATACAGTTATGAACTCCTGGAATGTAGCATTTTCTTATTTTTCTATCATTTAAAGCTGTGGTCCCCAACCCCAGGCCATGGACCGGTACTGGTCTGTGGCCCCTTAGGGACCGGGCCCCAGAGCTCTGTACCCTCTGCTGCCATCTTCCCAGTGCATGGAAAAATGGTCTTCCATGAAATTTAGGAAATGAGGGAGGGGGTGCATAGCAGGAGTTGAGCGGCGAGCGAGCATATTTACAGCTGCTCCCCATGACTCGCATCACCGCCTGAGCTCCCCTGCCCACCCCCACACCCCAGCGTCTGTGGAAAAATGGCCTTTCATGAAACTGGTCCCTGGTGTCAAAAAGGTTAGGAACCACTGCCTTAAAGAGAAGAATGAGAGAAGCTTATTTCTTTTCTGTAGTGGTTGGATAAGATCTCAGGATCAGATCTCTAGTGGTTAAAACAAAACAAATCTCTCATCCTCTAGACTCTTGGCTTTTCCCTAATAATTTACAAAACTGAAGTGTTACTAATCTTTAAACGATACCTGAGGGATATGATTTTCCAACACCCATAATACATTGGACAGTAGAACATCACAAGACACATACTCTTAAGTGTTTTGTGCTCTTTCTTGCAAAGGACTGTCGGCAAAAGTGGATAATTTAAGAGTAGAGTTGTCCAAAAAAGAAGAGAATAGTTTCTTAATTCAAAAAAGTTACTATTAGAAATATTTATTTTCTCAAAGCAGGGGGATGTAGGCTTACAGCAGTTTGCTTGTGTGTTTAATTTTTAGAAATGTTATAAGTGCTATCTAAAGAAGAGAAAAGTAGAATTCTAATCAACGTCTTTCTTTTTTGAAAACTAGGTAATCCCTAAAGTTAATATCCTAAGATATAATTTCTTAGTTTTGATAGAAAATTGGTTTTATTGCTTCTATGACAGGGTTTTTAAAATTATCCAAGAAAACCTGATCTTTCACATAGCACATTGCCCAGCCTTGCCCTGTAAGTGTGTTCATCTTCCTTCTTATGCTTTGTGTCCAGAAGTGAAATCACATCTATTTTTTACATACTTTCCAGTATAAATACTTTCCAGTATAAATCCTTCATGTAATAAAATGAAACCCTGTTGTGTCAAAAAATTAAAAGGTTTGGAGAAGAAGTGGTTCTGACCCATTGCGCTGCAAGTACACATCCCCATCCCTTTCTTCTAAGCGGTGTTTTTGCTCCAGTAATTTAAACACACACACTATATGCCAAGCACTTTACATACCACATCACATTTCATTTCCACAGAATTCCAGGAAGTTGATCTTATGCACCTTAATTAATGGGCTCGACGTCACAATTGCAAGCAAGAGGTAGAGGCATGATTTTAACCCCGGTCTACCTCTAAAGTCTGTGGCCCAATGTGCAGACTGTGCCACCTCCCTGTTAAATGTTTCAGATGTTCATTATGAATTGTCTTGAGCTACTATTTATACCTCTAATTATACCATATTTTAAAAATCACAGTGTGACATTTTGAGTCGTTTGACGAGGCAGCATGCCTAGATGTTTCTCTCTGGCTCAACGTGAGATACGATTTTCCCAAAGCGTGGCGTGCTGTATTAAATTTACTAAATTAAATCCATTTATCCCAGGTTAATAGTTTAGCTGGACACGTCATTAATGTTCGATATGAAGCAGGCCCAACCAAGAGGCCCCACGCTATGCCAGAGTGACAGCCTACAGCCGTGCCCTGACAGCCTAATTTCCTTGGTTGAAAATGAGACCATGATTCAGTGTGCACAATTGGTTATAAATGACAAGATGCTTGAAGTGTTTTCTCTCCTCAAATTTTTTACAGGGAAGGTTGGATGTGGTTCTGCTGAGGTACATTCTAGTGGACTCATTGAGGAAGATAATGTGAGTCTTCTTGCTGCAGCTCTGCGAATTCAGGTTTGTTTGACACGGCTATTTGAGAATTTTGAGTTTAGAGATGTCATTAATAATAGTTGCTAACATTTTACAAGTGTTGTCTTGCTAACAGATATAATGTTAAAAACACTTTACACGCAGTGTCAGGCCCATGTGATAAGTGATGAAAAGGAGACTTAGAAAGACTATGCTATTTGCCTGTGACCACATGGCAAGCATGGGGCAGGAACCCGAATCAGCGTTTGGTGATATGTAACAGATTACCCCCAGAAATTAGCCACTCAAAACAACAAACATGTGTCATCTCGCTGTTTCTGTGAGTCAGGGATTAGGGAGCAGATTTAGCACATTGGATGGTTTTGGCTCAGGACCTCTGATGCAGTCAAAATCAAGATGTCAGCAAGGGCTGCAGCCATCTGAAGGCTCGACTGGGGCTGGAGGATCTGTTTCAAGATGGCGCCCTCCCATGGCTGCTGGCAGGTGCTGTTTAATTCCTCATTGGCAATTGGCCAGATGCCTTAGTTCCTCGTCATGTAGGCCTCTCTGTAGGCTGCTCACATTGTAGCAGCTGACTTTCCCCAATCCAAGAGAGAGAGCAAGCAGGAAGCCACAGTCTGTCTTATGACCTAGTGTCCAAAATCACCTGCCTCCATTTTCTTTTCTTCCGTTTGTTACAAGTGAGTCACTAAGTCTAGTTCACATTCAAGGGAAAGAGAAGTGGGTTCACCTCTTGAAGACAGGAGTATTAAAAATTTTGTAGACATCTTTTCAAACCACCACTATCTATGTGACCTAAAGCCCAAGGTCCCCAGCTGTTGACTGTGTGAACTGAGTGTTCCCGTGGTGCTGGGGCCTGCAGTGGTGGTGACTGCAGGGTGTGGCATTAACTGGCAGTGGAAAAACCCAAACCTGTAGTTGCTACCACAGCTGAATTAAGCAGAAGAAAGCTTTACTTCATTTCTTTTTTTACATACAAGATAATATACAATTCAAACTTCTTAACCTTCAAATGGGGTGTTGTACATTTTCGTATAGAGTATAATTAAATTTCTACTAAAGCCAAATTTGTTTCCTATTTATTTTTGTTTATTTTTATTTATCTATAAATTATATATATGCATAACACTATTCAATAATTCATACCAAGTATGGAAGGATGGTACTTGAAATGGTGTTAACAAATTTTGGAAGCTTGACATTGAAGCCAATCATTCACGCAGTCTTGTGTTTTCCTCATTTTTCTTTTCTAATTTAGGTGAGGAACCCACTCAGTATAATTTTACTCGTGTACTTGACATCTTCTGTGAACACTTATTAACTCATGTTTTCCTTTTTAAGAAAAGCCTACAAACCTAACTACACGTGAATAAAATTATTCCTAAAGTTCTTTTGGGTTATTGTGTGATCATCATCTTTTTGTTTCGTAACATCCATGAGCAGTATCATTTAAATGCCTCCCCTGTCAACTTTTACTTTTGTGACATTTGCTTTCCTCTCTGTGCCTGCTGCAGAATATGGTCAGCAGTGGGAGGAGATGGCTTCGGGAACAGCAGCACCGGAGGTGGAGGCTTCACTGCTTGAAACTTCAGCCGCTCTCCCCTGTACCGAGGTAACGCTGGTGATTTGTTTATACTGATGTCAGCTCACCAAAGCACCTTAAATATCCAAACTTAGTCATGGGAGGGGAGGGCACAACTCATGATATTATGGTTTTAATGGAAGATTTTTTTTTTAAAGAGATGGAGTCTCACTCTGTCGCCAGGCTGAAGTGCAGTGGGGCAATCATAGCTCGCTGCACCCTTGAACTGCTGACCAAACAATTCTCCCATTTTAGCCTCCCAAGTAGCTGGTACTGCAGGCATGAGCCACCATGCCCAGTGATAATTTTCTCTAATCATTACATTGCCACACTATTTTTTCTATTGTAAATTCTCCAAAATTAAATCATAATGAACATGTTTACCATATTCTATCAATTCTAAGAATGCATATTTTTTCATTTCACTTCAGTGATATTTCCTATATTCAATGATAATGTTTTTTCTTAGTGGTCCATAAAATAATGGTTTTAGATTTGACAAAATATAGCAATGCAATACTTGGAACATGTTTTTTGGTGTTAGAAATGCCCAGCACACGTATCAGCCTGGTCTTATGGGCCATGTAGCTTTCTACTCTGGGGTGAATGAACAAGCAAATCAAACATCATTCGACATGGGGACAGAGCTCAGCTTTCTTCAGAACTATCTGATAGGATAATCTGTGATCGTCAAGATGAATGTTTACCTGAGAGTGGCATTTGATGAGATCTAAGCTACGTGTCGTCTCCGTATAAATTTGGAAATACAAGCTGCAGGACACAGTGTCAGCGTGTGGTTTAGAACGATTATTTGGAGATGATGTTTGAGTCAGAGAGCTGTATTTTCCAGCCTGGTGATGCCTCATATCTGTCTGCCCTCCTCTAGGGAACTGGCCCCACCCCCTTTATCCAGGTGTGACTGGCCAGGTGTGACTCCTCAGGTAATCCCATCCGGCACAGTATAAACAAGATAAAACCCCTCTGGTAACTGAGTAATTTTTCACCTGCTAACCAGTTACTTTCCAGAATTGACCTCTGTTTTCCTGGAGCAGTCAGCAGAACACTCTGGTACAATGACACCCTCCAGGCTCTGTTTTCACCCTTGCAATAGACTAAACATTTTAGTCATGCTCTGTCTTCATTGATACGTAAATTCCATTGAGGACTGTTATTCTTCGTAACATCATCCCTATAGTTGTGCAATCCGGTTCATAAAATACCTTATTTTTGGCCAGGCATGTTGACTCACGCCTGTAATCCTAGCACTTTGGGAGGCCGACTAGCATTTTGGGAGGCCGAGGCGAGAGAATCACTCAAGGTCAGGAGTTCGAGTCCAGCCTGAGCAAGAGCAGGACCTTCGTCTCTACTAAAAAATAGAAAGAAATTAATTGGCCGACTAAAAATATACAGAAAAAATTAGCCAGGCATGGTGGTGCATGCCTGTAGACCCAGCTACTCAGAGGGGCTGAGGCAGGAGGATCGTTTGAGCCCAGGAGTTTGAGGTTGCTGTGAGCTAGGCTGATGCCATGGCACTCTAGCCTGGGCAACAGAGTGAAACTTTGTCTCAAAAAACAAAAAACCTTATTTTTTGAAATTATTTATGTTGTTTTAGGGCCTTAGCGTTTTAAACGAAAGGCAACAAATTCTACTTACAGAGAGCTAAACAAAATTAAGACAGATCCTATCAAATTGTATACCAAAGTCTTTCAAAGTAATTTCTACTTGGGGGAGAGAGGAATGCTTTAATTATTTAACCAAATTTGATTTCTAGAGCCACTGGGAAAAGAAAGATAGGCTGAGTAGTTTATAAATCATTCCGAAAACTCAAAATGATGTCACTATGACTCTTCAGCGAAGAGAAAACCCTAGAGTCTCCAAGATTAGGCTCCTCAATTTAGGAGATCATGGGAGGAGAGAAACAGAAAAAAGGTATAGCCAGGAAGGCAAAGTGAAGTAGGAGCCCGCAGAGTAATGGTTGGGTGGGCAGAGAACTGGACAGGAACACGCAGGGCGGGCTTCGGGGGACCTGGCAGAGGTCCGGCACCCACCCCCCCAAGGCCCTGAGGCCTTGCTCCCCTCCCAGCTTCCCCAGTGCCCCTGGGAGAAGTCTGCGTGGAGGTGTGTTTGCTATTGTCTCTTACCCCAAGGTCGACACCCTGCTTCCCGCAGGAACCTGCAGGAGAATGTAGGGAAGTTGGAGGGCTGAGAGTCGAGTGCAGGGAGCAGCTACAGGAATAGTCAAGGCTCTCTGCCCAAGGAGGAGGCTGCTGTGCCACAAATAAGTGCTCTAGTGCGAGTCAGAGGACAGCTGTCCTCACTGATGTGACTCTTAGGAGCCGTTCCCTGATGCCTGCTCTCCTGTGCTCAAGGCTCTGGGTTAGCCTTGCTGCCAGGGAATAAGTGTGACTTCCAGTTCTCACAGTTTCTGACGATCAGTCAGAAAGGTGGGTGGCCTGACCCCCACAATAAAGAAATGACTGAGCACATGAGCCCCAGACGGCCCTCCCTGAAGAACATAGCATTATATCTGCTGGTGTGCAGAGCACTCCTGTAAGATGAGCAGGGGCGTTCGCATCTTGCCAGTAAAATGGAAGAGTTAAACTATGTGCCCAGAAACACTCCGGACTTCCTAATATTTCCCCAGTCTGGAGTTGAGCTTCGGGCACTGGGTCTTTTTACCGACAGTTATGTAATTATTAAAATATTTTGAAATATGATTTTGGACTGGAAATAGGAAAGAGAGGGAAAGTATGGACACAGATAAAACAAAATAGCATTTCCACCTTTCTGAGTAGCCAAGAGACACATGTGGCTAGCCCAGTGGGAGCTCATTATGCAATAACCCTCTATTCCTGGCTAAGGGATACAGTGATGGCCCACGTAGAGCATTTTGCTTTATAGTGGATTTACACTTGCAGGAGGCCCTTGGACACGTGGTGATATATAGTTCTCTTGTCCCTATGGCATAGGTGTTATTCTTATGCCTGGACACAATTCTAGGACCTTTGTGCGTATTTTGGAGTTGCAGCTCTAAAAGTATGCACCGTTTTCTCATGCACATTAATTGGTAGCAGTTGTGCTTAATACTGCCTGGGAGAAAGGACCGCAAAGCAGTCGCGTTGATTTCATTGTTGGCGTCATGTGTGGCTGCTTTCCCTCTAGCAGCGACCACCTAAGCTGACCAGACTCATGCCTCTTTCATGCTGTCTCTCCCCTCCAGCGATATTGAGATTTCCAGAGGACAAACTCCAAAAGCTGTGGATGTCCTTGCCAAGGAGATAGGATTGCTTGCAGATGAAATTGAAATCTATGGCAAAAGCAAAGCCAAAGTGCGTTTGTCCGTGCTAGAAAGGTTAAAGGATCAAGCAAATGGAAAATACGTCTTAGTTGCTGGGTAAGACTATGTCTTTAAAATCTACTTCACTAAGAAGGCATGTTTAGAAAACTCTCTTCCCTATTCGTCTCTGTCCTCAGACCCCTCAAATCCCTCCTGTTCTCAAATTTGACATTATTTTGTCCATTTCACTTAGCAGTCCTTCATTTGGTATCAGGTAAGTTTTTATTTTCAGCGCAGAGCAAATTAATTTCCTCTACAAAATAGAAAGTATAACAAATTGCAGAACCTTATCTTTTGTTTCTCATATTGTGTTGTGATCACCCCTGCTCCCCTGAGCTTTTTTAGTTAGCTTTCTGTGATAAAAATCAAAACAAGAATTGAAAGTAAAATATTTTGAACCAGGCAGATTTTTCTGTGTGTTCTACTTAGAAATAATATTTTAATGGAAAAATGTACAAACAACTGTGTGAACCATATGTTTTCCCGTTAATATCTTTAATACTTCTGACATATATATTTGCATTACAGAAACTCATTATTTCTCTGTTCTTGTATTTCAAAACTAACGTTGCACCATTTTCATTTGTGTTGGTTATTTTATAAAAGAAATTTGTAGTTTTTGTGAAAAGGAGTGTTGGCTTTTTTCCCCCTCTTAAAAAAAAATGCATTCACTAGCTGAAAAGATGATAGAAAGCAAGGGATTTCAAATATTTGTTCAATGTGACCTCGGGGAACACCAAGAGACCATATAAATTCCTTTGTTGTCTTGAAATTTCATTTCAGCGACTGTTGCTTATGATTCGCAGGCCAAGGCTTGAGGCACAAAAACCTACGTCTAATTAGGCAGAGGACATTTCTTGTGACAGGACTTGACTCATAGTTAACTTTGTTTTTACATATTTAATTATTAGTAAGTCATTTTTTTTCTTTATTTCTTTTTCTGGTTATAAAAATAACACGGTCTCATTGTAGAAATATTCCAAAAAATACAGAAAAATATAAATAAGAAAGTAAAACATCCCAAATCCTACCACCCAGAGGCAACAACTCTAGTCTTTGTGAAACGTTTGAGGGCTATCTTGACATTGATAGAGCTGTTCATAGATGAGATCATACTGTTCTCTAAGTGACTTGATTCTTCAGCCATATGTTGTGTACCTAGCTCCATGTGACTGAGTAGAGAGCTATGCTACCATTTTTCATGACTACGTAACATTCCAATGCTCACATCCCAGATTCTTAAACGTGCTGGAAGAATGGAGAGCGAAGGGGATCCAATGCCAGGGATGGGGTGGATTTCATTGCACTTACCTTCCAGCACCTCTGGTTCTACCGAGGAGCACGGCTGTGGCTCAGCCACTGACAATACAGCATGTTTCTAATTCTTCAAGTGTATTGATGCATAAAAATGATTTTAAAATATCATAGGGAATGTTCCACAATTTATTTAACCGATTCTCTATTGATGGGCAATTGAATTGTTCCCAATTTTTTGCCATTATAAACAACAGTGCTAAAATTAAAAACCTTGGGCATGTGTGTTTGCGCATTTATCCAGTTATCTCCTTAGGTCCCTAGAGGCAACTTTCTTAAGTCTACAAGTAAAGCAAAATATCATCCAAGAATATCACCATTTGAATGTTGTAGTAATTTCTTCATATCTTTTTTCCTTCCCTCTCTCCCTTGCCCACCTCCCCCTCTTATTCCTCCTTCTGTTACATTTCTGCAAGAGCGCTAGACAGCCAGGGTCTCTCAGTCCCTCGGCTGCTGGGGTTTTAAGGAATTTGTGCTTTGCTGCAGCACCTCAGTTGTCTGTGATTTAGTTTGTCTCTCAGGTTTCTAGGCTCACTGCAGTTGGACTCCTGAGTCCCATTCCAACCTAGGACCCCCCAACCCCTATGTCCTGATTCGAGAAAGCTCCTTGCTGAGGGGAGATGTTGGCCCCACCTGCCGGCATCCTCTGGGCTGGCTGTCTAGCTAAGAAGCACCCAGTTATACCTGGCTCCAGGGTCTCTGAGGTTGGAGCATGCATCTAGCAGGGGTGTTTTTGTGGAAGTTTTCTTGGTGTACATTTTGCAATGTACACCATTACAATGTTTGCAATGAATAAACCAACTTTTGGACATTAAGAACTTTAAAAGCATCCCCATGAATTTGGTTCCCTTCTTCCAGGCTTTATGTGATCTTGGTAGGTGGGTTTGCTGGTTTTCTCAATGCGTTTAGATGGGAGGACTTAAGGAAAACTCAGGAGAGTAAGGTCTCAGTTTATGAAGGAAAAATCATGCAACAAATTTTCTTATAGAGTGGCTGAGACTTACTCCATTTTGGGCTTATCAACACTGGAAATAAAAACACAAATCTAGATTTGGCCCTGCCCTTAGCTGAGAACATAGAATCAATACTTCTAGAATAGCAGTTGTGATATGATATTGTTATCAAGTTCCTAACCGGGAATCAAACCGTCAATCCACCGCCTGGACTCCAGCCACATGCTAGAGAATGCCCGGGAGCATGGCTAGCCTGGGACCGCAGCTGATGTGGGTCTATGCCCAGGGGAACACCACAGCACGCTCTCTCTGCCAGCATTGATATGCGTGACTGAGCGGAGGTCGAGGTTGGCCTGCGTATTGTAAATAGAAATGAAAATTAAACGTGAATTCTCAAGAACAAATTTAACACCAAGATCGACCATTCTTTTTCTGAAATCGTGACTTAAGTTCCTTTACCTAACAGGCCTTGAAGGAACAAAAATTAAATTGTGTTCCTTTCAACTATATTGGGGGAAAAAAACTGTGAGGATAGAATTATGATATATGTGCATTTGTAACAGGACTTGAAGATGTTTTAGGAAATATATACCATACTGGATTCTATAAGGGAAGAATAAACAGCCCCCCCAACACAACAAATAGTATATGTTTTTAAATGTATAAACTGCATCTAATCCTTTAATAGCTGAATGATTGAGATCAGTTTAAATCACCAACAATATTTCATCTATAATAATCCAAAGTGAAAAGTCAATTTGAAAGAAAAATGACCTTCATATTTTTACTGTTGATTATGTCAGCAGGGGAAAACGATATTATCAAACCATTATATGCACTGTTACAACTTCTTTAGAAATATAAATGACCCCGCCTTAAATGGAGAATTATTTCCTTTTTCTGAAAGTCTTTTTTTCATTCTGAAAATAATGTCAGCTTATTGTAAAAAAAAAAAAAAATTAACATAAAGAAAAGCAAAAAGGAGAAAACTATAATAAGTCTATTATTACTCAAAAGTGTTACAAATCTTTATATTTCTTTCCAGGAGTTTATCTATACTTTCATCCTTCTTAAATTGTTGCCATCGAACTATAAATCATTTTTGGTCCTGATTTTTTTCTCTGAACGCTGTAACTGAAATCTTTTCCCATGCTTTCGCAGAATTCAAATTCCCGAGTAATTTTTCAGTAGACCTAAGTAACAATATATTTATTATACATTTGAATTTATATATAAATATGATTTAACTATATCAACAGTGGGATTAAAATATAAAGCAATGAGATTTTTAAAAAATCTTCTATTATTAGTAACCAAAATGCAGAACAGATTAATTTTTCTAAAAAGCCATTCTTCAAACTTTAGGATTTCTTATTCAGTCAGAATCATCTGTATTTCATCAACTACACATCGCATGGTATTTACACCTACACATCACTTTATTTGCTTTGCCTGACAAAATGAAAAGTATTGGGAATTGTTCAGGGAAATATGCCAAAAGAATCTTAGGGACTCTTGAGTTTTACATATTTTCCCAGTTACACTAATGAAAAGGAATTTTGTTTGAGAACTTGACTCGGAGTGCAGCTGCAGGGCATTCGAATGTGTGCTCTGGCTCCATTGGGCCTTCACCAATTTCTATGCAGAATTTTCTAGAATTTCTCTGAATTGCTTGGACAGAGAAGCTAAAAAAGAAGCCCAAACTGGTCTGTGAACAGACTGAATTTCACACTAAAGAAAAATTAAAATCATTCATGTCACTTCATCTTTTTTTCCTGCAGAGTGCCAAATGCCTGATTTGATTCTTTCTTTTTTTTTTTTTAATGTTTCAACCCCTTATTTTGGTATAATGTAAAAATAATCTTTACTGACTTTTCTAAGTTTTTTGCCTTTCTGTCTTGAGTAACTATATATCTGTGAGATTTCCTTTTATTTGTACTATGCAGAAGAGAACTAAGTTATTGAGAAGAAACCACTAACCTGACAGGGCCTTTGAACTATTCCTTCAGTCGAGTGTAAAGGGAAACACAACAGAATGGACTGTGGAGTTTATTGTTAAATAATAAAAGGCTTTTTAAAAAAACTTCCAAGTCATCAAGATGCCTAGGATGAATGCTGTATGTTCAGATGCTGCTGGAGCATGTGAGCTGGAGTTCATGGTTAATGGCTCATGGTTAATGGCGACAATACTGTTCAATAGAATTCTGGATTTTGAGAATGGTTCAAAGTCTTACCACTTCTCTCTGTATAAGCAAACTTTTTTTTTTTTAAATTTCAGAATATGACAGGGGTACAAATGTTTTGGTTACATAAATTGCTCTTGTACCGTTTGAGTCAAATTTACAAGTGTGCCCATCCCCCAGATAGTATGGACTGTACCCGTTAGGTGTGAGTTCACCCATCCCCTCCTCCCCTTCCCTCCTGCTTGCTTTCAGATGAATGCTATTTCCATATGTGCACATAAGTGTTGATCGATTAGTTCCAATTTAATGGTGAGTACATGTGGTGTTTGTTTTTCCATTCTTGTGATACTTCACTTAGAAGAACAGGCTCCAGTTCCATCCAGGATAATACAAGAGGTATTAGTTGACAATTTTTATTTTTTTTATTTTTTTGTGGCTGAGTGGTACTCCATGATAAGCATTCTTTTTGACCTTTGAGCAAATGATAAACTTCTTTCAGAATTGTGTCCAAATTGTCTCAGAGTACTTTAACAATGTTTTTACCGTAGTTGATAGTAAATAATGTTTATCTTAGAGAAGGCATCATTACAGCATCAACCATTTTCTGCTAGTCTGTGCCCTGAACCAGTGATAAGAATGCAGGGAGAGTGGGCATTGGTACCCGCCTTTAAAATTTTTTTTTTTTTTGAGTTTTTATTACCCACTTTTGTTTACCTCCATGAGCTTGTGGCCTTGTAGGTGAGACAGACACATTAGAAAGCTTATAATAACACAGTCTGGAAAGTTCTATAATGATCATGTAGTAAATGCCCTGGGATATCAAGGAGAGAGCACATAATCTGCTTTGAGAAGTTGAGGAAAGTAACGAATGAAAATCATACTCCAATCTCCGTAAATGCTAAGCTCTTATAGAGAAAGAAATTAGATTAACTTGGTCCTGGTTCTTTTCTAAATCAACTATATGATTATTTGGAATCTGAGCTCAGGATACGGAGGGAAAAAAATCAAACCAAATTTTGATACCAAATGCAGGAATGAGGTGAAATAAATTTTTTATTGTAGCTCTCCTTTTATTGCTCCCAATAAATACTTCCTACTTTCTGATTTTCCTGAATTGTATTAGTTGGCAGAAAGCGGAGCAGCCCTGTGTTTCTAATTAAAAGTTGGATGGTGAGCTGAAGTTTGAGGAGGTCATCTCTGGGCGTGTCTGCTTTTGGCTGTCTCCGGCACTCTGCTAGCACATCCTTGGGAATGAAAATGTAATCCTTCATGTGACACAGTTTAAGTAAACCACTTAGTCCTCTGCAAACACCAAATGCTCAGTGCGGTACTTACCCTACGTTTGATACTACAGTGTCTTTACAGGCCATTCTGAGATTGTGAGTTTGTAAGTACCTTTCTTCCCATTCCATCTAAGAAAACAAAAAGTTGACTCAAAATGTAAGTGCCTTTGTGTGTGTAGCTTTGAGTCTTCACCTTGACTCCACTACGCATTTGCTACTTAGACAGATGCGGAGGTGACGGAGAAGCCAGGGCCGTGTGGCAGGAGGAGCAGGAGGTTTTCTTTTGCCCGGCAGTGTCTGCACTGGCTCACCAGCTCCCGCTGCGGTGGTCACCAGCGGCCTCCTTGGTGCTGAATCTACTGACCGCCTCTCAGTCCTCACCCTGCTTCCAGCCTCAGTGGCATTTGACTCCCTCCATCTCCAATCACCCTCTTCTTTGGCCTCCCTCCGAGACTTCCCTGTGACGCCCCACCTCCTTCTTCAGGGTTCCCTCACTTTACACCGTCCCTCCTGGTTTCCTTGTGGCCTCTCTTCTCCTGACTATTCCTTAAAAGCAAAGGTACTTGCCCCTTTTCTCGCCCTGTGCCCTCTCCCTGGGTGATCTTACCACTCCATGCTTCAAACTGCTAATTATGGCTATGGTCTCCACCCTCAGAAATAGCCTGGTGAAGTCAGATGACTGGGTTTGATTCCCAACTCTACTACTTACTTGTTGTGTGACCTTGGGCAACTGACTTAAACTCTCTGTGCCTCAGTTTCCTCATCTGTCAAATGGAGATACAAATAATTAACTTAATAAATATAAAGCATAGCTCCCTGCCTATTAACTGCCCCCAGCCCACCCTCAATTTTATCTGGCTAATATTTATTCATTCGTCTGGTCTCAGCTTAGAGGTGTTACTTCCTAAAGAAAGCCTTCCCGGATGTTCCAAATCTACTGAGATCCTTTAGATCCTTTTTCCATGCACTCTCATAACACAGTGTAATTGCCCCCTCTCCCCATCGTGGTGTTTATCACATTTATTGTGACTGCTGGTGTATCCATAACTCCTATCAGCTAGAAGCTCTGGGAGGGCAGAGATGGAACCTGGCCTGATCATCAGTGTGTCCTCAGGGTCTAGCCTGGGGCCTGCCACGAAGTACTTAAATATTTGCCAAATGCCTGTATTGCGGGTCATGGTGCATCTAAAGGCATTACTTCTTCTTTGTGGTCACATCACTAGGTTTGGTAGGTCAGAAAACTCTTATCAGATTTGTTGTGGTTGAGTATCCTGGACAGCCCAGCCTACATCATCCACAGAAGACCACATTGGAAGCCCACACGACAGTTTAAAAAACTTTAATGATGGCTATAGTGTGCTAAGGAGCACTTTATGAGACCTGCCTTGGGAATGGAATAGGCTCCCCCCCTGTTGCTTGGAACTGTGATGTTGTTATGAATGTGTGAATATTTCGTTTTGGAGGGTGGTGGTGTCTACGATAAGCTTCTCTAGGGCAGAAGTTATCTCTGTAGAATGTGGAGGGCTTCAGACTTATTCTTTTCAAATATTGGAAGCGCTGTTACAGGGAAAAGGAGTAGGCTTAGTGTGTGGGATTCTAAGAGATAGGAAGCAGCAGGAATGCAGATGTCTCCTCTTTAGAACAAAGAACTTTCTCACTGTAAAAGCTGTCTGGAAATGAGCGGGCCACCCTGGAGGTGATGGGCTCCCGTCACCGTCAGCGTTCACGCATGGCAGGGACAAGCCATGGGCAGGGACAAACCCTGGGCATGCATAGCTGGAAGGAGATGGACAGTGGGTCTACAGGGTCCTTTCTAAGCCTGGAAGGGGCCGTTCCTCACTCACTCAAGAACCACTGAGCTAGACCCCACACCGTGCCCCCAATAAATGGCTCGGGGAAAATGACTACTGAATTACTCACCAGCAAGAAGTGGCATCCACATAATTATTTAATTATTAATAATTATTTTAACGGATGGTTCTATGGCATTTCTTTAGATGGATACTGCTGTTAACATTAGCACACTGCCCAGTAACTTTTCCCTTTTTGGTGTCTTGGTAAAGATGTATCTGTGTCTTGTCTTTAGCCTAGGTGATGTGTGCATGGACCACTGTGGTCCAAGAAAGTGGACTTAGTGAGTGGATTTTGGAATTGTATGTTCTCTACCAACATCCTCTGATTTGGTTCTGGTATCTGAGGCTGCTTTCACATAGATTGCCCAGGAAATCTATGTGCCTTTTATTAAATTCAGTTTTTCCCTCCCAAACCAGGATCACGCCCACCCCTCTTGGAGAAGGGAAGAGCACCGTCACGATCGGGCTGGTGCAGGCTCTGACTGCGCACCTGAACGTCAACTCCTTTGCCTGTCTGAGACAGCCTTCCCAAGGGCCGACTTTCGGAGTGAAAGGTACTCTGTTTAAGAACTATTATAATACATTTTTCAGAGCAAAATTTGGGGGAGGAACGTCTTAAAAAAATATCATCGACAGATAAGGAGCTAAAACGTGGCAGAGGAGCTAGCACGTTTCATCGCTGCACACTCAGTTCGGAGCAGTCCCCCACGTTGGTCCTCCTGGGGACAAAGACAAGCAGAGGGAGCTGTGGGGGCTTCAGTGGAGCCCCTCAGGAAGCCCGTTCGCCTGGCTTTGTTGCTCAGGACTCCCGCCTCGAGCGGAGCCTCCCGTTGCATGAGTGCCTCTTTGCCAAGCGATCTTGAACAGCTGCCATTCGTGCTGTGTCTTATCATCCCAGCCTGGGGAAAGGTCTCTCCTCTGAACAGAGACCCTCCTGTCTCAGCTCGCCAGGGCGGCTGTGTGGGGCCCGAGCCGCTCGGGGGACGAGCTGGCTGCGGACAGCGAGTTATCATGAAAATGCCTCTCTGGCTATGGTTGGGCTGACATCTGGCACCTTCCCCTTCGTTCCTCTTTCTTCCTTGATTTATCATGAACTCATTCCTTAGCTCACTTTACAACAGCATTTATTGCTGCAATTACTGTTTATTCTTGGCACTTTTGGGTTTTTTAACAGTATTATATTTATATCACTATTACAAATATTAATACCTCCTCCTATCTCATTATGTTCTGTTAACTCACAGAGTGTCGTACATTATGTAGTGGAGTGAGCACTAGACTTGGAGCATGAAGGCCGAGGTTTTATTCACAGCTGAGACTCTTACTGCTGTGTGACTGTTAGCCAGTCATGACCTCTCTGAGCTGCATCTGTAAAAATGTAAAAAGGCTGCTATTACTTGTCTTATGGCTGGGAGTGAGGATCAAATGAGATAGCACGTAAAGAACAGGGTACATTGTAAGATGACACTAACATGGACGGTTTCATTATTGTTTTAGGAAAGAGAAGTCTTTTTAATATTATAATATTTTGAGATATAAGCAGCATGACAAATCTTATTTACTGTTATTTGAAATAATTGACCAAAGTTGACAATTTGTTACCCTGAGGTCGTTATCTGGTGGGTTGTTTTTAACAAAGTTTTCTGATACTTCAAGGCATATAGGATTTAGATGAAGTATAGTCACATAAATCTAATAATAAATTAACAAAATAATCTCATATCTTGCTATGTTTTGCAGTAATGACATTTCCTGTATTATGTTTACCTTTGTATTTTTACACAAAGAAATGGAAGTCTTTAAATTACATAATTGGACACGATGTGAACTTTTGTTTTTTTTTGAACTTCTGTTTTGCTTAGAGCAGTTAATGTTTCTCGCTGTCTGTTGTTTTTGCATCTTGGGTGTAGGTGCCTCCCTGTTGGGTTTGGGGGGCTGTGTCCATCCGGGGTTGCTGTTCTTGGTGACTCGTTTCAAATCCTGCTCGTTCTGTTGTTTAGGGGGAGCGGCGGGCGGCGGATATGCCCAGGTGATTCCCATGGAGGAGGTAAGACCATGAAGGGCGAGAAGGAGCCAGCCTAATGAAGTGGGCTGCGCCTTCCAGGCAGTGGGGATTGCTGGTGGGAAAGCCCCTGGCCAGGAAAGGGCTTGGCCTATTCGGGCACTGGAGGACCTCACGGTGGCTGGAGCCCAGTGGCCTGGCAGATGGGAGGGACGGGAAGTAGAGGAGTGGGCAGGCACCGGTTTTCTCAGGTGATTGCAGTTTGTAGCCAAGAGGCTGGATTTTATTGGGGTGCCGTGGCCAGCCGTGGAAGGGATCTTGACAGGACAGTTACAGGATGCAAATTGGGCTTTATTTAATTCCCTCCGGCTTCTGTGCAAAGAAGGCACTGTGGGGGCCCCAAGTGGACACGAGGAGTCCAGCAAGGCCTGGACTTCCCCAGGGGAAAGACAGCAGTGGCTTGACCCAGGTTGGTGGCAGTGAGGGTGGAAAAGAGGATGGCGATTTAAGATCTGTTTGCAGATATTTGCAGGATTAGATGTGGGCTGGGAGAAAGGGGAAGGATTCAGGGATGACACCCAGGGTACTGGCTTGAGCAACTCAGTAGAGTCATTTCTTGAAATGGAGAAGCAGGAGAGAGGAGTGGGAGGTTTGAGCTGTGTGGGGCGGGCGTGGTGGGCGGTTATGGTCAGGAAAGTGCTCTTTGGGGCCTGTGAAACGTTGTAAGTGGATCTCAAGGAGACAGCTGGAAGGAAAAACTTACATCCCAATTGTAAAATGGCCAAAGGGTTTAGTAGAAACATCGGAAAAGAAATATTAACACACCAGTGAATGTTCATCTTCACTAATAAATAAATCTACATTAAACCCACTATCAGTTACCATTTTACTTGTCAAATTGACAGAATTGGATTTTTCAAAATAGTAATGATACCAGATTTTGGCAATGAGAGATCCAAGTACACTCCCATGCACTGCTGGGAAGTGTATGTTGATTAAACCCTTCTGGAAGAGAGTTAGAAATATGTAGCAAGTGCCTTAAAAACCTTTATAGTCATTGGCCCCAAAAAACTCATTTTTAATTTATCCTAAGGAAAACTCGGATATGTGTGCAAAGATTTAATTTTAAAACTATGTACCTTCTTTATGTAGTTTATAACATTAAAACGTTGGAGAACTTAATGTCTAATAATAGGATATTATGTTAACTATATTTTGAGACTAATGTTGTAAAAATGCTAGTAATATTAACATTTAATATAAAAGCTAAAATAGAAACTATTACAGTGTTATCATCCCAATATTTAAAATTATATTTTGTAAGATATACATGACATATATATATAATTTTTCAAATTTTCCCCAGTGAACATGTTTTTATAAGTTATAAAATGAAATTTTAGCCTGAAAATAAAAATGTTTAATATACCAAGAAATTAAAGAACTATAACTTAAAACAGAACACCACTTTTTAAACTATTAAACTATTTTTTTAATCCAGAGATTACTTTGTTTCCAAGTTGTAGATGGTGACTTCACTGTTCAAATTGTTCAAATAACATTTGTTCAAATGTTCATTGTTCAAATAACAATTTGGTGATATTATCAAGGTCCTTTAACCCAATAACAACACTCCTGAAAATATATTGCTCATTAGCAATTATTTTTCTTAGAAAGGGAAAAAAGCTAATTGTGTGTATTCTTTATAACTGTAGCCTTCTTTGCAAATGCGAAAAATTTGGAAGCAACTTAAATATCCAGACGTAAGAGGCTCAAAATTTTGGTACATCTACTACAAACAGCCCCTGTAAACAGTGACTGTGCATAAGAGTGAAAATAAGGAAACCAGTCAATGAATCCACTGGAATATTTTTCCCTTAACCCGGGAATGGGATAATTTTTTTTTGAGACAGAGTCTCACTTTGTTGCCCAAGCTAGAGTGAGTGCCGTGGCGTCAGCCTAGCTCACAGCAACCTCAAACTCCTGGGCTCAAGCAATCCTGCTGCCTCAGCCTACCAAGTAGCTGGGACTACAGGCATGTGCCATCATGCCCGGCTATTTTTTTTTATATATATATTAGTTGGCCAATTAATTTGTTTCTATTTATAGTAGAGACGGGGTCTCACTCTTGCTCAGGCTGGTTTTGAACTCCTGACCTCTAGCAATCCGCCCGCCTCGGCCTCCCAGAGTGCTAGGATTACAGGCGTGAGCCACTGCGCCTGTCAGGAATGGGAGAATTTGCAGTCAGAGAGACTGCTTAAGAGTTCCATTGGAGGATCTTGACATTGGTTTTCTGATTTAGGCTGTCCTGCGGACTCAGCTCATTATAAAGATATGTAGTTAGCATATTAATTGGTTTATTCAGGCAGTCCTTCAATTCTGCCATGGTGGTTTGAAACAAATAGAAAGAGGTCTCGCTTCATTTCCAGTTCAACCTTCACTTGACTGGGGACATCCATGCCATCACTGCTGCCAACAACTTGCTGGCTGCTGCTATCGACACAAGGATTCTGCATGAGAACACTCAGACAGATAAGGTGAGAGGGATTCCTTGCTGTCCATTTTGGGCATCCTATCCTCAGCAGACGGAGGGCATGGATTAAAGCGTACTTTCTGGCATGTTTTACAATAGGGTCGTGATTTTCTTCAATTAAAGTAATTCCTTAGTGTGTCTTTGAAGCAGACTTCAGATAAATATTAATTTGATTTTTGTAAGGCTATAGATCAAGAAATACTTTTATGCAAACTCTTTGCATTGTGCATTATTTCAGATCTAATCAGTTTTATTAAAATTAAAGAATTTAGGTCTACATTATTTATATTAGCCTACAAATTTTAATAGGGTCTGTTATCTAAATAGTTTAGTTATAAATGAATGAGCTTTGTCATATCCTGTGAATTGTCCAAATTCATAGTTGTCCCCTAAACTTTTCTGAAGTTTTGTTTTTGTTTTGTGTTTTTAGGCTCTGTATAATCGGCTAGTTCCTCTAGTGAATGGTGTCAGAGAATTTTCAGAAATTCAACTTGCGCGACTGAAAGTAAGTTTCCAGTTAGCAGTACTAAAGAGACAAATCAATATAGCGGAGAGAATGCAGTATTAAAAACCTGAAAACTGGACCGTACACCAAAGAACCAGGTGGACAAATTAATTAAAGTTTTTAGGTCTCACTTTCATTATCTGTGAAGCAAGAGACCTACTTTGCTAATCTACAAATTCCCTAGTCAGCTAACAAATTAGCTGAGCACAGTGGCACGTGCCTGTAATCCCAGCTACTTGGAAAGCTGACGCGGGAGGATCACACTTGAGGCCAGGAGTTCGAGGCTACAGTGCACTGTGATCACACCTGTAAATAGCCACTGCACTCCAGCCTGGCCAACACAGCAAGACCCCATCTTTAAAAAAAAAAAAAACTAACAAATTACAATTTTTGTGAGTCCTTCTCTTTCTCAAGAGAAGTAAATGATAAACTAGCCTTTGAAAATTCATCTATCTCTATTTTTGTTGTAGCAAGATACTACAAGTGTACTTATGAAAACCATCTTAATTCTTACCCCTGTTATCTTATTTCTGATGAGTTTTGCTGCTTCTGACCTCCTATGCAAATTACATGCTTTTTTTTAAGAAACTTTTAAATAATCCTTAATGATATAATTTACAACCACTGGCATTAGGTGGATTTGAAATTTACTCCCTTGCTCCTTACCGAACCAAGTTTGGTGTGTTGAGAATAGTGATACTTCTACCCCCAGCAGCTATAACATGTACAGTTTCTGCTTCCTGCATCCTTTTCTTAAACTTGGTCATTAAAAACCACTTTCTTAGGATGTTTGCTTCACAGAAACAGATGCACTCAAAGTTTTAATGTTGTTCTTTCTCCTCAGTGAATTAGAAATAACTTGTTTTAGAGCACAGACGTTCACTTTACTTGAATGATTGGCGTTTGTACCTGAAAAGAAGAACTAACGCACCAGAGCATCAATTATTATATGGACAGCAGTTTATGTCCCTTCTGAGCACAGGACGTGGCAGCCACGTAGAGCCGAGGCAGCCGGCAGCAGGCAGAGTGTTCACTGTGCTGTCAACTCAATGTTCAGTGTCCTCCGCTTGTAGAAGATATTTGGTCAGCATTTATGTAGCTGATTCGCACTCACCTGCTAAGTTCAGTTTAGTTTTCAAAAGGATTTACTAATCATGGAGAAAATAAAACGGGAGGGATAATTGTGGTTACCTTTTGCTTTCCATTCCTTCTCCAACTTACCACATTTTTTTTCTTTAACCATTAGAGACTGGGAATAAACAAGACTGATCCGGGCGCCCTGACCGAGGAGGAAATGAGTAGGTTCGCCCGTCTCAACATCGACCCGGCCACCATCACCTGGCAGCGAGGTGGGTGCTGAGCGCCAGGCTGGGAGGGTGCCTTCCCGCCGGAGCTCTCAGGCTCATTTCATAAACGCTCGGTTTGAGCTCTTCCCCTCGTCATCCCGGCCTGTGCTTCCTAATAAACCGTTTCTTCTGGTTACCACCATTTTGCCATCCTCTTCCCTCTCCTTGCCTCCTGTGTGTACCAACTGCTCCATCTGGTCCCAATGCCATCTACTCGCACGTCTTCCAAATTTCCGAGGAAAATTACTTAATTTTCTCTTCTGTTTCTCTCTTCCTTGGCTTCTTGTCTCTGCAAAAAATTTAAAGCCAGCATCTTCCCTTCTTTATCCTGCTGCCTTCTCCACCCACCGTCCTAATTTCTCCTGTCCATGCCCTTACCGTGAGCTGCAGGCAGCTCTCTCCTCGGGGTTTTCAGGGCTGAGTTTTTTGGCACGTACTTCCAGCTGTTTCCCTCTGCCGCTTCGGATGCGGCACGAACGGACTCCCCGTGAGCTCCCCTGCTTCCCTCTCGGCTGTGACGCGCTCTCGCCTCCCCCACTGCCGTCTGCACCTGTCAGTCACGACGGGGTGCGATGGTGCAAGGAAGCACTAAATGCAGGGACCCGGAGCCCGGTGTGTCCCCCACCTGCCCCTGACTCACTGCATGACCCTGAGCAATTGCGTGCGTGCTGGGGGCCTCGGTCTCTTGGAGGTGGAGAAGGAGACGATCAGATCCACTTCCCAGCAATGCGGCAGCAGCACTTCGGGAACCCCACGGGGCTGCAGAAATACTCGATGGCTTGTGTTCTGAGCCTTCCTGGATTGTCCTTCTCAGACTCTGCCCCCATTTCCCCCATTTCTACCCACTTTTAAAACGTATTTATGAGATGCCTGGGGTTTTTTTTTTGGTTGTTTTTTTTTTTTGAGACAGAGTCTCACTTTGTTGCCCAGGCTAGAGTGAGTGCCGTGGCGTCAGCCTAGCTCACAGCAACCTCAATCTCCTGGGTTCAAGCAATCCTACTGCCTCAGCCTCCCGAGTAGCTGGGACTACAGGCATGCACCACCATGCCCGGCCAATTTTTTCTTTTTCTATATATATTAGTTAGCCAATTAATTTCTTTCTATTTATAGTAGAGACGGGGGTCTCACTCTTGCTCAGGCTGGTTTCCAACTCCTGACCTTGAGCAGTCCTCCCGTCTTGGCCTCCCAGAGTGCTAGGATTACAGGCCCGGCCTGATTTTTTTTTTTTTTTTTCAATATTCTTTTTAGAGATGGAGTCTCACACTATAGCCCAGGCTGGAGTGCAGTGGTGTGATCATGCCTCCCCGCAGCCTTTGACTCCTGGGCTCCTACAATCCTCCCACCTTAGCCCCCCAAACAGCTAGGACTATAGGTCTGCCACCATGCCCAGCTAATTTTTAAATTCTTTGTAGAGACATGGTCTCACTGTATGGCTCAGGCTGGACTTGAACTCCTGGCCTCAAGTGATCCTCCCATCTCAGCCTCCTAAAGTGCTGGGATTATATGCATGAGCCACTGCGCCTGGCCTGATGTGCAGTTTGTAGCAGTTTCCTTCTAATAACTTATCTTGCTTCTGTTTCCATGCCCCAGTTTAGGAGGTTTGTATTAACAGAGATGTCATCATGTCACCTCCTGTGTCAGAAGCCTCCAGGGGCTCCCCCCATCCTGGGTGATAAAGTAGCCTTGGCATAGCTTGGCCTTCAGGGCCAGCACAGTGAGGCTTTGTTCCCTTTGCTCCCCGTCTGCTGGCCAGTCAGGAGGGCCTACCTTGTCCTTCTGCCAGCCTCTGCCAAGCCTTCCCCAGCTCTCCCTGTCTGGGCCAGTCTTGCCCTCCAGATCTCGTCCAGGTCGTGCATCTTCATAAAGCTTCCCTCCTGGGGACCCACTCAGCCAGTCTGCTAAGCATTTAGTGTTTGCACGCACACTGTGAAGTGGAGAGACAAAGACCAGAGCCTGAGTCTTGGCTCCTCCATTTATGAGTTGCATAACTTCGGAACAAACTACTTCCTCCGTTTCCTCATCTTTAAAATGGACTGGTAACGCCAGCCTCCCTGCTAGGGAGGCTGAAATGTGAGGACTTTCCTAACTCAAAAGTATTGCCTAGGTGATCATGGGATGTCATTGTGGTAATAGTCGTATTGTGTCGTTTGGCTGTGTGTCTTGGTCTCCCAAACTAAACTAAAATCTTGGAAACTTTTGAGGATACAGTTTTCATTTAAAAATAAGTAAGAACATTATAGAGATTTGGGAAATGTCTTAAAAATCTCCCTATACTAATGAAATCAGTATATTCATAGTTTTTTTGTGCATCTGAGTTTTGCGTGTGGCTCTAACTATAATTTAGGTGTGTAGGTTTTATATCCTGTACTAGTTTTCATTTATGTCATAAACATTTTCCATTTTATTAGCTCTTTGTTATAATGGCCATTTTAAATGTCTCTAGAATATTCCTTTGTGGATGAACCACAACTTACACACTTCTGTTCTTGGACCAACCAACATTTTAAATAACTGCCATGAATATTTTCAGCATTTCATTGGGAATCCTACATATTTTTTCTAAAAATATTTTTATAATAGCTAGGAAGATTAATGATTACAATGCCATTATGTCCAAAATACATACTCACCTTTTTAAAAGGTATTTGTGAATTTGTGTTAACTCTTTACAACTTTTATGGATGTTTACTGGTGAGTGAAAAATTGTGCAGGTAGAAATATGTTTATTTTAAACGAAGCATGCGAGTGTGCTAAAAGAGAAATTTTCACAGCAGTTGGCGTTCTTCCACTTGTGCTTTGGGGTTCCAGCCTGGGCATATATCAGAAATAGGGCATTGGCTCAGATGTTGGTCTTAGAAAGGTTACATCATGTTTTATGCCTGGGGCCAGTGTGAGATCGGTTCTGTCTGCAGAGGCAGAAAGGACTGAAATGTTCTGTGGTTGCAATTTTAATGGAAGAGATAACTTTAACAGATTATTCCAGGAAAATACTAGAATTATAGTCCGTGTTTAATGCACTAAAGTAAAGAAAACTTTATGGCTGTGGCCAAGCCACCTGGCTGTAAGGAATTTGGAATGACATTTGATCAGTAGTTCGGCACTTATTATCATAAAGTAATATAAGAAATAGGCCTGTTCATCAAATGTATTGAGGATATTTCCTGGTAGGGGGTTGTGGCTTAGACCTAGAACTAATGCAACTCCGGTGATGAGATTGGATTGTTATATGATTTGAATACTAGAAGTGGACACTCAGTGGTCCTAAGGCAGGGTGGGGTGACACCCTCGTCTCAGGCCATGTGGTTGTTCCACCGTTTAGTGGCCACCCTTCCTTTCAGCCTGTGTACAAAATCAGGTGATTGTTCATCCTATACCTCGTACCAGAAGCTTGAAGGCTACATGTGCCTGGTAACTGGGTGGAAACCAGGTAAAAACCAGAAACCCATAGACTATTCCAGAAATACTTACCATAAGCAGAAGAAAAAGGAGACATCAAGCCATTTTGTTGCAGATTAGGACTTTGCTCAGACAGGTCGGAGCCCCTGTGTCTCTGAGCATCTGATACCCCGGGGCTCACCAGCCTGCCCTCTCCCCCACCTCCCTCGCATGTACATGTCCTGGCTTGGACCACAGCCCCACCAGCCTCACTCATGCTCACTGGACCAACATCAAGTTATGGTTCCCAACGTGGCCTTGACAGCCACGTAGGGAATCGGTGCCACAGCTTCCATGGAAGCCGCCATATCGATTCTGCCCCTGATAACAGCACTTCATATCGCTCAGGCTCTTAGCCTGTATTTAGTACGTCCTAAGGCACACTGAGGATGTTCCTCATGACACAGCGCTGTAGTACTGAAGGGACTGTCTAGTGCAACGAATAAACGAACAGATCTCCCCCCTCCCCGTCCCCCTATGCTTACTAGCTCTTTGTTATAATGGCCATTTTAAATGTCTCTAGAATATTCCTTTGTGGATGAACCACAACTTACACACTTCTGTTCTTGGACCAACCAACATTTTAAATAACTGCCATGAATATTTTCAGCATTTTATTGGGAAGCCTACATATTTTTTCTAAATAATTTTTTATAATAGCTAGGAAGATTAATGATTACAATGCCATTATGTCCAAAATGCATACTGGCACCCTCCAAGTCACACCTTAGAGCAGAGACTGATGTCTTCTTCTTTGTGTCCCTCTACAGCTAGCACAGCCCTGGGCACAAAGTAGGCCCTCAAGACATATCATATTCCAGGAAGGAATCAATATGTTTTTTTTCTACCTTTAGTTCTGTCCTTTATAGGACTCGTGTACACTAACTTGGGGCTACTTTGTTCACATTTCCCTTACGTATCACTGCTGCTGTCACACACCTCTTCCCCTGGTATCCAAGTCCTGGTGGGTGGCGAGACACCCCGCTCTCCCGGGCCATGTTCAGAGCACAGGTGGGCTTTGGATGCCACTGATTGTAGTTGATCTTGTCAAACTCTTGCTCTTGCTCTCCCTCTCTCTCTCTCCTTTTTCTTTGCTCTTTGCTATATAAAAACTGTCTGAATTTCCATTGTTGACTTTAAAAGAATTTGATAAAAGATCATTTCAATCGGGTGCCAAGATTGTGTATACTACGTATCAGAAGAGGAGATGTTTGTGTTTTACGTGACTTTGCACCATACGTCTTAGGAATAAAAGTAATAGCTAGTGATAATGTTGAGAAGCAGTCCTTTCATTTTATAGATAACTCTGCTTATATCTTTAAAAATCATGAAGAGGGTTGATATGGGTTGATCTGTGTGAATGTGTCAGAGTGCACGCAAGAAAGGGCACATATTATACAGTAGGACCTGCGACAGCTGAGTCAGTAGACAACAAAGTCAGGCAGGGCCAGCAAGTCTGTTAGTGCTTTGTATGTATGTAACAGAAAAGGCCAACTTTCTTCATCCTACAGATGCCCACGGTCCCCAAATACCTCATTTCCATCACCGTTTTTGTTTGTGCCATAATATATATGTTTAGTAAATTGGATCTGAGTTGTCAGTGTGAACAGCTTATTTGAAGCCACGTTAATTATTAGTGAGGTCTGTGCCCTTCTGGCTTTGTCTCCTGGCTGTGTAAATTTGGTTTTCCCTGAACCAGATCTAGTTTTCACCAATGAAGCCTAAATCGGTGCAGTCCAAACAGACCGGTGAAGAAAACGGAGGACTGGCACCTGCTCTAACCATGCTTGACCCTGCCCCTCTCCCCGCCGCCCTGCTACTTTATTTACTTTTGGGTTTTTGTATTTGTGGCAAAATTTACATAAGATAATATTTATCTTTTTAACCATTCATAAGCATAAAATTCATGGCATTAAATACATTCACAATGATGGTACCATCCCCACAATCTATACCCAAAGCCTTTTCATTATCCCTAATGAAAACTCTGTATCTATCAAATAATAACTCCCCTTCCACCTCTGGCAACCACTGTTAGCCTGTTCTGCCTCTATCAAGTTGCCTATTCTAGGTACCTCATGTAAGCAGAATCAGACAGTATTTGCCCTTCTGTGTCTGGTATATTTCACCATGCACATTTTCAACGTCCATTCATGTTGGAGTATATGTCAAGATCTCCCCGCACTTCGGGCTGTATAATATCCCACTGTGTGTACGAACCACGTTGTGTTTATCCATTCATCTATTGGCGGACACTTTGGTTGCTTCCACCTTTTGGCTACTGTGAATAACGCTGCTATGAACATGGCGTTCATTTACCTACTTGAGTCCCTGTGTTCAATTCTTTTCGATAAATACCCAGTAGTGAAATTGCTGGTGGTTCTATATTTAACATCCTGAGAAACTGAGTCGGCTTCTTCTTGTGACTCAGGTTTCAGCATAAAATATCATGACTTCAGAAATGCTTTTCCTTGCTGCCTACTTTAACAGGGCAACTCCACCACCACTATTTTCTGACACACACTATCATATCACCCTTTTTATCTTCCTGGGGCACTTATCGTTAGCTGATATTTTCCGGTTCATTTGATTTCTCCGCTGTGTCCACCGTCAGCTTGGAGAAAGCGGACATTGTTTTGCTCTTTGCTGTTTACCGGGCACCAGAGCAATGCCAGACACACACCGGGCAGCCAGTCCATATTCGTTGATTGAATAACTAATCTGTTCCCTTCTCTTTCAGTGTTGGATACAAATGACCGATTTCTGCGGAAGATAACGATTGGGCAGGCCGGCACGGAGAAGGGCTATTCCCGGGAGGTAGGTGGTGCCTTCTTCCCAGGAGTGTTTCTGTTCTTACTTGTGTTGGTTTCCCCTGGCCCAGGAGGTCACTCTGTGCCTCTCCTCGTCCCCCACCTGCAGTGGCCAGTGGCTCTGCCCCCATTTCAGGCCCTGAGCAGGGCTGGGAGAAGATAAGGAGTCTGGAAAGCTGCGGTGTCTTCTTATCATCCTTTCCATGTTTTCAGTTGTGTTTCCAGAATGAGCTACTCAGCGTGTCCCTTGAACATAAATTCTTGCATAGTTTATTGGAAACCCACCCAGTTAAGACCACATCTGCATAACTGAAAAATGAAAATCTCAGACAAATTACTCAAATTTCATAAATCAAAAGGCAAACACCTAGTTATTATGTTTACTAGCATGAGTTTTGGGGATTTTTTTCTTAAGGATAATGGCTTATTACCCAAATGTGGAGAATGTGAGAGAAAAAATATGATATCCACTTTCATTTTAATAGGTCCCTGATGTCAGTCAGTGGTACTTAGGGGATATAAATTCATTCCATAATTTTTCATCCAGGCACAGTGGGCTTCTAAATTATTTTCTTTTTAATTGGTAATAAACTTTATATTTTGTGACAGCTTTAGATTTATGACCTTTATGTTAAGTTTTTATTAGTGAGAAAAGAGTCACTTGTGCTGTAATAACCAGTCCTCATACTAAATAGACTTGTGGACCTTTAGAAATATCTTGAATTAAAAAGTGAATGTGGGGATTGGATGAGGAAGAGAAACTGAGCCCATGCACCCGCTCTCCTGAAAATCCTGGAAACTCACACACACAGACAGATTTCAAACAGTCGATATCCAAACTAGAAAACAAGAATCCTTGGCGTAACGTTTTGGGAAGTTTCTGAAAGATAGGAAGGTGGAATTGGATTGATGGAGGACAGCCCAAAATATGGTGCAAGGATTTTAGGGATTCTCTAAATTCAGAGGCAATAAATATCCTATTTTTCAGACATAGGACTGTGCCAGCATACCTCTCAGGGCTAGTGGCTGGGGACAGCTCCCACAAGCTGGTGGATGGACACCTTTCCGGGACACCTGCATCTCAGCCTGGGGGCGTTGGTGTGGTCCTCAGCCCAGTCGGTGCACAGTGTCCCCCACCAGCCCGCAGCACAGCCATAGGGCTGTGTATGTGCTGTGCCTCTTGTTTGGCAGGGGTCAGTGAAAAGTGTCTTGTTGAAAGACAGCCAGTGCATTCTGGCCCTTTTTTTTGAGGAAAGATTAGCCTTTTGTCATTTGCAAAGAAGGCCTCCTAAGCAGTGTCCCCAGGAGTGGATTCGGCGTGGGAGCCGTGTCTGGAGATGGGCTGGCGTCGTCAGAAATCATGTCCACAGACAGGTAACAAAGGGCATTAGAGCCAGGAAGCGCCAGATGTTTAACGACACCCACATCAGGAAGAGTGATACCAAACTCAGTGAAGAGAAACACAAGTGCCCAAGGAAGACAAAGCAGTAGATCAGTCTTTAAGAGGTGTACAATCAGTCCTCTCAGAGGGTTGAGAGAGCTGTAACATCCAAGGAGAGAGAATTGACTGATTTTTATGTAGCATGTTAAAATCTTGTAAACTAAATATTGTCACAATAAAAATCCAGTTAATGGGCTGAATAATTGAATAGGCTTAAGTGAACTAGAGGAACATTTAAACCAAGGAACTGTCTCAGAACATAGTCCCAAAAGGAAAGCAATAGAAAATCTGAAAGAAAAGTTTAAGAAACATAGAGCACACATCAAGAAGTTCTAATAGGCAACTAGGAAGAGTCGCACAAGGAAGTGGCAGAAAATGGAGGGAAGAACACATTCAAAGAAATGATAAAAAGGGAATTCCCCTAACATGAAATTTCACATTAAAAAAAAATATCCCTACCAAATGCAGAGCAGTATAAATGAGAAAAAAGCCTTATATCTGGACACGTCATGTTGAAATTTCAGAACATGAAGCATTAAAAAAAAAAATTCTGAGAGCTGTCAGAGAGAAAAGGTCCTTATTTTTTCACAAAGGAATGACTCAGGTTGGCATCATCCTTCTCATTGTCAATACCGAATGCTCAGTGACACTGGGGAAATGGATTCAGAGTTGTGAAAGCAAATGATTTTTTTTTTTTTTTTTTTTTTTTTTTGAGACAGAGTCTTGCTTTGTTGCCCAGGCTAGAGTGAGTGCCGTGGCGTCAGCCTAGCTCACAGCAACCTCAAACTCCTGGGCTCAAGCGATCCTTCTGTCTCAGCCTCCCGAGTAGCTGGGACTACAGGCATGAGCCACCATGCCCGGCTAATTTTTTCTATATATATTAGTTGGCCAATTAGTTTCTTTCTATTTATAGTAGAGACGGGGTCTCGCTCTTGCTCAGGCTGGTTTCGAACTCCCGACCTCGAGCGATCCGCCCGCCTCGGCCTCCCAGAGAGCTAGGATTACAGGCGTGAGCCACCGCGCCCGGCCCAGCAAATGATTTTTGAACCTAGAATCTTCAGCAGAAAGAGTAAAACAATAGCAGCAACAATAAAACATGTAGAATAGAAAATGTAGAACAAGCTGGTTGGAATAAGTCCAAACAGATTAGCGGTTGCCATAGATATGTACTGTCACTGACATAAAATGTAGAATCGATAAAGAAAAGAATGGATAATTTAGTTTTAATAAAAAATTAAAATCTTTAGTATAAAAAAGTGACAAAACCACCAAGACCAGTAACAGACTTGGAGGGAATATTTGCAACACGTATGACAAAAGGTGAATATGCCAAACATAAAAAGAACTTCTAGAGATGAATACTAAAATATTTTTCCCTTAA
Organism: Microcebus murinus; assembly: GCF_040939455.1. Lineage (NCBI taxonomy): Eukaryota > Metazoa > Chordata > Mammalia > Primates > Cheirogaleidae > Microcebus > Microcebus murinus. The sequence goes on along the minus strand of NC_134108.1, from coordinate 14,674,477 downwards.
TAAGGCCTTCCCTGGCCACTTCATTTAAAAGTGCAACAGCCCATTCCCAAACTCCCTCCCTCCTTTCCCTGTTGGACTTAACACCCTCATCACACATTCCTGCTCACCTTGTTTGGTCTCAGTCTTTCCTCCTAAAGTTCACAAGGACAGGAGGTTTTGCCTTTTAATTCACTGCTGTATTCCCCATGCTCAGAATGGAATTTTGTTACACAGTAGTAGTTGTTGTTCAGTAAAAGTTTGTTGAATAAATGGACAGAATAAGTAAAACACAATTTTAAGTTCTGTTAAAATACAGAACCCTTACGCCAGCATGAAAAGATATTCACAAGGAATCATAAGACTGCAAATTAAAACAATGAAATATTATTCGCCTAGGAGCTAGCTCATCAAAACATAAATAGTTAATGCTAAATGCCAGCGAGGTTGCAAGGAAATTGGGACTTTTATGTAGAGTTAATGGGAGTAGAAATTGGCAAAGCCTTTTGGGACGATAGTTGGTTAGTATTAAAATTTGAAATGGGCCGGGCGCTGTGGCTCACGCCTGTAATCCTAGCTCTTGGGAGGCCGAGGCGGGCGGATTGCTCAAGGTCAGGAGTTCAAAACCAGCCTGAGCAAGAGCGAGACCCCGTCTCTACTATAAATAGAAAGAAATTAATTGGCCAACTGATATATATATAAAAAATTAGCCGGGCATGGTGGCGCATGCCTGTAGTCCCAGCTACTCGGGAGGCTGAGGCAGAAGGATCACTCAAGCCCAGGAGTTTGAGGTTGCTGTGAGCTAGGCTGACGCCACGGCACTCACTCTAGCCTGGACAACAAAGCGAGACTCTGTCTCAAAAAAAAAAAAAAAAAAAAAAATTTGAAATGACCCAACAATTATAACTTCGAGACTAAAAATATTTTTTTACAAAAGAAGAAGAATTATTTGCTTATGTGCAAAAAGAATCTAAAGATATTATATGCTATATTATATTATATGCTATATTATATTAATGCTATAAAGATATTATAGCATTATTCATAATGGTGAAAATTCGAAATAATCCGAATGTCCAATAGTAGGGATATCTACAGACATGTGGTACATGCTCTGTACCTCATGGAAGTTGAAAGTAATAAAGTGTAGACAGGTAGAGTGACATAAAGAGAGCTCTCCTACACACTGTGAAATGGAAAGTTTAAAAAAGAAATTTAAAAATTTCATGTAAAATATAGATAGTATAATCCTGTATAAGAAGAAGCCAGCATACATGTTCATATATATACATATATACACGCCTAGAGTAGAAATTGGAAAGGTGTGTACACCAAGTGTTGCCTCTGGAAAGAGGATTGGGAACGGAATGGGGTAGTGAAGAAGGCCTTTCACCTTTTCTCTGCATATTTTGTACTGTTCAGTGGTGAGATGGAAGATTAACAATGGCCTTGATTTCAATGCCTACTATGCACCTTCTATTGATAGGTCTGTTGCATACATGAACACATTTAATTTGTAAATCTGATTTACAAATGAGAAAATTGAGGATGTTATGTTAAGCAACTTGCACAAGGTTATATCTCCTATTACTTTATTCATACATATTTTTAAATAAAAGGAGATCCTTTTATATTTAAGAGCTTTAACTGCTTTTCTTTAACCATAAGATTCTAGATAGGAGATCTTTTTTTGTCAGTAAACATGGATCTGAAATCTATGTTGTCATTTTTAATGGCTACATTGTATCACATCTTATGCATGGACCATAATCCATTCTACCAGTTCCCTGTTATGGACTTGAAGAGTATTTGCAGTGTTGGGCTATCACAAATAAGTTGTAGTAAATGTACACACATTTTTGTGTACATACTTCTCTGACAATATCCTTACAACAAATTCCTCTTAGATGTATAATTGTAGAGTCAAAAAAGATGTAAATTTTAAATGTTTACATTTTCACATGACCTTTCAGAGAAGTTAAATCAATTTACATCCTTACCAACATGCATATTGGCCTTCGGTTAAATTTGTGCTGATCTGATAAATAATAAAAATAATCTCATTTGCACCTTTATACGATTTTGAAATATTTTATTTATAAAACTGAAATAAGCAGGCCTCTGCTACCCACATGTTTCAGTCAGTAAAATGAATACAATGATATCTCAACTGACCCAGTTTATTTCATCTCTGATGTTCAACAGGCAAAATTTTGAAATTGTACTGATTACAAATGAAGAACTTGAATATATATTATAAATATACTTATTTACACAGATAATATTCTAGGAATAGTTCTAATCGCATGTTTTATACAGACAATCTAAATGTTTTTTAGTCATTTTCTTATAGGCTCTATTATATATTCTGCTTATATATATATTCTCCTTCTATGCTCTGTTTAGAATTGAATAATGCTATAAAGAAACCTAAATTTCATACAATGATAAAAACACTTATTTTTGGAATGAGTTATACAGGGAATATAACAATTGAATATAGTTGTATTTGATTTTCAGGTAATATTTTTTCACTAAATCAATTACTAATGCAATCTCAACCAGGAAGTAGCCAGAAAGCTCCTTATTTCCTTCATTTCCTCACTTGTCAGGGACGGAAATGGATAATAAAGTGTCTCACAAGGTGATCCCACCAGGGCACAGCCATTCCCTCCCTGCGCAAGCCTGGACTTGTCTGGCTCACGCTCCCCTCGGGAAGAGGGGAATGAAGCTGGGGTGTAATGAAGTGGTTCTGTCCAGAGACACTTCCCTCATGGCTGAATTGCCATGAGCAGGAAGTACACTTACTTGTGTCCTTCTAGTTCCTGTTGGACTTTGTACAACCTGGAGTCAGAGCCAAGAGGGGGAATAGGAAGTCCTGGGAACTTTGCATAAAAAGTGGCTGCTCTCTGGCTTTCGTTGCTGAATGCCGCAGGCTCTGATGTGGCGATACCTCACGGGTAGCAGAAAGCTGAGTCTGGGCCACCATCTGACAGGGGTGGCCTCCCTGCCATGTTGAGATCTAGGTCTGGGAAACTGGCCTCAGACGCAAGAAACCAGCATCATCTTTCACCGTCTGCTCCTCATGTCCCCGCTGGACAGACAAATGCAGCCCCCTTGCCAGCCAGCGGAGGTGGTCAATAGGCTATTTATTAATTTGTCACTCTGTGCCTACTTGGCTTCGAGCTCTGTGCTGGGAAATCAGAACTCAGTGGCCCAATGTGGTCCCTGCCTTCATGGGACTTATAGTCCAGTGATAGAGACACACTAGACAGATAATGACATTGACAATCACTCCCCCACCTGTGATCGCTTCAGTGCTGAAACCCAGTGCCATGTGTCCACGGCCATCCCCATGGTACAGAACTGACCACTACCTCTGCTTGGCTGGCGCAGGCGCAGTTCGACATCGCAGTGGCCAGCGAGATCATGGCAGTGCTGGCCCTGACGGACAGCCTCATGGACATGAAGGTGCGGCTGGGAAAGATGGTGGTGGCCAGTGACAAAAGCGGGCAGCCTGTGACAGCAGATGATTTGGTGAGTATGTCCCACCGGAAGCTCCAGGGATCACGCTGTCCTTGTTCTTTCACAACCACAAGAAGGAAGGTTGTCTTCCTTTTCTTAGTGTGTATAATTGGCATCCAGAGAATTTCTGTGCACGCACTTTTTTCCTCTTAAGCCTGTTTGTCTTATACCTTCCCAATGTTCTCATGGGCACTTATGATATGCTAATGTCTGGCTGCAACCAAATCATGTGAAATTTATTTCATAAGACTTCCTCCATCCTTGCCAATGCTGATCTCTGCTTCTGCATGGGCTGGGGTGGTGCCATCCCCCTGCAGTTGGTGGCCTTTTAAAAATGTGCAATCTATGCCTATGTGAAAAAATTGAGGGCAAATCCTCTTTCCGAGGAAAAGAAGTAAGTGGCTCTACTTTCATTAACAGGAAGATAAAGTTAAAATTGGCGCATTTTAGGCACTAACCTGGCTTATTATTTAATTTTGTGCTTTAGATTTGGGTATCACATTGTAAAAACAAATCTCTGCCTCAGTTGATCTTAATCTTCTAGCTGTTTTTCGAATGACATGTTGTGTTCTATAAAGCTTTCATGGTGTACCACTGCCTTTTTTTAGTGCTTATTTTAATTTGGCATGCTAATCTCTTTTTCTTCTTCCTCTTTGTAATAACAACCTTTACTATTCACTTAAACCTCACTTGTGGCATAGCCATTTCATTTACTCGTACATGTTTATAAGTGCTTGGGTATGACATAAGCCTCTTCTTTTATTTATTTATTTTTGCCTCCTGTTGGGGAATTGAACACCAGTCTTCCGTGCGACAAGTAGGGATACTATGACGTTACTCTAAATTTAAGCTCACTTTCCCACATATTGGGTCACATACAGTAATGGAATTTATTCTTCCCATTGAAATGAGATCCACCTTACTGTGCAAAATACTCTTTCTCCCTTTCTCTCTCTTTCTCTGTCTCTCTTTTCTTAAAGAATAAGTTCAAGAGATCTATTGTACAAGGAAGGAAGGAAGAAAATAGATTGGATGCTCTTATCAATCATAAATGATTAAATATTATGAATACATAAATTGATCACATGAAAGAAACATTTGAAATTGTTGGGGATAGGAGTAAAGGGAGAAAGTAATGCACTTTAGGGTGGAGAAGATTTTCCACATTCTACCACCTCACCTGTTAGACCTAAGACCTACCATGGTAAAACAGTTCTGTTTTCTGATACCAGGTGTAGCAAGGAATAGTACCCTTTAAAAACTTTTTTTCAGAACTATATTCACAGGCATTTGCTCATTGGAAGACTTAACATAGTCTTCCAATAAACAATTTGTTGAAAACATCAAGGCACCACCCAGGGTCTTTAGCAAAACAAGAAGGGAATAAAAAAGAAAAAAAGAAAGAAAGAAAGAAAACAAAGTGAATGATGGCATCATATTTATGAGAAAACAACCTATAGCCTTGTGGCATTCTTTGGCGTACTTTTTGCTGTAATTCTCAGGCTGTATTCCTGTTCTCTCTTCCTTTTCTTTTCCAGGACTGGAGAAAGAGGACTTAGAGGGAACCTAACCCAGGGCGTCCTAGGACTGGCAGGGTGCTGCCTTATTTTATGTATAAGTGGCATCAGCTTCACTGCAGGGAGAGAGAGAGAGAGCCTGAAGCCTACCAAATGCTGCAGTTTTTTGAGTGCTTTCTTTATCTGCAGGATAAAAGGTTTAGAGAGGGCGGGAAACCAGAATGGGTGCTTTTAGATTTTTCCCTTTACCTCTCTGCATTCCTGCTCCGTAGATAGCCTTGTTTCAGTTCTTCATCTTATTTCTTTGAGCAAGAGTAAAGCCTCTGGCAATGAAATATAATGTGCATACATTGCCAGAGAATACTTGGAGATGTTGTTGAAAGATCTATTTTCTAGCAAGCCTCTTAAACACCATCAAGGAAAGTTTTGAGGAAGGACAAGGTCTGCTACTTCCCCAGTGCCCTGCACATCTTAGAACCTCTGACATGATGAAATGAACAAAGGCAAAGCACTGTCACCTATCGCCAAGAGGTGCCTGCAGGGACACCCACCCAGGAAGTAGGTTGGAGAGAAAAGGCCAAGGGAGGATCTTTTGTCAGGAATCTAAATGTTTTTCTCTCTCCTGTAGGGGGTGACAGGTGCTTTGACAGTTTTGATGAAAGATGCAATAAAACCAACTCTGATGCAGACCCTCGAAGTAAGTGGTTTTCTTTTCATAATAATTGCTTATAGAGTTCGTGCTAATTAAATTGCTTTTGTGTTCCTGTAGAACAGGAGCACTCCCAGCCAATATGAGGCAGGCAGGGTGCTTCAGAATTACTTCTTGGTCAACCCCCAAAATGTTAAAAATACATTCATAAATTCTTTGGTATGATCCCCATCTTCGCATAATTGATCCAAGTATAAACTTAGTATCTGTCTAATATTTTAGTAGGTTGTACAGCCACATTCACATTGTGTTTCTATTTATCATTTTTTGACTAAATCTCTCAATCATTAAGTTTTGGATTTTTCAGGTTGGTTTTGTTTTTGTCCCCAAGCAAAACACAGTAAATGCTAAGAAATGTTTTCTGGGAAAGTATGCTGTACTCCGCTCTTGTAAGAACATTGTTTTTGTACATGACTTGCCCTGCTCTTATATTTATTGAACTTAATTTTTTTTTTGTCAAATTATCTCTATTTTAATCCAGTTTTCTGGTCACTAGTCACATTTGTTTGATTAAGTAATTGTCCAATTTCTTCCTCCTGGCTAATGAGACCGCAGGATTTGGTCCCAAACAGTGGGATCAGGTTGAGCAAAGAGATGCATGAAAAAGAAGGGAAAGTATAGTTTGCATTTAATGAATGAATCAGTAGATGGGGTTTCCTCAGCAGTTCCTGTTCTTCTCCAAGTGTTTATGCCTATGTTTCATTTAATGCATAGGCTGTTTTAAGATTACTTTAAAAGATAATGGGCCTGTTTAAAAAATAAAACAGCAATCAGTTAAAATATTTGCATGCATGACCTCTGCTACCTTGATCCTGTGTAGTCATTCTGGATTTACGTAGCTAATCGGTGACTAGGAATCTACATTAGAGGATTACCTAAAAATCATTGATTAGTTTGCGGATGGTGCTTCAGTGCTCACATTTGAAGACCCTTGATTGTCAGTCCCCTGGGAGGTCATCACAGGCTGCATCTCTGCACATTGCCGGAGACCAGTTGTTCCCCATCCTGGCTGCACTTGGGAAGATGTGAGGATACTGATTTTCTTTTTATCTTTTTTTTTTTTTTTTTTTATTGGTGGGGGAGCTGACTTCACGCCAGGCCTCAGAGTGCCTTTTTAGCAGGAAAAAGAGAACTAGTTTGGACTGGTGAGTCAATCTAAGGAAAGGCACAGAAAGGCTACCAACAGATAACCTGTGTACTTCCCCAAATGGCCCTTGTGCCTGATCCTGGATGCCTCCCACCCACCCCCAGGCTCCAGAGCCATGGGGCACACCAGAGGGCCTGGTCCTAAAGCCCCGCACACAGCCAGTTTTGTCTCATCCTGATTTTCCCAGTTACAGAATCAAAGATTTACCCCTAGATGAAGATCTTTAAGGACATCCTGCGTTAGCCCTTCCAGGGCTTGTCAGCACTCTGGGGACAGACTCTACAGTAGACCCTTTCCTCTGTGGACCTTCCTGATTCAGAAACAGCTGCTTCATTCATAAACACCCCCTATGACCATCCAGCCACTGCTTCTGGTCTGCCCCTTTTGTCCACGTCTTCCAGAGTAGCCCTTGCAACCCTGGCTGCCCACCACTCGCAGCCTATGGTTGCCCAGATGTAGTTCTAATTTGGAATCACAGATCCGGTAACAGTGTAGAGGGAAAGAGGCCTGCCCTGGGAAGGTGCAGAGCACCCCAATCCCCTATAGCTTCCCCAAAATACTCTCATCGGGACACAATTGCAGCCTCAGATACTTCTGGCTGCCTGCACTGGCTGATGCGCAAAGTCCCCAAGTTTTTCTCACTTGCTCTGCTATTGTTTGGTTACCAAAACCTTTCTTCCCTCTTCTTGAGTTAGTACAGCTCATTTTTTGGATACAAATGGTTTGGCTCCTCCTGGTATCTGATGACGCTTGGCTTTGTCAGCTGTAGCACATTCCTCATTAGTAGCTGAGCTCTTCCCAGGCACAAGCTGGCAGCACCTTTGTGCCAGAACATCCTGGGCCTAAGCGAGCTCGTCTTGCAGCAAGACATGACTTGGTGGACATTCAGGGTAGAAATGAATGGGTAAAGATATATATATATATATTTTTTTTTGAGACAGAGTCTCACTTTTGTTGCCCTGGCTAGAGTGAGTGCCGTGGCGTCAGCCTAGCTCACAGCAACCTCAAACTCCTGGGCTCAAGCAATCCTCCTGCCTCAGCCTCCCGAGTAGCTGGGACTACAGGCATGCACCACTATGCCCGGCTAATTTTTTGTATATATATTTTTAGCTGGTCAATTAATTTCTTTCTATTTTAAGTAGAGACGGGGTCTTGCTCAGGATGGTTTCGAACTCCCAACCTCAAGCAATCTGCCCGCCTCGGCCTCCCAGAGTGCTCTGGATACTGATTTTCATGCCAGGCTCGACCGGCAAACCAGTGAGCCAGCATGTCTGGGGGTCAGGCCTGGGCGCCCCAGGTGATTCTCTGTACAGCCAGGCTGAGAACCCTGTGGAAGACTTAATCAAAACAAGAAGGCAATGAGAGGTCTTTGCATTTTCCCACACGCTAGCCGTGCGTGGTGCTGACAGAAACACCGTGTGCTAGAGTGTGCTGTCCAATATGATAACGCTGGCCACGTGTGGTTCTTCCGATCCAAATTAATTGAATTTACATAAAAGTTAAAATTCAGTTCTTTAGTCGTTTTAGCCACATTTCCATTTATGCATTTATTTACTAGAAAATTTTTTTACTAGCCACATTTTAAGTGGTTATAGAGCAGATAGAGACTGTTTTTGGCATTGCAGACATTTCTTTTGAACAGTGTTCTTTTAGAACACTTAAGCAAATGTATAATTGAAATATTAATCCTTTTTTTTTTTTTGAGAGATTGTCTCACTTTGTTGCCCAGGCTAGAGTGAGTGCCGTGGCATCAGCCTAGCTCACAGCAACCTCAAACTCCTGGGCTTCAAGCGATCCTCCTGCCTCAGCCTCCCGAGTAGCTGGGACTACAGGCATGCTCCACCACGCCCAGCTAATTTTTTTTTCTATATATTTTTAGTTTGCCAATTAATTTGTTTCTATTTTTAGTATAGATTAGGTCTCGCTCAGGCTAGTTTCGAACTCCTGCCCTTGTGTGATCCTCCCGCCTCGGCCACCCAGAATGCTAGGATTACAGGCACGAGCCACCATGCCTGGCCTATTAATCTTATTTAATGTTTAAATGTTGAAGGATATAAGTTCTTTTTTTAATTAAAATGTTGCTGAGTGTGTGGATTATCCCAGGAACAGTGATGTGTCTGTGCTGATCCAGCCACACGCTGTCACCTGTCCCCCCGGGGCATGGTGCTTCTCAGACAGATGGCCTTGGTGAGGGCTGCAGTGTGAAGAGGAAGGAAGCCACCTGCCTGTCCAGGGTTGGAGCCTGTGACCTTGTCTGTGGTCAACTTTTACAAATGCCACTAGCCTACCACAGGCAGGGACTTAGTAGAACTGGCGAGATTAAGAGGTTATAGGGACTTTACATTCTTTTTTAAAATATTTTCTTCAGATCACTTAAAAGGTTTAGTTAGATAGAGATGGGAATTTCTAGATGGTAAGAAAGAGACACAGACACTAAACATACATAATACATATCCATCAACGTGTCTATCTGGGTTTTATGGTCCTCAGTTTATTATGGGGTTCATTTCCACATCCCTGTGCATGAACATATCAGGGCCTTATATTATTCTCCCTCTTGAGGACTGTGGAGGAAAAGTAAATAGAGAACTCAACATAGTGGCTTTGACATCTTTTTCATTCTATCTTCTTTTCATTCTATCTTTCACTCTTTTTCATTCTCAGCAATGACTTTTCTTTTACTTCCTTTCTGCCTGCTTTTGTTCAGTTTTCTCATCTTTGAAACGTGGTCAGCGAACAGCCCGTTGTGGTTCCTGGGAATTTTCCACGGCTCCCGGCCCCCAGGCCCCACGGCGCTCCCTCCCCTTGTCACTGTGAGGCCAGCCTGTATTTTCACAGGTGGAGCCCGGGCTGCATGTACAGACCCCGGTGGCCCTGGCTGGGCTCTGAATAAAACCTGGACATTTTAACGCATGTGAATAAATTCTTCTTGGATAGGGTTAAGGTCTATTGTCAATAAAGGAAGAGGGAAAAGTATAGAAGTGGCATTAAAAATGAATATATAGACAAATTTTCTTTAAAGAATTAACATCTGTAGCTTTTGATGGTTCTCTTAAATTAGTTTCTTTTGTGCTTTTTATTAATAAGAATTACCCCAACATATTACTATGAGCGAAATTTTTCTTGCTTTTGTTATCTTAATGGTTACCAGATTTCTAACTTGGAAGGCAATTAAACAATGAGAAAGACTTAGAACTTATAAAAATCAATGCAGCAACTTTCTTACTAAAATAAAAACAGTCTATAAACTTAAGTGTTATATAGTTGGCCTTCCATGACATCCACAATTTGCTGATTATCTTGATTTTTATGCTTGCTTTTGATTTTCTTGAATCGACTAATTTCTTAGTTAAAAAAATAAATAAATACACCTCTTAGCCCATCACAGTGTAATTCCATTCTTTTCAAAAATAAGAATGTAGAGAAAAATGAAATTATGTAAATAGTTTATTTCCTGGTCCCTGAGGCAGCTAATACAATGGCTTATCAAAATTATAGAAGGAAAGGGCTGAATTCTTATAGCTTTTTCTCACTGGCTCTTCATTAAATGTAGAATGATACTTTCTAGAATATATAGGGAATTATTTATTCCTTTGATCGAGTCCAGGTGTTTTAACCCTCTGTTAAAGATTCTGTGCATTAAATATATGGTATTAGTGAATGCAGAGTGACTTGGATGACTCTTTAAATACCCTACACTCCTGCCCACCTTGTTTGACACCGATTGATCTTGGTTTCTTCCATGAGTCTTTTGGGATTTTGACTTGTTCTTCTGCTTGTCTAGGGGACACCTGTATTTGTGCACGCTGGCCCCTTTGCCAACATTGCTCATGGCAACTCTTCAGTGTTGGCTGATAAAATTGCCCTGAAACTGGTTGGTGAGGAAGGATTTGTGGGTAAGTCATTTCTTTGAAATTTAGTTGTTGCAGAATATTGAAGAAATTGAAAAAATGATGACTGGACTAAAGTAATATCCATACTGACATGAAATGCATTCTTTTAGACCTCTCTTTGCTAGATGATCTCAGTGTTGGAAAATCCCAAGGTCTGATCTATACTAATGAACTTATGTTGTGGTTGAACCATAGAATCTGATGTCAGGTACATATGGGGTTGAATATAAGCTCTGACACTTTATAGCTGAGTGACTTTGGACACATTTTAATTACTACTGGGCCTCAGTTTTCTCATGTGTAAAATTATGATTATAATATTGTATCAAACCATATAGGGTTATCATGAAAACTAAATGAGATTGTTTAGTCACTCATCAAGTATTTATTGAGAACCTACCATATACAAGGCATGCTACTCAGGTCTAGGGACATAGCAGTGAGTAAAACAGACCTAGCCCAGCTGGGCAGTTATGTGTGCCTGTTGTCCCAGCTACTCTGGGGGGATGAGTCAGGAGGATTGCTTGAGTTCAGAGTTCAAGTCCAGCCTGGGCAACATAGCAAGACCTCATCTCTATTTAAAAAAAAATTAAAAATAAAAAAGTAGAACTAGTCCCTGCTCTCATGGAGTATACTATCTAATGGTATATACAGTTTAGTAGGAGAAAGTGTTCGTTAAATGTTAGCCATTACTAATCTTATTGTGTAGTACTAATAACTTGAAATGAAATCACATTTCTCCTCGTTTTTGTGAACTAATGGAGGTGAGATTCCCAACCAATAGACTTCAAAATTTTAATTGGTAGGACTTTGCACCTTTGGCTGCTGTCAAGCTCTTTGTAGACCCTGTTCTTCTTTGGCTTTTCTTGCATATTCCAACCAGAGAGAAGGGGCAACCGACATAGAGTCTACTCAGTCCTTGCCAGCCCCAGCCTCACCCACATTATAAAAGCTTCAAGGCAACAAACAATAAAAAATCCAAAGCACAGGCATTCACAGAAGAGCACCTTAACTTGGCATATGAGGGATTATGTTGGCAGAGTTCACATGCTAATGGATGAATCCCATTAACCACATGTATGCCTGTATTCAGGGACCTCAATGTCTTCTTTCACACCAGCAGCCTCGGATCCTACTCAGAAGTGAGTTATATTTTCTAGAAAAGAGTGTGCTGCATAAGTGAACTTAGTTCTGCACTTTTATGCTCAGACGTCAGGAAGTTCATTCAGGGTTATCGAGACTCTTAAGAATTCCTTATAGACAGGTAGTAGGGATCAAATGAGGATTTATGTAGTTCATTCCTCAAAGATCTGCATTCTCCGGCTCTCAGGTACTTTGCTGCTTCAGTACCAAATCCACTATGAGAGCGGCTAGACGTGCTGTCTAAGTATTTGCTCGATTGATCGCTGCGTAATTATAGAGCTAATGGACAAGGGGGCTGGGTCAGGGCAGGCCCTGAAAAGTTGGGTGCTTAAGAGAAGTGGTGGTTCTGATATATCAGCTCTGCAAACAGAGGAGCTTCTGAAGGAAGGCACTCTATTTTATGCTGACAGAGCTCTCTGCCTCTATAGCTATCTTTACTTTGTCAAACGCATATTTATAGAATATGCGTTATCGTGACAAAATATTTTTAAAGGTATAAGCTGATGATGTATGTAAAATAAACTCAATCTTTATGTGACCTTGGATAAGCCTTTAATCTCTGTGGGTGTGTTCCTTATGGATGTTCTCATCTGGAAAATGACAAGTTGGATCACATGAGGAGCTGGATTTGGAAGGGTAGCCATGGATCTGGACTTAGAAACTGTGGGATCAGAGCCCCAACTGGTAGTGTGACCCCAAGCAAGTTTCTTAATTTCTCTAGGGCTTGATTTCCTCTTTTGATAAAAGAACACCTATGTGACAGTATTTTAATGAATAGTATCGGATGAGAATATACATGGTACATGCACATGTCAGCAATTATGCTACTTATTCCTATGATCCTCTCCAGTCTAAGAGGCTGAGAGCGGGGCGATTTCCGTGACAATGAAATCTGTCTGCTGCCTGCTCAACTTCTTTCAAGTCGTATAACCTTACGCAGTTTAACCCTTTTCTGCCTCAGTTTCCTTACCTGGAAAATAGGGCTTTTGAAAGAACTTGTCTCATAGGTTTGGAATTAGGGTTAAATGAGATCATGGGCATTAAGTCCTGGCACCCGAGACCTGGTGAGACTCAGTAACTGCACTGTTGACATATGGCTAATGCAGGTTAAATTTTCTTCTTTTATTTTAGTTTATTTTTTTGGCTCATGGATTTTATTTTTTAATTGTTGCAAAATACATATACAATTTGCCATCTTAACCATTTGTCAGCGTACCGTTCAATACGTTCACATTGTCATGCATCCAACATCCAGACCTCTTCTCATCTTGCAAAAGCCCAAATCCTGTGCCCGTGAAACAGTCCCCATTCCCCCCACCCCAGCCCCTGGCAACCACCATTCTACTTTCTGTTTCTATGAATTTGACTCCTTTAGGTGTGTGTACCCCATGTGAGTGGAATCACACGGTATTTGTCCTGCTGTGACTGACTTATTTCAAATAGCACCATGTCCTCAAGGGTCATCCATGTTGTAGCAGATGTCAGAATTTCCTTCCTTTTTAAGGCTGAATAACATTTCATTGTATGCATGGACCACGCTTTGTTTATCCATTGGTCCATCGGTGGACATTTGAGTTGCTTCTACCTTTTGTCTGTTGTGAATAATGTTGCTATGAACACAGGTGTACAAATATTTCCTTTTATGTTACTTTTAATGTATAAAAGTCACGCTCTGTTGTGTACAAATATATGACAGGCAATGAGTGATACGTACAAATATGTACAGACCACAGGACTCTGGCCCTGTCGCGTTAAACTCTCACAAAGTTGCTGTATCGGTGCTGTAGCTCCCATGTGAATGCTGACGGCAAAGCCAGCGTTCTGGACGGCAGGGACAGGGCACAGCCAGGAGACGACATCCTTCCTCCCGCCGCCTGCTGCAGCCTGTTCTGTGGGGCTGTTCATTCCCGGCCCTGGATGAGGTTCCCAGTATCTCCCTGCATCTCGCTCTCGGTTAATATCTGCTCCCTCTAAAATATTTAGTTTTTAATTCCTTAGGATACTTTCAGTCACAAGAATAGCCCCCTTTTAATAAGAAATGTGTGTCTAGTCTTACATAAAAATCTAAAGCTTCAAGTTTCATTCAGCTTTGAGCTCCTCCCCTACCCCATCTTGGGCCTCCTCTGGTGAAGAATGGGAGGGGACGGTGGCTTCTTCTCTGTCACCCGAGTCTTGCACCTAGGCTGGCCCTGGCTCCCCACTCAGGGTCGAAGCTTTAGTGTGCGATGGTGACCCTGGAGCCTCTTACAGCTGAAGTCCTCACATTCTCGGCGGAAGCGCCTGGGTGGTGTCACCGTTAGACAGTCCTCCCGCCGGTTCCACACCTGGTCTTCAGGCACCACCGACCTTTGACCTCTGGCAGGGGACATGTATTGAGCCATTCCAGCTGGTCTTCTGAAGCCTTTGCTCACTGGCTTGAGAAAAGAGAGAAGCAGCTCTGAGCCCTTCCCACGGGGTGGTGGGGAGGGAGTTGGATTTGGCCCACCCATGACTTTCTTTGAAGAAATCCTTCCCCGGGTTCTAACCTTTTGAAACCTCAAGTGATCATTGGGCTAAGGAATACAAAATCTATTTTCACACAGCTTCTTTGCAAATCCTGCTAGATGGGCCAGCATCATCCTTTGGCATGTGAGTAATCAACACTGTTTTGTGGCCTGAAACAAAAGTGTGACAAGAAGAACTACATTTTAACGTCCTTCTCCAGAAGTTAAATGCAGTAGGCATAAAGTTTACCTGAAGTCTCAGGAAGAATTTATGCTTAAAAAAACTATTGTTTGTAGGAGATTGTCTATCACTTCATACTAGGGAAGGCCCTCTTAAGACATAAAAGCTCAAACCCAAGAGAGAAAAAGATTGATAATTTGGGCTACATTAAAAAAGTAAACTGTGTTTGATAAAAAGATACAAGGTTAAAAGGCAAGTGACAGATTGGGAGAAAACATTTGCCAAGGTAATAGACAAATCACTGGCATTGAGAATATATAAAACACCAAAGACTGCAGACTGATAAATCAGAGAAAGATGAATGATTCAGTCAAAAAACAGGCAAAAGATTTAAAAATGTAATTCTCAGAAAAAGCAAAATGAAGTTTCAGATGACCTGCCTATAGCAGATGGTCACATTTTACAAAGAATTTCCAGGTAAGACTGAATATGAGCAAATGGTCTGGCAATTTCAGTTCTATGTATACCCTGGAAGAGAAGGAACTGAAAATAAATAGACGGAAGTCCTTTGAAATCATTTACTTACTGGGCTATTTGTCTGTGTCAGGGAGCTGGGAATCAGAGACAAGTAAGACACGTTCTTACACCCCAGTAATCTGTAATATGGGAGTCAAGAACCTCAGTGGTGAGTATAGTGCACTTGAGACATTAAGTATTATATTGATTAACTAAGAACCTTGAAAGATGGTGGGCGTCGTATTACTGGTGTTGCTGAGGCACATTTAGTCTAATATTTTGTTCTTAAAAAAAGCAAACACAAGGAAGGGCCGTGTTGTCTACTGTGAGTAATTTGTCCAAGGTAATGGAATCAATAGTCCATTTAGACTTAAAACACAGTGATGTTTATTTAATTAATTGCATGAACTTGTCATACTAGAGCAAAACAGTTCATGAGAATTTTTGAAAAAGTGCTGTGGTCACCAGGATGGCCGTTTCTGCCGTTACTCAACCGTCCTCGTGGGAGTCCACCTAAGTTCCATTTACTGCTGTAAAGGCAAACATTTATTTGGCATCAAGCCCTAACCGTGTTATTTACAAAGAAAGGAAAAAACAATATTGAGATCCTGTTTTGTTTTGTTTTTTATCATATATAAACGATGTGTAGGGATTTCAAAGTTACACATGAACTTTGGATTTTTAAAATTTGTTTTCTGTTCTCTTAGTTGCTTTTGATTCCAGTTTTCAGATAAAGACCTGGCCTCTGCTGGGGAGTGCAGTGAACACTTGTATGTTCTTACAGCTAGGGGTCCTCAACAGAAGGTCACCAGCCACCAGGGGATCTATGGATAGACTCGGATCTACAAACCCCTCTAGTAATTAAATACAGACTTATACACATGGGTATATATGCCTAAAAAAAAAACTAAAGAGAGGCTTTACAATTCCCATTAAGTTCTCAAAGGGGACCATGGTTCAAGAAAGATAGAGACAAGTGGGTGTGCATCCTAGAGCCTCATGTCTTTTTTTTTAACCTTCTTCACTGTACCGCGGCCTCTGCTCAGGTGGAGCTCGAGGTTCCATCCAGGTCGCCGTCTGTAGAGAATCACACAGGTGCTTCCTGGGTACAGGAGCAGAAACACACTAGAGCAGAAGAGAAATACCAGACCGCTACCCAATTAAAACATGCGATGATCCTGGCCTCCAACATTTCGGGATTAGGATTTAGAGATCGGAAGAAATAGCCATCACAGTTCCAAGACAAACTGAGGAGGATCGGGAAACAAAGCCGGGCTAATATTTTCATTATAAACGTCCCCATCTTCCGAGCCACTCATGAGCGTCAGACCTGCGCGGAGGCTGTCAGAGACATTCTCACGTAATCCTTACGACGGTTTCGTGGGGTCAGTGTTATTATCCTCGTCCTACAGACTGTGTGGCGGGAGCTTAGCAAGATTCTGACACCTGTCCATGATCGCCCAGTGAGTGACAGAAGATGTAACCTGAGGGCCCCTCTCGCCAAAGCCTGTGGTTTGTCAGTCGGCTCTTCTGCCTTCTGGAATTTTCTTAACTCTTTTTACCTGGCTCCGCTCAGTCCTGTTCAGGTGACCTACGGCAGATGGTCACATTTTACAAAGAGTGCCAGTATAATTATAATGTGCCAATATATCACAGTATGTGCTGACAGTGATGGATTACTTTTGTTTTGTTTTCCTTTTCTCCTTCCTACTTTCCACATTTCTTCCTCCCCAGTAGATTGCTGATTAAAGGTGACGTCGTTGAGTCCCACTCTGTCTTCCTGCTGCTCCCCTCAGCCCATGTCCTTTGGGGACAGTTTCAAATCTTTCTTCTTGGGCTTTAGAGGTCTCTGCTGGTGGCTACACCCAGCTACTGGCTTGTTCTCTGTTTCCATTTTTATTGCTATGAAATTGTAAATATTCCTTCATTTTGGTAGAAGAAAACCAGGCCAAACTAAACATTCCTATGATTTCATCCACCCTTTAAAAAAAAAAAAAATCTGATGTTGAGTGGTCCTCAGGCTTCTAAGCATTAGCTCTCCCCGGCCACACCCTGTGTACATTATTTGAAAACTCTGATCTCAGCCTAGGCTCCACTTCTGTTATGACACTCCCAGTTTCCCTCTTCAGTGATCGTATCCTTAATTCAATCAAGGGTAAGACGTGCTGGATTATTGGAGACCCTGGCTGAAGATCCCGTGCTAACTCAGGAAATCTTGGGCAGTGTTTTTTCACCCCTGTATTCAAGAAAGCCTAACTCGAGGGGAGCTTGTTTTGTGTTGTTTCTGGAGTTCTGGTTTCTTTTATGTTGCCTGGTGCTGAATCTCATTCCTCTCTCACTTCTCTGAACCAGCCTTTCCCTGGCGTTATCTTTCTCCTCCCATGTTTTTATGTAAAGGAACCCTCTTTTCTTTCAACAGATGGTCCTCTGCCCCTGGGAAAGAAAAAATGAAAAAGTAAAATGTTCTGAGTATACACAATATGGGAAAATATGCAAATTAATAATCACCCATCACTCGGCTTCATCAAAACCTTCACTTATTGCTATATGTGCTTTCGTTTTTAAAAAAGAAATCAGACTTTGGGGACAGTTGAAATTCCTATGAATCCCTCCTTGATCTCACCCTTTTTTCTGCTTCTCTATAGCGGAGCACACTCATGGTTAGGATTACCATGGCTGGGGGTGTTTTTAGACTTTCACCACACATGTATGTGTCCAGTAGCCTCCCACATCTCCTCTGTTCACGACACCCTGATGGATGGCTCTGCCGTGTTGTTCAGGGCAGCCCAGGCCGAGAGAGATCCCTAAAACTTCCATTTATTAAGTAGTGCGGTCCAAAC
Source organism: Microcebus murinus (assembly GCF_040939455.1). Classification (NCBI taxonomy): domain Eukaryota; kingdom Metazoa; phylum Chordata; class Mammalia; order Primates; family Cheirogaleidae; genus Microcebus; species Microcebus murinus. The sequence goes on along the minus strand of NC_134108.1, from coordinate 14,656,547 downwards.
AGCTGAATGGGTATTTACGCCCTTAAAACTTAGTCGCTGTCTGAGAGCATAATATACAGGAATTCAAAGGAAAAATAATACTTTTTACTATTTTGTTCTTAAATAACTACCATGCGTTAGTAATGAGATGCGTGTCCTTGTTGGGCACTGAACAACTTCTCAACCTTTGTAACCAGTCCACACTCCCCACCTCATTTCCCATTCCATGTCAGTTTTCACGTGGAGTTTGCTTTTTACTGAGGCACCTGCCAAATATTTTGCTTTGCAAATGTATGATGTCATTGAAAGGAATGTGGAGTACTGTTTTTGAAATGGTGGGCACCCTCCAACTAGTAGTATGGTTTGCAGTGTCCAGTGGATGTCAGGTGTTACCGTGTTTCCCTCAAAAATTTTAAATACCGCTTGGCTCCTGGGAGTTCGCTGCCACGCTTCACAGCAACTAAGTGTGTATTTGGGAACCACAGATGTATAGCTCTTTTTTGTATTTTTTATGTGTTTTCAAATTATCTATATGAATAAATGTTACTGTCTACATTGTTGTACAACAAGGGTAAGCACATTTTTCCTGTAAAGGGCAAAATGATAAATATTTTAGGCTTTGTGGGTCATAGAGTCTCTGTTAGAAATATTCAATTTAGAAAGCCGTTGGCACAACATAAATTCATAAACCAGCCAAGGTCCATGAATGAGTGTGGCTGTGTTCTGATAGATTTTATTTATGGACCCTGACATTTGAATTTCATGTAATTGTCATGTGTGATGAAATACTATTCTTCTGCTATCTTTTTCAAATATTTTAAAATTTAAAAATATTTTTTAAAAAACAGCAGGCCATACAGGAGGATGCTGGATTTGTCCTGCTGGTGATAATTTACCAAACCCCACACTATATAACTTGATTGTTCAACTTTACACCTTTGCATGTACTCATGTAGCTGTGATCAAAGAATCCTCATTTTACCTGCAATGTAGTCTTCCTTTGATGAATATAGCATGGATTTTTATAATCTTCATTGATTGTCTTCATTGGCATTTAGATTGTTCTGTTCTGTTTAGATTGTTTCCAATGTTCTTCTGTTATAAATAATACTGCAGGGAACATTCTTGTACATTTTCTGTGATTAAGTGCTAAAGGATTTCTAGAGTCTATGCTTGGGAGTGAGATTTGGGGGATTAAAAGTATGCTTAGTATCAATTCAATAGATAAAGCCAAATTATTTCCCAAAATCGTACCAAGTTATATTACTACCAGCTGTTTGTGAGATTTCTGATTTCTCCACATTCTTCCTGACATCTGTACTGTTAGATTTTTTAGCTTTTAATAATCTATCTGATAGTAGTAAAGTAGTATTTCCTTATAGTTGTGAGGTTAAGCATATTGATGGATGTTTCCAGGCATTTGTGAATTATCTATTTTCTGTTGTGTTATGTATCTTTTTCTCAGTAATTTATAGAAGCCCTTTATATTTTCTGAATATTTGCCAATGTGTGCTATAAATTCTTCCCCACTGTGTGGCTTATCTTTTAAATATGTTTATTGTACCGCTTCTTGTCTGCCCTTTTTCCTTATGATTTCTGCTTTGGGGGATTATAAGCATAATCTCTTATATTGTCTTATAAAATGTTGTCTCTTACGTTGAGGCTTTTAGTCATCTTAGAATTTATGTTTGTATATGGTGTCCCTTTTCGTCAATTCATACAATTTGTAAGCTTTTCTTCCTTGGTGCTTCGAACAGAGATGGTTGTCAGCCCCAGCCCTAAGAGAAGGACCATGAACCTTCCATAGATCCAGATCAGCCGGTTGCACGTTTCTCCCTGTCCAAGGTCCCACGCTGTCCACGGCTGATGCAGGTGGTGGTCAGCTGTTCTTCTAGAAGGAGTTACAGGCACCATCTCTCCCTGACTCTTCCTTGACCTGTTGCTGCTGGGCTTTACTCGGGCAGTGGTACATGATCTTTTGGAGAAGTGAAAGTCTCCGTTCTAACCGCCTTGTATTGATTCTGGTAACTATTACGGTTCAATTCCAAACATTCATTGTAAAACATCCCCTGGAAGTTGGAAAAGCAAGGGTTTAATTTTATGATGAAACTCTACATTTTCTATTTACTTTAATATTTTACAAGATTCTTTGAATTAAATGTCTTTACCTGGCTGGGCGTGGTGGCTCATGCCTGTAATCCGAGCACCCATTTAGATGCCAATATAATGTAGGGGTCATTTTCTGCTATATAATACAGTGAAAATCGAGATAATGGAGATGATTTTCTTTAGGTTGCAGCTTCCAGTCACCTGGGTCTGAGTTGCTCTTTGCCATGTGCTGGCTGTGACCCTGGGTGGGTCACTTACACTCTCCAAAGCTCTGTGTCTCCAGTGGTATCTCAAGGCACGTTCTAGGCATGAAGTATTGCTGGAGAAAGGACGGGCTCTGATACACACTCAGCAGTCACTGGTGCCTGCTACTGTCACCACTTTAGGTGCCAAGGATCTTTACTTGTAAGATAAACCTTCACACACATACCATGTTTCCCCGAGAAATACGACAGGGTCTTATATTTATTTTTCCTCAAGAAGATACCCTAGGGCTTATTTTCAGGGGATGTGTTATTTTTTTAATTACAGTACAACAATCTGCATTTATTCAAATAGAGTTAAGTCGTCTTCTTCTGGAACATCATCATAACTCTCCAAACCCCAAATTCTATCCTGAATTTCTTGGTACTCTATTTCCTTTAGAACCATCGGCCCCAATCTCTCATGTCAAGCAGTAGAGCTCTCATGGGGCAGATGAGAAGGACTCCTCATCTTCTTGACCGCTCGGAGACAAAATGCATGGGTTGTACAGATGCACTGCACAGCCACGCCCATCACTAGGGCTTATTTTCGGGGTAGGGCTTCTGTTTCGCAAACGCTTAGAAATCCTGCTAGGGCTTATTTTATGGGTAGGTCTTACTTTCAGGGAAACATGGCAACTCTTTCAAGTGATGAATATCTGTGTGAGTACACTTTTTAAAGTCGCGTGTGTGTATAAATGAAACCCATAGCGCAATTAGAGTTCTGACGATGGGAAACGCTACAGCTGCTGTGTCCTTCTCGTTGGAACTCATCCAGGACCATTATCCATAGGGGTTATCTGAGAAATCCGAGGGACTCTCATTATTTTAAAAAACCCTCCTTTGGGTTCGGACAATGCTTCTAGACAGCCTGGTTTAAAATGCTTCCTGGTTGCCTGGGAGGAAGCAGGAAGCCAGCAGGCACTGTTAGGCGACATCATTTCAGTGCCTTTCCCCCTCGCTGAGCCTTCCACTACTCTAGAATGCAGAGGAGGGAAGAAATTTAAACATGAAAATTGTTGAGAAGCAATGCAGAGAATCTTCGAGCGGCGTTAAACATTCAAATTAAAAACATATGGTCTTAAATCTAACTGGCATATTTAACATCTCAAATAGACTCTCGGTGCCAAAAGGGACGATAATCAAAACTTTAGGGATTTCACTCCTTATTTGGGAAAGGCCATCACTGCCAGGGGCAGAGAAACCAGAGGCAAATGCTTTTGAAAGTAGAGTAGCTAAGTCACTTAGTATGTGTTACTTTTAACCGACCGTGTGGAGTCTGTGGGTCCATATGTGTAGCACCTGATTATTATTCTAAATGCATTTACTTCCAGGAAAGTGCTAGTCAATAATGCAGAACTTAATTGGGGAGCTTTTATAAATGTGTTTCCTTTACAATCCGTGGTCATCTAAGGGCCCAAATCAAGGACTTTCACTTTAAAAAAAGCTCTAAATTAACTTGCATTGTGATATAACTTAAATTCCAAATCCCAGGAGCTGAAACTGACCTGTATGTGCTATGCTGTAATCAGCTTCCCATGCCAATTGTGTTATTCAGGAAACCAGACAATAGCAAAGCTTTTAATTTTAGTCTTCTTCTTTTCTTGCTACTGAAGTACATAACAAAAAGTTTCAGATTTGCAAAAATAATGTGGTATTTTATTGTGTTAGAATCTTCTCTGGTGTGCTTTTTTATTTTTCTTTCTGTCTTGCTTTTTTTTTAACACCCGTTTTTCTTTTTTAGAGATGGGGTCTTGCTGGATTGCCCAGGCTGGACTTGAACTCTGGGCTCAAGCAATCTCTCACCCCAGCCTCCTCAATAGCTGGGACTCAAGGTGCTTGCCACCATGCCCAGCCTGCCCAGCTCTGCTCAAACTTCGCAGTGTTTTCCATCGCACAGAATAAGCCCAACCTACCCTTCCCCCTGCGTTCCTCTCGTCTCGTCTCCTGCTGCCCTGCCGTCCACTCATTCTGCTTAGCCCCTGGCTCGGCTCCACTGGGCGTTCCCCACCAGGGCCTTTGCACAGTCTCTGTATACTTCTCAAAGCTCCGTCACACTTCGCAGGTTGCTGCCAGCTTCATCCAGGTGTCTGCTTACATATCAGAGACGCCTCCCGCGCACATTCTAGCGGACAGAGCACCCCCACCTCCCTGGCACCCTCGCCCTCTCCGCCGTTGCCTCCACCAGACGTGTGTGTGCAGTTGAGCCCTGTCTGTCTCTCCACTAGAATATGAATCCACTCTAGACTGGCACACTGTCCTTTGGTTCCCTGCTGTATCCCCAGCTTCTAGAACAGTGCTCAGCACTGGGTAAGCCCTGAGTAAATATCTGATGAACCACCCACCAGATCAAAGAACTTGCAAAGGAAGAGAGCAGTAAATAAGTTTTTTACTTCAGAAGTGTCAGAATTATAAACTGGGTGTGGTGGCTCATGCCTGTGATCCTAGCACTCTGGGAGACCAAGGCAGGAGGATCTCATGAGCTCAGGAGTTTCAGACCAACCTGAACAAGAGAGAGACCCCATCTCTACTAAAAATAGAAAAATTAGTCAGGGTGGTGGTGCATGTCTGTAGTCCCAGCTACTCGGAAGGCTGAGGCAGGAGGATTGTTTGACCCCAGGGGTTAGAGGTTGCAGTGACATATGATGATGCCACTGTGCTCTACCCAGAGTGACAGAGCGAGACTCTGTCTCAAAAAAAATGAAAGTATCACAATTATAAACATGGGTTCTAGGGCCAGCCAGGTTCAAATCCTAGCTCTGATCCTTGTCAGTTCTGTGTCTTTGAGCAAGTTATGCAGCCCAGGCATTTATCCTCAAACTCAACAGGCCCAGTGCCCTCTGTATAACAAGCACTTCATTATTCTGAAATGAAACCTATATGTAACATAACCTTCTATATATAACTTCCCAAAACGACATAATGTTAATTGTGATATAAAAGTATTTGTGATAGTATGCTGCATATTTCAGTCTGTATCAATTGGAAGGCATTTCGACTACACTGGAAGATACTGTGAGTGGTTAGCTGCTTGCACCCATGCCGGAAGCAGTGGACAGGCCAGCCACAAATGCAGAAGGATCATGTGTGTTGTTGGCAACTCAAATGTCACTGGTGGTTATTGGCAGTGATGATGCAATTTTTCTGAAAAAGCAAACGATTCTTGGCAAAGTTCCAAAGACAACAAAGTCTAATCTTTCCTCGGTGTTTACTCTTGTGTGCATTCCTTAATAATTCAGTACATATTGATCTCTCGAAAAAACAGTTTGTGTTTTATGTAAGACAGATTGGAGGGAAGGGTTCTAGGTTCCTATAATCCTAAACAGGTTTGCCAACTAAGAGAACGTCTGGTGGGGTGGGATGTGGGGCAGGTCTTTGTGGGACCGTCTTCTGGGTGACAACAAGTCCATCATCCCTGGTGGCTCCCAATTCCCGACCACCAGACATTCCCCCAGGAGTGGTACCCCCTCCACAGGGGTCTGACCACCCTCCCAGGCCCCAGTTCTCTGTCTGCAAAGCCATGAGAAGTAACATGTCCTAACATACAAGGCAGCGTGAGGATGACAGGTATGACTCAGATAAAGTGTATGGTGCAGCTCCAGGCACAGGTAGATCTTTGCTAACAATGAGGAGTTTGTCTCCTTCCTGGAGGACCTGCTACGTGCTGGGCACCCTGCTAGGTGCTTTATATGTGGTGACTCATTTCATTGTTACAACAGCCCATGGGGCAGTTGCCAGAATTAGCCCCATAGTACAGATGAGATAACCGAACAACAGAGCGAGTTAGTAGTTGCCTCAAAGGGAACCAGGTAGTGGGAAGGGAGCAAGGATTTATTTGAACTGAAGCCCTGAGCTCCAGAGCCTTTGCTGGCACCACTGTGCTTTGGCACTGATTCCAGAATATCATCACATAGCCCTGTGCACAGCACATAAACAGGCACCAAGTAAATGTTCGTTGAATGAAAAACGAATAATACACTCCAGGCAACTAAATGACTTATCCACTGGTAAAACTGCCTGAATGGCCACTCGATTTTTATGGTAAACATTGACATAGTTGCCATGTGGCTTTGTTGAAGCAGTAATTAAATAAATTAATTAAAAGCGATTACATTTAAAAAGTTTTGGGAGGACGTTTGGAAGTTTAGGAATATCTAACCTGACCTTGACTGTTACCTTGTGTGCTATAAAAATGCAAATTTATTTTCAAAAAGATAGCCCATCCCTGCTTATGATGTATATATATTCTAAGTAATGTGCTTAGAATGTAGTTCTGCTTGCCATCATATAATGTGGAGTTAAAATGAGACACTTGTCAAAACACTGTCATGCACAGAGCAGTGCTACGGAAGTTAACGTAAAATGATTTTTTTTTTTTTTTTTTTTGAGACAGAGTCTCACTTTTGTTGCCCAGGCTAGAGTGAGTGCCGTGGCGTCAGCCTAGCTCACAGCAACCTCAAACTCCTGGGCTCAAACGATCCTCCTGCCTCAGCCTCCCAAGTAGCTGGGACTACAGGCATGTGCCACCATGCCCGGCTAGTTTTTTGTATATATATTTTTATATATAATTTCTTTCTATTTTTAGTAGAGACGGGGTCTCGCTCAGGATGGTTTCGAACTCCCAACCTCGAGCAATCCGCCCGCCTCGGCCTCCCAGAGTGCTAGGATTACAGGCGTGAGCCACCGCGCCCGGCCCGTAAAATGATTTTAAAATGTGATTCAGAGGTTAAACTTCAGTTTTGAAATTCACAAAATGTATAGGCTTTTTGAGGAATTTTTGAAAAATATCCATTGCATAATGATTTTTAAAATTACATTGTATGAGTGTTACGGCTCTTTTAGAATTGGTCTAGCAGGTTTTCCAGTCCTCACTGGAAGACCCTCTCCCCCCTCCCATGAAAAAAAAAAAAATTGCATCGTGTGACTGCTGTCTTACCTGATCTTGGCTGAGAACATTCAGGCTGAGCATGCTAAAAAGGAGTCAGGCTACCCCTTCCCTATATAAGCTGTACTTTAAAGAATCGCAATTATATGAGGTTGTTTTTAGCAATGTTTGGTATATTTACAATATTTTGCTCTATTTATACAAATAAAACATAATAGATTTTTGAGCAAGGAATTTGGGGAAGTAGCCATTGCTAAAGGAATGTGTGATTTAGTATATCTTTTTGTGGACCTCTTTAGGCTTTTTGGGGTTGGAAAGGGGAGAAGCATAAATTATTAGGACTTTCTAAAAGTCCTAAGCCTCTTGCTAGCTGCAGCCGTAAAAGTATTGTTTTAGCTATTAATGCTTTGATACAAATAATGTCAATAGAAACCTCTCTAAGATTTAAAAGTACTATGTAAATTACAAAGTTCTTGAGTATCCAGTTCAAAATAAAGCAGAGTAAAGAATTAACTTTAGGCCGGGCGCAGTGGCTCACGCCTGTAATCCTAGCACTCTGGGAGGCCGAGGCGGGTGGATTGCTTGAGGTCAGGAGTTCGAAACCATCCTGAGCGAGACCCCGTCTCTACTAAAAATAGAAAGAAATTAATTGACCAACTAAAAATATATATACAAAAAATTAGCCGGGCATGGTGGCACATGCCTGTAGTCCCAGCTACTTGGGAGGCTGAGGCAGGAGGATCGCTTGAGCCCAGGAGTTTGAGGTTGCTGTGAGCTAGGCTGACGCCACGGCACTCACTCTAGCCTGGGCAACAAAAGTGAGACTCTGTCTCAAAAAAAAAAAAAAAAAAAAGAATTAACTTTAGGGATTAAAGAGATAAAGAAAAAAGAATTTAAATGAAATTCAAAAACAGAAACTAACAAACAGCATCCACAGTAAGTATTTAACCTGAAAGGCACACCTAATATATAAGGAACATGGCAGGAATGCTTATCATCACCATTGTTATTCATCATTATTCTGGAAGTCTTAGCCAATGCAATAAAATAAGAACTATAAAAAAAGCATAAATATTGGAAAGGAAGAGATAAGTTTATTATTATTTATATACAGAATGATTGCATAACTAGAAAATTCAAAATGGTCAACTGAAAATATATTTTAAGTAATAAAAGTTTTCATTTGCTAGTTGGATGCAATGTAAATATGTAACAGTCAATAGTTATCCTTTTTTCCAGAACATGATAACAAGGCAAAAGAAAAAAAAAAAAAAAAAAAAATAGTTATCCTTTATATTAACATTAAACAGAAACTGTAATGGACAAAAGTCCTATTTATACATGTCCCCCAAAATATATTAATAAAATGCCTAGAAATAAATTTAATAAGAAATTAGCAGATAGAAAGAAACTATAAACTTTTATTGAACGACAAATAGAAAATCCTGAATAAATAGTAAAACATATAACATATTCTTGAATGGGAATAATCAGTATTTAACTATCACAAGACAGGGTAGTTCACGCCTGTAACCCTAGCACTCTGCAAAATCGAGGTAGAGGATGGCTTGAGGCCAGGAATTCATGACCAGCCTGGGCAGCGTGGGGAGACTCCACATCTATAAAAAATAACAAATTAGCCAGGCCTGGTGGCATGCACCTGTAGTCCCAGCTACTTGGGAGGCTGAGGTGGGAAGATTGTTTCAGCCCAGGAGTTTGAGGTTGCTCTTTGCTATGATAACACCACTACCCACTAACCTGGGCCACAGAGCAAGACCCTATCTCAAAAAAACAAAAACATTCCTCTGTCAAACTAATATAAATTACTACAAAATTACTGTACTATATTGTGCCATGCTGTACTATACTGAACTTACTATAAAAGCGGTGGAGGAAGTTAAATTAGCAAACATTTGTCTAGATTCTACAAGAATAAATTCATGAGGACAGACAAGAAAAAAATTAAAAGAACCGTGATGTATGGATGACTTCCCTAATTCTAGATACCAAAACGGAGTAATGCTGGCACAGTAAAAAGATGGATAGACAGGGAGAACTGATAGCAGAGGAACACCCTAGAGTGTCCCTGAACAGACTTTTCCCATTATATGTAGAAATTAATAATTTGACAGAAGAAGGCATTTTAAATCAGCGGCAAATGGATGGATTACTGATTAAATGATATTGGGACATTTGACTAATAATTTTAAAACATAAACCTTGTCTTGTATCACAATATACTCAGACTAAAGATAGATTAACTTTTATTGTGAAAATTAAAACATAAAGCTTCAAGCAAATAGCAAAATAAAAGTATAGTATTGGTGTGACATCAAAGTTATTGGAAAGCACTGGTAGATAATATATGTGACATGGGAAGACAGTCACAATATATAAAGTAAAAAGTCACATTGCAAAAATCATAATTACAATACATTTCCAAATGTTAAAAAAGTCATGAAATATAAATCTATGCAATGAAAAGATATAGAAGTATATCAAGTGATTTTCTCTCTTTTTTATTTTTATTTTTTGAGGCAGAGTCCTGCTCCATCACCCTGGATAGAGGGCAGTAGCATCATCATAGCTCACTGCAACCTCTAACTGCTAGGCTGAAGCAATCCTCCTGTCTCAGTCTCCCAAGTAGCTGGGACTACAGGCCTACGCCACTACACCCAGCTAATTTTTTCTATTTTTAGTAGAGATGGGTCTCGCTCTTGCTCAGGCTGGTCTAGAACTCCTGGTCGCAAGCAATCCTCCTGCCTTGGCCTCCCAGAGTGCTAGGATTACAGGTGTGATCCTCCACGCCTGGCCTCAAGGATTACTTTTATCTACCTGTGGGGAATGGGGTCACAGTGATTTGCATTTATATTTTCTGTATCATGGCATGCTGAAATTTTTACAGTTACTGTGTGTTAATTTTGTGCCTTTTTTGTAAAGGAAAAATTGACTTGAAACATCCGAGGTGATTTGCCATGGGAAGTAAGGAGAAATGCACTCTTTGCAGAGTGCAAAGAGCAAGTTGATGAAAAGTGCTGGTAGATTCTGGGAATGTTTTAGGGCCTAACATCTGGGGGAGATGAGTTTTAGCATTAGCTGAGGTCATATTTTGGAGGGGAATAAATGCTAATCTGAAATGTTATGCTTTCAATGACCGGTGGGGAGAAATCAACAAGTTGTAAATAGTGGCTCTGGTGACACTGGCCCAAGAAGATGGCAATGAGGCAAGCCCTGGAGAAGGAGTAAGATGCAATCCAAGGAAGAAGGGCAGAGGGGAGAAAGATTCTTGCATTCAAGGAATCATAAATATCTCAGCTGGCTCAGAGATAGGGAGAGCAGATGGACTGGAGTCATAGATTCAGTGTCTTGAGATGTCATGGATCATTTTAAATCTATGAGAACTTCTGAATGGTTTTGCAGAGAGTTACTGTTGCCAGGACTGTGCTTCAAGATGACAGTTCTTTTCAACCCTCCATCAGACAAGTCATTGACCTTACTGAAGTAGATTAAAGGAGGGGTAGGAGAGGACAAAGTGTTCTCTATTAGGGCTTCCTCCCTGAAAGGACCCCCTTGACAGTTAGAGATGTGCACAGTGTACCCCTAGCAGTGCCACTCTTGGGTATATCCATGGGGCTGGAGCTCCAAAATACAGAGTGCAAAAGCAGATTATGGAAGTGTATATGCAGTGTATTACATTTTCAAAACACCCAACACAATACTGTATTCTGTTCATGAATGTGTATGCGGATGTAGCAAAGGTATGAAAATCTATCCTGCATAAGCACCAAGTTCATTGCGGTTGTCATGGTGGGAAAGGGTGGGGTGCTCCACCAGGAAGGGTGCCTAAGAGATCCAGCTCAGCTGTGCTGCTGCTCGAACCCTCTGAAAAAGGAAAGATCTCAGCAATTGTGGCAAAACATTAATGTTTTTAGTTGAGGGGAGAGGAGAAGGAAATAGGGGTCTATAATTTAGGAGAGAGGCTGAGGCCTGAGCCAAGATTGGCAGCTGTGATTAGTATGTGGTCAAGACTTCACCTATTTAGAACTAAATCTGGATGTTAGCAGCCACGTATCGTGAGCCAGGGGCTTTATGTTACTCTCTTGCAGTGGTGGTGGTTTTTATATGTCGCTGTCCACATTCTTGAATTTCCCTTGGGATGCGTGGTAGAGTACATGGCCAGGGTAAATCAGGCTGGTTTGAGCCAGGGTGAGATTCTCTCTGCAAATGAAACTTGGAGATGTGAGCAATGCCACGAGATTTCTAAGTGGTTTCCCATGTGGCCTCCTTTCCAAAGTCGGTAGGGACGGCTTATGCTTTCATCGAAAACTCCTTATTCAGCACTGAAATGTTTGGTTATGTTTTAACGAGTTTTTAAATTTTTTCATGTGTTCAAGTGTTTATGCACACAAACATTCTGAATTTCGAACACCAGCAATCTGAGTGACTTCTTTTGGTTCCCCCCACCTTGTATTGTTTATTCCTTTTTTCTTTGTTTGTCTTATAAAATTTGCATAAATGTTTTGGTTGACTGTAGATTGTTTTTTACTTATTTAGTGGCAGGCACCAATTGCATGACCATAACTTCTAAAAATATTTAAAACAACTATAAAAAATCAGGTTTTTTCTTCCAAAAAACATTTGTTTAGCATATACAGAAAGGAGATAGAATTTAGAGTTAAAACAGTTTTTAAAGACAGATGAATGCAAAATCCTCTGAAATCCTGCTCATATATATCTTGTGCTGCTCCAAACTGACATGTGTACTGGCTCCTGCTGTCTTGATTTAATTCAGTGTCCGGAGCTGGTGACCCTCCCTCTCTCAGTTACCTTCAGTGGCATAGCTTTGGAGTGTCAAGTGAAGAGTGATGGCCACATCTCAGCCTCTGAAAGCTCAGCTCTTTCATAAGCAAAACTTTGAGCAAGCCTCCTATCTCTTCTAAATGAGAAATGTAACCTTGACTTCAGGCCCCAGAGTTCATGTTGTATGAAGAAAGAAAACACTGCACAGTGTTCCAGTAGTGTGCAAACTGAAGTGGGAGAAATGAAAAATGCTCTTATTTCATTTTTCTAAGGAGGCTCTATTTTCACATATAATCAAATAGGATTATCTTCGCCCACAAATAACAGCAACAGTGAGAAAAATGACCAAGCTATAATAGAAGTTTGCTTCTCTCATGTAAGAGAAGTTCAGGGAAGGGACTCTGGGCTCATGTAGAAGCTCCTCGATGTACAGTTGTCTGCAGAGCATGGCGTCCATCACATTGAAGATAAGGCGAGTAGATAGAGAATGCTGTCCTTGTGGGGGACAGCCCCAAACTGCTCCTCAGGACCCTGTCTCAGAAATTTGCAAGCTAGTTAGGCATAATGAAGCCTTGTTTCTAATGCATATCCTTTGCCAATATAATAAATGTAAAAATTAAATATTTCTATGCATTTAGTATTTTCCTATATAATACAATTAATGTTTTTATCAGCTATAAATACTTCACCCAAGGCCGGGCGCGGTGGCTCACACCTGTAATCCCAGCACTCTGGGAGGCTGAGGCGGGCGGATTGCTCGAGGTCAGGAGTTCGAAACCAACCTGAGCAAGAGCGAGACCCCCGTCTCTACTATAAATAGAAAGAAATTAATTGGCCAACTAATATATAGAAAAAATCAGCCGGGCATGGTGGTGTAAGCCTGTTGTCCCAGCTACTCGGGAGGCTGAGGCAGCAGGATCGCTTGAGCCCAGGAGATTGAGGTTGCTGTGAGCTAGGCTGATGCCACGGCACTCACTCTAGCTTGGGCAACAAAGTGAGACTCTGTCTCAAAAAAAAAAAATACTTCACCCAAGTCAGACTCACTTCTGTATGAGGATACAAGATCAGGCTGGGGAGGAAGGGGAGGGGTCAAATGGAGGGTTTGTTCTATTTTTATACTAATGGGAAACATAACAAACCTTAGTCTCAGCTCTTTCTGGGTTTAGAGATGGGGTAGAAGTGGGGCGGGATGACACAAGAATTATTCCTGATTCTTCGTTACTTTTTCCCTATAATATATGTTTACCTGGACGTCTCAAAGACATCATTCCTCTGTCCAAAGAGTAAAGGGATAACCTGAAACATAGATTACAGTGAAAATGGTTAAAAGTGCTTGATTTGTTTTCTTCCTTATATCAAATTTCCCAACAATATACCACTAATAACATATTTCTAATAATATATTAATATATATATTTTTTCTAAACAGAAGTTAATTTGGAAATAAGCCAAAGAACAAAATACGTTTGGCCCTCCTTTCCAAGGCTATTATTTTGACAAATGTAAATTTGTGTGTCCTCACTGGTTCCGTGAAGCGGAATCCCTGCACGATCCCGTGCCGCCGTGCGGGCAGTGCGGTTGTCTCGTGCTAGTGGCTGCATCGGGCACGCTGCAAGGACGTGGGAAAGCAAGATAGTGCAGATTGTTCTTGTTTCCACGCCCAAAAATGGCCCGCCTACGCCAGTGGGGTAGGACACGACAGTTGTTATGGGCTGAATTTGGAGAACTTGATCAAGTGTCAGCTTATTCACATCATCTTCCCTGTCACCATTCTTTTTTTTTTTTTTTTCTATCTATAGCAAGTGCATCTGTCACCATTCTTAATGTCAGCAGCAGCAGCAGCAGCAGAGAAGCCACCTGTCTTGCCTTCAGTGTTGCTAATTCCCTCCTTAGGTGATGACTTCTACTCGGAGCCACTCCGTGGCTTCCCCATCTCTTATGTTTGCAGCCTCTTCTCAAACTCCATGGCTCAGCCGTGGCTCCCGTGGAGCCTGAGGGCCCCAGGGTCCGAGAGCCACCAGCCAGGCTAAGTTAAGCCTCCTTCTGCTCAAGAAGACCTAGTCCCAAGGCCAGCGGATTTCACGAGCTGGGTTGGAGAACCTAAGCAGGGGAGTTTGGGTCTCCCAGTCCAAGGCAGATGTTTGCCCTGCGCACTCACTTTCAGAGGAAGCGGTTTCCTCTGACTATGGAGTCCGGGCAGGCAGGCAGGATCCGAGGGCAGTCCGGGGCAGCTAGCCACCCATTCATCTTTGGAAGATCCTGAACGATGTCCTTCTTTCGTCCTTTCCATCCCTGAATTAGCCTGCTCTCTAGGCACATGGAGAAAGCCAAGAAAACAGCCACCTTGGCTCCCAGCAGCATGGCGAGGGTAGAACACCATCTCAGACTCCTTCCCTAAGGAGCTGAAGTTGATCTGAAGGGGCTCTTTAACCTTCCACAGTGTCACCGGACTCTCACCCACTGTCACTGGTCTAACCCAGGCGTTCTCCTTTTATGTTTTCCTATTTAGCTCTGGGGTCAGTGGAAATGAGTCACAGCATCAGAGAGAGTAACACTATAGATATTTTTCTTCATCTTCGGGTTCTGATTGTGTTTTGTGACCCTAAATATAAACACATACACGGATAACACTCGGATCTTTGCTCTGTGAGAGCTGCCCGTGCTGTTTGTGCCAATATTGAGCGGATTATTCAAGCCAGGCCTGAGTAATCAGTAAATTGATCTGCTTGTTCTCTTCTGGGTCTTTGCAGGAAGAATAAGAGTAAAAATAAAAATAAATGGATCTGCTTGTGAAACACTGGTAGGTCTAGACAGGACCATGAAACTGACAGGTCTGTCTCTTCACTTCTTAGCTAAGGCATCACCTGAGGCAGATTCTAGACCACCGCCTCTGGGATGTCTTAAATGTGATACAGAGCAGGAATTACATTTTATTTCACACCACGTGTGTGCAAAAACGAAATCAAATCTTATGAAACAATACTGCTTTTGCTTAGTTTGTATGATGTATCCTCATATTTTCACCCTATTTTTATTCTTTTTAAATCCTGGTTGCAACTCAGTAAATTGATATAATGGCAAGCATTGGGTCTCTATCATTGGTTTCACGCTTTGTCTATTTGTATTGAGTTAATACATTGACAGTTTTACAACTTTTAAGTTTAAAATATTTTCCTTCTGTCTTAATTTCTTCCATAATGTAAGTTGTCATACCAGGAATGCTGGCACATTGACTTTGTTTTGAGATTCAATGGTCATAGTTTCTCCTGCTCAGTTACATTCCTAGACACAGAAAAAGTTATTGCAACGTTCTTGATACTGTTCTTTCCTGAGAATTTTAAAAATAAAACGTATTTACCTCTTCATGTTTGTACAGATTGAGCATTCCAATCCAAAAATCTGAAATTGGAAATGCTCCAAAATCCAAACCTTTTTGAGCACTGACATGATGCCACAAGAGAGGAAAATTCCATACCTGACCTCATGTCATGGGTCACAGTCAAACTACAGGAAAAACTGTATGCACAAAAGTATTTAAAATATTATATAGGCCGGGCACGGTGGCTCACGCCTGTAATCCTAGCTCTCTGGGAGGCCGAGGTGGGCGGATCGTTTGAGTTCAGGAGTTCGAAACCAACCTGAGCAAGGGCGAGACCCCGTCTCTACTATAAAGAGAAAGAAATTAATTGGCCAACTAATATATATACAAAAAATTAGCTGGGCATGGTGGTGCATGCCTGTAGTCCCAGCTACTCGGGAGGCTGAGGCAGGAGGATCGCTTGAGCCCAGGAGTTTGAGGTTGCTGTGAGCCAGGCTGACGCCACGGCACTCACTCTAGCCTGGGCAACAAAGTGAGACTCTGTCTCAAAAAAAAAAAAAAAAAAAATATTATATAAAATTACTTTAGACCATGTGTATAAGGTGCATATGAAACAAATGAATTTCATGTTTAGACTTGGGTCCCAGCCCTAGGATATCTCATTATGTATATGCAAATATTCCAAAGTCCATAACAATCTAAAACATGTCTTTCTGGTCATGAACATTTCGGATAAGGGATACTCAACCTGTACTTTTTTTTCTTCCTTGGGTTTGTTTTCATAAACCACTCAGTAAAAAATGTTCCATTTCATCTTTCCATTATTTTAGGTTAAGTCATGTTAGTAGCCAAGCCTGTCAGGATTCATTACTGTTTCCAGTTAACTTCCTGGTGTCCAGTTCTCAGGAGGTGCAAGAGAACAGCTCTGCCTCCATGTGGTCATCCGAAATCCCAGGTCTCTAGCCAGGACTGGGCAACGCCACTGCTTGCTGGTCATAGTTATGACAGTGTACAAACTGTTCATACTCCCTGCAAGAACATGGAATTATTTGGGGTTGTTTGGTTTTTGGTTTTTTGTTTTGAGACAAGATCTTGCTCTGT
The DNA here is from genome assembly GCF_040939455.1 of Microcebus murinus. Lineage (NCBI taxonomy): Eukaryota > Metazoa > Chordata > Mammalia > Primates > Cheirogaleidae > Microcebus > Microcebus murinus. The sequence goes on along the minus strand of NC_134108.1, from coordinate 14,640,112 downwards.
TGCCCCATCTAGAGTCCAGTGGCATCATGGTAGTTCACTGCTACCTCAAACTCCTGGGCCCAAGCAATCCTCCTGCCTCAGCATCTGGAGTAGCTGGGATTACAAGTGCACACCATCACGCCTGGCCAATTTTCTATTTTTTGTAGAGATGGGTCTCCTATTGTCCACGTGGGTCATAAACTCTTACCCTCAAGTGATCCTCTCACCTCAGTCCCCCAAAGTGTGTGGAATACAGGTGTGAGCCAGGAGCCACCAAGCCCAGCCCACATGCAACTATTTGAATAATGGATTCATAGATTTAATTCAGTTGGATTTTTATAAGGGAGCTAAAAATAATATTTGTTACATATTATTATTTTAAACATGTGTAATTCGTAATTTTCATCTACATTCCCCCATCCAAATTAAATTTCACTTTGGTCAAAATCATTTCACAAAACAAGATGATTATTGATGGTTCCAAATAATGTGAACCAGTATGTATAACTAATTTACTTTGCGGAGGAAGGAAATTGTAATTCTGACACCAAAGAACATCTAAGTCCATCACTGGTATTTTCAAAGTTTTTATTACCACCAAAAATACGTCCACATGTACTTACTTGTGTCCTCTTTACCTTGCTCCCCTCTCTCCCATTCGCCAAACACGTCACCAATAACTTCCTCACATTGGCTACACACACTCCCAGTCTTCCCCAATACATATGACCCTGGCCACCCCGAAAAGATAAGGAGGAGGAAGGGTACATGCTAATATTAATATGGAGGTTTTTACTGGGTCCTTTTCTGTTAGGTCTACTAATATGTGTCCAGTTGATTCTATATACCCTATGGAAATGTGACCCTGAGACATTCAATAAAATCAAAGAAGGTCATATATTAAATAGATACATCCTAAGGAACTGAAAAGATTTAGTTTTAGTAAACTTTCATGGCTTTAAGAAACTAGAGCCTCAATGTTAATGAGTTCTAAATCAAGCTCATTTTAAAAATGATTAAGATCCTCACTAGCCCACCTTGTGCTCAAGTTCAGAATTCATGCGCCTCTGTGATTTTGAACTCAACTATTCCTGCAGACAGCTGCAATTGAATAGATATGTTTACATAGGGCAGAAAAGGCAGTCCGAAGAGTCTAGATTCTATTTCCTCTAGCACTGTTCAACCTTTCTCCCTCCATGTGCACGTGACCATAAGGGAGAGTGCAGTTTGGAATGGAAAACCCAAGCTAGAGGGTTGTAGGCATCCACTTCCCCACCCAGGGATGGGAGGGCTGGGGCCTGGCCAGAGGAGGCTGGGAGGCCAAGTCTCGGGGTCTGACTGCTCAGGTGGGAAGTGGTGAAATACCTCCCAGGCCCCGAGAAGCTTGCTGGTTCTCTACCTGTGCGACTGTTGCCCACCTGCATGGCCTGGTTCTGCCTGGTGTTGGGTACCAGTAAGTCCACGGGCAACTGGTCCCTAGAGCTTCCTATTTCTGGGGTTTTTCTTTGTTCACCAGAATACTCCCTGCTACTGCACCAGGACTCACCACTGCTGACAAACAATTAACCTAGAACTAGGAGAGGTGATTTGTAATCCCTAAATAAATTGCTCTGAGAGAAAAAACACATTCTGAATTTGGTAAAAGAAAGAACAAAGGAAGGAAGATCATAATGGGGAGAACTCTAGATTCCTGTTGTCTGTTGTCACGGCAGGGCCATATGCAATTAGAAAGCACACCTGGACACACTTATCAGTTCTGGAAAATAATTTAGAGCTTTTTTAGATGCTGAAATATCATTGAAGTATGAGGTCTTAAGATTGTCTTTGCACACAAAACTGACCGAGCAATTCAGCTGGAGAAATGCTGCATGCGCAGTCGATGTATTGACAAGGCAGGATGGAGCAGGGCCTTGGGCAGATAGGCCTTGGTTTTCATCCAAGCTCTTTTAGTCTTTTAGTCTGGCATGTAATAAATTTTTTATATTCTCAGAGCAGTGTCTAGAAAGTACAAGGCTCCTTCATCCTGCTTGAACCACAGCAGGCTGTCTCAACCTTGGCACTGTTGGCATTTTGGGTGGTTATTCTTTGGAAGGGGGTGCGGAGTCCAGCTGCCCTGTGCCGCCCCACTCGAGCCAGTTACAACAACCAAAAATGTCTCCAAACATTGCTAAATGTCCCCGGGGAGCATGGGGGAGGAGAGCGCAGAATTGCCTCCAGTCAAGAAGAACTGAACTATATTTATGATTTGTGATTCCATAGAAATGGGTCCAGTAAATGTACTAAAAGCATGAAAACACCCAGAAGTAAATGTGAAACGGAACTGCATTCAAATTTACCTGCATACAGGTAAATGAACAAAAAGTTGAAAGAACCAAAGGGAATTGAAGAAAAAATGAAAAAGGAAAGGGCAGAAAGATTGTTTTTAATTAGATAGTTATTAGGTACTTAATCTTTCCCGTCTTTGCCATGTTAAAAAGGTGCTGGAGGCTGTTTCCTGACATTCCTATACCTCTTTTAGAATTTATTAAGAACAGCACGTATGATAAGAGATAGATTGCTTATTTAAGATCACTAGGAAAACTTAACATGCAAGTTTTATATGTTGACAATGCCCAGGAAGTACCTAAAAAATGGAGTCTATCTAGAGGCATCTCCTGTCCCCTTGTCACAGGGTGGGTCTTCAGATCACAGGCCCCTGAAGTACTAAGGCACAGAGACACAGCACTCCATAGTGTCCATAGTTATTGGTGACAACTTATTAAATTAGTGCCTGCTTTTGTTATTATAATTACACATCAGCATACCTTTTCCACGCTCTGTTTTCCTTGGCGGCCTGATGTTTGAAAAGAAACAATATAAAAGTGATTCCGTGCAGTATTTCAGAACAGTTTTCAAAGTATAAGAATTTGGCACTTTCTTCTGTTTTCTTGGCACGTATATGATTGCTTAAATGCCAGGCAGAGTAAGAGAGGGTGAGTAATTTTTGAATGAAAATAAGTAAAGAGTGTTCCTAAATACTGTGATGTATGTGTTTACTCAAACGTGCTTTTGAGTAGAAAGCCAAATATAGCAGGGAGAACTCTACACTGGCCATCAAAGAGGACCTGGGACAACACTCTGGGATCCGTGACATTATCTCAGGAAGGCAGTTTTTTTGCCTGGTGCAGAGAAGCTAGCAGGAGCTGAGAGCACCTTATGCCTGCAGTTCCCTCAAACCTGTTGGATTTGATAAGTCCGTATTTTATAGGGCATCCCTATGAAGTGATGACATTAATTTTTTTTTTTTTTTTTTAGTTAGCAGATTGGTGATCACTTTAAAATCCGAGTCCTAATTGGCACTGCAACTTTCTTTGCGTGCAGTAACTTGAGGATATAAAGAATAACTGGAGATATCAAAACCATCTCTCTCCCTCCTTGAAGAATTCCATAGATAACCACCTGCACCTGCCAGTAGTGTTTTATTGTTCTGGTGTTTTTGTGGTTGTCATTGTCATCGTTTAAGTTTTATAAGAGAACTCTTGGTGCCCTCGTGGATCACCATGGAAAGCCAGTGGCCCGGTTTTCCGAGATCTGTTTTCACTATCCATGTGAACCCAGAGCTCTGTTTCCTGTGGACGTTGCTAACAGCCTTTGTCCAAATAGTCCTTTCCTAACTCAGACCCACTGACCCTTTCTGAGCTGGGGTTTTGAAGTTTAAATCAAACCATGCTACAGATTCACTATCCAATAACTTCTATGCTTACACAATAAGAATATCCGTCAGCATTTCCTGTTTTCATTCATGCTGTAAGTTGGACAGCTGTAACAAAAGGGAAAGAGATTGCCAACACAAATAATTGTTGTAGCTTGTGCAAACATTTTATCGCAAGCTTTATTAAATTTGCAGCTTTCAGTAGTCTATATTAACATGCTTTTCAGGAAAGCTAAATCACTAAGTGGACTTACTTTATGATTGAAGAACAAGTTCTGTGTTAAGTTCAACATCGAATAATTCTTTGGCCTGTATCTTTTTAAAAATTTATGAAGAGCAGCAGGTATGAAAAGGGAATAGATTGCCTATTTCAGGTCGCTAGGAAAACTTAACCTACAGGTTTTTTATGTTGGCAATGCCCAACAAGTACCTAAGAAATGGAACCTGCCTGAGGGAGTGTTTTGTACCCTGCTGGCAGGTTTGGTCTTCAGATCAAGGCGCCCTGAGGTGCCAAGGCACAGAGACACAGCCCTCCACAGTGTCCATAGTTATTGGTGACATTTTATTAAATTAGTTCCTACTTTTCTTGTAATTACTGATTACACATCAGCATACCTTTTCCATGCTCTCTGTTTTCCTTGGCAGCCTGACGTTTGAAAACAAACAACATAAAAATGATTCCATGCAGTATTTCAGAACAGTTTTCAAAGTGTGAGAATTTGGCACTTTCCTCTGCTTTCTCCCCAGTATTTGTCTCTATATTTCCTTTGCATTTGGAAGCCACAGGCCCAGGGCCTGTGTTACTGCATCCTGTTTTCTTCTCTCAGCTGAAGTTCTCTTTGTCACTGCTTTTTCTTTGTTTCCCATTTGTCTCCTAAAATGTGAAATTAACCTTAGGTAGCCCATGTAGACATTTGAGATGGTCATAGCTCTTTATCAGACACGACATTTATACCTTTGAGTAAAACCGTTTTGACATTATAAGAAAAAAAGAGAAATGTGATAGGAAGGACTAAAAACAAATTTTTAATTCTATTTTATGTGTCTATCTCATTGGAGTGCGACCTTCACTTGAGATCATCGTTGGCTCCCACGTGTCACTCTGTTAATTCACTTACATGTATGTGCCAGGTGCTGTCAGGGGACCTGGAGACACACAGGTGAATAAGGCATGGTCCCTGCCCTCCTGGTGGGAGGTGCCACACAAGTCTAATTAGGGAGCCGCATGCAGGGACAGGTGAGGGGCTGGAGGGGGAGCGCACCAGTGGGCTGGGAGGACGGGAGGGCAGGAGGAGTGACTAACTCTGAGAGCACCAGGAATGTTCCAGATGGGAGAAGAGGGGTAGAGGTGACGAGCTACATAGTGTGTGCTGGGTCTGCTGAAAGCTTGATCTTGCTAAAGCATGACGTCTGAGGCAGGGAGTGTGAGGAAGATGAAGGCGGGGTGTATGCTTAGGGTTTATATGAGCATGGCCTAGGGTTTTAGTTAAGGCACTTGGATTTTTCCCTCTGGGTAAGAGGGAGCCAGTGCAGATAAGAGAACATGGTGCCCACAAGTGTGGGAAGGGAGAGCAAGCCAGGTTTTTGAAGGGAATTTGAGCCTGCAACTTTTCCAGGGGATTAAATGATTATAAATGAAACGCATCATCGGTATATTTGTGACCAAGCGTTTTGAATCTTGCTCTCGTCTGCTCTGCTTTATTTGGTTTGGAGATACACGATGACGTTCATTCAGTGCCTTCTGTGTGCCTTGCCGTGTTAACCTGTCAAACAGACGAGGTGCTTGCCCTCCCGGATCTCACAGGCTAATGGGGAGCTCAGCGTGTAAACCTGCCTCCAGCTGGAACGAATGTGGACATGACTGGATCAACCCCAATCATATGAAATGTGCGCAACAATCGAACTCCAACTACCGGGCAACGTTCAACAGCTTTTCATGCATAAAAGTCTGGGTACTTGAATCTCACTCCTCGGTGCTATTCGGCCAGAGAACAGGTCTTGCTGGTTGAAGTACTGGCTCCTCCAGGCATGACGGGCGAGTTCCGTTCATCTGGACAAGGTGGCATCTGTCCTGGCTCTGTCCCTTACCTGTGACTCCATTCTTTCCACCTTCCCTCTCCTCCCCTTGCCCTCTGTCCCCCTTCTCCCAGCTTTTTATTTCTCTGCATAGAAAAATTCTCCGTGTCCCTCAGAGCCTGACTCCATTGTCACCTCTCCCCACGTGCCCAGGCAAACGCCACCCCTCCCTGCATGCTGCCCTCTGGTGCTCTGGAGCTGAAGGGCAGGTGGCCTCTGCCCCACCTGGCTGGAGTGCTTGAGGATGGTGACCACAGGAGTGGGCTCCTGCCACTGAGGAACATGCCTGGACGTAGCAGGAATTCGACAACTGCTTAGGAAATAATGTGATTTCTGTGTCCTTTTGGTATGAATGATGCCATCCATTTTTGTGAGCTTTTACTATGCACCCCAAAAAACCCAGTAACTCAGTACTTTACATCTCACTTATTCCTCTCAACAAGTCAAATGAGGACTTTGAGATTCCGGTTAAGTAACTCGCCAGGGTTGCACAGCTAGGAGGGACCCAGGATCCCACCTGTGACCCTAACCCACACGACAGTCCCGTGTGATCCAGTGCGGTGGCCTCGCTGTCCGGGTTTCCCCCTGTGGGAGCCCACTCTCTAATGACTTTGACAAAAGTCAGCTGCATTCTTTTTCCGGGGGCCACTATGCCACCAACATGCCAACGTTAATGCTTGTCTTACCAGGGGTACCGCTGAAATAGGGATTGTTTTTTCTGTAAACAATCTTCTCTGGTTTTGACTACTGATAAACTCAAAAGAATTGACCCAAACACTATATAAAAAGGAATGTCTTTTATAAGGAATATTTTTATTTTGTGCAAAGCATATCAATGGTCATAAAAAACTTTTATATCTTCTGGCTGCATTGCCTCACCCTTGGGAATTTATTCCAAGAACATAATTCAAAAGAGATTGAAGCTCATATGCACAAATATTTTCAATGTAACATTGTTTATATTGGAAACAACCCAAATGTTCAGTCATAGGGGGAACAATTTTGTAAATCTTGGTACATCAACTTAGCAAAATTATAAGCTGCCACTTATAATCGTAAATTGTGAAAGTTTGTCATACAGCAAGAAAACGGATCATTTTGAAGCGAAGGATCAGACTATAAAATTCTACCTGTTCTGTAAAAATTATGTAAACATATTATTATCCTAGTCCATTTGTGTTGCTTACTATAAGGGAGTACCCAAGACTGGATAATTTATAAAGAAGAAAGATTTATTTGGCTCACGGTTCTACATGCTGCACAAAAGCATAGCCCCGGCATCTACTTAAGATGAGGCCTCAGGAAGCTTCTACTCATGATGGAAGGTGAAAAGGAGCCAGTGTGTGCAAAGATCACGAGAAGAGAGATGAGAAGCAAGAGGGAGGGAAGTGACAGGCGTGCGCACTCTCTCTTGCTCGCTCGCTCTCTCTCTCTCTCTCTCTCTCTCTCACACACACACACACACACACAGCATTAATCTATTCACGAGGGATCCACCTGCATTTCAGCATCCAAACTATAGCACCTGCAAAGTACTAAAAGAAAACCAAGGGAATTAGAACAACTGATTGATGTATTTAGAGTTTGCAATTTTCATTTTCATTTCCTTTCATTCTTGTTAAAATGTGTGTATTCAGTGAATGCTAGGGACAAATATCTTCATTTTTATACTTTTAAATGTTTTGATTTCTTAGGAATTGGCGGTAAAAAAAATGCTAGCTGTGCTATAAATTACGGCCTTGTTATATTGTCAGTATATAGGGCATATCTCATAAATATTTTCTTTTTGTTGCATCAGTAGTATTCAGTTTTTAGAGTAATGTGCTCCCCAAATTTAGTGGACATTCATCTTACCTGAGAATCTAGTTAAAATGGTGATTCTGACTCAGTAATTTTTATGGGGGGGCCCAGATTCTACATTCCCAAGAAGCACAGGTAATGGTGATCCTGGTGGTCCATGGGTCATGCCTTGAGTGGTGAGGTCCAAGAGCTCTTCCTTGTGTATCAAGTGTCCCTGACCTAGTATCTGGGACTATCTTGGAAGGCAATGTTTATATTCTCCCTGCTATTTCCATGCTTGCTACTATAATGGTTCTAGCAATTGGAGGGGATCCGCATAGAATTGAGTATTTTCTCTGATTCTGGAAAAAAGGAGCTGCCTTGTATCAGGTCTGAGGATCAACATTTTTACAGCACTCAACTAACTTGAATTTTGTCAACCAGCAGAAGTGATAAGGTGGCACTAAAATAAATTATTCCAAGTATAAAGAGTAAGAAAGGATCTTTTGTTGTAATCGTGTTTTCGTTGTCCTTTGATACAATTTGGAACCTGATTACAAAGTTGAAAATCCCATCTGTATTATGAAAAGCTTCTTTCTGAGTTACAATGCTAGAAGAAAAATCTTGGAAGAATCCTTTAGAGCGGATGGTGTGAAGCAGAGTAGAAAGCCATCTTTCTAGGGTATATAATGGAGTAGAACGTTTGTCTATGAAGATGGAAAAATCCGTTTACCTTTGCAGAGGTAAACAAAATGAATTTAAGCTATTCTTTGAGCTTGAATCGTAACAATGATTGCCAAAACCTACATTTGTTTTCAGAAGATCATAGCACCATCTTGCTTTCTTGCTTTTCCATCTTGCTTTCTCCCCACAGTGACTGAAGCTGGCTTTGGTGCTGACATCGGAATGGAGAAATTCTTCAACATCAAGTGCCGAGCTTCTGGCTTGGTGCCCAACGTGGTTGTGTTGGTGGCAACGGTGCGAGCTCTGAAGATGCACGGAGGTGGGCCAAGTGTAAGTGCCCACGCTAACTTCCTAAGAAAAATTTTTTTAGTTAAGATAAAAGAGAATTTTGCATTGGAAACATTCCTGCCTGCTGAATGGCTGTGGTTTTCTAGAATGTCTTCTTGCTAAAACCTTTTTGTACAAATTGCCACCATAGGGCACCTTGAGTTTAGTTCAAGTAAACAGTAACACCCAGTTATTTCTAAGCAGTATTTTGGAAAGGAGCACAATGTAACCACTTTGTAGTCTTAAAATTCACATCCCATACCTCAGCCAAGGTTGTATAACCACATGGTATGGGAGGATAGGAGCTCTTGTTCCTGAACGGAGAACATGAGGATTAGAGTGATCTCTTTGATGACCAAGGTTTTTCAATGTTTGTACAGATAGTTTTTTGCTTCACTGATGCTGCAACGCATCAGATTCCATCTAAAACTATTTTCCTTCTCTTTCTGTTTTTTATGATTTCACCCCATAACTGTTAAAATGTTGCATCGTTTCTAAGAGAGCTTTGCTTGGAAAATACAAATTCTATTTTAACATTTTAAAAAGACTTTTGATATTTACTCATCTTAATATGTATAGAAATTACAGATATCATTAAGGGAATGTGTTTTTTTTTTTCCATAGGAAAAATCTGTGTAGTGTTTACTTTTTTTTGTATCATTTTTAGGAATTTCTAAGTGGAGAATATGAAATTTTATACTTACTATACTTATGATTAAAATTTCTTTATCATGATAATACTCATATATGAGACAAACTGCCAGGTTTGATCTCTTAATTAGTGTACTGTACTGTGTACACAAAGATCGTATAATCAATGCTTATTATGTAGTAAAAACAAACAACAGGTTTGGCATCATGTATGCAACATTATTTGATCATCTTAGGAGTTTGTTGTCCTGGGAGAGGCAGACCTATTTTTTATACCATTTTGTAATGAGGAAGCTGAGGTTTGATGGGTTTAGGGAATGTGGGCAGTGTTGCTAGGCCAGCAGAGAGCCAGTTTGAAGCCAACGACTTCATATCCAAATCCCCACCCTCTGTCCACCATGCACAGCTGAATGTTAATGAGGGGTAAAAATGTTCTAAATCCCAGATCTACTTGTAATATGAGACACTTAACCACTTCATTTTTGCCTGAAGCTTCATCATCATTTCAAATGCAAGACTCTGATAAAATAAATAAGAATCAGAAAGTAGAAAATCCTAAAGAATTCTGGTTTTCCTCAAAACACCAGTTGTTGCTACAGTCACTCTGGACTTTTAGACTTTGAATCTGTATACATACCAACTTCCATTTCCAAAAAAATTTTTCTACCTATGTAAGATGCATTTGAAATCTCCCTGCCTGTCTTACCACCCTGATAATTATAAAATCGAACCTTTTTTTTTTTAATTTTTAAATTTAAAAAATTTTTTTGATTATTATGGGGCACACAATAGTTGTTTATCTTTATCGGGTACGTGCGATGTTCTGTTGCCAGCAGACAATGTGAATTAATCAAATCAGGGTAATTGGGGTATCCATCACTTCAGGCATTTATCATTTCTTTGTGTTAGGAACATTCCAATTCCACTCTATTTTTAATTGTTTTAAAGGCCATACACCCTTGGGAAAAAGCAAAGTACTTTTTAATACTGGGCAGGGCTGTGTGATTGTCTAGTCTGGCTCAGTCTTTATAAACAGAACATCTCCGAGGTACAAAGAGATTCCACAGCTTGTGTAATGTCACACGTCTATTTTGGGGGATTGAGCAGACCTAAAATCAAGGCCGCTTGACTTCCAGTCCAGTGTTTTTCCAGACTCTGGTCTCTGTCCTGTAAAAATTCTCCACCTTTTATATGTACTCCTGTTTCATCTTAATGTATGTGCTCTGTTTTACAGGGGTAGCATTTTCCTTCCACATTAATCCGTTGTGCCTCTTCCATTCCGACTTAAAGTCCTGGTTCTATGCCAGTGAGGATGGGCAGAGGCTTAGGTTGCACAGGTGTGGGTGGAGGGCAATAGAAACGGGGACTGGGATCAGCAGCCCCAAAAGCTAAGCATCCCTCTCCTGGGTTCCAGGAGGACCTTCCGCCTCATTGTTTTGGGGGTGTCTGGTCGTGCATCTCCCTACTTAATTCCCAGTTCCTTCAGATTAAGGGCTGTTTCTTATTAATTGGTATGTCCCTAGTGCTTGGCATAGTCTGTTATCCAGAAAATGTTTTCAATAATTGCATAATAAATGAACTTTCATCTCCTTAATCCTACATTTCATGTTGCTCGTCTCAGCATCATTCCTCACTTGGAATGACTCTGTGGTAATGTTTTTGATCCATTATAATTTTTTTTTCTACAGGGTCTGTGCTCAGATCCACTTCCTTTTGATACCATTGCACAAATAACCATCGCTGCCTCTCGTGTTTACTCAGCTAGTTTTTTCCCATCATTTGTGCAGTGGAAAATCCTGTGGGTCTTGAACTGGCCTGTTTCAGCCTCAATTATTTTAAATTCGTATCCTGGCCCTCACTGTGCTCACCATTCTTGGTGTAATACAAGAAGTAATGCTTTTATTAGTTATACTTTTAGGAGCCACATATTCCTTTCATAATTCGTTCTTTAAACCTGTTGTGTTAATCACTGGAGAAGCAGTAGTCCAGTTTCTGCCCAAAGGCAGTCTGTTGGAGAATTTGCCCTCGCTTTGGGGAGGCCACTCTTTTTGTTGAACTGTATTCAAAAAAGCCTTCAACTGCTGGGTTGAGACCCACCCACATTGTAGCGGACAACCTACTTTACTCAAGTCCACTGATTCACATATTAATCTCATCCAACACCAGCCTTATGGAAACACCCAGAATAATGTGTGACCAACTATCGGCCACCCTGTGGCCCAGCCGAGTTGACATATAAAACTTACCAACACACCCATTATTACTGAATTTGGGGGTGTGGTGCCATGACCAGATCTAATTTCATGTTTTTTCTACATGAATAACCAATAGGTACAATGCTATTTATTGAAATAGTCCCTCTTTTTTTCCTGATCTTCAGGCCCACTGTGTGGTAAATCCATTCCCCTTGCATGTATAGGGAAATGTCTCTTTCTGGGATCTTGCTTCAGTGGCTCTAGCCTATTTCTTTATAACTGTGTCTCTGCTACACTGGTAGCTTACAGCAGCGGTCCCCAACACTTTCGGCACCCGGGACTGGTTTAGAGGGGGCCGTGGGGAGGCAGAGCTCAGGATGCGAGCAATAGAGAGCGGCTGTAAATACAGATGAAGCTTTGCTCACCCATCTGCTGCTCACCTGCTGAGTGGCCTGGTTCCTACCAGGCCACGGACTGGTACCAGTACTGGTCTGAGGCCCAGGGGTTGGAGACCGCAGCCTTATAGGACAAGGTTACTCTTATCTATTTCTATATATGGCTTAGAGTTTATTCCATAAAGGGCTAGTATATCTTTTTATAGATTTGTTTCTGTGTACTTTATATTTTTAATAATGTAACAGGCTAGTTCTACTCTTGTATATTGCTTTTACATCCAGTGACCTAAGTTCTTATATTAACTGTACTAATTTAGCTATAGATACTTTGGGGGATTCTATGTGGGCAGTCATATGTGAAAATAATGACACTGGTGTTGCTTCCTTTCCAATCTTTATACTTTTTTTCTTGTCACTGACCAGGTCTTCCTAGTTGCAATGCAATGTTGCATACAGGTGGTGATAATAGGCATTCTTTTCTTATTCCTGATCTTAAATGAAACGCTTTTAATATAGTTCATCACTAAATATGACGTTTGCTGTAGAATTTTTTTGTTGTTGTTGCTTTTTTTTTTTTTTTACTTTTTTTGCTGTAGAATTTTTAATGTCTTCTTGAAATCAGATTAAGAAAATTGACTTCTATACCTAATTTGGCAAGTTATACTGAATGGATATTGAATTTTTTTCATCTATTAAGATGATGATATGGTTTTTCTCTGTAATTATTAATGTTGCAAATTATATTATTACTTAACTTCCAAATAATAAATGAACCTTACATTCCTAAAATGAATTTAACTTGGGCATATATTATCTTTTTTATGAATAAGTAGATTTTGCTAATTGGTTTCCTAATGTTTAAAGTAGGGTATTTGCATATATATGAGTGATATTTGTTAACCATATAAAATAAATTGGAAAGGATTTGTTTTCCTTTTTATATACTCTATAAGGGTTTGTGTTAACAGTGGAATAATTTGTTTGTTCAAAGTTGGATAGAATTCACTTGTAAACCTGTCTCGGCCTGTTGCTTATTGGTGAGGGATAGATTTTTTAACTGCAAATCTAATTATTTATTTATATTCATTTATTTTTTTTGAGAGAGAGTCTTACTCTGTTGCCCGTACTAGAGTGTCATGGTGTCAGCCTAGCTCACAGCAACCTCAAACTCCTGGGCTCAAGCAATCCTTCTACGTCAGCCTCCCGAGTAGCTGGGACTACAGGCATGCGCCACCATGCATGGCTAATTTTTTTTTCTATATATTTTTAGTTAGCCAATTAATTTCTTTCTAGTTTTAGTAGAAAGGGGGTCTCACTCTTGCTCAGGCTGATCTCAAACTCCTGACCTTGAGTGATCCTCCCGCCTCAGCCTCCCAGAGTGCTAGAATTATAGGCATGAGCCACTGTGCCTGGCCCAAATCTAATTTTTTAATAACAGGAGGACTGTTTAGGTTTTCTACTTTTTCTTAAATGAGTTTTAATGAAAGTTATACCTCTGCAAATTTCTCTATTTTATCTGTCTTTAAATGTATTGGTACAAAGTTGTTATAGTAACCTACTAGTTCTGTGTACAGCTTATGTAATCTTTTTCATTCCTTTTTTTCTAAAATCTTACTAGAATCTTTGTTAGTCTTTTAAAGAACCAACTTCTGGCTTTGTTGATCCTCTCCACTTTTGGGCATCTGCTTATAACTTATTCTTCCTGCTTTCGTTTAATTCTTCGATTCTGTAGTATTCTGCACACAAGCATGTAATCTCAGTAATGCTTAAACTTTTTTTTAATTTAGCATTTTTATTGTTCTAGTTGAAGTTCACTCACTTTTTTTCTACACTATTTCTGGAAATACCCACCTGAAAACACTTTATTGTGTTCCTGTGCACTAATAAAAAGCAATTCTTTCACATAGGTCACTTCTTTTCAAAAGATTTCTATATTCTCAAGGCCTTTTCCACTGAGAATAGAGAAAACTCATCATGTCCTATGTGAATCTAAATGTTCTCTAGTGTTTTTCTCCTGAATCAGTAGCCCGCTGTAGACAAAAGCAATGTGGAATTGTGGAAAGGCACCACATTGGGTTTCCAGAACCCTATTATATTCACGTCCCCATTCTGCCTCTCATTTCCGTTGTCATCTTGTCTTCCCCCAGACTCAGTTACCTCATCTTCCACCATTCATAGGGGGTTAATGAGAAACCAGACCAAAAAAAAAAAAGAAAGAAATGACTTTGAAATGATTTAGCATTGATTTGGAATGATGATGCTTTCTGTATAAATCAGGTATTAAACATATGGTTAGTTCCATTTTATGTTATGAAAGTTCTCAACGTTGGCTCAAATTCGAATCATCTGTGGAGTTTTTAAATATTATTCACCCTGGGTCCCAATTCCAGAAATTCTGGTTTCATTGCTCCGGGTGGAGCCCAGGCGTCAATGTTTTTAAAAAGCGTCCCACAAGTTTTTATGTTTAGCCAGTGCTGCCAGCTACTGGTTTAATAGCTCAAAATGTAGGACTACCTTTCCAGAAAGTGACCATGATTTGGGGTTTCCTTGTGGTTTTTTTCCCCCCAGATCTTTATCAGAGTAAGCATTTTTATGTAATTATTCTTAACTTTTGTCATTTTTTTATTTCAGGTAACTCCTGGTGTCCCTCTTAAAAAGGAATATACAGAGGAGGTAAGAAGAGACACTTTACATGAAGAGTCATTTGACTCCGGTCAATCTTTGGTTTGCAGTTGACAATCAGCGTATGCTCTGTCCACTAATGCCTTTCTCTTAGAAAAATGCTTTTCAGGCTGGGCGCGGTGGCTCACACCTGTAATCCTAGCTCTCTGGGAGGCCGAGGCGGGCGGATTGCTCGAGGTCAGGAGTTCAAAACCAGCCTGAGCAAGAGCAAGACCCCGTCTCTACTATAAATAGAAGGAAATTAATTGGCCAACTGATATATATATATATCTATCTATATAAAATTAGCCGGGCATGGTGGCACATGCCTGTAGTCCCAGCTACTCCCGAGGCTGAGGCAGCAGGATTACTCGAGCCCAGGAGTTTGAGGTTAATGTGAGCTAGGCTGACGCCACGGCACTCACTCTAGCCTGGACAACAAAGTGAGACTCTGTCTCCAAAAAAAAAAAAAATGCTTTTCTAAGAATCCAAGAAGATATGGGTGAGGTGGTGGGATAAAATCCCTCCAGTTAACTCTCAAGCACCTGTCAGAGCAGTAGCCCAAGGTCTCCAAGACAGAAAAAAATATGAAACGTATAGCCATAGATTCTCTTGGAGGCTGTACAGTTGGCTTTATGACTTACACAACGACTGGACTCATTGCTGTGGATAGGCTTTGATTTACTGGCAGCAGTACCGCTCGGCTCCCACAGGTGGCGCCAGGGATTTGAGCCTGGAATGGAGCCTGCTGCCCGCCACCCTGCAGCGTGGGCACCTGGCTTAGGTCCTAGCAGCTGAGGAAGCTGCTGGGCTCAAGACCCAAATAGGCCATTGGACCCAGAATACTTTTAGAAATTACTTTGAAAACAAACTTCCTCGTTCTACAACCATTTTTATTGGAGGAAAAAGTGAGAAAAGATGTCAGCAACAACACCTGGCGAAGTGGTGCTACTGGTTTAGTTCAGCAGGTTTGGGGGAGGTAACATCCAGGGCTATACTTTTTATGTTTTTTGGATTTTTTCTCTTTTAACAGAATATACAGCTGGTGGCAGACGGCTGCTGTAACCTCCAGAAGCAGATTCAGATCGCTCAGCTCTTCGGGGTCCCCGTTGTGGTGGCTGTGAACGTCTTCAAGTGAGTCAAGCCTCCTACTCCAAATGTGGTTGCATATCACTGGGCCACCCTGGGAACTCTTTGTGCATTGAGGGTATATGGTCTTTCTCTGCTTCATCTAAAAGTATACAGAAATGCTCAGCCCTTTCTGTTTGTTTGTTTGGTTTGGTTTCACTTTAGCAGATGTGTTCTCTGAATGTTATTAGGGAAGTGAAATCTATATCGTGAATTGCCATTTCCTTGGCTGCTTCTTTTTTTTTTTTTTTTTTTTTAATTCCACCCAGCATTTTCTGTCTCAAAGACCAAATGATCAAAGGGATATGTTATGGAATTTTCTCGATAAAACCCTCGACAACTTGAAATATTTGAGTCGTGTTGGAGAGGATTTTTTTTTCCATGCTTTTCTTTAAGTCTGATTTATTTAAACACGATGTGACCACTTTTGATGTTTCAAATGTATTCAGTGTTAGGGAGCAAAGTTCTGTATAAACAGTTAGTCTTTCTTTAAAAACATCACTAAACGGAGACAGATGTACAACCACAAATATTTTCATCACCAGGACCGACACCCGGGCGGAGATTGACTTGGTGTGTGAGCTCGCGAAGCGGGCTGGTGCCTTTGATGCCGTCCCCTGCTATCACTGGTCGGTTGGTGGCAGAGGCTCGGTGGACTTGGCTCAGGCTGTGAGAGAGGCTGCAAGTAAGAGAAGTCGCTTCCAGTTTCTGTACGATGTCCAGGTAAGATCCAGCGACAATAGCCACAACAACAAGGGCTCACATTTCTTGCCCCTTAACATGGGCTGTCCCATTCCTTTGTCTTGGCAACTCTGCAGATAAGGCAACTAAAGATGAAAGAGGTTATCTCAGCTGCTAGCCCCAAACCATATGCTCTACCCTCTTGCACAGGCTGATCTCGAACTCCTGACCTCAAGCAATCCTTCCACTTCGGTCTCCGAGAATGCTAGGATTACAGGCATGAGCCACAGCGCCCGGCCCAAACCTTATGCTCTTGAAGATTATACTCTGCTTCCAAACAGCAGGTCCACATGCGGGGATGCTTTGAAGAACAGGGTTCAGCTGCTAACACTTTCAGCAGTTGTCCATGAACAAGACCTTCAAATAATCCCATACATAAGGCTTGTGAAATCGTGGGAGGTATTTTCCTTGGCTGTTTCTGCTGTGGTTCTTTCTCCTCGTTCTGGTTTCCTTGAGCTACGTCTCATATGTATATATATTTCTCATTATTATAAACTATACATAATCTACAATGTGCCATCTTAACCATTTTTTAAGTGCACAGTTCAATAGTAATAGATTCACATTATTATGCAACCAATCTCTAGAACTCTTCGCATCTTGCAACACTGAAACTGTACCCACTGAAAAACAACTTCCCATTCCTTTCTCCCAACAGCAGCCACCATTCTACTTTCTGTTACTGTGAGTTTGATGAATCTTCGTGTCTCATATACGTGGAATCATACAGTATTACTCTTTTTGTGACTGGCTCATTTCACTTGGCATAATAGTCACCAATGTTGTAGCATGGGTCAGAATTTCCTTTTTAAGGCTGAGTAATATTCCATTGTATGGATGCACCACATTGTGTTCATCTATTCATGTGGTGACAGACGCTTGGGCCGTTCCCACCTCTTGGCTACTGTTTGTAACGTAGGTGCAAACGTCTCTTCAAGACCACATTTTCAGTTCTTTTAGACATATACCCAGAAGTGTATTGCTGGCTTATCTAATATATTTTTAAACACATTGAGACAGAAAATCTGAGTTTCCCTGAGTTTAAGTGTCCTACTGGCAGTTATCCTGGCATCCTCTTGTCACCTCCGTTCTGAACCCTGTGGCTTCAGGGGTGGCTGCCGGACTTGTCCTCACAGAGTTCGTGTTGGCCAGAGGCCTCAGCCTTCACGCTGACGGCTCTTCTCCCATTGCTCCAGCCTGTCTCAGGTGTCACAGGCAGTGGCTTCACTCCTCGTTCTTGTTCAAATGACATAAGTCAGTAGCACAAGTGAAGAAGGAAAAAAGTAAGCAAGGAGTGAGCTTAGCAGCATTTTCAGGAAGTCTAGGGCATGGCAGCAAGAGCACAAGGCTGGCGTGTTAGGTAGGCCCCCCCCTGAGGAGGTTTTGGGGTGCCAGGTATGTGGGCACTTTGTACCCGTTCACCTCCTTAGTCCTGACATCCCTGTTGGGTAGGAGCTGGTGATTTCCTCCCACTTTGCAGATAAGCAAACTAAAGCACAGAGGGATTAAGTGACCTGCCCAGTGTCCCACAGCTGTGAAGTGGCAGAACTCGGGGTAGAAAGGCCTGGAACAGTTGAGGCCGTCTTCCTGCCCTGCTCATCAGAGCTCAGTGCTGTGCTCAAACGTGTTGGGGGGCGTGGGGGGACACAGCTAAAGGAGGCAGTGACTAAGTGACCACCCGAAGAGGCAGGGGGACAGAGACAGAACAGGCACAGAATTACGCCTAATGAGGGACATTGTTGGCATTCATTTAGTGTTTGTGGAAGGACGTAAGGATTGAATGCGGATGGCTAGCTCAGAAAAGTTTTGTCATGCTGAAGGGTGGTTTTATGAATGAGGGACTGAAATATTCTGGCTTACAGAGGTGGTCGTGATCAACTCGGGGGAAGATTTGGAGTCAGCATAAGGAAAAATGTGCTAATTGGAAGCTGTGAGTCTCCCGATGCTGAGATGATAAACATAACGTAGATGTAGCCCTGCCCTGGGCAAGTGAGAGCGGTTGAAGCCAACTCGGGATGGCGGGTGGCCAAGGTGACCCCAACCTGTTCCTTGGTCCTGGCTAAGGCTCGCCAGGGTATCTACAACGCCTGGCACAGCCCAGGGCTGTCCTACACAAAGCACTGTGAGGAAACCCCCCCCCATGTCCTGCTGTGAGCGCCTTAGACCATTGTGCCATCTGATCACCCACCACCCCACTCTCAGTGGCAAAGGCAGTTTTTTAATGAATGATTTCACAAAGTGTCTCTTTTCATGGAAAACATCCCTGGTGAAAGGAAGGTCAGCAAACAAAAGAAATGTTCCTGAGTTACACTGTCTCGGACATGCACTAACCCTAAGATGAACCCTTTCCACTGATGTTTTAATTATTTTTTTTTTCTGAATTCCCGTTCTTCATGGAGATAATGCTACTAAAATGTCTGCTCTCCTGTGAAAGGGAAAAAATTTATAATAGTGTGGTCTACAGACTTATATTTAATAGGCAGCCTCAAGGCCAGGATTCTTGCTTCCTTTGCCAACACACTTCTCCCTTTTCTTAGGACACAGAAATTCAATTCGAGCTGCATAATTGTTTGTTAGATAATCAGCATCTCAGCCTATTGCAACATGACAGTTTATGAAAAGAGCTGTTGCTGCCTCTGGCTCCCTTTGTCCTGTCTCCCTAATAGCTGCGTTCCTCACACTGGCAAGAAGATTAGATAGTGTAAGACCATTTACAATCTTGTCTTGTGACCATATAGAAATCTGAATTTGTTGATGCAGTCAGTAATAGAGCACAAATTTTTCACCCCCCCTCCACCCCCCGATTTCTTGCATTATTCGGGGCTGGTAAAATTTATGGATTAAGTAATGGTTTTCTGGAAGCCCTTTTTTCCCTTCCCCTCCCCCACCCACACTACTAACCCTTTGGTGCTGGACAGCTAGGTAGTTGTGGGATTGCTCTACAGGAAAAAGAAGGTAGAAATGTTTTTGGATAAGTCACTCTCCTCCCTTTGCTTTTCGGTATGAACTTTATTTCCGCGTGCCATTTTTAACTCCCCTGAAATGGATTCAGTACGAGCTGATGGCATCTTATTTGCTGCTCTACCCCCACCCCAGTCTTGTGTCATGGAAGAAAGACACCCGAGATCATTTAGGGAAATGGGACATAGTGTTGGAGCCTGGGGTGTGTCTGCTTTTGTGTCAGAAGTAGAAATGGTCTCAGGACCCCGCAGGAAGGAGGGACAGCTAGAGAGACGTGGGAACACCTGTGCCTCACACGCCGTGAGGCCGGACAGCGCCGTGTGCGTGCTAGGCCGTGTGATGACAGGCCGGCGTCTAAGGCAAGAAGCGATATTTGTATCTTCATCCCTGACTTGGGAGTCTCTGCTGAACTTCATAAGAAACTGAGTTAGCGCTCAGCCACCGTCATCTAGAGAACAATTGCACATCTCTTTTTGCCAGAGTAGCTTCTACTTAAAGAGCAGTCAACCTCTGATTATGGAACCACAGGCAGCGGCTAATTAATTCAGAATAATAATTCAAAAAATATGACATAAGACGTAATGGTGTGATTGCTCCGAATTGTATCTGTGCAGCTGACTGGTGCAATGTCCACCTATCTGCACGCACATAGGGAAATAGAAAAGCCACTGCGTGCACACCTTGCCAGCTGGGAAACCGGCTTCCACACATTCTTTCAGGCCTCAGCAAATCCCATCTGCTACGTGGGCTCAGCTCTGCGTAATGGACACGAAGGGGACAGCCTTGCTTCACAGCAAATGGACACTTGCTAGGAGACGGACTTACTACATGTCATTAAAAGGCTAACGCTTTGGGCTCATGCAGAATGTAGTTGAAATCCTGCCTAGTCCTTCTGGGTTGGCTATAAACATGGGCAAAGTAGCTAATCTCCCTGAGCCTGCACTTCCTCCTCTGCGCAGTGGCGTCCGACATGCACACCAAGTTCACCAAACTGCAGCGGGGACAAAATGACATGCCTTGGAGTAGAATGCCACAGCCCAGGAAGCAGGCAGGCGCTGCCGGCTCCTCCTTGGCCCTGCGCTCTGCAGGAAGAAAGCGGGCCTCCTGACTTCACCCGCAACAATTCTCTAGGAAGTCAAGGTCACCCTGTCAAACTCTAGGGTCGGTTTCTTTTTCACATGGGTTAAAATCAGGGATTAGAAGCCAGGGCTCCTAGTGCAGCAAGAAAGGAAGGCACCACTCAAGGTTAAACCAAGGCGTCTGGCATTCTTCCTTCTCCGTGAGAAGTGGGAGCCTTTAGTGCTATCACAGAAAGTCGGTCACCTTTGCAAAGAAGTAGGCATGGCACCGAAAGTGAGCTTGAAAGCCAGTCTGAGTGTCGTTTGTTGAATCAGGAGTTAAGGTTGAAAATCATCTGTATATCCTTCCTCTATCCTTACAAACATTTTGAGGTGTAACCTTGACAGCAAGACAGAACGGTGTTTGTTTTTATTAAAAGATCTTTCCTGTTCCTTGCGTGAAGCCGTTCTCTTGATCACAGTGGGGGCTGGAGGAAGGAAGACCGAAGCACGCCACGAGGTCTCAGCCCAGGGCCACCGGCGGCCACACTGGTCTCTGAACTTGCATGTCACTGCCCCCATGGGTAGGAGCATCTTTTCCCCTGCTGGGCTTACAGGCTGTGTTCCTCATTGATGTTATCTGGTGGGTTATGGAGAAATTATTTCATATTTCTTCTTTTTTAATTTATTTTTCCTTTCTTGTTTATTTATTTTTGAGACAGGGTCTCACTCTGTCACCCCGGCTAGAGTGCAGTGATGTCATCGTAGCTCACTGCAAACTCAAACTCCTGGGCTCCAGCAAAGCGATTCTTCCGCCTCTGCTAAGAGTACTAGAATTACAGTGCCATGCCCCGCCTCTTATTTCTTAAACATTCAGACTTTGAGCACATGCCCGTTATTGGTGGGGTTTTGAGAATTACCCTTTAATTGGACTTAGAGGATTTGCAACCACAGCCTCAAAAATTAAATAAATAAATAAAAATGCATATGTATATATTTGTATCTATGTATGCATAGTGGGGTTTATATATATATATATATATATTATAAAAATATATAAAACATAAAATTTCCCCCTTAAGCATTTTTAAATATTCAGTTCTGTGGCATTAAGTACATTCACATTGTATGTATGGAGTTTAAGAGTTTTAAAATTTAAAATATTTATGCACATCTCTATACATCTTTTGTATTTCACAGTAATTGAAAAAATGCAATCTAAGGAGAAAGGGTGTCCCTTCGTTTTGTTCTTGTCCCTAGAGGACTGTCTCCCCCCTTGGGGCCTTTGACCTCCCCAGGTACTCCTCACCCCTCATGGTCCGGAAACCCCGCCCTCCCCACCACCCTTGCTACAAGCACTGAGCGCTGGGCCACCAGGACTGCCTTCACCAACCATTTGCCTTTCCTCTTCCCGTGCATTGGAATGTGTGGTGTGTTCTATGGGAAGCTGCCCCTTAAGTTTTCCAGTCCGTTAAGAATCTCATTCGTAGATCTGTTTCTGTCCCCATACTCTTTAATATTCTGCCGTCTTATTTATGATTGAGCTGCGTCTAAAGAGCTTTGATCATCCAACCTGAACTGTTTCCACCAGCCCCTCATAGGCCTCTTCTCCCCAGGATTCAACTCTGAACTCCCAGATCCTCTGCTGCTTCCCCAAACACGCCTCAGATCTGTGTCGAATCTAGATTCCTCTCCGACACTGGCTGCCAGGATCTCTGTGGTGTCTGTTCTTGCCTGCAATATATAACATTCCTCCCCAGCATACCTTGTGCCTCATTCATCTGTGTTAGATAGTCTCAAGAGATCTGCACCTATGGTTAGTTCCAGCCCAACTTGCTCAAAAGCATCCTGTGTGATTCTGGCAGAGCATGCCCCATCCTTTGTACATGTCACCAGGATCCCTATAATTTCATTGAGATGCTTTCTTCTAGCATGAAAAATGGAATGCCATTATGATGGAAGTTTCCAGAAATGCATTATTTCATCTAAAATCATGAGATAATATACAGTGATGAACTATGGAAGTCACACCACATGTTGGCCCGCTGCCTTCCGCCGCCCACGCCGTCCCGCCACAGGCTTTCCAACTTCAGCTTAGACGGGATGAGACCATCATAATAGAGAGCGCATCCATTTTCTCAACCTAAAAGCAAGCACTTAAGGAACATTAAATGTTATCTCAGGCATAAACACTAAAGGCACCACATATAATAGACCACTTTCAGAGAGAAAACTGCAACCTTAGGATTGGGGAGAAAACAAGCCCAAACGGTACAGGCTTCCCAACACTCCACTCTCTCAGAGGCTAGGGGATTTGTTTTGAGCAATAATATTTTGTCAGAAAATGATTTCTTTTTTCCTTTCATGTAAGTAGTTTACTCTGGAGTGGCACTTTTCGTCTTGGACAGAAGTTTCTTTCTTTGAAGCACGTGTTCAGTGGATTTTGATGGGCAATGTATGGCTTCGGTTGTCCAGTCAAGATAAAGGACCACTCGTAAAGGACCAGGGCTCCCAACCTGTGAAAATAGAACCACAGCTGCACCTGTGTTCATTCTTGGGGCTCCTATACCACACTGAGGTCCCTGAGCCAGGTTTGTGCCTGAGGAACGAGCAGGTACTGCGTGGCTGTCAGCAAGCCCAGCAGAGAGCTCAGACCACTATCAGCCTCTCTCTCTCTCTCTCTCTCTCTCTCTCTCTCTCTCTCTCTCTCTCTCTCTCTCTCTCTCTCTCTCTCGGGTGAAATGAGATCTTTAAAATCACCTTTTTCTACCTTTCCATTGGCATTGCTGTAATGTTCTATTTGGGAGTGATAAAAGATGTCCATGTGAGTTCCTTATTGTCATCATTTCACGTGGACCAATGCAGGTTTTCTGGCAGTGAGCCTTTTTTCACTTCCCATTTATCTCCACCCCATACCACATTTGCCTCGGGAGAATCCGATTCCTCTAGGAATCTGCAGAGTTAACCAGTTGCTCAGGGCCAGGGAGCTGACAGGGACCGACGCTCCGTGGGCAAGCGCATGGGAGTTGGCACGTACAGCTTTGGTAGCTCAGATGTGTTGATTTCCAGCCAAGGACATGCTTTGTGTCAAACATACCGGGGCTTGTTGTTCTCAGTAACAATGGCAGAGCTCCTCCCGTGACTCCAGGTGGTGTGTTTGCAAGGCACCCGCCTGCACCTTGGGTACAATGGTCAATATAAATTCATATCGGGAGTTTCATGGTGTACTTGTATTTGAAGTACAGGAAGGACTGATTCCCAAACTGTACTCATAGATCATTTAAAATGTATGCTTCATTTAAAATACAAATTTAAATAATTACTGTGTGCCCAGAGATTTCTGTTCAACTTGCAAGTTTATTAATTGATCCTTTTCTTTATATATTTTATGGGCATTGGAATGCATTTTGCCAGTATCACAGCATAGAAACGTTTAACCCACGTGAATTCAGCTGTTTGGCCTTGGTGAAACAAAAGAACAATGTGTTTTTCATTCAGTGAGGCCCTGATGCACACCAGCGACTTCATTTGGTGCAGGGCTGAAGAAAGAGAATGTGTTCCAGCACTCCAGCCACGGCGTGGGCTCATTAAGAGATAGTGGGGTATTGACGGTAGAGTAGTAGGTTGTGTTTTCACGGGTCTTCTAAATGATTTCCAGGGCTGCTGACTTTAGAATCTGATCTCCAAGTGAGATGAGATGTCACTACATTATAAAGCCACCAGGAGTCTTTATTTCTAGCAGCTTTGTTTTTAAACTTTTGTTCATTTCACTTTATTTTGTCCATTTTAGATAACTGCTTTTCTGGAACTTATAGATCACTTTTATTACACTAAAAATCAGGTTTAAATAGTTTCATAATCCAAGTGGGCATTTCTAGAACCTTTTCAAGAAGGCTATACTATCTAACTTTGAGTGATGTCTATGAACCTGGAGCGCCACATCTACACAAAATACTTAACAAAGCACAAAAACCACCACATCCCCCAACAGACCTTCATGCCACCCATCTGGTGGCTATGGTGTGTCTCCTCTACACAAGATAACACTAATATAACAATGGGTCATAGTTATTTTCTAGAGCTGTACTGCCCAAGATCCAGTTTAGTTAACTGAAATTTAAGTTAACTAAAATAAAATTGAGAATACAGTAGCTCGGGTGCAGTAGTCACATTTCAAATGCTTTAGTAGCCACACGAAACAGGTGGCTACTGGACTGGAAGGTGTAGCTATTGAACATTTTCATCATGGCAGAAAGTGCCAGTGGACAGCTCTTTTCTATTTTCGTTTCCTAAAGGTGTATTTCAGAAGCTTGAGAGGGAATTAATGTAGAATATGTGTAGAGTTATATTTGTGGTGAATATGAAGAGTTAACATAGGGTTAGTTCAAAAGTGACCAAAGATACTTAGTGTGGACTCCAGGTTCCATGAAGTAGCTTATTAATATGTTAAGCAATTGTGCATAATACAAACAGAATATTCACTATTTCCCCAGTAAGCCCTGTATTTGCCACCATGTGCACCTTGCTTGTGCCTTTCTGTTCACATGGAATACTCTTCCCTTCCTTTGCTTGTTGAGATCTTTCCTGTCCTTCCTTTAAAGCACTATTCAAGTTCCTTTTTATGTCTTGCCAGCTTTCGCCGATTGTCATGCCTCCCCCTTCAATCTGCAGTCTCCCAACTTAAAGAGTAATATTGATGCAGAGCCGTGGTCACACACTCTATTCTGTCATACTTGCTTATTGTCTCTCATTATCACCAGTCCATCAATTCTTTGTGCACAAAGTCCCTGAAGCTCTATGTACGATGCCCTGATGTCTTTAAAGTACTGGCCCTAAAGGGTTATTTGTTTATTTGGCAAATGCTTATAGGATGCCTACTGTGTGCAAGCCACTCTCCTGTGCTCTAGGACTATCAGGATGAAAGATGTGGTGAATAAATAGATTAGTCAACATTTGCAGAGCCAGGGGAGAGCCAGCAATGATTAATGCATAAACACTCATAATTTATTTTGCCATCTTATTTGTTTTATAAAAGCTATCATTTACTACAGAGAAGTACAAGTGAATATTAAGTTCAGATCAAGATCACTGGACTAAGCTTGGCTTTTATTTTTTTCTTTAAAGATTACACTTTTTCCCCCAGAGCTGAGCAGAGAAACAAGGACGTTCTTGCCTACTGACACAACATAAACAGATGGCGTGCAATAGCAAGTACCTTATCAGAGTGGGTCTTAGTTTTTACACCAAACCCAAAAGATGTGTTAGCTGAGATATTTTTTCTTTACTTGTAAATGAAAAAGGAAAATTATATTAGGAGTCCCGAGAAGACGTTGGCCGTGGGCTTCCTAGCTATGTGAGTTGAAGCATTTTCTTTATTCAGCATGTGGCCACGGGACTGACTGCAGCTCAGATGGGGCGTTCTCTTCAGGTCCCAGGAGACAGCGTTGGACCTGTCAAACCCATCATCTTCTCCAGTGTGGCAAAGCTGAGGTTGGCACGTCCAAAATGCCAAATGCTGGGCAGGGCGTGGGAGCGGGCGGCAGAGTGGTCCCTGCAGAACACAGCTCCAGCAGTGAGCTTAAGGGGGGAACGAAGGCTGCCCTGTTGCGATTCAGTTATACTACTGGCCTCTTAACTGTGCCCTCATGTGTAGGTGGTAGTAATTTTTCCTGTAGGAATTAAAAACACAACTGCACTGCTCACAAAGTCAGCCTGGCACCTGCTTAACATTCCCAAAGCACCTTGCAATAAACACTAGAAAGGAAGATAGTTTTAGTTGTTTACAAAAGACAAATGATTTCTTATACCCAAAGGAATTAAAAGCTGGGTCTGGAAGAGATGTTCGTATGCCCACGTTCACAGCAGCATTATTTACAATAACTAAAAGGCATCAATGGGTGAATGGATAAGCAAAATGTGGTATGTGCATACGATGGTGTATCATCCAGCCTTAAGGAGGAAGGAAATTCTGACACCTGCCACAACGTGGATGAACTTGAGGACATTATGCTAAATGAATAAATATTGTATGGTTCCACTTGTATGAGGTACTTAGAGTTGTCTGCCTCATAAAGACACAGAGTAGAATGGTAAGTGTCAAGGGCTGGGGCCTGCGGGAGTGGAGAGTTTCAGTTTTGCTAGAGGAGACGTCCTGGGGTTTGGTTATGCAACAGTGTGAATGTACTTAACACTACTGAACTATATACTTAGAAAATGGTTAAGATGGTAAGTGATATGTTAAATGTATTTTACCACAATTAAAATTTAAAAATATATTTCTTGAAATAAAATAATTTCATGTTTCAAAATAATAATAAATCAGATACCCACTCACAGTAATTCCTTCTCTAGTCATTAATTTGCTATTATTTTGTTCCCAAGTGAGTTTTTCTTTAATAATTATCTTTTGAGACAGAGTCTTGCTCTGTTGCCCAGGCTAGAGTGCCATGGTGTCAGCCTAGCTCACAGCAACCTCAAACTCCTGGGCTCAAGCGATTCTGCTGCCTCAGCCTCCCGAGTAGCTGGGACTACAGGCATGCGCCACCATGCCCGGCTAATTTTTTTTTTCTATATATATTAGTTGTCCAATTAATTTCTTTCTATTTATAGTAGAGATGGGTTCTTGCTCTTGCTCAGGCTGGTTTTGAACTCCTGACCTCTAGCAATCCGCCCGCCTCAGCCTCCCAGAGTGCTAGGATTATAGGTGTGAGCCACCACACCCAGCCATTTTTCCTTAATAATTATCTTGATAGAAAAACCATAGTCACTCTTTATTTTTGAATCATGATCTAGAGTTCAATATAGAATATGTTCTGTTCTTTAAATATATTGTGGGTAGTAACATATTGTTGTTTTATTGTGCTTCCAGAGAAACCACAGTTCTTTCATTCACCCTACCACCTCACTCTGTAATAGTATTACTGGAGGTTTGTACAGCGCAGAGTTATGTTGGCTTGCTTTGCACTGCTTCTATGTGTGTAATTCAATGATACAAATGGAGTAATTCACATCCCCCTTCTAGGAAGGAGGAAACATCATCAGAGCAGCCACATTATTTAACTATCAGCAGGGGCTGTGTTCTCTCTTAGCCTTCCTGCCCCACACAGCCGCCAGGCTTCTTTGTGCAAAGCCCATGGAGGGAGTGGCCGAGCTGGGGGAGGCACACACAGGCCAGAGACTGAGTGCAACGAGAACATTTCCTGGTTCCCAGGAACCACTGTTAACACTGCTTAGGGAACAGATATCCTGGGAGCTGACTTCCCCTGACAAAGCGTGGTCCCTGCACTTGCCATGTGGCTCCTTTCCTGCTAGAAACATCTTCCAGCACCCTGACAACTTTTATTAATATTTCTTAAAATGGGTTGCTCCAGCCGGGCATGGTGGCTCACGCCTGTAATCCTAGCACTCTGGAAGGCCAAGGCCGAAGCACTGCTTGAGCTCAGGAGTTCGAGACCAGCCTGACGAAGAGTGAGACCCAGTCTCTACTAAAAAATAATCACCCAGGTGTGTTGATGCATGCCTGTAGTCCCAGCTACTTGGGAGGCCAAGGCAGGAGGATCCTTGAGCTCAGGAGTTTGAAGTAGCAGTGAGCTATGATGATGCCACTGCACTCTTGTCGGGGTCACAGAGCAAGACTCTATCTCAAAAACAAAAACAACCAAACAAAAAAGGCTTGCTCCTTGCCTGATATTTATTGACCAGCAGAGGAGCTCATGATGGCTTCAGTATGGTGTCCATATCAAGCACTTCAGTGCCCAGCAACATATGCTGATGGATGAGATCTAAGATTCATGGAAAATGTCCTCTCTCCCTGTTAGCTGCAGTATGAAACCCATGCTTAGCCAATAGGGAATTTAGAAATAGTCATTCATTTGTTCAATTCTTCCTTGATAGCCCAATATATATGCCAGGGGTTGTAATATACCCCACCTCTAGGTAAACAAGAGATGGTCCTTGACCTCAAAGAATTTATAAGCCATGCTTTATTCTGCAGCTGATTTGAACACTGAATCTTCTACGTTAGAAGTTACTGTCAAGGTTCTCTCTCTAGCCCAGCCTCAGCTTTGCACTTGAGCAGGGACTCTTTCTACAACAATCTCGGCACTGTATTCAGCTTATAGCGAACACACCTGGAGTGAACAGATCACTGCTTAGTGAGAGAGCTTTGGTTATTACAGTTCTTCCTTAATCATTGAGCTAAAAATTCCTTCCTCCTCACTTTTGTGCCTTGGTTCACATTCTGCCTTCCTCGAAATAATGATAACTTCTTTCCAGACTTGTCCCTTCTAGAGTAGGAGATTCTTCAATTTGTCATACGATATGGTTTACAAAAGGCCCCTTTTACCCCAGCAGAGTTCAGTGTCAGAGTTTGGTCCTGCTGGGTGTCCTGGGACTGTTAACGACTTGGGCTCCATCAGCACTCCCCCAAATAGCATGAGCTTCTCTAGCAGCCACTCACCAGGCCCTGTTGAACCTCTGTCCTCTGAATCAGCAGGTGAGAGGTCACCAGGGCATCTGCACATCGAAGAAGAGAATGCTCACAGCTGCTGAGGGGGATCCATAGGAGGTGGCCTTTGGGATCGATCTTAGAGAGAGCTTAGAGAGTTTTAGCCAAGGTTGGTCTTTGAAGAGTACAGGGAAAGAGGCTTTATGTGCAGGGCCCAGGTGCAAGAAGATGGGGAGAAATGTGAAGATACAGGGAGTTATCTACTTATGCTTCAGAGGACCTATTGTGCAGATGCTTACATATTAGAACTAGATTTTGTTCTTCAGTAGACCATGGAGAGCTGAAGATGGGGGAATTCTTCTTGCTTAGTTATATGTCAGGAAGGTTAGCCTTGCAGTAAAGGGTGTTAGAAGTGAAGAGACCGGTTAGGAAGTTGTCATTCTTGGTTAGCTTAGAATGTCAACCAAGGCAAGAGCACATTTCCTCACATCTTTACCTACAGCTGATATTGTAATATCTACTTTACAGTTTTGCTGGTTTAATGAGCATGAATTTAGTTTTCATCATTTTAATTTGCATTTTTTAATACAAATGAGGTGGAACAATTTTTCATATGGTTACTAGTCACTCCTTTTGTCCATTATTAAATAATACTGTATTTTTTTAAAAAAAATTTAAATTTTGATGTAGTCAAACTATAAATCATTTCCTTTATGGCTTATTCTGTTGTTGCCTCATTTAAGAAATCCCTCCCTACCACGGGATGATAGAGTTCCCACTGTTTTCTACTAATATCTAGAGTTTTATTTGTCAAGTTTAGGTCTTTGTTCCATACTGGATTTATATGGGGACCTGGCGTGTGGTAGGAACCTGATTTTATTTCTCTCCATCCAAAAGTCATTGAGTAGTCAGCCCTTTCTCGGTTGATTGGTGTCATTTCCATGATATACTGTCCTACACCTGCTGAGACGTCTTTCTGGGTTCTTTAGTCTGTTTCATTGATTAATTTGTCAATTCCCATGCTAGTACTCACGGGATTAATTAGCATAATTTCATGATATGATTGATACCTGGCAGAGAAGTCCTTTTTTTTATTTATTTTTTTAAGTTATCTTACCTGTTTATGCCTTTACTCTTCATGATGAGTTTTAGAACTAGTTGGCCAAGTAAGCAAAAGTGATCTGGGGAATTTTATTGGAGTTGCATGGAACTAATGGGGTAAGTTTAAGAGAACTGACGTCTGTACAGTATTGAGTCTCCTTTCCATGAACAAAGTAATATTTTTCTCCATTGATTCTGCCCCTTTTATGCCCTTCAATGAAAGGCTACAATGGCGTGCGCCTTTATTCTTTTTTATTTGTTAAATTGTCCAATATTTAGGTTCCAGACCACAGAATAACTCTACAGTAATAAAAACTATTGTAATGAAAAACACGCTTTAAAGCAATTTTGAGTTCTGTCAGGGTTGGGAGGGTGGAAAGTACTAACTTTTATTTTCTCTTGTTGGGTAACTCTACTGTATCAACAGTAATTCATACAGATGCCATTTGCCATTGCCAAGCAAAGTCCTTGTGGCAGGCCCAAGAGACTTCTGCCACTTAGTTGACATCATTTCATTAGCACTTGATTCAGCACTTATTCACCAAATAGTAAATCCACTAACTGCATCATGCCTATGTCTTTTCTACCCATGGTAAAATTATGAAAATTTTTCTTCAATTAAGAATCACTGTGTCTGTGGAATATTCCTTTCCTAATGAACCATTCTTGTTTCTTAAGGTCACTTTGTGTATGTGACCAGCAATCTGCATGCAGGATTTCTATGCAGCATTATGGAAATCATCTCCCCGCTCACATTTATTTGCCCATTTCTAGTCTTCTCACATTTTTCCCAGGCTGCGTGATTTCTTATAATTTGTTAAAGTGACAGTAAGTTCAACTTCTAATTTTCCAATAACGTGTTTGATCACATCAGCATTTATATTAAAATCTCAACCCATTCCTGCTCGCAAAAAATATGCCCGTTCTTTAGCATTGCTATCTTTTCTTTAACCATGCTATAAACCACTATTCAGACCCACTTAAAAATCAGCACTAACAATTTAGTTAGGAGACTTCTGCTCTAATGTACATGGTCATTAAAAAGGATAGTATAAACTACATTTTTTAAAATGCTGCAATGGGTAAAAATGATTTATAACTAGATAAGCAGCCTCTAAATTAGCTGAACATCTAAGGCTTCTTGTTTGCTAGTTGACATCTGATCTTAAAATTTCAGTGCTTTAAGAATGATAGAGAAAAGAGGATTTGCTACAAGTGCTGCAGTTGCTGAGGTGGTACTCCCTTAGGGAATTTTAAGTAATTACAGAAAATCTCAGTAAAATCTCACTAAGCTTTCCCTTAATTCCTTAACAATTTTGTTATCTTTTGTGTTTCTTCAGCTTCCAATTGTGGAAAAGATAAGAACCATTGCCCAGGCTGTCTATGGAGCCAAAGATATCGAACTATCTCCTACTGCACAATCCAAAATAGATCGTTATACTGAACAGGTAAAACTTGCACTTTTAGGGAATAAATCCACCTTTGCCTGTCAAAATACTCACCTCGACTTGAAGACTTGTGGTATATGTCTGACCAGCCAAACTTTGCTTAGTCTACATTATGGTTAATAAAGATGGAAGGAATATCCTGGGTAGAGACTGTTGACGGTATTGAGAACATATGGTGAAGGCACATGTCCTCTGATACATGGATCACTGACTTCTGTGATGTGTCTGACATGGGCGGTGTCTATGTTTCTATGCGATGTGTGATCTTGATTCCCCCCCAACTCAGCCAGAAACCGAAACTGTCCTTTGGTGTGCACCTGCGGCTTCAGGTTAGGTGATTTGTAGTGCTTCCTCTTTCTTAAAGAGCAGGCCTCTTACTACCTTAAAAATGTCAGTGTATTGCCAGGTTAGGCAAACAGGAGCACAGTGTATGAAGATGGTGGTTCGTTGGCTTCTTGATGAAATTGTCCACTGAGTTTGAAGGCTGCATCATCATCTACCTCTAGGCAATGACAAGGGCAAGTTGGCAGGCAGCTGTGAGGATGGCTGTGCCCCAGCAGCGAAGTCACCTAGTCCTATAAATCAGTTGACTCCCTCACAGAGCATTCAGCCGCCCTGACCAAAAGGAGTGTGTGCTCAGTGCCCCGTCCAGTTTTGCATAATAAAATAGAAGTCAGAGTGCTTTAAGAGCTTGCTGGAAGACTGGGCGGGGTGGCTCAAGCCTGTAATCCCAGCACTCAAGTCCAAGACCAGCTTGGACAACAAAGTAAGACCTCATCTCTACAAAAATAATATTTTTTTAATTTGCCGCATGTTGTGGTGCGCATTTGTAGTCCCAGCTACTGGAGGTTGAGGCAGGAGGATTACTTGAGCCCAGGAGTTTGAGGTTGCAGTGAGCTATGATAACACCACTGCACTCCAGCTTGGATGACAGAGCAAAGACTCTGTCTCCAACAGGAAAGAAGAAAAAAAAGGGGAAAGGGAAAGGGAAAGGAAAGGAAAGGAGCTTGCTAGCAAGAGAGCTTCAATATGGGCAGCACTGATCTCCTTTTTCTTAATTCTTCAACTCCTTAATCCTATTTGTAAATCCTGTTTAATCTATTGTTAAATACTACCATTGCCAACCAGGGTATTCTCCCAGGTTTAATAAGATAGTCAGCAACTCAGTTTTTCTTAGAATTTCCCATGTATGGTCTCAGCTTATCTGCCACAGAAAGGATTTCCAGACACTGCTTTGTACACTGGCATTGTGAGATTTTTTTCATTCATGTGAAATGAACTGAGTAAAACAAGGTCATTGTCATGAGGTTGCTTTGTTTGTTTTCCATGAGTTTTTAATCATGCTATTTAGGACTACTATTAATTCTAATATTAAATATTTTCTCTCTTATTAGTTTTAAAATGTGCTTTCTTTTATTACATAATGGGGTGATGGTGTGTGGCACATTGGTTGCTTTTTTTGTTGTTGTTGCTATCCCTACTCACAAAAATTTTCAATTGGCAAACCTATATCAGTTGATAGAAATTATTTTAATATTTGCCTGATTTCTGAAATCCCAAATTCTGGCACCATTTCTGTAGGGCAGTTGTGATTGTCTCTCAGAAAAATTCGTATCAGACTATAAGAGCAGAGGTTTCCAAAAGAGAATGGCTCCAACAGCCACCCCCTCCCCTACTGATAAAGATTCTAAAATCTTCCAAATAGTTTGAGGCTGAATAATAAATTCTATGTGGGTTACCTCTGAAGATTGCATCCCCTTTATCTCCATCTACCAAGGGAATATTCCTTAAAAGTTAAGTGTCAAGTATGTGGTTGCAATTAATTAACAAAATCTCTAAAGGAACACTGTGTGCCATTTAATCAGATCTAGGCTTCGAAGACACTGTCCTTTTTGTGAGACACCACATGTGACTTCCTGCCCTTTCACCTTTGTAACTCTGGGTCAGGCCTAGACTTTGGTCCTTAAAAATAAGAGGCTTAAATAGTGACCTCATCTTAGTTCCTATAATATAATCGCAGATCAAACAGGCATGATTCATACACAGCACAAAAGGGCCCTTTGCTTCCCGACAGATTCCAAGAATGAGTGAACAACATGCCTAAAAAGCCTCATTCCGGAGCCTTTCTCCAGACTACCTTGCTAGGTCCCGGATACTAATAGCCTTCCTTGGAAAGCGGTTTCTATAGCTGCTTTGCCGGAAAATAGCCGTGCTTTCACCAACCGTGCTCGGGTCATGCTGCCTTATCTTAAAGAGAACCGCCAAAATAAACAATAGTCATCCTCAACCTGCTCAGTGACGATCACGTGGAGATGAGTTTTATCCTGAACTTGATGAGTTTTATCCTGAACTTCTTGTTTAATGAACAAGTAGTAACGGGCAGCTACTGTGTGTTCCTGGATCTGAGCCAACGTCCTGTTGCTGCAGAGATTGTATACAGTGCCAATTCAGCAAGCACAGGAGACTAACATCTGTGGCAATGAACACATTTCCTTTCCTTTCCTCTCTTCCAGGGTTTTGGAAATTTGCCCATCTGCATGGCAAAGACCCACCTCTCTCTGTCTCACCAACCTGACAAAAAGGGTGTGCCGAGGGATTTCATCTTACCCATCAGTGACGTCCGGGCCAGCATAGGCGCCGGGTTCATTTACCCTTTGGTCGGAACGGTGAGTGAGTGACATTCTCCAAAAACCCTCCCGGTTCTGTGTTGTCGTGGGGCCTAAAACCATTATGCTCTGCCAACTCTTTGCCAATCATGTACTAGGGAGTAATTAATAGCATAGTATTTGCTCCTTCCAGCAAAAAGAAAACCCAACCACCTCTGCCATTGTGGTTTGGGTTGTCGTTTTTCAGATCATGTGCTCAGGAGGCACGGGGTCAAAACTGTTCCCCTCCTAAGACGAGGAAGAGAATAGCTGGGAGAATTCAGTCTGCTGCATGAGTGATAGAATGACTTAGGACACGGCTTCTCAGCCTTCGTCCCGTCGTGGCTCTCAGGGCGATGACATTGTACCTCGGTGGGGGGTGGAGGCAACTGCCCCTGCTGGACAGGACCAGCCCAGCGCGCCACCCTCTTCCCCAGCACATCAGGTGGAAGCTCTGGTTTAGAAAATCAGTGAATCACACCCGTTCTCATTTTTGACGTTGTTGTAATGGGACTGCATTGCTGTTAGATGATTATTATGTTATTTCAGGTAATCTATGGGGGAAAGGAAATGAGAAGAGAAATAAAAGCTTATGAAAGCACTTAAAATCCATGGTGATGGGCTTCATACATCAACTACTTCATTGGAGCCACACAACGACAGCCTTCTCTTGGTGCATGCCAGTGGCCTACACTTGACTTCTTGTCATGGAAGTGCTCCTGGATTAGGTTTAGACCAAAAAAATTCTAACTTCTCCTCTTTCTCCTCAATAATACTATTATTATTACAGACTCATCTGAGCCCAAACAGAACACATTGTAACAATTTTTGGTGAGAAGCCATGTGGCTCTATTATGCAGACAAGCATTGGATAGGCAAAGAGTGCAGAACTCTTGCCTTGATATTTACACCATTTCATCCAATATTGGACAAAATGTTTTCAACAAGCATTTTTTGCGTTCTTCATGTGAGGCACGGGGACTTTCAGGTGAGAAGTGTGAGACTTGCACGTGCAGAGCACCTGCGCAGTGCTGCTGTGTTGGCCTTCGGTGCCCTGAGCGCCCAGGGAGGCAACAGCTAGTTCTACCAGGGGAAGGGGGCATGGAGGAAGAGGAGACTGGAGAAGGCTTCATGAAGGCCTCAACCTCTGAACTGGAAAAGCAGAGTGAGTTTTGACTCAAAGGCACAAAAGGACATGATGTCCCTTACTGGGGTGGTCCAGTGTGGCCAGAGTTGGATGGGGTAGGGAGGCTGAAAAATGGGATTGGGAGAGCAGAACAGGGCCAAATTGTTAAGGTTCTTGAATGCCATCTTAAGGAACTTGGACTTCATCCCGTACACACTGGGGAGCCACTATAGGATGGAGGTTTTTTTGTTTGTTTCTTGGTTTGTTTTTTAGTTTTTGGGTTTTTAAAATAATAATAAGAACGTGGTCTGATGTGTATTTTAGAAAAATAGCTCTGGCAGCAATGTGGAAAGTGTTTAGAGGAAAGAGAACCAGACCCAGGGAGACGGGTTACGTAGGCTGGGGCCAGAGGCAATCTAGAACAGCACTGCAGATAAGGACAGTGGAGGTGAATTTGAGACATATTTTAAAAGTAGCTACCAGCCAGGCATGGTGACTCACACCTGTCATCCCAGCACTTTGGGAGCCTGAGCCGAGAAGATTGGTTGAGGCCAAGAGTTCAAGACCAGCCTGAGCAACATAGGGAGACCCCATCTCTACAGAAATTAAAAAATTAGCCAGGTGTAGTGGCATGTGCCTGTAGTCCCAGCTCCTCAGGAGACTGAGGTAGGAGGATCTCTTGAGCCCAGGAGTTCAAGGTTGCAGTGAGCTGTGATTGCACCACTGCTCTCCCACCTGGGCGATAGAGTGAGACCCAGCTACTTACAGGTGAAGATTAGGGTAAAGGGGCTGTCCTAGCTTGGTGACTCTGGATGGTGATGGGGAAGGGTTCAAATAAAAAGAGTTGTGAATGACAGTTTCGGGCATACAATTCAGATCAGTGGTTGGTTGCTAGCAGTTGGAGATTGGAGAACGGGGTTGACTATAAAGGGGTGCAATGATGGGATTACTGTATATTTTGATTGTGGTGGGGGTTCCCTGACTGTATCCAAACTCATCCAAAACTCACCTAAAAAGGTGAGTTTTATTGTGTATAATTGAATTATACCTCAGTTAACAAAAAAGGGTATAAGAAGAGCTTGCTTTCTATTCCTTAGAATGGCCTCCGTGGTGGCCACTGCACTCCTGGGCTTTAGTTGGCGAAGGCCTTAGCTTAGGGGCAAGGGGACAGCCAGGTAGTACAGGCCGGGAGAGAGGAGTGCCAGGGGAGACCCAGGGCAGCGGGGCGCCCACACAGAGCATGAGACGGTGCATAACTTAGAAGGTTAGCCACAGTCCTAATGGGTCCTGTCTTGCCCAGGCAGATTCGAAATCCAGGATAGTTCACCCAACAAATTCGCTCATTCTGCCAGTGTGCACGCGGCACTCTGCTCACGGGGACGGGGAGCCCGGACATGCAGAAGCTTTCGCGGCTCTAATCCGCTTCAGCCAGCAGAGGTAGATAGAATTAAATGGACAAAGAAAATGGCTTGGTGTAAAAATTGTGCTTTTGGTTGATACTTTAATTCATTTCTGAACATTTACCAGTCATCGAATAAAAGCCACAATATAATTTAAAATCTTATATACAATAGAAATGTATAATATGAATCTCCTCCCGCCCCAGCTAACACCACCACAGCCAGTGCCAGGTAAAGACCAAACAGTTCTGGAACATCAGGATCCCGTCAGCCTGGGATTGCGACTGAACACTAGGGCGGTGCCGCTCTTGATGTCACTGGGAACTGTGACGAGGTAGAAAATGGACGTGTGGAATGGAGCGGCCGCAGCCCCTGGGTCCCTGAAGTGGCCTCGGTGCCTTGTGCCATCACTGTCTCATCCTCACAGCGCTTGGCCGGGTTCCACCCCCGGCCACGGGGCAGGGTCCCCGGGAGCGTCAACACAGCGTGGCAAAATCCTGCTGACACAATCGTGTGAGGCGTGAGGAAGGAAGTGTGATGCCTGACTAAAGAAGTTCCTGGAGGTCAGGAAACCGTCCCCGGGGGTGGTGGCCTCAGAGGGCCGCTTTCTATGACAGAGCAGGAAGCTGCGTGCGGCGGGGACAGTGTGCGCGGGGAGCCAGGATCTCCTAATAAGGGCTGGTATTTACTTTTACTTAGGCCCATTCCAGGCGCTGGCACCGTTGGCTGGAATGCTTTGCACATTCGTCACCCGCGGTGGAGACAGGACGGCAATTTCCTGCTGAGCTGACCAAGGGTCAGGGGAATGGGGACAAGGTGGGCGGAGCTGGTTCCTGCAGGTGGGAAAATTCTAGCAAAATGAGTCACTGTTGTGCTTAGTCACTCAACGTGGGCTCATCAGAGTGCCGTTGAAGTACACATTCCTCTATCTACTCCAGAAAGACAGTCCAAACTGAGACCTCAAAAAATTAGAAGGCTTCCCCATTCTTCTGCAGTGTTCATGCATTCATTCCGCAAACTGTTGCTAAATGCCCACGGCAGGCAGGGCCGCAGACCACACGGAGGGAGATGAATGAGCGAGATCCAGTCCTTCCCGCCGGGGCCTTGGGGTGGACTATCGAGCAAAACTGTGCAAGACAGAACGCCGTGGGCTTTATAACAACGAAAGAAATCCCCTCTTGCAATGTCCTCAAGGGAGGCAGGGAGCCCCCCTTGCCTCTGCCTACCTCGCAGGTCTAAAAGTGGAGAATCCCAACCCGAGCGAGCCCCTCCTCAAACAATGATCACCCCCAGCGTCGCTGACTGTGGGAGTTGGCGTGGTGAGACGCTGGACAGTCCAGCCTTTTCCCCCTCCAGATTTAGCTTTCTAAATATTTACTTTTACTTTCCATCTTTACTTGGAGGCCAAATTTTTTCTACCAGTGAATTATTTCATCATGTTCTATTTAGGTAGTGCTTTAACATTGGGCAACACAATCGAATAATAATCATAAATGCCATTACCCGGTGTAGCAGCTTCCCCGGTGTGTTTCGAGTCACCATGCTGTTCTTCACAGAAGTGATCCGTGTGAGGATTCCCAGCTCGTGGGCATCTGTGCCCTGCGCTGCCGTTCTCAGATACATTCGCAGTGTTCTCCATATTACTTTAAGGTAGCTCCTTTGTCCTTAAATAACTATGCATTCCCAGTAGGCTTCATAGGTATTCTTGTCTCTGTTTGATGATATACTCATGTGTTTTTTTCCAGCATATTATTGAAAGCTAGGAAATAGTACAAGATTCCCAACCATCACAACACATAGTATGTCTTTTTGAAAGAAATAATTTATCCAGTGTAGAGCTTTCATCTGGGAAGAAAAGAACACGTTGGGGTGTTTTTTTTTTTTTAAGATTTTCCAACCCTATATTCTAAAAATTACCCTGTTATGGTATGTTTCCAGAATTCTCTCTCAAAGCTTAGGGTTTATAGTGTTCAATAAACCCAAGAGTTTATAAAACTTCTCAAAAAACAATCTCATGCCAAAAAAAAAAAAAAATTTAGTGGTAGGTGGTCTTTGTCTTGTGGTCACATTGTTTTGATATTTTCTTTAAGTTTTTATAATTTACGAGGACTGTTTACTCAGTTGGCATAAATTTCATCACATAAAAATACTAATATGTAAGCAAAGTATATGAAGTGATATTATGGAGAAGTAAATTACATTCCACATAGAAAAAGTCTGTAAAGACAACACCAAAGCCTTAACATTGGACAGTGATATTATGAGTAGCTTTTTTCCTTTTCTTTACTTTTCCTGTGTAGTTCAGGTTACTACATTGGGCATATATCACTTTTATAACATGAAAATGCAATAAATGGGAAGATGATAAATGGTAATACAAGTACTTGGGGAAAATGTTTAACTCAAGCCAAAGAGTTGCCAGAGAGTCAGAACACACGTGCAGCACGTGAGGCGTCGCCTGGCCCGTCCTGGCCGTCTTGCAGTGCTTCAGCACCTCAAAAGGTAGCACAGTGAAGAAAGGACAGACAAGCTAGAACGTTCCTATAAAAATGCACTCCTTCTGGCCGGGCGAGGTGGCTCACGCCTGTAATCCTAGCACTCTGGGAGGCTGAGGCGGGAAGCTGGCTTGAGCTCAGAAATTCAAGATCAGCCTGAGCAAGAGTGAGACCCTGTCTCTACCAAAAAAAAAAGAAAAATTAGCCAAGTGTGGTGGCACATATCTGTAGTCCCAGCTACTGGGGAGGCTGAGGCAGGAGGATGACTTGAACCCAGGAGTTTGAGGTTGCTGTGAGCTAGGCTGATGCCATGGCTGTCTATTCTAGCCCAGGTGACAGAGGCAGACTCTGTCTCAAAAAAAAAAAAAAAAAAAAATGTACTCCTGAGTGTGGTTCATGTAGATTTGACTAATGTTTGTGAACCTCAAATTTTCCTAAGGAAAGGCAAGATTGTTTTTTTCCCCATGTTAATTTGCACCTGGGCCCTTCTTGCAAACTGTTTTGGGGTCAGAATTGGATGCATGACCCCTTTCTGCTCACAGTGCTTTCTAAAACAGCGATGCATTTTCAAGACACTTGGCACAGGGAGGTGTCTGACCAAGTGTGAGTTCTTAGCAGATGTCCATTCCTTTGACATTGCATTGAGACAGTCAGAGAAGCTCTTGAAGAGCTTAAAACATGAACTCTTCTTTTCATCGACAAATCTGGGACATATAGTTAAGCTACTATATATGACAAACTCTGGGTTGCATTCTGAGGGTTAAACAGCCTGGCATTTACCCAGAATGGGTGAAGCTGTCCTGTGGCATTTAGGTGGTGGTCAATGCCATTTAGGGTGTTTTGGGGAACAGGGTGGCTCCTGGGACTCTAGAGAAACAGACCATTTGTGCTCTGTCCCCCAGATACAGGAGAGAGATGTGTGGTGCCTGGGGCCACTGTAAGACCCAGCAGCCCCGAACCCCTGGCCTGGCCTTGTGCTGTGCTTATCCCTGGGAGGTGTCCTTCCCTCTGTCTTCCTATAACCCCTCGCTTTGGTCCCTGTGCCCTTTCTGGGGCAGAAAGTGAAGGCGGCACAGCATGGGTACACACACTTCTTTATTTTCCTCCTGTTGGGATTGGCCTGGGCTGGACCCATCACAAGGTGGAAGTCTGTCCAGGAACAAGGGACTAAAAGACCTGTAGTCAAACTAGAAGTGTATTTGGCCGGCTTGGCCTTTGTCTCCTCCACTCCGTGTGACCTGGCCTGGCCACATCTCTGCCCTGGCGCACCGCTGATGTCATGGCCCGGCTGGACCCTGGAGAGCAGGACACTGCCGGAGCGTGCTGGGGCACCAGCGACATCATCCACAGCCAATGCTGGGTGCAGAGTGGTGCAGGACCAGAGCCCGGGGGGCGAAAAGAAAGCCGTGGCCCCACCGGGCAGAGTGGCTGCCAGGCTGTTGGTTCTCACGATTCAGTTCTCCTCCCTCTAGTAAAAGTATGTACTGAATGTTTCGCTTCCTGCTGGATCTGATTCGGGTCAGTGGTGAGGTTCTTTGCGAGCTCAGTGGGGAGGCGCTTTCTCCCTTTGTCCCGGCCCTATTGGGGATGCATGGCTATTACACGCTCGCTTCACTCCGCCGGGCGTGAAGGTGGATTCATTCAGACCGAGGAGCTTTAAATCAAACGCACGACTCCTCACATTTTCCGGAGATTTATGGCCAGCCACATAGTGAGAAAATCAAGCATTCGCTCCCCAGGCTGCACCTTAAGTGAGACGTATAGGCCGTAATGTAGTAAAGCGCTCTCGGTGACATGAGATTATGCGCACGGCGTCAGCCCGGGCGTCCAGCGCGAGCCCCCGGCGGGCACGCTGCCTGTGACGGCATCTACCCGTCCTTTCTCGGCTCGCTCTCCACCGCCCTACCTTCTCCCCTCACGAACAAACAAAGGAACTCTTAGCTTGTTTTACAAAAGTCTCTGCAGATGACCTTCCTGTCTCCCGTGTTCCTTGACCTTGATTTGGCTGCACACCTGCAATCTCTGATTAGTGTGACATAAGCCAGGTGCAGCTCATGCCCCGCCCAGCCCCTCCTCCCAGGCTGGCCCCACACTGTGTCACTGTGTCATTTCCCTGCAATCCTGGGATCTTGTTCCTTCTTCCCACCCAGCTTGGGTCCTTTCCCCACACTCTTCCTTATCTCTGCATCAGAATTTCCCGCTTTCCTCCCAACAGGCCGTTCCCAGGCCCAGGCATGCGCAGCTTCCTGTGTCATGACATCCCTGCAGCAGGTCGCCTGACTGCTCTGTGGCCACGCCTTCCCCCACAGCATCCGTCCAGTAGGAGAGGAGTGTTCCTGTCTCTTCAGTGTGGCGTGTTCGGGGGAAAGGAAGGTGACCATCGTGGTTCTCAATTTCCAGAAACTGCGTATCCTATTGATCAGGGGGAAAAAGCTCTGTGACTCATGAAAATGATGTTTTCCTCTCTGACACAGGAGGTCATCTAGGTCCAATCCATTTGTTTAAAGCATCTTTTCTCCCCTGGTTGGATGCAGATTTATTTTTAGCACAAATACAAAAGGACTTTAAGCGAAATCAGTCTCAGCCAGGGAAATACGCTGACTAATAATACTTAGTAGTAGAAATATGCAGATATTTATCCTGTTGAGTTGGATTTGCAATGCACTGCTGTCAATCCCCGTGTGCTGGTTCTGTCTTTTTTACCATTGATGTACTTAGGAGAAGGGTGTGTGTTTCTCTTCAGGGTAGAAGGAAAAAGAGACAAGTAAAAAAGGGTGCTTGTGATACCTCTGTGTCCAGCCGCACAATCAGCATATTAATCTATCATTTTTCCTAACAATTGATGGGGTATTGGCTCAGTTTTCTTCCACTTTCATCTGCAGCCAGCTTGTTTCCTTTCCCCTGTTCTTGGTTTGGATTCATAGCCTAAAATTGACAACAAAGATATATTCCACTTTAGAACCTCGGAAAGGCACCCGTAAAATTATTGGGTACCCCTGGAGCTTCTCTGTGTTCTGTGCCTCTTTGTTAAATAATTATACTCTGCAACCCAGTCTTCGCTAAGAGGCTTGTGATCAGAAGCAGCTAAACAATTTATGCAAGGGAATAAAATTAATGCAAACCAAAATACCAGTTTTGCAAAGTAGACAGCCAGGCCACCCTCAGAGTCAGTCTGAGGGTTTAGTGGGAAGGATGGATGAAAAGAAAAGGTAAACTTTTAAAAACTGGAATTGTAATTTGTGGAGAAACATAACTGATAAAATCTGGAACTCGCTGCAGTTTGCAGGCTTAACTGTATACATGTTCTTTAAACTACCCACCCGTGAATATCAGATTATGGTAAATCCTCGCCTAATGTCATAGATAGGTTCTTGGAAATGGTCACTTTAAGCAAAATGTCCTTCTATACAACAAATCCAGTTTTACCATAGGTTCATTAATATAAACAAGAATTAAGTTCCCGGGTCACACGGTACCTCATTTCCCTTTAAAATTGTAGTTTCCGGGAATCTATCCACTGTGTTATATGAGAAAAATGTACTCACTGTAAATGAAAATATTTGCAAGAAATTGCTTTTGAGAGAATTGGTTATCACATACTTTTTTATGGGTATCATTGAAGGTTTAAAACTTTTAATTAGATCTGGCTGTACTCACTGGTGTAATAAAATCAGGGAACAGGTGTAAAGTAGGTCTAAGGGAATAATTTATATTGGGTTAAATGATTAAATGAAGGAATTTTATTAAGTCCCCAGAAGATCCAGAATTAAAATTCATAACCACATCACCACTCCCCTATAAGAACCTGCTGAGGTGCGTGTGTGAGGTGTGCCGCCCCAGCCATTTGTCATAAAGGTACCACAAGCTGCCAAGGAAGACACCCAGGGCTCGGGACATAAGGTGCTGAAGCCATCAAGGCCATCAGTCTCCTGCATGAGTCTCATCCCAAGCCCAAGGATCGGTGAGGAGATTCAGGACCCATTAATGTTACCTACCCTGGGCTTCCTTGCGCTCCAAGCCCATCATCCGGTTCCCAGACTCACCCGTGTCTGTCCTCTGCATGCATCGTCACCTGGGCTCCCGAGCCTTCTGTGGGACTAGAGTTTGGGGGATGGGGTGCTCAGCACACCTACCAGGATATATTTCCATCACCCCATTTGTCACTCAGGCACACCTCTGCATTTGTGCCACCAGCTCCACCCAGCTAAGGTCAGTTGCAGTTCCTGCCTTTGGGGGTCCTCTCACTTTACCCATGTCACCTTACCCAGTGTCTGCTGTTAATCCAGGAACCCCGTCCCACCCCAGTAGGGACCGTATCTTCAGTTCTGTTGACCTTTCCACGG
This sequence comes from Microcebus murinus, assembly GCF_040939455.1. Lineage (NCBI taxonomy): Eukaryota > Metazoa > Chordata > Mammalia > Primates > Cheirogaleidae > Microcebus > Microcebus murinus. Next base: position 14,596,782 of record NC_134108.1, on the reverse strand, counting down.
TTGGAAGTCCAGTGTAGAACCTACCATAGGAGCCGACTTAGCGTGCTGGTGGCCTGCCAGCTCTGCAGAGAGCAAGGGAATGTTTAAGGAGTCCACTGGCCACGTAAACTCAGGAGCACCAAAATCCCAGGCTCAAAAAAGTCTAGAACAGTACATCTTTTAAGGAGCTAATAGGAGAGCCTCGAGTGCTCACAAATCCTATCTGCTCTTCACTCCATCCTTTTGGGATCGGTGCCCTAGTCTTTCTTGTCGAGCCAGTTACGGACCAACAAGACTATAAAAGCAAAGCCCAGATACATTTTTATTAATGTGCTTAGATCCGGATCTACACGTTGAATGTCCCACTATAAAGGAAAAGGGCAAACTCTTTTTTCCTGGTGCTTTTGCATTCAACACAGAGCACTCCTGTGACCAGCCGCATGGTGGTTCGTCCGCCACACTCTAAGCAATTCTCTAGCAAGCACCAACTGGGCATCCCATCATTCCATTCACTTCTGGCACTGTCGACCTAGAGAGGGTGTCCAATCCCACAGGCTACAGGCTCAGTCCCACAAGACTGCCCCACTTCAGATGCTAATCTCAAGTCCAGGCCGCAGGAACTTAGTGTGGCCCACAGAACTCAGGGAGTTTGTCATAAAGGATATGGGTGGACAGCCTGATGCCGAGGTACATAAGGCGAGGTCTGGAAGGGCCCTGGGGGCAGGAGCTTCTGTCCCTATGGAGTTGACATGTGCCTCCCTCCTGGCACACGCAAGCTCTTCAAATCTCATTCAGGAGTTTTTGTGGAGCCTAATCTCCCGGCCCCAAGCCCCACCTTTCCTGGAGGTTGGTGGTGGGGCTGAAGGACCTCTGATCACTTGGTCATTCCGTCCTAAGGCCGTCTGGGAGCCCCACTCTAAGTCACCTCATTAGCATGAACTCAGGTGTTATCAGAGGATCTCATTATGAATAGGAAAAGGCACTCCTATCTCTCAGGAAATTTCTAGGGTTTTAGGAGCCCTGTGAGGACAAAGATCAAATATCTTTAATATTACACCACACCCAGCAAGTCTGATTGCTGGGCAGTCCAGCCATGTGTGTGGACGCTGCGTGTCCACATGTGCACCTGTGTGCCCGGCTGCATTGTCACCAGCATCGCCTGTCCCTACCACAGGTCAGATGCTCTTCCAAACGCTTTGCATAGACTAGCTCATCACTCCTTGTGCAGCCCAGTGACCATAGCAATAAGTGGCAAAGGAGAGTTCCCCTGAGGTGGCACCAGCATGTTTGGATAAATAAGGCATCAACACCTGAAAAATTAAAGCAAATACAGTTAGTGTCATTTGCTTGCCAAAAGAAAAAGACGAAAGATGTTCAAAGATGGCAAAGACCACAGTGGGTGGGTGGGCTGGGCTGGGCAGGAAGCAGGCTGAGCAGGTGGGACTTGGGATGACATACTAGGGCATTTGAGGGTGTCTGTGGGTGGACGACCACCTGGCAGTGCCCTCCTGAGGGAAGGAGGGAGAGAGGCAGGAGACCTCAGGCCTGTCCCAAGGCCCCGGGCAGGGGTATAGAGCCCGCAGCGGGGGCAATGGCGTTCTCGCCAGTAAGTGGAGAGGTTGGTGTGTGTGGCCGGGAGACTCGGTGAAGGGGAAGTCGCAGGAACTGACAAGTGAGGAATGTGAGGAAGGCCCACGTGAGTCCTGGAGACCCAGAAAAGATGGACCCAGAAGAGCCAGGACAGCAAACCGGCCTTGCAGGGAAGAGGTTGACTGGCAAGCGCCCTGCCAGTAGAGTGCCTGTTTGACTTCCTGCGGGGTTGTCCAACAGACAGTTAGAAATTAGCTTCTGGAGTCCAGGGGAGAGGCCAGAGCTAAAAACTGGGGAGTTATCTAAACTGGGGGTGCTATGCAGCCTGGAATTCCCTTCCAGTTGAAAATACTCTTGCGCGTCTCCTGTGCAGCGTGCACTGAGGTTACCGAGAGGGAAGAGGCCCAGACCCTGCCCTGCAGGCTCAGCTGGGGGAGGCAGGAAGGCTGCTGCTTGCAAGCAGAGAGCCCACGGTTGCAGGGTGCAAAGGGACACAGAGGAAGGATGGTCACTTCTGTGCCCAGGAGTGCCCTGTGGTCTCCTAAAAAGAGCAGCGTTTATGGGGGAGGGCAGGGTGATACACTTCATGTAGCAGTGGGCTGGACCCCAAAGCCAGTGGGGTGAGCCACAGAAGCCCTTAACCAAGGGAATGATGGGATCAGACCGTTGCATAGCTCTGGGGACCCCGTTCCTAGCAGCAGCTGTGTGAATGGTGGTCCCTGGATGTGTACAAGGCCACCTTCTGTGTGCCTACTGGGCAAGGGCTCTGGGCCGTTCCTCACTGCCTTTAATGCAGAAAAGCAAAACTTTCAGCCATTCCCCCTACCTGGGCTGTGTGGGCCTGGCTAGGGGAAGGATCCTGTCCTAGGTAAATAGGAAGGCCAGAAGCACTGGAACTGGCAGCTCCAGGCCAGGCCGAGGGAACAATGAGCCATTCCTGCACGGTGGGTTGATCTGTGTGGAATCCTGAGATAATATTTCCATATGCATCTAGTCATGAACCCTCAATAATTCGGTTGCTGAATGGGCTATTATTTGCGATAGGTCAAAAGCTTTTAATATTATTTCAAACTGTATTATACAGATAGAATTATCCTACATATAAAGAAGGTCTTCTGAGATGCCGTGCATTGTCCGACTTATACAAATATTTCTGATCCATCAGAATGCTCCACCTTTCAACCTGTTTGCTGCCGTGTCGCAATGATTATAGGGCCACTGCGACCGGTAGCCTGGGTTTCCGTTATCTTTGCTCTCTTTTATAGCATGCTTGACTCTACTTCCAAGACTTAAGTTGTCATCAAAGCTATAAAATTACAAAGATAGGTGAAAAGTTCTCTTTTGTACCTTAGTATCCAAGTGTAAATCCCAACCATAGCACTCATATTAAGAGACAGTTTTTAGTTTTGTCCTGACATTTACTTCACCACTCACAAGGACTCAGTTCTCCAAGTTTAGGGCAGTCAGTCCAGCTCCCCAGTCCATGGGGTTGATATTCCCTCCCAAGTTAATACATAAATGAAGTTAGTGAATTACTCATTTGTAATTTTTTATGCCATTTAAAAATCATTTCATTAAAAATGCTTTTCCCGTGGGCAAAAATCATTGCATAGATAGCTGGGAGTTCTTTGTTTCTTATGGGAACCATAACTGACTTTTTTCCTTAAAGCTGTTTTGGCAGCTGGAGGTTATTTTAATTTTGATAAGTTTGCCGTAAAGAGTGGAATGTGCTCCTATTTTGAGATGGAAACGTTTTGGAAGGAGAAAGAAGAGACACCAAACCACCTAACGACAGGATTCCAATGGGAGATTTGTTCAGCTTCCTTGGAGCATTTTTAGTTTTCATTTTGAGCATAAAGTGGAACCTTATGTCTTTCTTTGGAGTAGGAAGTATTTGAGACAGGAAAAAAAAAAGTGACTGCTACAGCCACATCACTGGGAAAAGAATAGATGGTTTCGTAAGAATAATAAAATTTACCAATTAGAACTTCAGGTGGAATTCTTCCCCTTTTTTGGACAGTAAATAGTTAATGGTACATGAGAACCATGATGGGGAATCTTTGCAGGACTGAAAAAACATGTGCCCATAAATCCTTCTCCAGCACTTCTTTGTGATTACAAATTCAAGCTGAGGACAGTGATGGAGTGTTCTAGTTCATCCGAAGTGCACGAGTCTACTTCGCCACGCACCCTGACATTCCCGGCCTCCCTCCGGAGTGTTATCAACGTACAGTCGCTGCTCTCTATGTCATTACTTTAACAACAAAAACTCTGCCTGCAGTGGTTCAGTGAATCTTCAAAGATCTCGAATTGTAATTTTCTTTTATTTATTTTTTCTGTATCTTCTCTGTTGAGTGCCTGAGCTGACATCTTTCTAGCCCCAAATAATCATTTCTTTTACCCAAAATGTAATGGGTAATCCAAAAAGACTCATTGAAAGGAGGGTTAAAGATAATAATGTTTAGATGGTTTCGTAGCCAGATTGAGTGTCTCTAAAGATACACAGCGATTACACGTTTAAAATGTTTAATGACTTGGAGAAATAACTGGTGTGTTTAGTGGAGAAAAATGAGCAAAATGTCAACAATGTAGAAATGCATGAGGGGAATAAAGCAGGAATAAAGGAATGTTTAAATTCCTTTTCCATATGAACAAGGCATATCCTGGGGCTGAATATCTTTCCTTTGCTCTCATTGCCAAGAATCTCTGTAACTCATAAACAGCTCGCCTCTAGTAATTGTAGGGTGCCTGGGCCCGGTGCCTACTTTCTAACTGAATCTTGTCTCTTATTCTGTATATATTTTCCATGATCCTGATTTCTGTCAATCAGGAAGGTAAGCCTCCTCATGTTCTTTGCTGAAAACCTCCCTCCTCTGGAATGGGCATACAGAAGATTAGGAGGCAGAATATAATAATGGTGCTGTCAGATTTCAGTGTGAAAAAATGTTGATTTTTGGTGCTCACGGTCGAACAATGACTGGACACGGCAAAGTTAGGCAAGCAAGAAAATGAGGTTTATCGAGGAGAGAAAGATAGGATTATAGAGCAGGACAAGATACGGGTGTACAGAGCATGATACATACGCTACAGATGACGACCGGACCCATTGTCACAGCAAAGGGACAGCAAAAAGAAGGGGGCAAAAAAGGGACTGGTTATTGTCTGCATCTTGTTTTATTTTTATTTTTTTATTTTTTAATTTTTTTGAGACAGAGTCTCACTTTGTTGCTCAGGCTAGAGTGAGTGCTGTGGCGTCAGCCTAGCTCACAGCAACCTCAATCTCCTGGGCTCAAGCAATCCTGCTGCCTCAGCCTCCCGAGTAGCTGGGACTACAGGCATGCGCCACCATGCCCGGCTAATTTTCTATATATATTAGTTGGCCAATTAATTTCTTTCTATTTATAGTAGAGACGGGGTCTCGCTCTTGCTCAGGCTGGTTTCGAACTCCTGACCTCGAGCAATCCGCCCACCTCGGCCTCCCAGAGTGCTAGGATTACAGGCGTAAGCCACTGCGCCCGGCCTGCATCCTGTTTTATAGTGCAGGGATTGGGACCTCCCTAGTGGCTCAAAGGTCACTATGGAACCACTTTGATTGGACAGTTGGGATCTGCATGACCTGATTCTTACGACGTACCCAAATCTCCCATGAGCCTCTCTGAAAGCTGATGGGGGCTGTGAATCGCAGTGGCACCCACATTAATCCCCAGGAGCCCCAGAATCCCTCACTGTCTCCCTAATAGTGCTGCCTCAGACGGCTCCAAGAACCAAGAGACCTAGACCCCTCCCAGCCAAAAGCAGACACACAAACGCATACACACAAACACACACAAAGATGGCATTTCTGCCTTTTCCTTCACAATAAGAACACTCCAGGGAATATTCTTACCTTTGAGGATAGTGCTATGCAGAACGCTTATTTTATTATCATTTTCTTATTATAGAGACAGCATCTCAGTCTGTTGCCGAGGCTGGTCTCAAACTCCCGCCTCAAGTGATCCTCCCGCCTTGGCCTCCCCGAGTGCTGGGATTATGGATGTGAGCCACCACACCTGGCTGCACCCTTATTTTCATTCCTATTCAGGGGCAACCTATGGCTTATGTCAGGCGTCCTCAAACTACGGCCCGCGGGCCACATGGGGGTGTTTTTGCCCTTTTGTTTTTTTACTTCAAAATATGTGCAGTGTGCATAGGAATTTGTTCATAGATTTTTAGAATATAGTCCGGCCCTCCAATGGTCTGAGGGACAGTGAACTGGCCCCCTGTTTAAAAAGTTTGAGGACCCCTGGCTTATGTACTGAGGGGTTGGGTTTTATCTCTTCTCCTGCTTCATTTCAGTACCTAGTAAGCACTTAAGCTAACTTAGGGAGTCGATGTGTTAATGAAACATAAATAGCTCCTGGACAGAGAGATGAGTATCTGGAGATCCCATTGGGCGGGGCGGGGCCGGGCTGGGGCTCAGGGCAGGGGCCCCAGTGTGGGAGCTCTGACGCTCGGGTCTGTCACATTCGTTCTTGGCCTTTGTCCTGGCGGAGACTGCATTTCTGATCTCATAGAAAGCCTGTCGGCATGCTGTGCAGAAATGTGTTTTGTTTTGCTTGCTTTTAAGGCTGACCTGGCTGGCGGCCAGCCAGAACCATTAATTCCGTGTACATTTGCAAATTTGCAGTAGGATGGATGGAAATAAGCCTACAGAAGCCCATGTAACCCCAAGATACAGCTGATCGTGCGGTTTGCGATTTGTGTGATTTGCTTTAGTGGGAAGGGAGAGCCGTGGCTCAGGCGTGGCCGCGTCCCCTCCTTTCCAAGGGCTCCTGCCCCCGCCCGCCTGGCTCGGCCTGGCCTGGCCACAAGAGCTGTGTGGACGTGTGCACAGCAGTCAGGGACTCCCCAGCTGTGGACCAAGGGCTGTTTTGGGGTTTTTTAAAAAAAAAAAAACTGTTTTATTTGATAGCACCTTGCCAGTGTTGTGCATTTCACCCTGCTTGTGAAGGAACTTTTTTTTTTTAAATCAAAGGGAGGCAGCACCTCAGCGAAGAGCAGGGTGGTGCAGTGCTGAGGGGTGGGGACCTCTGGGCTCACAGTCCTGCCTGTGCCTCGGAGCACCTCGCTCTACTCCTGTGTGGGGGATAATGTTCGCCAGGCCCTTTTAGCTCCACGTTTCTGGAATTCCAAACTGGATGTGATTGGAATTTTTATGAAGTCAGAATGTAAAATTTGAAAGTGTTCTTTTTTTGATGAGGAATGACAACTACAGAAGGATCCAAATGCTCTAAAAGTCATCAGGTACTTCCCTGTTTTGTATCGAGGCTCTGCTTTTTACCCCCAAAAGCTCTTGGAGATACGAAGAGTTCTTTGCTAGTCAAGCTTCATAGAGACTGGCGTTTTCCAGAGCAGTCTCCACGTTGCACAAGACCGCGCGTCCCACCCCGCAGGTGGCAGGGTGGCCGTCTCTCCGCAGGGCGGGTGCAGCCAGCTCAGCGGTGGGATGGGGGGGGGGGCTCCGCGCTAGGGAGCCATCGCGTTATTTACCAGTCAGTCGATGCTTTCCACGGATCTTGGCTTTGCTTAGTTCCGGGCCCAGACTCTTCATGTGACATAGGGAGGGTACAATAGAGACTTGAGGAAGGACATTGGGATTTAAGGGAAGGGCAAAGCAGGCCGAGGCCAGCAAGGGGACATCTCTAAGATGAACAGCACTGAGCTCCTGGGGAGCAATGCAGGAAAATCTGCGGAAAACTACTCCGTGTTTACATGGTATTCAGCGCGTTGCTTTGGGCGGGACGTGGACAGCAGGGGGTGTAGGGCCGCATGGACCTTAGAAAGGGAGCCCCAGAGAATGAGCTTTCACTGATGTCACCAAGAGAAACCAGGTGGTAGAGATTTCTCATTGCAGTTGACTGGCCCTCTCTCTTTAGACACACAGGCCTCCGCGAACAGTGGTGATTCATTAGGCCATTCTAGCTTAATGGTTGCATCATTATGCTACCATGCAAATGCCTAATTTCTGATCCACTCATTCAGTATATGTACTGAGGAGTGCTGTGTACCAGGCTGTAACAAAGAGCAACAGCATAGGCCGGGACCTTGCACCTGGGGACTTCACAGGCTAGAGAGGAACACAGGTTAAATATAGAGACAATGGAAAGAGCTGATGCCAGGGACAGGGGGAGCCCTGTGCTCTAGGAGCCCTGGGGGGCCGGTGGCATTGAAGGCTGGCAGGACAAGGAAAGTCAGGCTGGGAGTGGGGTTACCTGAGCTGCATCGTGAAGGACAAGAACAGGTTAACCAGGCGTTGGGGGACAGAAAGGCAGCAGGCACACAGCACCGAGGAAGGAGTAGACATTGCTAAAACCTTTCCTTTCCTTTTTTTTTTTTTTTTTTTAAGACAGAGTCTCACTCTGTTGCCCAGGCTTGTCAGCCTAGCTCACAGCAACCTCAAACTCCTGGGCTCAAGCCATCCTCCTGCCTCAGCCTCCCAAGTAGCTGGGACTACAGGCATGCACCACCACACTGGCTAATTTTTTTCTATTTTTAGTAGAAACGGGGTCTCGATGTTGCTCAGGCTGTTCTCGAATTCCTGAGTTCAAGCAATCCTCCCGCCTCGGCCTCCCAGAGTGCTAGGATTACAGGCACGAGCCACCGCGCCCGGCCTAAAATCATTTACTATGGCAGTGGTGTGGTGAGGCAGCAGGAGATTTGGAATGAGCCATGACACTGAGCAGGAAGGTAAGACCCAGGTCATATGAGGCCTTGAGGGACAAGCTTAAGAGTCACGACTTTAAGCAGAGCAATATCATAATTATTTTCACGTTTTGAAAAGATCACTCGGGCAGGAGTCTGGAGGATGGAGTGGAACGAGCATAGATTAGAGGCACAAAGACATAGTTAAGAGGGGCTGGTACTTAAGAAGACAAAAAATACACAAGTCCCAAACCGAGATACAGGCAGGAGATGGGGATGAGAGACATTATAGAGGGAGAATGAACAGAAGAGGGCAAGAGAAAATTCAAAAGTGGCTCTAGGATTTCTGACTTCTTCCCCTAGTTTGAGAGGGGTTGTTTAGATAAGGAATAAAGAAAATGGAACCAATTTTAGGAGGAAGATAATTGCATTTGGGTGGGGGGATCACCGAGACCATGATTTATCACAGGAAGAGGACACAAAGCAAAATTAGCAGAAGGAAATGGCACATGGGGTGAAGTCCAGAGAAGACCAGGCACAAGCTTCCGGAATCTTCTCCCCATGGGGTCACATAAGATGCACTTAATTCTTCCAGCGTCGAACTGTGACAACACCTATAATGTTGTCAACAGGGGAAGCTCATTACAGGCTCCATCCTCAAGGTTTTTGCTGGAGGCTGGTCACACAGGCCCCCTCTGCCTGCCACACGCCGAGTGTCAGACTCCCAGAAGAAAAGGCGAATGTCCCACGTGAACGATTCTGTACAGACAACTGAGGCAGAGGGAGCCACTCTTACCAGGTAGTGGGTAGTGGCAGCCCTCCCACAGTCCGAGTTCCCAGATACCAGGCTCGCAAGCAGGTCTTTCTAAGGACAGACTTTTCAGACCTGCTACATTATCTCTTTTCTACACAATATGAATTCACTTATGAACGTGTTGGATCTGAAGCATTTGTTACAAGTTCAAGTGACGATGTCCAATGGACAATTGGGTATTGGGTCTAAAGCTCAGTGAAGAGATCTGGGCCATAAATTAAAGATTCTGGAGTCATTAGCACCACAAATGGTCATTAAAACCAAGGTGATACAAAGAGGAAGTCCAACTTCGTATTTCTCCAAACCGCCATGCTAGAGATCATCCAGTTCAGCTCTTCTCAGTGAGAACACTGAGGCCCCGGCGACGGGGCTTGGCTGCACATTTTTCTGTTTTAATCCTATTGCTCTTTCCATCATACCAGACTGCCTCGCACAATAAGAGTCATACGTTTGCATAAATGAATGAAATGGCATTTAGGTTATAAAGCCGGCCCTTGTAAGTTTGGTTAATGCAACTTATTTCCCAAAGAGCTGATCCCGGGACCCTCAAAAGTAGAACTGATTTGGGTGCTGTGGCTCTCCCCTGTATTCCTGTCTACTCGGGAGGCTGAGGTAGGAGGATTGCTTGAGGCCAGGAGTTCCAGACCAGCCTGGAAGGAATTTCTAAGTAGCTACTAAATCAGCCATTCATTTTCATTCCACCTTGATTATCAAAGACCAGCAAAGTATTAAGACCTTTCTCTCCTCTTTGCTCTGTGTCTATTCAACAAATTGTTATGGTTCTAGACACTGAGCTACTAGGAATAAAAAGACGTGACATAGTCTTTGCCCTCAAGTTACTTGTATTGTAGGGCCAGGAAGGAGATAGATTAACACAACTTGTAAATTAGGAGTGTGTTGGGGGCAGGGGTGGGCAGAGTGACCTTCTCTGATGCCCATGCCAGCCTTTTTAGGGCTAGATTGGATGTCTTGTGTTTGCTGCTGCTTTTTGTGTGGTTATACACCCCTCCTATACTAATAATAGGCACTTTTGCATCATTCCAAGTTGTCTCAGGAGATAGTATCAAATATGTGTCAAGTCAAACTTAATGATAGAATGTAAATTTTAAAACAAGTTGCAGGTCATTTGTATAAACTCAAAATATATATTAAACAAGAAACAAGATTTTTCCCTCTTGAATCTTTACTCCTATCTCAGCTTCATTTACTGCCTCATTTGTCATCTAAACAGCCTTTGTTCTTTCAGCTTTCAAACATGATTAATTGACGCTGTGCAGCATAGCATAGGGAGAAGGCTGAATATTTTGTAAGATGAGTAATCTAGTTAAACGCCCATCTTTCTTGTCTCTTCAACTTTACCAACAAATATGTCTTATGCAGATGTAAGGGCAGTTTGCTTATTTCCCTGCTCAACATTTTATGCTTTTAGCATAGCATGTTTCCATGAAGCTAGCCAAAAATAATATTGACAAATTCATGAAGGCTTCCATCTGATACTTTTGCAAACTTATGCAAATATATTTAGACAGTTAAGCGAATATAATAACAGAATATCCAAATGTCAAGAATAAGATAGCTGCCATGTTACATTATCTGGTCTTAAGGTGGAAGTTAATTAATTAATTGTTTAAAAATATACCTTTAAAACCAAAGATCTGAATTATGTTTCAGTGTTTTTTCCCCCCAGATTTGAATAGAGCACAGTATGATATTATAGCTGCTGCAGGAAGTTGTGAGCATTTCTGGGAGTGCTCATTTTCAGCATGCTACTTAGAATTTTTAAAGACATTCAGGATATCTTTGTCATGAATCTTTCCACTGGGACCAGGCCACTCCTGGATGAACTCACAGATTGAGAGTTTCTCAAAATACAAAATCAAATTGTCTTAAAAATATGCTATTTTAAAGTCCTAAAAAAAAAATCAAAGAATGAAAAATAAGCTAATACTTGGCAAAAATAGTCAATTTGAAGAGTTATCTCTTTAAAAGCTCTGATTTCACTTACAGAGCTTGCTTCCAAAGAAATTTACTTTTATCCCATAAATCCAAAATTTTTCTGTTTATTACATTTTTACAAAATTCCCAATAAATATCCTTAAAGTGTTAAAATAGTTTCAACTTGCTGGAAACAGTTTTTTCTCCAAGGTAGTGAAGATTGGTTTAATAATTCACTTTTGTTCCCCACAAAACGCTTAAAATATTAAACCAAATCATAGCTTATAACTTTTCAAGGTAGCAAATGTTCGCTGCTCTTGAAAAATGTGTTAATATTCTTAAATGACCACCTGTGCCTCTCTTTACAGTTTTGTGCCTGTGATGTCATTTATTTCAGGAGTATTTGGAAATGCCACTCCAGCCTAACAGCTGGAGCATGTTAGCAAAGGAAGCGTTCTCAGGCCAGCAGATAACCATAGCTGTGCTGTTCTTCCTGTCGGCCTGGCCCCAGCCCCAGGCCGCCTCTCACCGCTCCCCAGCCTCTTCCCCTCACCTTCTTCTCCCAGCCAAGGGCCCTGGGTGGGGCGCTGGGGGTGGGAGCCGGGTTCAGAGTCATCCTAGCCAGGACAGCTTTATGTCCACTGTGTTGTCAGAACTCTCTTGTGGTTGCAAGTAAGAGAAACTCAACTCAAACTCATATGAAAGAGGGGATGAATTGACACAGATAACAGAAATCTTCCAGGGTTGGTCTGGCTTTAGCCACAGCTGGATTCAGGCTTCTGGCTGTCACTGTCCATTCTTCAGCCTCGCCTCTCTCTCGGAGTGACGGGTTCCATTCAGAGTGGACTACTTCAAACCCCAAACTCACTATTCCAGAGGAGGAGGAGTCTGGCTGCCTCACCATCTGCGTGTCAATATTCGGGAACTGCTGGGCTGTTTGCCTCCTGCACCCAGTCAGTCCTAATCCTGCACTGTGCCCATCTGTGGGTGCAATGGGGCAGAGGCACCTGCCCAGCATGCAATGGCCGCCGTGGCTGCAGGACCACTGGGACAGGAGTGCTGGGCGGGGCAGGCCCCCGTGGCCACCGCTCAGTTGTGCCTGGTCTATAGTGTGGGCGAATCAAATGTCCCCCACAGGCAAAAACTACTCTTCCTTTAATTATAGGTGAATGTTGGAGTGCATGAAATATAAAGTCATTTAAAAGCATAACTAAATGTATAGCAGCCCCTTCTCATTGTGTATTTTTTGTGTTGAATGGATTCTGCCCCGAGGGAATTAATTTTCCACTTCAAAAGAGGTCCCCATCCTCACAAAGGTTAAATAGCATTGGATCTTTAAAAATAATGTTTTAGTTTTAAAAGAACCACAGGAAAAGTGTCCTTAGTCTATTGTTGGCTCTTCCAAAGGGTCTGCAGCCAAGTGCATCCTCTCTCTGATGCCCGACCTGGGTCCTCTCAAGATTACATTCTTTCATCTTATTCCCACAAAATTCCTACAGTTACTCATCTTACTCCTTTCATATTCAGCTCATTAAAGCAGTGTATGTAGGTCTTTGTAGTCCATGTGAGTATTTAAAAATGCATCCGTTTGATTGTTATAAAATCGAGCTACATTAGTTTGACCAGTTAAAAGCATCACAAGTTATTTATCATTTTTAAATTAATTTTTGTGACATTCAAAAGTAATATATAACAGAAATGTGTTTGCATGCTAAACTTAAATGTAGTTAGGTAACTAGATATGTAAACACAAATCTCCTTATACTCAAGAGTAAAATCTCTCCAACCCAGTGGCCCGGGCTCACTGTACGGTTGGTTCTTCTCCAGGACTTGGGACGTGGTGGCAGGCTGCCAGCTTGGCATCACCACTAATTTGGGGTTTTTCTTCTGATGTTGTGGGGACGCCAGCCAAACGAACCTTGACGTGTCCCATGTATTGCGTGTGGACTTCTGGTGCATATAAACGGGGGATGGTTATTCTTGATTGTACATTTGTGATTTTTAGTGAGGCGCTAAGGGAGATCCGAGAGGACTTGAAAGTAGCATTTGAATAACAAATTCAGTCTCGGGCAAGCTACATAAAAGAGATGAGTAATGCTAAACAGATAACAGAATTCTGATTCACACCATTGGCAGCAGAGGAGACTTCTGGGTAAACAAACCAAAGTAATAGCTATCGTGCAGATCTGACAACAGCACTGCATTTTGATGAAGTCTAAAGATGGCAAAGAAAAGTTTAAGCTAGTCCTCCTATGCTTGGCGACATCGGCATGCCTGCCCGACCACACTGAGGGAGAAAAGCCGCACTGTGATTGGTGGGGCGGTGCCTTTTGCCCGCTGACCCATTAAGAGGAACTTGAGCCCAGATTTTATCGGTGATGGGGATGGAGACACCTCAGGATTTTCCAGTATCGTTTTTCACGTTTTGTTCTTGGACATGGTTAATAATGCTACCAGATCTCTCAAATCCTGAGGCATTTCCTCATGGCTCCAAGTAGCTGCTGCGGGTCAGGTTCTTCTTGAACTGAGGGTTTGGTTACAACATCCATATGCTTCCCGGCCCCTCTCTGACCTTTGTTCTTTTCCAGTACTTTTGCAGGCTTTTAATGTTTCCATCCACTAATCCCAAGGGATGCTCTAAATATTCTGAGCATACAACCCAATTATTTTTCAAAAAGCTAATTTAATAGAAATTTCTTAAGTTTGATATGAATTGCATACATTTTTTTTAATTTAAAAATTATTCACTTACAGCCTAAGACAGTTAAACTTGAGAGGATGTAAAAGCTGGGACTTTAAGTAGGCAAGAGCATTTTCATTTTTCTGACACATTCATTGGAGGGCTCATCACTGTCTTTGAGAAAACAGTATCAATACTTGTCCACAGCCTTGTTGCTTTTGAACTCAGCTCAGTTTCTTTGAAGCACTGATCGTGGTATCCAGCTTTGATTCCTTTTCTGTGGACTTGTGCCAGTTTGCCTGATTTCATTAAGTTTTTGGAAAGGACTAAAACTATGGTATCGTTTTATTGCAATCCTCACATCAATCATAATTTGGGGCGGTCTTGGTGAAAGATGAGGAATTCAGCCTGGGACGCTGGGGAAGGCAGGTCTCGGGGCAACGGGCATGGAACTCAACGAGGACTTACTTTATAAGTTCAGCCACCTCGATCTCATGAGTTTTTAATTGTGGCTTCGTTCTATAGTAACTGCAGGCATCAGACCCAAACCTAGGCACATGGAGACCACACAACTTTTATTTAGGCATTATTTAGGCATCTGTTCTGTCTCTCTCTCTGTTTGATGGGGAGCTCCCTAACCATTCAGGTTGTACAGCCAGGAAGTGTAAGGTATAGTCAAGAACAAGGGAGTTACTGCCTTGTGGCTCATTAGGTCAGAGGACCTTTGGATGCTGGATTGGATGTTCATGGAAAACACTGAATCCAGAATCCATATAGATTCTCTTCATCACTCCTCACCCTAGATCAAATTCCTTGTTGTTTTCCTACCACAGTCCTCTCCCCTGGATTTATAGCTTTGATTTTGATCTTAGGAAACTGCCCCCATACTATCATTAGCTAAACCAAGCTGCTATAGCAGCTTTCCTTCTTCCAGCAGGCCTCGGTGTTTCTTTAGTTAGCATCACGTGTCTTTGGTCCTGTTTACCAGCCTGTCCAGGGATCATTTCCCTGGTGAGGTCTCTCTGGTGACCCTTTCGCTCAGAGCCCAGCAGTGCCTTAACACCACGTGACTAAGGGACAAGTACTAGACCACTCCAACCACCATGTCCAAGTTCTCAGATCATAGATCCCTCAACAAGTCCCATTGACATATTGAATATGCCACAGAATCAGTTATTTGTTTCAGCACACGTTAGAACACTACTTCTTTTTTTTTTTTTTTTTAAAGCTAGTCAAGCGTGGTTGTAGGGGGAGACAATGTTAAATCAGCTTAACAATAACCCACAACCCTCGGACCAACTAGAACACTACTTCTTAAGCAGCAACAAGTGCTGCTCTCAGGACACAGAGGACCTGGTTCTGTGTTGACTCTCTGTTAGCAAGAGTGTCACTTTTGCAGCCTTCACGTGACACGACACATAAATTGATAGGTTGACCACCTCTGGCCCAGGTGGAACAGAGGGTCACACATGCCCTTTGGTACAAGAAGATATCACGTCTCCAAGAACTTGGGTGTTTTTCCAATCATGGAGAATTAGATTCTAAAACTTCTATCTAGGATCTACAAATTAGGTTTTATGAATTATATGTTCTGCCAATTAGAACCTATGAAGTAGATTCTAAGCAAAAATACTATAAAGTACTATCACTTATATTTTAATATCTTTTAACCTGAGAAGGGTTTGCTCCACAGAAGTCCCCCAAAATATTGAAACTATACCAGGTCAATATCCTTCTACTTTTGGAAAATATGTATATTGTTGAACCACTACTCTAGATTCAGACACCACCACCGGGCTCTTTCTTTCAGTTGATATCTGCACTTTACTAGTGATGTTTTTGGTGGCTTTAGGGAACGTTATGAAATATCTATATTCTTCTCAAGATCTCCATCTCTTTTGGTTTTTATTAAACCCCTTGTCTGTGACATTGTCTCTTTGAGAATGGAAGTTGACAAACATTTTCTGTAGAGGTCCAAATAGTAGGTATTTCAGGCTTTGCAGACCGTACGGTCTCCGTCCTAGCTACTCAGCCGTGCTGTCACAGCGCGAGAGCAGCCAGCACGATATATAAACAAGTGTTTGCGGATGTGTTCCAATAAAACTTTTATTTATAAAAGTAGGCAGCTGGCCAGATTTGGCATGTGGGCATTAGTTTACTAACCCTTGATATAGAAGAAGAGAGAGTTTCATGAAATTTTATGTTTGGGTAATAAACATACAAAATGGTTCCAGGAGTCCCTAACCTCTTCCTTATTGGGAACTATTTTTACTTTCCCAGCATATGCAAGTACTGGTGGGAATGAGATGGGAAGGGCCAGGAATGCCGTTCCCTAAAGCGGGTAGCCAGCCCTGTTCCTTTCCCCGTGGAAATCCCCGCTGGCCACCGAGCAGGGGAAGCAGCTGGTCTGCAAGACCCCAGCCAGTCCCAGTTTGCTTGGGGATCTCTAAGCCCTCCTCCAGGTCACTTTGCCCCGACTCAGAAACATAACAGCAAATGAAATAAATGTTGCTTGTAGTCCTGCCCGGTCTAGGTGATGTATGTGCTTGAAATTAAATTCTTAACACCAGACTTACTTTAGGTTTACAGAAAATGGCATTGCATTGGGTAAAATGGTTGTAGGGGGATGGAAATGGAAGGAAAAGTAAGATTTCAGTCAAAATCGGATGCCTGCATACTAAGCTGGGAGATGAGTGATGCTGTAGAACTGTTTTCTGGTATAAAGTGCATCTACATTGGTAATTCGTGTGTGTGTGTGTAATATAAATGAAAAATTAAGGCTTTATTGGCTTGATTTCTGTGGGAAAATTGCTAATGGGCTGATGGTATCAACTCTACTTCAACACGCTAGAGAATTACTCAGACGCTTGTCAGATGCCTGAACCACGTATTTAACTGAGAATGTGCCATCATGGGAAGCTTTCATTCACCAAGGTCGCTGGCAAGGCAGCAGAGGGAAGCACAGTGAACTTCACATGGTTCTTGCTGCTCGTGTCAGTAGCAAAGCAATGAAGTAAGGAGCTGACTTGCCAAAAAAATAAGAGTTCAGAGAAAACAGACTTGTTTTGTTTGAGAACAGCACATAACCAAGCAACTAATGAATCCTCTTTTTTAAAATCATGGTGGTTGTTCAGTTTATAATCCTAAACTGAAAATGTTGTTGTTGCCTTATTTCCTATTTTCTACAAATACTTTTCTTCTAAAAAAAAAATTGTATATATTAACCCACATTATAAGTATAGTATTTCTCGTGCCCTCTTTTAAAGATGGCAAACTTTTTTATACAAAACTATATTTTTTTCCCAGTATTTATTTTATGTGTTAGCAAATGATTGAAATTTTGGCTCTAGGTTTAAGAAAGTGAATTCATTTTAAGCTCATTGTATTATGTCATTGGACCTTTTTTAAATTAATTTTATTCTTGGAATATGTAGCGTAAAATCAAATTTATAACATTATACTTTAATTAGGTAGAGTGAATAGAATACTAATAACCTATAAAATTCATACTTACACTTATAAGACAATATTATCTCACCCAATGATACATAACATTCTTGAAAGTAAATTGCATTCTAGTGAAGGTAGAGTAACAGGGACTAGATTTACCCTCCCACCTGAAACAAGTAAAAAACCCAACAGAGTATATGAAGAAACATCACTTGAGGCGCTGGACATTGGGCAGCAAAGGACAGGAAACAGACAAGATGAGCCCTACATTTGTCTTAGCCTAGGAAAAGTTGCCAGGCTGCTGTGTAGAAAGAGGAAACCTAGGAATGGGAGAACTCAGCTGTCTGCCTGGGTTGAAGACATGTTACTGAGGATACCTCGAGTGCAACCAAGGCAGCTAGAGTTTGCGGTATGGACTACCAGAGAGGCAAGAACTGCAGAGAAGGGAGAGAGGGAAGAAAGGAAGGAGAAGAGTACTGAATACGCAAGTGAGTACTGATCCATGCATTTATTCGAAGAAACTACCTGAAGCCAGGGAAAGGATCACTCAAAAGAATTAGAAGGAACAGTGCATGGGGCCCACGCAGATCCAGGAAGAGCTGCCTATTCCCAACAGTGAAAAACCTCATGGCGCGGGGGTGCTGATTAGAATACTAAAAATGGTCTTATCTGACATCCAGTCCAAAATTACCAGGCATACAAAAAAGTAGGAAAATACCACCCATAATGAGAAAAGTCAATCAAAAATAAATCATTACACAGGTGATAGCATATGTTTACTAAATTAAAACATTAAAACTGCTGTGACTCTGGTTCATATGTTCAAGAAACTAGAGGAAAGATTTGACATGTTGAATAGAGACAAAGAAGATATTAAAAGGACACAAAGCAAACTTCTAGAGATAAAAACTACAGTGTCTAATATTAAAAATACGCTGATTAGACATTGCGGAAAAAAATTAGTTAACTTGAAGACATAACAATAGAAACCATCCAAGATAAAGCAGAAAAAGGCTAAAAAGAATTAAGAGCATCAGTGAGCCTTTGCACAATTTCAAGCAGCCAAAAACCCATGTAATTATATGAGTCCCACAGGAGAGAAAGAAAGGAAATGAAAAAGCTTTGAGGAAATAATGGCCAGGTTTTTTTTACAAATTTCATAGGAACTATAAACCCACGCATTCAAGAACCTCAACGAACCCCAAGTACAAGAAACAAAGAAAATGATAGAGAAATTTTTTTAAGTAATCAGAGGACGAAAGACAAATTTTGTGCAGAGGAACAAAGATAAACTGACAGCTGTTTTCTTGTTGGAAATAACACAAACTAGAAGGCAGTGGGGTCAACATTTTTGAAGTCCTAAAAGAAAATTCACAGCCTGGAATTTTTTACCCAGTTAAAATATCTTTCAGAAACAAAGGTGAAATAAAGACTTTTTTTAGACCAGTAAAAGCTGAAACAGTTCATCACTACCCAACCTGAAGTACAAAAAATGTGAAAGTCCTCTAGACAGAAAGAAAATGATACCAGTCAGAAACCTGAATCTACTCAAAAGAATGAAGAGCAGCAGAAATAGTAACCACATGGGTAAAGACTTGTTCTTATTATTTAAACCTTTTTAAAAGGTAAATTACCACATAAAGCAAAATTAATAGAAATGTATAGAGTTTATAACATATGTAGAAACAAAATATATGACAACAATAGCACAAAATCTAGGAAGAGAATGGAAATATACTTTTGTAAGATTCTTATGCCATATGCGAAATAGTACAATATCACTTGAGGGTAGACTGTGAAAAGTTAAATGTATATATAGTCATGTACCACATAATAATGTTTTGATCAATGACAAACTGTGTATATAATAGAGGTCCCATAAGATTATAATACTATATTTTTATAGTACCTTTTCTATGTTTAGATACACAAATACTAACCATTGTGTTACAGTTACTTACAGTACTTACTACAGTAACATGCTGTACAGGTGTGTAGGCCAGGAGCGATAAATAGGCTATACCGTATAGCCTAGGTATGCAGTAGACTGTACCACCTCAGGCTGTGTAAGTACACTGCATGATGTTCACACAATGATGAAATAGTCCAACAACACATTTCTCAAAACATATCCATGTTATTAAGCAGGATGTGATTGTACTATAAACACTAAGGAAACCACTAAAATAATATAAGTTATAATTAGCAACTATAACTATGTTATAGTTAGCAAAGGTGATAAAATGAAATTGTTCAAAATACTCAACCCAAAGAAGGCAGAAGGGGAAAAGGAACAAAGAACAGGACAGTACATGAGAAAAAGAATAGTGAGTTGTGTTTAACTCACGCTAGTTTTGAGCCCGGGTCTCCTGAAGCATATGTAACTCACACGTCTCTTCACCTTAGAAGCCATGAGAACTGTTTTTCAAGTTGCATGTAACTCATACACAGAAAACAATGAAAAATAAAATATTGTCATTAAATTAGAAAGGATCATCTTATTTTTGAAGTTTTTATTCTATTCTTGTAATGAAACACTGTGGCCTCAGGGGAAAAAAATTTTTTTCTAGTGTGTAGTCCATGTGTTAAACTCAACTCCATCTATAGTCACATTAGACGTAAACGCATCAAGTATGTGTTGTCCACAACTATGTGTTGTCCACAAGAAACTTTTTTTTTTTTTTTTTGAAACATACTCTCACTTTGTTTCCTGGGCTATAGTGCTGTGGCATCAGCCTAGCCCACAGCAATCTCAAAACTCCTGGGCTCAAGCTATTCTCCTGCCTCAGCCTCCCAAGTAGCTGGGACTACAGGCATGTGCCACCACACCTGGCTAATTTTTTCTATTTTTAGTTGCCCAGCTAATTTTTTTTTTTTCCTATTTTTAGTAGAGACAGGGCCTCACTCTTGCTCAGGCTGGTCTTGAGCTCCTGAGCTCAAGCCATCCTCCTGCCTTGGCCTCTCAGGGTGCTAGAATTACAGGTGTTAGCCACCATGCCCAGCCAAGAAACTCATTTTAAATATAAAGACACAAGTAGGTTGAAAGGAAAGAGATGGGAAAATGTTAAAACTGATTAGAAGAAAAACAGAGTGGTATATTAATATTAAAGAAGAACAAGAGTAAAGAAAAGTACCAAGGATATAAAGAGGGTTGATTCATAATGATAAAAGGGACATTTTATCAGCAGGACATAACAATTCTAAGTCTTTATGCATATAATACAAGCTTCAACATACATGAAGAAAAAAATAAAATTTTTAGTAAAAATAAAAAATCTACAAATATAGTTAGAAAATTCTAAACCCCACTCAGAACAAGTAGAATGAAATCAATTGTTCAACAAAATTTGAACAATACTCCAGTCCAGCTTGGCTAATAGGCATGATTAGAACACTCCACCCAACAACAGCAGATTATACATTCTTTCAAATGTATTCAGAAAATTTGCCAAGATAGACCGTATTCTGGGTTACAAAATAAGTCTTAATAAATTTTAAAGGGCTTAAATCATACAAAATATGTTCTCTAACCCTAATGAAATCAAATTAGAAATCAAAACTGAAAGACATCTGGAAAAACTCCAAATATTTGGAAACTAAATAAGCAACACAGTGGGAGAAATTATTTGCAAATCATCTATCTGATCAGGATTTGTATACAGAATATTAAAAGGACTCTCAAAACTCAATAATGAGAACATAAACAACCCTTTTTAAAAATGAGTAAAAGATTTGAACAGACATTTCACCCAAGAAAACATATGGATGATAAGCACATAAAAATATACTATCACTAGTCATTAGGGAACTGCAAATTAAAAGCACAATGGAAATCACTATGTAGCTGTTGGAATATCTAAAATGAAAAAGACTGACCGTATCAAATGTGGGTGAAAATGTGGAACAACTAAAACTCTCATACACTACTATAGGAATATATCCTAGTATACGGGAGATGTGTGTGTGTGTGTGTGTGTGTGTGTGTGTGTGTAGTGCTCCACTAGAAAACAGGAGTCGTTTTTTAAAAAGTTAAATATGGCCAAGCACAGTGGCTCACATCTGTAAATCCAGCACTTTGGGAGGCCAAGGTGGGAGGATTTCTTGAGGCAAGGAGTTTGAAACCAGCCTGGGCAACAAAGAAGACTCCATCTCTACAAAAAATGCAAAAATTAGCCAGGTGTGATTGTGCACACCTGTGGTCCCAGCTACTCAGGAAGCTGAGGCAGGAGGATCACTTGACCCAGGGAGTTGGAGGTTGCAGTGAGCTATGATCGTGCCATTGCCCTCCAGCTTGGGCAACAGAGCTAAATATGCACCTACCATGTGACCAAGCCATTGGTTTCCTAAATATTTACTCAAGAGAAATGAAACGTACTTCCATATAAAGATCTATACATGGATGTTCATAGCAGCTTTTTTGGTAATAATATCCAATAAGCTTTACACTTGACATTGCCATTTGCCTCAACAAAAGCTGTTAAATAATATAATTTGTTTCCCAAAATAAAGTCGGAAAGAGTATAAAAACTGAGGAAAAGATTTCAGAGATTACAGGGTCAGTCCAGGAAGTCTAACATCAAATAATTAGAATTCCAATAAGACAGAAGTAAGAAACCAGAGAGAAATTATCAGAGAAATAATCCTCAATTCTCCTTTAAAAGAGTTTTTTTCCTTCAGAACTGAAGGATTTCCAAATCATACGGGCCAACAAAATGGATTTATAGACTCAAACCAATGCACTTTATCATAAAATTAAAAAACAATAGGGCCAAAAAGAAGATACTATTATTAAAAGCTTTCAGAGGGGGAAAAATGTTGATATACAAATAATCTTGGATCAAAATGGCATTAGACTTCTCAGCAGCAACACTGGAGGGTAGATTGCAATGGAACAATATTTTCAAAATTCAGGGAAAATAATATAACCAGCCAAGCTGTCAATCAAGTGTATAAGAATAAAGTCTAAGCCAGAGAGTTTATAAAAATATACCTCCTATGCCATTTGTCTCAAGAAGAGATGTTTCACCCCAATGAGCAAGTAAACCATGGAAGAGTAATATGTGTGTATTAATTCTCTCTCTTCTTTGCTGTATAACAAATTACCACAAATTTCGTGGCTTTAAATAACACATGTTTGTTATCTCTATTTCTGTGGATCAGGAGTCTACATAGCTCAGCTGGGTTCTCTGCACCAGGCCGTCTCGTCTGAGGGTTGGGGTTCAAAGCTACAGGGAATTCAGTTCCTTGGGGTTGTAGGACTGAGGGTCCAGCTTTTTCTGGCTGTCAGTTGGAGGCCACACCCAGGTCCCAGAGGCCACATGTGTGTTTTTGCCAAGTGACCTTTTCCTTCTACCCACTCACAACACGGCAGCTTATTTCTTGAAAGCCAGCACGGGGCAAAGTTTTTCTCTTGAGTCTGCTGAGACAGAGGGATGTCTCTTCACTTGTGCCACATCGTGTTGGTTAGAAGCAAGTCCCAGGTCTCCCCTGCACTCCAGGGGAGGGGCTCACTGAGAGTGGAGTCACCGTTTGGTACAGCCACCAGAGTCGGCTCCAGGAAGTGGCAACTACCAAAGTTGATAAGTGACGGGACTCCCCAGGACCATGGTGAAGGAAGAGCCCACTGTGTTTCATAGGGCCACAGGCCCGAGGGTTCCGGGACAGCACCCAGGAAGACTAATCTTATCCTCGAACATATCAAGGGATGACTTAGAGCTCAGCAGGTGTGGTGGTGTGTGAGTGAGAGACCACTGAGAAAATGAAGAGGCCAGACAACAGGAGAAGCAGAAGCTGTACAAGAATGGAGATGCAGTCAGTACATAAGATGGCCTTGCTGTAAATACTTAATAGCCCCGATAGATCCTGCTCTAAACCAGAGTCATGGCGGCTCTGTCTTTGGGAGATGGAAGCAGATGAGCATGCGCAGTGGGATATAAGAGCTAAGTCCTCATCTTCTACTAATATATCAGAAAACTAGTAGTTAACACCTAAAACTGCAGGGAAAGAAGGACACAGCTGAGAGTCCACAGTGGGCGCCTCTCAGGAGGAGGAATGCGGGGGACGAGACAGTCGTGTTTTATAGCCTGCCCCGAGGAGCAAAGTGACTTGAGCCATGTACATGATTTACTTTTGTAAAAATTAAGTTCACAAAAAGAATTCATCATCTTGCTCTCTCTGTGTTTCCCCTTATTTTTAACATACCGTATATGTGCTTGTGAGACACTGAAAGAGAGAGAGGTGATTTGTGAAGGATTTGAAGATGTTTGGTCTGCAGTTTTCTTTTTCTTTCACCTCTGGCGTTGATCCGGAGGAAGACGGCGTGCCCCCCGAAATGCTGGGGGTGTTGGGGAAGCCGGTGACAGAGGGTAGGAGAGGCCCAGGGCAGGACCAAGGAGGGACAGCTGCACCCACCTGGTGGTTTGTTATCGTCTGCTCTTGCAAGGAGCAAGTGTTCCGTGTCTAGAAGCCTTGGCAAGTCACAGAGTTAGGATTCTTTTGGTCCAGGAATTGGGGAAAGGTGAAATAATTTAAAACGTGTTTAGTTGATAATCTAGAAAGTGTGTGGAGGGAAGGATGTACCATGTTTCCCCGAAAACAAGACCTACCCATAAAATAAGCCCCAGCAGGATTTCTAAGCATTTGCGCAATAGAAGCCCCACCCCAAAAATAAGCCCTAGTGATGGGCGAGGCTGCGAGGCGCATCTGCACAACCCAGGCATTTCGTCGCGGAGCAGTAAAGAAGACGAGCAGCCCTTCTCATCTGCCCCATGAGAGCTCTATTGCTCCACATGAGAGACTGGGGCCAATGGTTCTAAAGGAAATAGAGTACCAAGAAATTCAGGATGGAATTTGGGGTTTGGAGAGTTATGATGATGTTCCAGAAGAAGACGACTTAACTATATTTGAATAAATGTAGATCGTTGTACCCCACTTAAAAAAAAAAATAACACATCCCCTGAAAATAAGCCCTAGGGTGTCTTCTTGAGGAAAAATAAATATAAGACCCTGTCTTATTTTCAGGGAAACATGGTACCCACATACGTTTGGTGTAGTAGTCTACTAGGGCTGCCGTGACAGAAATGCCACAGACAGGATGGCTTCAACGGCAGAAGTTTATTTTCTCACAGTTCTGAAGGCAGGAAGTTCAAGATCAAGGTGCTGGCAGGTTTGACTTCTCCTAAGGCCTCTCAGCTTGCAGATGGCCTTTTCTCTGTACACACACATCCCTGGTGTCTCTTCCTCTTCTTAAAAGGACACCATTCATTTTGGATGAGAGCCCCACCTTTGTGACCTTTATACATATATATATATATTTTATTTTTTTTTAATGATACATCATGATGTTCAAAGGACCTTTCTATGAATCCCCTCTTTAAATGCCCTATCTCCAAATACAGTCACATTGGGGGTTAGGGCTCCAACATTTTGAGGGGACACAAACCAGTCCATAATATACACTAAATCACTTTTAGACCCCGTCTGAAGTCCTGAGCGTTCAACCTGGATCTGGCCTGGATCACGTGAAAAAAAAAACTACAGAACGACGTAGGCCTCTAGTATTTACAACAATTAAACTAGGTCGCAGGGTGGCCCGGAATTCTTTCCTAACTCAGCGGATCTTGGCCAGCCGAGTGTCGGGGTGGTGGTGAGCACCGATGAGGCAACTCCCCCAGCCACCTCCAGGCCTGCGTTCCCACTGTCCCAAGAGAGGCATGAAGGGGAGTTTACATAATGGATATAATTTCCCTGTGTCTCGTTGTGTTTCCTGCTGCAAGAGCTTATTATCTCAGGGGAGGGGCTTTGCAGGGGTCAGGAGGGTGGGGATGAAAACCGAACATGCCACAACGAGGTCTGGGCGGCTGTGCCTTTGATAACAAGCCCCTGGAGGAGAAAGCCCAGATGGGCCAGGTGGAAGCTATGTCATCCACCCTTCTTTCTTGCTTCCTTCTCTCTCTCCATCGCCTCCACCATCTCTCTTCCTAAAGGGGTTGCAGGATCACGATGTGATTGGCAGCAGGACCTTGGCATAAAACCCATGCCCGGGAGATGAGCTTCTCATGGTTTGAGTTTCCAAAAAATGAGACATACTATTAAATTGGTTTGTTTTGCCCAAGTGGGTGGAGACACTCGTGGCTTGCCACCTGTCAGTCAAAGGCTGACGAGTGCACGTACTGCAAAAACACTGGGAGAGAAGAGCAGGCGTAAGGAATCTAACTGTGCTGTGCTCGTCGCAGCATCTCGTGTGGCCTGCACCGGGGCATCCTTTCACTTCCTAAAGACCAAAGCTCAGTGTAGAGTCATACCTCCTTTGGGACTATGGTCACTCTTCGGAAAGTTTCTCCCTCACAACACTCCTAGGTAATTTCCTATTCCTGTGTAAGCAATGTGTCTACGTAATGTATATTTCTATATTTATATATAGAAATTGGATAATTGGACAATTCTGCAGTTTGACTCTCAGAAAGATTAATATTTCATTTCCCCCCCTGTATTCGTTCTGATTATAATCAGGAGTTTACATAAGAAATTATTTACAGGGGTTACCTCTGGGAAGCAGTATTGGGGGGGAGCTCTTTTTACTTCTATGTTGAAAATATGTTTTTTCAGTAAAATTTTAAAAACTAATAGAAAAGTTGCTCAGGGCCAGGCTTCCTACCACTGAAAGAAACCTGTAATCTCCTTTACAAAAGAAGAGAAAAAACACTGTACTTGTTCAGTCTTTCATTCAAGGCCATAGAAATGGCATAATTTGAGCTGTGTAGTACCAGCACAGTGTGTGAGTGAGCACAATATGGTAATTTTTATAGTAATTGAATGTGACTTCCATCTCAAAAAGTCATAAGTTAGGAATTCGTCTTGTTCATTCTTTTGATATAAAAAGTAAAGTATGAAAAACATGTTTTTAAAACTAAAAAGTAAAAAGACGTGACCTGAATGTCTGAATGGTGTGTCCCTCAGGAGGCAGGGCCAGGTCCTGGCACCTTGGTGTCCTCATACTTAGCCCTTAACAAAGGTCCTGTGTCCTTTCATAGAGCAGCAAGCACTCGAGAGTCCACATCACAGGGTCATTAGTCAGCCACCATGAAAGACAAGTGTACTCAAGAGGATATACCGTCAAGCTCCCAGGCTATCACTAACCACCAAATATAGATCACCTTTTGGATGCAGGCACAAGTTATACAGGTAGAAATTACATAACCACCCAGAAAAAAATCCTAGAACATTCCATCTCCATTAAGTCAAGCCAATAGAATTTCCAGTTGTAGCAGCACTATCTTTTTTTTTTTTTGAGACAGAGACTCGCTCTGTTTCCTGGGCCAGAGTGCAGTGGCGTCATCATAGTTCACAGCAACCTCAAAGTCCTGGGCTCAAGCGATCCTCTTGGCTCAGCCTCCCAAGTAGCTGGGACTACAAGCGCATGCCACCACACCCAGCTAATTTTTCTATTTTTTTGCGGAAATGTTGTCTCGATACATTGCCCAGGCTGTTCTCAAACTAGGCTCTAGCAATCCTCCTGCCTAGGCCTCCCAAGTACTAGGATTATAGGCGAGAGCCACCCCACCAGCCTGTGATGACATTGAATCTCTCTCTTTCTTCCCCTCGGTCACTTGACACTCATACTGGGCCATTTCCTCATGCATCATCTTAGGGTTACTTGAATAATTATCAAAATGACCTTTGATATAAACGATTCTGTTCCTCACATCCAAAGGAGGAGAAGGGAAGAAACAGAAAGGAAACGCCTAATGCCTGAGAAGACTTCTTTTTATTTCCTATTTTCCAATCATCTTCTACTTTTACTCACCTATTTTAAAAAATATTTATTGAGGGTCTAATATTGCCAGGCACTGTGTTAACAACAATTCAGAAAACACTCTTACTTAATAAAGACTTTAAATTTTTGAGTTATTTCCTCAAAATAAATTCTTTTTATTTAAATAATATCATCACGTAATTAGCCATCATAATCTTTTTGGGTTTTGTTTGTTTGTTTTTCCCCAGTCTTATACATTTACACAATCACTTTTTGGTTATTTTTAAATTTTTGAAACAAGATGATATATATCACCCAGCTGGTGGAGGAGGGAAACAGGGTATGGAAGGACTCTCCTCCACTTCAGATCATGAACCGTAGGAACAGAATAGATATGTGTGAAAACGCTATTTCTTTTCTGAAGCAAAATAAAACTAGGTAATTTATTCAGTTGGAAAAGATAGTAGATTTCAGGAGAAATCAGAAAATAAATTATTTCACAAACACAACAAAACTAATTCCACTATTTTGGTTAAGAAAATTATGGTTACAGCCAGGCATGTTGATATGCACCCGTGGTAGTCCCGGCTATTCCGGAGGCTGGGATGGGAGGATCTCTTGAACCCAAAAGTTAGAGACCAGCCTCGGCAACATAAAACCCCATCCCTTAAAAGAAAAGACTCAATTAAAAAAAAAAAAAAGAAAGAAAATTATGGTTAGAAATTATGATTTTCTCACTTTATAAAACAGAATTTGTAATGATTTTTCTACTCATGCCAAGAATACTCTTTTACTTTTTAATGACTAGTTTTAAAAACATGACTCTTCTGTCTTTACCGGTCTTTAATGTACGTTCACAAAGGCTATTGCTAGAACTCGTCCTTTCTCCAAAGTAAGGTTAACCTGAAACGGTAAAAACTTGGAAGTTTCATTGTAGTTAAAATTAGGGTCATGAAGGGCAAAAGCCCATGTTTTTCAGCCTTTGTAAAAGAATCCATTAATGCAGCGTGACAAGTAAGTACAATTTAGTGGCTCCTCGGTTATTTTAAGCAGGAGGCCTCCTTAGAGGGCACACAGATAAAGTCAACACGGATCACCACCGACCCCAGGCGTGTGGCCAGAGGTCAGCCCCCAAGGGCCGTCTGGATTCCTTCTGCCCTGTAGTGCTGTATTGACTCTTGTCTGGGGCTACAGTCCTTTGATAACAGCTTTTTATTGGGAGAGAATTTGCAGTGAATGTATAAGGTCTGGTCCACATAATTCCATATTGTGTTCGCTCAACAGGAGACGTTTTGTTTTTAAAGTAGACTTATTAGAGATGGCTGGTTATTCCCAAGTCACAGAGTCTCTTGGGTCTACAGATTCTGTGTGGTTTCTTGTCTGTCGTTGCTTATCCCGAATAAGTAGTTGCACTTCTTGGAAGTGATTATTGCATCATTGGAAAGGAACGTGGGAGTCTTCGGATTGAACTCATTTTCCCCCCGTTTGAAAGAAGTTGAAAGTAGAGGAAAGACATTTCACACTTCCTGGCTCTTCATATTTTGGTGAATTTTAGCGCCTGGTTTTGGGACAGAATCAGAATGACCAAAAGATGCACGTTCTGGTTCACCGCAGCTAGTCAGTACAAGTCCAGGAAACACACACTCTGCCTTTGTCTGTCTTGTCAGCTGAAAGTTACCAGAGGGGAGGAAAGTTGAGATAGTGTGTAACGAGGGTGTTATCTACAATAGAATATTCCACTGGTAGCTTTGGTCACATGGGCCCAAATACACTGCCTTCAGGGTTCTTGTTGGCTTTTGTCATCCGCTAGCGTATTTAAGCTTGACCTGTCTCACTCGCACCAACTTCTGCCCTAGAGTGAACAGTGTTGCAGACTCAGACAACAGCAGACAGAGAATCCAGACAGCCCTGCTAGTACACGATGCCTTTGACCTTGAGTGCTGACCTAAGGGGTGGGGCAGCATCACTGTGGCTGAATGTGATCATTTATTTCCTTCTCTTAAACTATAAAATACTTTTTTTTTTCAAATTCATAGCTCTACACAGATTATAGAGGCATCTTAAAATACTGTCTGTAAATGCCATAAGATCCCTTCGAATGCCATCTCAAATGCAGTTAGGCAGGGAAATTGCTGTAGAGTGCCCGGTTTGAGTTGTAACCCAGGCAACTGGGAAAAAGTATGAACAAGGTCAACCAGTGACCTTTGTGTTTGTCCCAGCACTAAAACAGTAAGTGGTTTTCTTTCTGGGGTCTCCTCAGTTATATGCAGCCACTGTAATAGCCAGAGAAAAATGTTCCTGCTAGGGAACTTAGCATGCGGAGGCTACGGTGGCCATCCACATGCCTAAAATTTTAAAATACAGGAAGTCCCCACCTACTAGCAGGTTGCGTGCAAAAGTTTAGTTGTAGTTCATCGTTTGGAACCCAGAATACATTTTCCCATAGGCGTGTTATAAACAGTACCTGTATTCCAGGCAGGCCTCAGAAGCCTTTTTAGCCCATGATATACCTAAAGTGCAGTCCTGTGCAATTAGCAAGACAGGAGCCAGCCACCATCCATCACAGTGTTTTATGTGTTCCCGGCTCCCGCTCTCAGCGGGCCCAGCGGGCCGGGAGGGGGGAGGTTAATGAGGCCTGCAGGTGCGGGCATTTGCTGCCCACCTGCTGCAACTGCAACTCAGGTGGGGGTTAAACCGGCTTTCCTCTCCCTTCCCCCACAAGCTCCCTTTCCCAGTGCTGAAGAGGCAGGGCAGGGAGGTGAGGAGGGCCGTGGGAGCCATCTGAAGCCAGCGCTCTTCAACTGTAGCGTGCACGCGAATCCCCAGGGGTTGGCTACACTTGCCGGTTCCGATCCAACAGGTCTGGGGTGAGGTCCGAGAGTCTGAATTTCTAACCGGCTCCCAGGTCATGCCCATGCCACTGGTCCACAGACCCCTTTGAGTAGCAAGCATCTTTAAACACCACGGGGAGGAGAGGGTGGGGAAGGGGAAGTCCCGAGTCACCGTATAAAGGCAGTAGAGAGTGACAGGGCTGAGTCCTATTCTGTGGGCCTTAGGGGGGTTCCTGTTTGCTGGGTGGCAAGAAGCGAGCCAACCCTAATGCCTTAGCCACTAGCCACCCCACCGCTTCACCCCATGCGTGTTCTTGGCCCGGGCAGGTGGGAGGTCTGCGAGGCAAAGCGTCAGCCCTTGGGAGAGCCGGCTAAGCACAGCCGCGGGTATTTCCTCTGAGTGATTGCACGCAGCACGGCTTTATCAGCGTCATTCATTCGTAGGAAATGCACACTATTAAAGCACGGCGGGAAATGCTACACTGGAAAGAAAGTGGGTCATCAGGGAGACTCCCAATCCAGATCCCAGAGCAGTGTTTCGGTATCTAAGAATCACCAGCTGGGGCGCCAGCCCTTTCCCTGGCGCACACACGGAGGGTTTCTGGCGCAGGCGGGCAAGGAGCACGTTCTGAAGATCTTTCGTCCAGATTCAGCGCAGCAAAGCAGGGAGGAGCTGGTTTTAACCCTGTCTCCACCACTAACCAGCCGCGTGTTCTTGAACACGTGCCTTTGTGTCCGAATGTCTTCTGTCCTCATCTACAAAGTGAGGCTAAAATTAGCACCTACCTCATAGGATGCTGGGGAACTTAATGAGGTTATCTGTAGAACCCATCGGTGGCCCACCAAGTGCCACGGTGGAGGTGGCAGCGACACTGGCAGTGGTGAAATGAGTGATTTGAGAATTTGAGATTGCAGGCGTGGAGTCAGATTTCTGGTTTTGCCACTTATTACCTGTGTGACCTCAGGCAAGTGACTTGCCCTCTCTAAACCTCTGCTTCCTCCCGTGTAAAATGGAAATAATTAAGGCACCTACCTTGCAGGTTGCTAAGAGGCTAAAATGCATAAGGCGCTTAGTGCCCAGCACAAAGCACGTTCTCAGTACAGCAGGGAGCTTAGAGAATGGGAGTTTTCAAACTGAGCTCCAGGAGCCACTGATTTTACGGAAATGTGTCTTGGGGATGAGGAGGAGACCATCTTATACTCCACTCACAACAGCACCCCCTTCAACCTTGTTGGGGTTCAGCATGAAGATTTGATTTAGAAGAGAAGTTTCAGAAAGTCGGTTTTGCAGCTACGGCATGTGGTGGGACCACGGGGGGAAAGTAAATGCTCTAAATTTCCAGGAAGTTGGCATTTGCCTTTTCCATTTTACTTCCTTAAACAAAATTGAAATAGCAGATGGCAGATTTAAAGAGATACATGTGTGTATAGATATACCTTAAAGTTACATGAAGTTGTGTTCAAGTATATGGTTAATTCGTGTCATCAGATGCACAGTATTCCACATGATCACTCTTAGCATTTGCTAATATGTAACACGTTGTTTTCTCCCCCAGATGAGCACGATGCCAGGACTGCCCACTCGGCCCTGCTTTTATGATATAGATCTCGACACGGAAACAGAACAAGTTAAAGGCTTGTTCTAAGTGAAAAAGACTCTCACAGGACCCGATTCAGGTAACTGCTGTGTTTCAACTTTTTCTTTCTCTTTCTCTCTTTCCTTCTCTTTCTTGATTTTTTTTTTTCTGAGACAGAGTCTCACTGTATTGCCCGGGCTAGAGTGCTGTGGCGTCAGCCTAGCTCACAGCAACCTCAAACTCCTGGGCTCAAGCAATCCTGCTGCCTCAGCCTCCCGAGTAGCTGGGACTACAGGCATGTGCCACCATGCCTGGCTAATTTTTTCTATATATTTTTAGTTGGCCAATTAATTTGTTTCTATTTTCAGTAGAGATGGGGTCTCGCTCTTGCTCAGGCTGGTTTCGAACTCCTGACCTCAAGCAATCCGCCCACCTCGGCCTCCCAGAGTGCTAGGATTACAGGCCTGATCCACCATGCCCAGCCTCTTTCCTTCTTTCTTTCTTAGTTCAAATCCTTTCTCTGTTTTGTTTTTCTAATACTTATTACAAAAGTGATTGGATAAGTCATTTCCTTCCGGAGTTACTACAGATTCCTACCTAATGACTGCCCATGACTTGAGTCCACTCCTGGGTGCAGATACAAGTTAGATGGTCAGTACACAGCCCTCAGTGGACCTTGGCTTGAGTCCGGTGAAAGTCAGATCCCGTCATCTATGGATTTGTGTGGAGCATCTCTAGCCCTAACAAAGGAACCGTGTAAACTCATTATTCTTTTTCCAGACTTAAAGCCAATATGACATACCCATTGAAACCAATACCACATATCTCTTGGTACAGAGTTAGAATCATGTGATAGAGGAATCTTGGTGTATTCATTTCCTAGGGCTGCCATTACAAAGAATCACAAATTGGGTGGTTTAAAGCAACAGAAAGTTTAAAACCATTCTGGAGGCTAGAAGTTAAAAGTCAAGTGTCCACTGGGCTGTACACTCTCTGAGACTCGGGGTAGAATCCTTCCTTGCGTCCTCCTAGCATCTGCTGGTGGCTGTCAATCCGTCAGGCTGCCCAGCTTGCAGCTGCGTCCCTCCAGGCTGCCTCTGCGGGCACACGGCATCCTCCCCGTGCGGCTCTGTCTTCACATGGTGTTCTCCTCTTATAAGGATCCCAGTCCTCTTGGATTCAGGCCCACCTGTTGACCTCATCTTAATGTGATTACTCTGCAAAGACCCTAGTTCCCAATAAGGGTGCCCAGGGTTAGGTCTTAAGCATATCTTTTGGAGGACACAATTCAACCTGTAACAGTTGACTATGGCACAACACATGTATCAGGCTCTCATGCCCTGGAAAGACACATGGAGATGGGACAGATCCATCTAACTAGAGATGAGTCCCAGGAAGGACGGGGCAGCAGAAGTCAGGCCTTTTGGCGACTCACAATCTACATGGTTTAAGGTCGGGCTTGACTTGGAGCTGTCTCGGGCAGCCCAGAGCTGGGGGATCGCAGCCTCATTCATGTCCACCCCTTAGTACTGCAGCCACACCTGCTGGCTTCTGTCCCAACTCCCCATCTGAAGAAAAATGACCAACTTCCCAGTCCTCCTCCCTGGACAACTCCCAATCAGAAGTTTGGAAGGCTTAGGGCAGCTGCCCCCCACCCCAGGGATCAAACATGTCCTTGCCGTGGTCTTAGGACACATTCCTTCCCACCAAGCACCGCCAGTCTCTGCTCCCCACTCAGGGCTGTTCCTGTCCTGGCCCAGACCCTCTCCCTCCTGCCAGCACATTCTGGGCCTTCCAGATGAGCTTCCTTGACCTAAAGTCCCTTCTCTGCTGCTGTTTGTGCGTCATGGCCCGAAGCCACCCAGGCTTCTCCTTTTCATTTCTTCCCCGACCAGTGTCAACGCCAGGTGTTTGTGTCTTAGTTTTTGTTTTTCTAAGTCTTTGTTACCAAAACACTAACAACCTAAGCGATGATGAGAAAGGTAATGACCACTAAAATGAAATTACATGAAAACAAGGTGTGGGGTTGCTTGTTTTAGGTTGTGGGTGGGGTGTGTGTGTGCGGGTTTTGCCGAGGAGTGGGAACTGTGTTAAGTTTTAGCTACAACCACATCTTTGATCTTTGTCATTTCTGAAAAAGAAAACTCCAGAAAAAAATGAAACAAGAGACACTAGTCACTAGTTTGACAAAGAAACCCATACACTTGAGCTTTGATAACAGTGTTATTTTCGTCTTTTTGGTATGAGTTTGTGTGTTGTGCGTGTCTTGGATTTCTCTGCTAGCCCTTGGGAAAGTAAAAGCATCATTCGTCTTAAACCGAAAATTGACCCCTTGTCCCAACTGATCTCTCGTTTCATGTCAAGAACCCGTTATGCTACATTTCTGCCATTTGTCATTTCTCTCCAGCACAAGTGTGTACAATTCTCTTATCTCTCTTGGGTAGTATTTTTCCAGCCTTTTGGTCAATTTTAATTTACTCTCCAAGTAGGTCATATGAGAACAATTATACCTTAATTATTACAGTTAAGACTCAGGTAATGCCAGGGGACGTGTCCTCAGCCTTACTAACACATACACTTAAATCCTTTACTACCTAAGACACTGGTATTCCGTAACAAGTACGCCTCCAGCTCTTACTCACAGATGGAGCAGGGCCTGCAGGTCAGGACACCGGCCTGTGGTCGTGACCTCCCGTGACCCAGGCACTGTGCTACACACCTTGCCTGAGTGGTCACAGCACCTCTGGAGACAAGTGTTGTCCCATAAGGCCACAAAGGCTTCAGGAGGATCAGACCTTCCCCTGGGGTCACTGATGGGTGGCCCTAGTGCACAGGACTCCAGAGCCACCTGGCCACCGAGAGGTGCTGCCTGTCATTTCATAGCTGGCACATGTCATTTTGCCACCCCGTATCATGAAACCAGGGAGATGGGTAGTATTTTTATTTCAAAGCTGCAAAACCCCTAGCCCAGAGAGGTTGACAACTTGCTCAGTTTGCGCAGCTAATAACTACAAAAGCCTACAAAACTACAAAAGACTCAACTCAGATCCATTGGCTGTCAGCCCCCAACCCAAGGTGCCCTTTTCATTCCAGTCATGGGCTCAAGGAACTTTGACCTATTCCAAAAGACAATACCAGCTCTTTGAAAAGACAGGTACTTGGGGATAATGGGGTGATTTTTAAAAATATCTAAAGTAATTATTTGGGTACTAAAAGCTTTGTCAAGATTCTTTTTTAGTCCAAGTATATATATAATAGGGCTACTTTTACTTAATTCTCTCATTGAATGGTGTTTTCCCCCCTCCTTTGTCCAAGGCCTCCTTCTTCCTTGTAAATTGCTAACCCCTATTCTAGACTTGGTGGTCAGTGGTTCAGAACCCATCATTTGACCCTGCTTGAACAATCAAAAACAGACCCAGTGTCCTAAGATAAAACCACAATATACAGCAAACTTTCCCTCTCGGTGACTCATTGTTATGATGGTCCAGCAAACGTTCTTTCTGTGTCCTGTGCCTCTCACGTGCAGCAGTCAGGGACCACTTCTACCAACAGTCAGATGTCCGTGGCTATTAAAAATGCACAACATGAAAATGTTAAAGTTTGGACCAAAGCCAGCTTGGACAAATTTGGGCATCCGGAAGGAAATGTCTGGTCGGCTTACTCTGCTCAGGATCAGACCATTGATGGTTCTGCACGCTCGGTTGCTGGACAGCACACACATTGTTCCTCGAGGAACGTGCTGGAGACGTGTCCCACATGGGAAGACTGCCATCGGTGGATGACCCCTTTCCTTTCTTCCTTCCTCCCTCACCCTCTAGGAAGTTGTGTGAGGCCGTACTTGAACATGAGATGCCTGAAATCACCAGAATCCGAGCTCTTGCTCCGCCTCCCCAAGACTGCCCTGTTGTGCTTTCGCTATTGTTAGAAAAAGGGCATGATTCATTCTTTTGGATGTCACTAAATAGAACTAATTAAAATAAGTTGTTTGTCCCAGTGAAATTGATCCTGCTCTTGAGTCTTTGGTTTGAAAATAATTGGATTTGGGGGGTTGATTGTTCTTTTTTCCCCCCTGTCTTCTGGTTTCCTATTCTTAACGTTTATCATATTTCCGAGCTCTGGCAGGATTCATTCAAATGAACACACAATAAAGTCTGGCAGATTTCCTGAAGAATGCAGGTTCTCCCTTACTTTGTTCTGATGTGCAAAGTTCTGTTTAGTGCAGAATCAGATTCCCTCTGCTCCTAATAAATGTTTATTTACCAAAGAATTACTTTTTTCCAATGACACACACAGAAGTATAATACCCAGCTCATTTCTTTCCTAAGCTGCCTTTAGGGAAGAAATTTTAAGTGATACTTAATAATCATAAATGTGTCTTGAGGAGGGTTGCTGCATGCTGGCCCTTCTGTGGACAGGCCTGTTCAACCCCAACGTACAAACCACAGGCTTGCAAGATGCCTGGCAAGAGCCACCCAGGTTCTGTGATTTTAGTCTTGAAACTTCTTTTCATAGAGCAACTCAAAAGTTGCTCATCGCCATTGCGCTCCAAGGAATAGGGTGTCAGTTCATCACCCCGAGCCATCCTTAAGTACCTGGTGTCCCCTTCCCTCCCATTTCCAGGCAGGGACTAGGTGGGATGGAAGCCCCAGGCACTCAAATAACCCTCACTGGCATCTAAAAGATATTGATAATTAAATCTCCCCTATCTAACTAAAATGGAATGTTCTGAAGTTTAGGTAACTATTGTGAAATTCCTAATTCCCCTTAAAAGAAACTTTTACCGGGCACATTTTGATTTTCTTAGAATTCCCATACCAAAATAGAATGTTTCCTATATTGTATATCTTCCAAAATATTTTCCCACTGAATAAACTTCTGAAATTGTTTTTTCCACTGAATAAACAATAAACAACAGATTCGTTTTTACATTGTCACCTTAGCTACTGCGTCTGATTTTCTTCATCTATAAGCAGACTTTCT
The DNA here is from genome assembly GCF_040939455.1 of Microcebus murinus. Classification (NCBI taxonomy): domain Eukaryota; kingdom Metazoa; phylum Chordata; class Mammalia; order Primates; family Cheirogaleidae; genus Microcebus; species Microcebus murinus. The sequence continues at coordinate 14,560,511 of NC_134108.1, read as the reverse complement.
ATATGTTGGGCAGCCCTTCAACATTCCTTAAAATGTGGAACCACAGACTCTACGCCCCTTTAAACACAAAACTGTGGGCTACGAAGGTAATGTGCCCAATCAGCTGGCCTTCCACCGCCTGCCCCTGGAGCACGACGGCCCTGCCCAGCCTTGCCTTGCTAAGCCAAAGGTCATCTTCCGTCTACTGAGCCCACCCTCCTGTCCCCCAGCATTGCCTCCCATCCCAGGAGATGCTGACCCTCACATCTAGGGTCACCAGAGCCACTACCGTGAAGCGGGGCATGTTTAAGCGCACCAAGCAAACCTCCCTTCCTGACATCTAAAATATTTTCTTTGTTAATATTTATTATACTTGTAATACTTCTGTTTTCTGTTTACTCCCTTGGGTTGGGTCACATGTTAAGGGAGTGTTTGAAGTTCCTCGTCCCCTCTCTGCACCACTGTCTTCTGTTTTGAAACTAATCAAGCATCCTCTCTGGCTCCAGACCACTCGGTTATCTGTGGGAGGCCAACTCCCTGGATTTCAGCAGAGTTTGAACTGTCTCGGCCCAACAGATCCGTCCTTCCATGTCTAACTGAAGATTAAAGGCAACATACTTGCATTTACATTTTTTCTGGAGTGGTGAACACATTTTTTCCTGGGACTTCGGCCTGTTGTTTGTTTTTAAAGTATAGTTTGATTACTTATCTTGCTGAAAGATTGCAGGATTAAAGAATAACAAAGAATTTGATATTCTGTGCCTACTATATGAAAGAGAGACAAAAATCCAAGGTGACAGGATCCCTTATCCTGAACATGCTCATTTCTCGGGATCCTGCAGACCATAGATACCAGGTGCAGAAGTTCTGGAAATTCTGCCGCTGTCCCCAAGCAAATCTCTTGGGGAGTTCAGAAGGCTGCACGCAGTAGCCATGCCGACTCATGGGTCCAGGGTGGTGCGGAATCTGAGTCTGCACTTCCCATGAGTAAAATACTCCAAACAGCGATCCCACCAGCCTTCATCGTGTGCATAGAATCTCCTCTCTGCTCTGGAAGGTTCTTTGGGCTGCAAACTTCAGAGCTGTAACATATTAACAGTTTAACACCAAAGGAGAAAGCTGTTCTTAAACCACTAAAACTTTTTTTTTCTCTCTTTTTCAGGCTCCTGAAACAAAAACTACTGCCTTTTTGCTATAGTTGGAGAAGAAAGTGAATTTGAAATATGTCTCTTATGCAATGTTGGAGAAATGGTTAAATAGGCCAAAGATTTCTTCTTCCTCCAAGTCAAATTCTGTTTGCAACAGAGTATAGTGTTCAGCAAAAAGACCTCCACCAAGTCTGAAAGAGACTAATTTATTTTCTGTTTCTGCAGAGTTTACATTATTTCCACTGCTTACACTTTAGAATGTTTATTTTATGGGGACTAAGGGATTAAAAGAGTGTGAACTAAAAGGTAACATTTTCCATTATGGAGTTTTCTACTTTGTCTTTGAAATGAAAGTAAACATATATCTAGAAAACCGACCAGCAAATCTTCAGTGCCAGATAAAACTCTGCACTCTCTAGAGGTAACTTCATGTGAAGAATTATGTGTGGCAGGGTTGTTACTTGGCATCAGTTTTCTAAAAATTGGGAATGCAACGAGAGCTTTTTTTTTGTATTTTAGAGATAGGATCTCATTCTGTCACCTCAGCTGGAGTGCAGTGGTGTAGCCATAGCTCACTGCAGCTTCCAACTCCCAGGCTCAAGCAATCCTCCCATCTCAGCCTCTAGAGTAGCTGGGACTACAAGCTCCCACACCGCGCCCAGCTAACAAGATCTTTTTAAATGCAACAAGAAAAGAACACACATAGAGAAATATCTGGTCGATTGTGAAATCTTCCAACTGCTGGAGAGTTGTAACATCTTGGAACAAAGTGCATTGTATATCCAGAACTATTTTTCAGTGCCAGTAAAGTTTATATCTCTTACCTAAAATAAATGAGTTTATGCTAGTTTCTTCCACCTATGAATGGATCTCAGTGGCCATTAAACTTTCTAAGTAAGGCCTCCAGGGCTAGGAAAAGTAGCAATTAAAGGTCAGGTGTTTGGCAAATGTGCTTCCTTTGGCCCAGCCCTTAATTCATAGTTGAGAATGTTCTGTGTCCTGTTCCCCCTTCCGGGAGTTCCTGACCCTTCTTTGTTTCCATTTTTTCCTACAAAAATATAAAATTATATAAAAGTTAAAACCAAGGATTGGGGAACAAACAAGAGGTGATTGTCCTCTAAACAATGCAAGTAAAACAGTCGCCATAAATATCTTGACTGTCCCCCAGGCACATCCTGCAGTATCTTTCCTTCATGCCCTTGTGCTACCCTCTCCAGTGACCCTGCTTATTCATTGCTCAGCCCATGATGTATCTTTATGCATAATTTCATTTGTTCCAAAACACCGTCTAATAACGGAAAAGTCCCCCCACTCAAAGGCTGTCTATCCCACGAATAATTTTACTTGGCAATTCTGAAGCATCTCTCCCCATCACTGCCTTTTATTTGAGTACACCTCTCCAGATGTACAATTAACCAGTATTTTCTTTTTTGTTTTTAATAATTTTTTAATTTTATTTCTTGCAAAGATGGGGGTCTCATCACTATGTTGCTGAGGCTGGTCTCAAACTCCTGGCCTCAAGTGATCCTCCTGCCTCGGCCTCCCAAAATGGTAGGATTACGGGCATGTGCCATCGTGCCGTTATTTTCAATGTATAAATCTAATTTAAGATTTTAAGGGTTCACAGTAAATTTTTCCTCTATATGCTGCACTCAGAAAACAGTCTTTCTCATTGCAAATTGATTTTTAAGCAGTTGCCTTCTGCTATTGACGTTTTTTATTCTTCTCCTCTGCCCTTTAAAGTCTCATTTTCAATTTTGGAAATGTTTTTAAAAAAATATTTAAGAAATCTACACTCAAAGGGCTTTAGACTAGGGACTCCTTTCCTTGCCTACTTTCACCAGGCAACCCATCAACGAGGGGGAAAAGCATCCTATGCACAGGTGTGGGAGGGGTTGATCACCACCTTGGTAGGACCTAACCCAGGAGTTGCTGGGAACCACGTTTCCATTCTGCTGGTTTGTTTTTACTCCTGGGTATCGTAACTCAGCCTCTGATCATTGTGTTTTCTCTTGTTCCCTACCCTGCTGGTGGCAGGATATACTCCTGCGGGGGGATACGCAGTCTCCACCTAAAAAGGAGGTCTCTGGCAGGTTAATCGGTGGGGCCATCAATCCATGATGACTTGAGGGATTCAGAGACAAGAGGAAGGATTATTTGGGGGAGTATTGGGAGGAGCCAGTTATCAACTATCTCTTCTGAGGCCACAGTGTGGGAAAAAAAAAAAGAATTACATAACCTTTGGTATGGTGGATTTAGCTTAGAAATGTGCCCGGGAAGGGTGGACCCTGCTTTTTTTCTGCCTCTGTCATTGAAATATTAAAAAAAAAAAAAACCCACGAACAGAGCAGCAATGGTGAGGGACCCAGTTACCCAACATGGCGCACGAATGTGCGGTCGCACTCCCTCTCCACTTGAGGGCGGGTGGTGGCAACGCCGGCAACGGTTAAGTCCCAGGCCAGAAGAATCCTCTCAGTAAACTCCCCGAGGAACACACCCTAGGGATTAACTGAGGGAGAGATGAGCAGAGACTCAAGAAAGCAGCAGCAAGGCAATTAGCCAACCATCCATTAATACTGTTTTCATTCCCCTGTTGCCAGGGCTATTTGGTTTAACTAGGATGTGCCGACTCCATTAAATTACACAGGGGTGTTCTTCACACTAGGTATTTAAGGGGATTCTGGTTCCCACCCCTCTGACAGTGGCCAGAGTTGGTTTTTATCATAATTTACACATGCCAACAAATACGATGGTGTACAAAACTGACCTTATTTATTCCAGGAAAATCCACAGACATGTATTTGTACATTGATTTTGTATAAATTTGTATGTACAAGGGACTAAAAATAAAGTAATAAGTGTATTCTGATAGCGGCATTTGTTACAAATCTGTGATCTGTATCCTCTGAAAAAGCCGAGCATTGTCTTTATTTTCACTATCCGCCAACTGTAATGTAGCATTTCCTTCCACTATGAGCGTCAGTAGCAAACCACAGCAGTATCAACAGTACTTCTGGTCTTTGTCACCAGTAGGAATCATGGACATCTTAATATTACATGATGGTTTCTGCAGATATCCATAATCGCATTTATGCTCATGGTTGCCTCAAAATTACGGTAGTTATTAGATCTGCCACTGTCAGTATTTCAAGTGTGAAGAGCTATAACCAAATTTGGGTACCTTTTCTATGTTTTAATAATCAGCCTTCGTTATCGTTGGTTTGCTTTACAATCATACGTGTTTTGGTTTCAGCATTTCAAAGTGTTCTGTGAAGGGCTGCATGCCATATAAGTAGTTCTAATCCCCTGGACCAGATGAAATTCTAACAGCCTAACTCCTGGTTCTGCGGCAGAGTTGCCTGTCTTAGATCTTGCTGTCTCTATATCTGTGTGCCTCGGGCCGGCCCCGAGACTCCCTGCTTCAGGGCAGCTGGGCTGCATCTAGCAGAGCCTTGGTCTCTATCCAGTAGTAAGACAGGCTGTGCCAGTCACCAAAGTTTCCCCTGATACTGATGATATACTAGAAGCTCTGGACACTGTAGAGTGCTGTGTCAGCATACAGCTGGGTTAGCAACTCCACACCCTCCCCCTACCCCAGCCAGCCCCTGAGCGCCCACCCCACCCTGCTCCAAGGCCAAGCTCCACCCCAACCCCTGTGGCTTCAGATGCTGCCCAGCAAGGGAGTCCTCACCTGGCCTGCCCCTTCCCCCCAGCTCACACAGGGCTCCAGATTGCATCCTGTTAGTCAGATGGCATTGGTCACTGTAAATGGGACAGAGCTGGATAGCCAGTGTCCATTCCTGGAAGGCCAAAGTCCCATTTGGCAACTGTGCGGAATGCTGCCTGTGGGTGCCCCATGCCCTGAGCATGCAAGTAAACAACCGTAGCTTCAGGGGATTGCCAGGGACCTGCTCTCTACGACTGCTGGACCTCCCTGAAAGTCTCAGGAAGAGGGTTGGTTTCTAGGACAAAAGGTAGATGTCAGGAACCAAAAAGGACAGGAACATAGCTTCACAAACCCAAGTAGGAGCATGTAGCTGAGTCTTCAATAAGAGCAAAAAAAAAAGAATGAAATTCTTAGCCGTGCCACCCGGCTGTGATCACAGACCCATCATTGCAGTCCCCGTCCTAGGCGAGCTGATGCTTTCCTTTGTGCTACTTAAGCTCTGGGTTAGCAACCTCCCCAGGGCCAAGGCGTGGCCACCTACCCCAGCACTGCTTTCCTGCGTCGGAGGCTGTGGGTGCCCTGTCGCAACCGCAGTGGGCAGTTTCAGGAGGCAGCACTATGGCTGGCCCCTCCGAGTATTCAAGTTAAGCTAAGTCCATGTGAGCCAGCTGAACACAGAAACCGTCTGTGGGCAATTACAGCAGGTCCCTAAGTTTTGAGGCTAATTTTCACTTCTAGGTTTTCGAATTAATGACTTTAAAAAAAAAAAAAACTGGTCTTAAGACCATCTTCATTAGAACTACCTGAGATACTTGTTTAAAATGCAACTTCCTCTCTCCACTTAGACCTAACCAATTTGACTCTCTGGGCATGATCCTGAGAGTCTGTAATTTATATAACAAGTTCGCCAAATTATTCTTCTGCGTACTAAAATTTAAGAATATACCTAAACTACTTTTGTATCACCATTTGCCTAGCACAGCGCTAAACACATAGAAGGTACTGGACAAATACTTGCTGAGAGAATTAAGAATAAAGGCTGAGAGCAGCCACCTTCTGGCCTCGTGTCCCCCCACGCCAGTCCCGTCATGTTGCATTAATGCATCAGCCCCGCAGTCCCTGATATGCTCTCGTGGCATCTCTCCCCTGCCTCTCTCAGCTACGGCTTTGCTAGGCTCCCAAGCCCCCCAAATTTAATTCCTATGTCACCTCGGCCACCACAGACCTCTTAGGAAGGTTCAATTCACGACGAAGGAGGGATGAGGTCATGCGAGTTCAGAATCTCCCCTTCCAGAATCTTGCCCACTAATCCGGGATGGGCTGAGCGCCGCCCCAGGCCAGCCATCTCGCTCGGCCCGAGGATTAAGAGGAACAAGTCTGGGGAGGGGTGCTTCTGAAGTGGTCCCAGAAGCCACCAAGAGGATCCTGGCAGGGCTGGAGCTGGCAGGGTCCGCTGCAAACAGCATGAGGCCAGCCCTGGGGTTGGCTTTTCACCCACCTGCCAGAAGGTTTGTATCCAGGCTTTGAGTTCATTTTTACAAAATCGCACTCAGTGGTCAGGCTTCTCTTTAGCGCCGTAGGTTTGTATTTCAGTCTCCTGAAATGCTTTAAAAATACGAACTTTCAGATAGATTATCAACCACATTTCGTCCCATGATTAAAATGAAAACCGGCCCGTGCCCCCTCTGTTTTGGCATGGCAGCCCTCGGAGGAGAGCAGTCTAATGGCTCAGACCGAGTTTGTGGTTAGAGTGTTTATGTAACAAATCAGCTCAACTTAAATATTTCTCATGGTGTGGTCAGGGCCGCAAGCCTCGCCCGGCACACCAGCATGGATGTCATCCGTTTACTCGACCCTGTGCGGGCATCGTGTTTACGTGAGAGGACCCTGATCGCTTAAAGCCAGCTAATATTTTCAATCAGACATCATGTTGCTTGCGCATTTTACAATAAGGATCGTGGAGAGACAGTTTTCCAAAACAATGAGATAGGTTACATTTGTGTATGTGCTCATGAGCAGACACATTTAATGAATGTTCATTTGGCAAAGCCTTACAATTAAGGAATTTTTCTTCCGCAGATAATTGCGTGAGCCCTGATAATTCTCCTCTAAGTCCGCCTGCTGGTTACCTCCCCCCTCGACGGAGACGACGTGTACCAGACAAACAGCAGAGACAGACAGCCCGAAAGCCCTGCGGAGGCTCTCCTGGGTTCAGAACAAGCCAACTAGAGGAGAACTAATGCTTTCCAACGTCTTCATGCAGTTGGAAGCCAAAGGATTTTTTTCAGGGGCCAGGGGAAAAGAAATGCTGAGTAACCCTCCTGCTCCTCCCAAGGCGTTTTAGATTGCAGCTTCATTTCTTAGTTTGAAATGTAAATTACCAGAAATGTCAGACACGAACTCAAATGTGAGTGCAGAAATGCATTCCAAAGCCAAACGTAAATTATTTTTAAATTATTCATGCCACCTAGCTCGCCATTAGAACAATTAATTGTACTAACCGTAAATACGCATAAACAGAAGTGACAGAAACAGAAACATCCACAACATGCACGGCAAACCAGACGGACAGAAAGATCCACTTAAGCGCTAAATGATTAGCTCGGAGGGAAGCCAAGGAAGGGGTCTGGGTGGGGCAGCTCTGGAGGGGTGAGCAAGTTGGGGCTATTCTGGAAACAGCTGGAGATGAGAGCTGGTTTGGAGGGTGGGGGAGAGGATATGGAGAGGAAGGGGGGAGGGGGAGGGCTGAGGAACAAAGCTTGTGCAGGGAAAGACCAGTTGGGTTCTGGTTTCTGACAACTCTGAACTCATCAAGGCAGAGGTGACAGAGCCATGGCCCACATGAAAAAAAGGAAACTCACAATATGTGAGATGGTCGGGGTCGGGGTCTGCCTGGAACTATGAGAAGAATCTAATAGTACAGAGAAGTATCTAATAGCATCACATCTGCAGCGTTCCGCCCCAGGACCGGCCCCACGTGCCCCTCTGCAGAGAAAGCAAGGGGTAAAAATGTTCTTAGTGGCAATTTGGGAGCAAGAATATGCTAACTGGCAAATGGTTTGGAAGTCCCCTATTTAAAAAAAATAGGGACCAGGCGTGGTGGTTCACACCGATAATCCCGGCACTTTGGGAGGCCGAGGAAGGAGGATCACTTGAGGCCAGGAGTTCAAGACCAGCTTGGTCAACATAGTGAGACCCCTTCTACACACACACACACACACAAAATTTTTTTAAAAATTAGAAGTTCAAAGCAGCTACTTCGAACACAACAAGTTTTGAGGGTAAAAGAATGCGATGTCCCCTCAGTCCCCTCCCCAGCCCCAGTCGCCACCACGGTGTATTCCCGTTCAAACACAAGAAGGACATCAACACAAAGGAACTCTGCACAAACCCTAATGCACCCACGGCCAGCTCGAGAGTGAAAGTCCCAAATTGGCTGGCGACAGTGATCATTCCTAAAGGACAAATTAATCATGAAAAGTTTGGCTCTTAGCAGAAATTTGAACAGATGTCCCTCATCTGTGCAGACGCCTGACGGTGGCTGGCAGGTCCTGTTCCAAGCCTTCATCAGCTGCCTGGTGGGGGCTCCCAGTGCAAACCAGAGTCCCGGGGACGCCGTCTAAGCGAGGGCTCATGGCGACGGGGTAGCGATGAGAACAAGAAATGAAGCCGGCCAAGACGGGCCTCTGTTTGAGTAACATCTGATTATCACGGTTAACATGTACTGAAAGATTAATATCTGCCAGAACCTACCCCAAACATTTTGCACAGATTATTTTATTTAATCCTACAACAACCTTAGGAAGTAGGTACATAGGTTTTAAAAAATGTTTCCCTTTGTATAGTTAAGGAAACTGAGGCTGAGGGAGGTCGGGGGGCATGCTCAAGGTGCCACAGCCAGCAAGTGACAGCTGGGACTCTTAGCCCGGCCCTCCTGACCCCGTGCACAGCCCCACTGAGGGCGTCTCCCTGAATCCAACGGGGGTCGCCCAAATCGAGACGAGCCTGTGTTTGGAAGGAATGAAAGCTTCCAGAGGCTCCCAAGTGTCCTTGGACTGGGGCCAACCCAGCTGTATGGAGACAGTCCGAAAGCTCAGAGAACGAGGCCTATTCTGTGATACAGGATTTGGAAAGTGGGGTTTAAAAAACTTGGAGCATGCAGTAGAGTGGCCCCCAGGCCACCTGGTCCCCACGCAGCCAAGTGACGAAGACAGGACTGACCCGGACAGACTGCCCATAACCACCAGATTGTGCCCAGCACAGTAAGAAGAGAGACTGGGGGGTGAGGGTGGTGGTGGACAGAGGACGACTGCTCACCAAGGGTTCAGTAAATCATCACCTTCCCAACTCTGCCCTTAACCAGCTGTGTGACACTGAGCAAGATACTTAACCTCTCTGAGCCTTATTTGCCTCATCTGTTCAATGGGGACAAGAATAGCACCAGCCCCGCAGGGCTATTATGAAGGAATTACTTGGTTAAAACTCATAACGTGCTCATACTGGGCTTGGCTCATGGTGCTCATTGAGCATGATTATTATTTTTATTAGCATTGTCATTATCACGAATAGTAGTAGTATGTCTATTGCTGCTTAGTAGCCCATAGTAGCTGCTCGAGAATTGTTTCATTGAATGAGTGAATTCACCAATTGATTATCAACATGCAGACTGCAGTTGCCCAAGGTGGCAGCAGGAAAGAGGACAGAGGGAACCTCTGAGCCTGGTGTCGCTGAGAAAGTGAAGTCTTGTCCTGGAGGTGAAGGCAAGTAGAAGGATGGACACGGTCGCTTCACGTTTGCTGAAGCACGTCCTGGGTTCAACAGTAGTGCAGGGCTGGTCATTTATAAAGTTAAAGGAATAAGACTTTCTACTTAAAGACTTACTCCATCTTCTCGAATGCAAGTTGAGACTTGCTAAGCCTGAGGGGCAGAATCCAGCCAGCGATGGTGTCTTCATGGTCTGGGAGAAAGGAGTTGGAAAGAGAAACTAGAACCCAGAAAGCTCTGGAAAGTTCCTGCCTGTTCTGGGGCCCCCACCAGAGGTTGCCAGGAGCTATGAGTGCAGGTGTGGCCCAGGCCTCCATGGGAAGGGAACCCCATAGGTGGAGCTGACAGCAGAGGGAAAGGCCACAGTGACTCCCACTGAGTTCCCACCTCTCAGACTCCAAGGCCAGCCCAGCGGGAACTGGTGGCCATAGCGCCCTCCCCGAGGCAGCCAACTCTAGACAATCTCCTCCTCCTTCTCCACCCATGGCACTCTTAGAAAAGAGCTGGAGAGAAAACTCATCCTTGCAATGCTTTATTAATAAATTGAATTCTAGCCAGGCACCATGGCCCATGCCCGTAATTCCCAGCACTTTGAGAAGCCGAAGTTGGAGGATCACTTGAGCCCATGAGTTTGAGACCAGCTTGGACAACATAGCAAGACTAGATCTCTGCAAAACAAAAAAATTTTTTAATTAGGCAGGTGCAGTGATGCATGCCTGTAGTCCTAGCTACTGGGGACGCTGAGGCAGGTGGATCCCTGGAGCCCAGGAGTTGGAGGCTACAGTGAGCTATGACAGTGCCTGTGTAATAGCCACTGCATCCAGCCTGAGCAACAGAGCAAGATCCGGTCTCCAAAAATAAAAATTAAAAAATAATAATAAAATAGAAAAAGTATATCATTGCCATTCTCAATCACAAATGGAATTATTCATTTAGTTTTTAATCATAGCAATGAAATTTACTCTATCCAATTGTAGCTTATCTCTTTTTTTTCCTTTTCCTTTTTTTTTTTTTAACTCTACATTTTTCTTTTCTTTTTTCTAGAGAAGGGTCCTGCCTGGGTCACCCAAGCTGGAGTGCAGCAGCATGATCATAGCTCACTGAAGCCTCAGACTCCTGGGCCCAAGCGATCCTCCTGCCTCAGCCTCCTAAGTAGCTGGGACCACAGGTACATGCCACTTCACCCAGCTAATGGTTTTCTTTTTTGTGGAGATGGGGTCTCACTATGTTGGCCAGGCTGGTCTTGAGTTCCTGACCCCAAGCGATCTTCCTACTTTGGCTTCCCAAAGATCAGGGATTATAGGCTTGAGCCACTATACCCAACCCTTATCTCCTTTATTTAAATCTATTATTTCCATAGCAAAAGAAAATTCCTCAAATAGTTAAATATAGAATTACCATATGACCCAGCAATTTCACTGCTAGGTATATACACAAAGAATTGAAAATAGGGACTCAACTAGATTCTTGTACACTCAATATTCATAGCAATACTATTCACAATAGCCACAAGGTGGAAACAACCCAAGTGTCCATCAACAGATAAATGGATAAACAAAATGTGGTATATAGAGAAAATAGATAAAATTCTGACACCTGCTACAATACGGATTGACCTTGAAAACATTATGCTCAGTGAAGTAAGCCAGATACAATAGAACAAATACTGTATGAGTCCACTTACATGAAACATCTATAAGTTAGGCAAATTATAATACAGACAAAAAGTAGACTGGAGGTTACCAGGGGCTGGGAGGAGAGGGGAAAAGGTCCTTGTTACTTGAAGGGTACCAAGTTTCTGGTTGGGGAGTTGAAAAATTTGGAATTAGATAGTGGTGATGGTTGCACAACATGGTGAACGTATTTAAAGACATTGGATTGTACATTTAAAATGGTTAAAACAGTAGATTTTATGTTATGTATATTTTTGCACAGAAAATTTGAAAAAAAATTCAGGTTTTCTGTTAGTATTTCAATCTTTGCTACTAGGACAATTATTATTCTTATTGGCTTGTGTTTAAAGGCATTGTAATGACATTTATTTCCAACGTACTACTACAATTTTGAATGACTTTTGAACTTAGCTGACGTGACCAATATGGTGGCAGCCTGGCTAGGACTGCCCTTCCTGGGGACGGTGGCTGCAGGACGAGGGCAGAGCCAGGGCAGCATGGAGTCTGTCCAGCTCTCTGCTTCCTGCCTCTGCAGCCTCCAGTAAGTCACTTACCCTTACAATGCCCCGGTTTCCACTTCATATAATAATAATTGTTTCTTAGTGTTGTCATAAAGATAAAATGTGTTACAAGTGTAATGTGCTTAATATAGTGCCTCGCACATGGTAAATGCTCATAGTTAAGCTATTAATCCTATTAATATTATCATAACAGAATTCGGGTTTTTAAATAGGTGGTTGAGATTTAACAGGGAAAAATAATTAAGAAGCACTAACAATTCCAAAGGAAGGAATTGTAAAGAATGGCTCAAAAGCCTACCAGGAAACTCAGTCCTTGGAACTGAGAAAGGGCATGAAGCCTTCCTGAACATTCCCTGGTGGTGAGGCTGAGCTTGCTGGTGGCTCCTTGGGGAAGAAGGACAAAACATCGGTCCCCAGCAGCTGCCAATTGCAGCTATGGGCAAATGGACCCAGTGTCTCCCTCATCATCACAGTTCTTCTGGCTCTTACCATTGGCACTTTGTCAGTTTCTCCTCCTGGGAGACATCCCCATGCGAGTTTGGACGCATTAACCTCCCATTTTCCTCAGCCCTCTCACCCATCCCGCCCCAGACCCCAGTGACATTTGGAAAGGCGTTTGAAACAGCTGGTCTGTGTCACCGCCCTGCTCTGAAGGTGTCAGGTCTGATAGGGAACCATCCAGCAAGAGAAAAGCATATTTGGGCCCAGAAAGAGTTTCTCTCGCACAAACAGACCTCGCAGCCTGTGCGGCTCTTGTTTCGTGGGAGCTCAGCCAGTGGCAAGAGCTTTCGAGGTGCAGAGATTTAGCTTTAACTAGCTAGCTTGGCTGTCACTTGTCCTGACAGCTTCCCGGGTATGAGTTGCAGTTACCAGTTTGAGGCTATTTTGCTTCTCTACGTATCATATAGGATTCGGCCGGCTTTTATGAAGACAGAGTACAGTTCTCACTTCCCTTGATCACTACGTTGGTGTCAGCGTCGAACACTCGGTACAAGGCACCACAGTGACCAAAGCATCCTGGAAAGACGAGGTAGGGTGGGGAGGAGGGGGAGTGAGGAGCCAGGTATCCTAGATGGCGTGAGTCTCCCCTCCAGCCCGGCCCAGGGCAGAGCAAGAGCCCATCCAGGGGTGGAGAGTAGAAAATCAAAAGTTCCCTGTGGTACAAAAATAAACAAATAATTTCTAAGTAAAAGTGATCAACACTGATGTAATCTACCTAATAGTTGAAGATGAAGAAGAAAACTTGTGAGATTTTTTTTCTATTATATTTTTATTTTCAATGAAGTAGTATTTTAAGGCAAAGATAAAAGATTTTAAGTCATAACTATATGCTGGGGGCCTGGACATTTATTTTCCCAACTCAAAATATTTTAATTGTAGTTTAAAAGTCCACTAATTGTTATTTCATGGTACAGAGTTTCAATTTGGAAAGATGGGGAAAGTTCTGGAGCTGGATGGTGGTCATGGTTGCATAGCAATGTCAGTGGACTTAATGCCACTGAATTGTGAACTGAAAAATTATTAAAACGGTAAATTTTATGTTGTATATATTTTGCCAAATTAAAAAAATGCTTCAAGGACTTTGATTATCAGACGCCTACAGATCTTTTGATTCATTTGATACCAATTCGTCTCCTCATCCTTATGCATATTATCTCCGGGGACTAGGTAAGCCCTGGTTCTGATTCAGGGTTCTACTCAGACTGGTTATGCAAGGTTGCGTAAGTCTCTCACCTTTCTGGTCTTCCGTTGCCTCACCTGTAAAATGAGAAATTTGAAAAGAATTGCCTGTTACGGTCTCTTGCAGCTCTGATATTGCGGGATTAATAGCGACCGCCGTCTATGAGCGCTGACCCCATCCCAGGCTCCCTGCCACACATGTTATAAGCATTACCTCATCCCCTGCTCACACGGGTCCCATGGGCGTGGTAGGATTACCCTCGTCTGAGAGAGAGGAGACTGAGGCGCTAGACAGCTTCTCTGCGACTTGGGCTTGTCCTTGGACTCTCTGTGGGACCCTAAGCCCACGCACTCAGCGGCTGCTCCGTCCTGCAGCAGGACAGACATCAGACCCAAACCACCAAGGACCTCTCTCCCTGGAAAAGCAATCAGCTGGAATACGAGACCTAGGTCCAGAAAGCGAGCAGCTGCTTCCGCTGTGCTGTTTCCTACTGGGTGACGGATGGTGCTGTCGTCTCATCGGGGATGGAGGGTTGGGGACAGGCCCGCTAGGCAGCCTGTGGGCTTGTTCAAAGTCGGGCCTTCACAGCGGGTTCCTCTGTTTTCTCTCCCAACAAGTTGAAATCCCCCTAAATTAGTCGCATCCTTATCTCAATGTAATTCAAGTCTGTATGAGAAGACAGGCAGGATGTTGGGTTATGCTGACTCCGAGTCCTCACCGTTAATGCAATCAACAGGTGACACCCCTGAGCATGTGGACTGTGAAACGCACATCGTCTCAATCTCAGGTGTGCAATGAAGACCCATTGACCTTCAAATGTTCCCTAAGCCTCTTTCTAACCATTATTTGTTCTGTCCCCCTAAACCTCAGCAATGATCAGGGCTCTGCCCAGTGACCCTCAGCCAGAGAAGCAAGAGAAAAATGCAAGAAGAGGCCCCAAGAGTGCAACTGAGCATTGGCCAGTTGTATTTATCATCCTGGACCAAAATTGTTGGAAATCAAACTAGGAATTGGATAACAACAATAAAAGGAATTTGGAACATCCATACAATGACATTATGCAGCCATTAAGAATGCATGGGATCTCTAACAGAGCAAATCGTTGTCCAAATCAACAGAGCTTTGGAACTTGAAGCCAAATTGAGCAATCATCTTGCAGAGACAGAGACAGATCTGTTAAGGTCTTTAAAGGAGAGGTAGCCAATGCCACCACAAGCAGCCTGTAAAAAAAGTAGTGCAGGACACAGTAGAGGAAGGAATAGCTCAAGTGCAAATAAGAGAAATCTAAACCCAAATGCTCTGTTCTCCTTCGCACCATGTTGGCTAAGTCTCCCCACCAGAATTCGGGAGGAGCAGCCGATGGTTGTAATCAGAACTCCACTGACCAGCGTTTGTATTCCGTTATATTTATTTATGTATCAGATACTATATACATATATACCCATTTCCTCATCAGGATTCAAATTTTTCCTACAAAGTCCAGAACTAAAAAGGCCTTTGGGGGTAACTTTATGTACAGATTTCTGCATTGGATACTACCTGCTGGTAACCAAGATCTGTTACCTGGAGTGGGTATAACCAGGTGAGTAGCGCTGTATTAGCGCTACTCCAAACCTTAGGGACTTGAAGCAACAAGAGTCACTTATTGTCTCTCATGATTTCTTAGGCCAGAAATCTGGAAAGGCCCAGAGGGAGCACAGATTGGTCTCTGCCCTACCGTGTCTGGGGCCTCTGCTGCACATTTGCAGGGTGGGAGCTGGGGTCACCTGAAGGCTTGCTCACACGCGTGTCTGCCCATTGGCGCTGGCTGTCAGCTAAGGGCCCAACTGGGGCTGTTGGTTGGGATGCTCACATCTGGGCCTCTCCATGTGGCCTGGGTTTCTTCACAAGGTGGTGGCTGAGATCCAATGGCAAGCATCCCGAGACAGAGCCAGACAGAAGCTGTGCCCTTGCTCTGACGCATCCTGGAAGTTACACAGCATTGTTCCCAACACACGCCATGGGCCAGGCTGATCACAAGCCTCCACCAGCTTCAAAGGGAGGGAATGTCAGCCCACATGTCCATGGGACGAACATCTGTGCCGGAAGAAGAGCGCGCGGGCTGGGATACATCTATGGCCTTCCCTTGCAGAACTCTGCTTTAAAGCCAATTTCTGTAAGTATGTGCTCCACGGTACAATGACCTCATAAATGAGAGAGTCTTGGGCAGATCCTAACTGATGAACGTGAAAACATTTGGTTTCTGGTGACACGGTGAAGAGAGATGAGATTAGAAAGATACTTAAGAGTCAGATTTCAGAAAGTTCCCAATATCAAAAATGTGGCCCTTATTTAGGGGGCACTAGGGAGCCATAGAAGTATTTCCAGCAAACATTGCCCTCCTGGCCCTAGAGAGGGTGGATTAGACAGAGGAGAATCAAGAGTCAAGGAGACAAATTGGGAGTTAATTAAAGTGGCCCAGGTGAGAGACGTCAGGAGTCTGGACAATGACATATATCTGCTCTTCTAAGCCACCAGCCTACACCATCTGTCCATTTTTGTTCCTGTCTAATTATGTATGTAGCTAGGACTCAAGTGGTTCCAGCATCTAATAGTAATAGATTGTAGGTCTTAAAGAGATACCTTGGAAACACAGTTACGTGCTGCATAATGTCGCTTCAGTCGACAGCATATATAACGGTGGTCCTCTACGATTATAATAGAGCAGAAAAATTCCTGTCACCTGGTGACATCCTAGTCATCCTAGCCTCATAGTGCAACATGTCGTTCATGTATGTGTGGTGATGCTGGTGCCAACAAACCTGCTGCTCTGCCAGTTGTGTAAAAGTTTATCACATACAATTACATACAGTACATAATACTTGATAGTGCTAATAAATGACTATGACCCTGGCTTATGTATTTACTATACTATACCTTTTATCCTTATTTTTAGAGTACACTGCTTCTACTTATATATAAAAAATGTTGATTGTAAAACAGCCTCAGGCGAGTCCTTCAGGAAATATTCCAGAAGAAGGCATTGTTATCATGTGAGATGAAAACTATATTGTGTGTCATTGCCCCCAAAGACCTTCCAGTGGGACAAGATGTGGAGGTGGAAGGCAGTGATATTGATGATCCTGACCCTGGGTAGGACTAGGTTAATATGTATGTTTGTGTCTTAGTTTCCAACAAAAAAGTTTAAAAAGTAAAAAATATTTAAAATTTTAAAAACAGTCTAGGAATAGTGGCTCGCACCTGTAGTCCCAGCATTTTGGGAGACTGAGGTGGAAGGATCACTTCAGGCCAGGAATTCCAGACCAGCCTGGGCAACACAGCAAGACCTTGTCTCTACAAAAAATCTAAAAATTGGCCAGGCATGGTGGTGCTCACCTGCAGTCCCAGGTACTCAAGAGGCTGAAGCAGGAAGATTGCTTGAGGGCAGGAGTTTGAGTGACAAAGAGCTATGATCACACCACTGCACTCTAGCCCGGGCAACACAGTGAGACCCTATCTCTAAAAAAAAAAAAAATTTAAACAGAAGAAAGCTTACAAAAGTGTCAAGAAGCTAAAAAATTTAAAAGTTTATAAAGTAAAAAGTTACAGTAAGCTAAGGTTAATTTGTTATGGAAGAAAGAAAAATGTTTATACATTTAGTGTAGCCTGAGTGTACAGTGTTTACTACACTAGTGTACAGTAGTGTACACTAATACACTAGTGTACAGGAATGTGCTAGGCCTTCACATTCACTCACCACTCACTCACTGACTCACACGGAACAACTTCCAGTCCTGCAAACTCCACTCATGGTCACTGCCTTATACAGGTGTACTATATTTTATCTTTCATACCACGTATTTTTTTACTGCACCTTTTCTATTTTTAAATATGTTTAGATACACAAATACTTACCATTGTGTTACAATTGCCTACAGTTTTCAGTACAGTACATGCTGTACAGGTTTGTAGCTTAGGAGCAATAGGCTACACCCTAGAGCCAAGTCTATGGTAGGCTGCACCATCTAGGTTTGTGTAAGTGTACTCCATGATGTTCAGACAACAACAAAAATCACATAATGATGCATTTCTCAGAATGTATCCCCATCGTTAAGTGATGTATAACTGTACAATTTTATGTACTTGTAATTATACATATATAGTATGGTTTGCTTTAAACTTACATTTACTGAACACTATGAAATTTTATAAAGCATTGATTTTGCTTATAAACCCTACCATCTTCCTGCTTCAGCTTCTTCTTAGGCTTGTTTTTAATATATAACTTGAATGCA
Organism: Microcebus murinus; assembly: GCF_040939455.1. Taxonomy (NCBI): domain Eukaryota; kingdom Metazoa; phylum Chordata; class Mammalia; order Primates; family Cheirogaleidae; genus Microcebus; species Microcebus murinus. Next base: position 14,542,804 of record NC_134108.1, on the reverse strand, counting down.
TTACCTGAATACACTACTCCCTCCATCCTCCTTTCCTGACTTTACTTAACCCTTAGCATAAGCCAAAACCACTGAGCAAATTATGTCCCTGGTTCTCTGAAACACGTGATTGATGGTTTGACCTATGATTCAGTAGTCCTAGATATTCATGGGGTGGGGTGGGGGTGTCACAGATATCTGTAAGAAACTGATGAAAATTCACAAAATTCACAGCTTGTACAGCACTCCCAGGTGAGCTTGCTGTCTCAAGAAATGGGAAACAGTTTTGGGGTACTGGTCTGAGTCTACAGGGTTATATGCATCAGCTGTAAATTGTCACCTGGGCTAGGTCAGAGTGGTCACAGGTATTCCTGCCCCTTGAAATGAAAGTCCTGTCTGACTTGGGGCAGTCACTCATCTCTTTGAACTTCGTTTTGTCAAGAAGAGAATAATGATAATGAAACTTACCCCCTGGAAGCAGTGACCTGATGTCCTGGCCATCTGCTTGTGTGCACAATCAAGACAAGCATAACCTCTCCTTTCAACTGACCCTTCTGAGGTTGCTTTTACAACTACGACTTGTGGTTTAGTTTACTCTTGGATTGCTTTATTTAAACTCTAATCTACTTATATAAACACACCTCGGCACAATTTACAGGCTTGCAATTCTTTCTATCGTGGCTGGCTTTTTATTTCTTCTTGAAACAAACTCTTGAGTCTAGACTTTGTCAGTTTGATGCATGAATTTGGGGACTGTTTATACGAAACCATATACACATTCCAGAAACCTGCCTTGTTACTGATCTGAAATAAAGATGATGAGCCTCTGACTCATGAAGAGATACCAAAGAAATCGTTTGAAGTGTAAACCCTGATCTCCTACTGAAAAAAAGACATAGATTCCTCAAAACTTGCTTTGTTCCTTTAAGAAGAAGTGGATATTAGTGAGACAGCAACTTTAAATCTATATGGGAGAGATCTTTCTCAGGATGCAAACTGTTCAGCAATGGAATTTAGCTGGGGAAACTGTAAATAGTGACTTTCCTCTCAGGGGAAGTACTTAAGCAGGACTGATTGAACATCTTTGAGAAACAGTATGAAAAGGGTTCAATCAATCAATGGAAAAGAAGATGGGCTTGTAGGTACCTTTCAAATCAAATGTCCTACCTGAGATGTCTCTAATAAGCTATGAAGACAGGATTGAATTAATGACTCAGTCCTAAAGAACAGACCTTTGTAAACAAACAGCAAGCATGGCCATCCCACCATCGGTAATGTAGGGGGAGGGGTAGGGGTACATGTGTGGTGGTCCACTGGGTATTTTAGGGCAAATATGTAGTCCAAAGAACACATTTCCAAGCTCTCAAAACTCAGGCAAATTGTACTCAATAAATCAGCATTCAGTGGCTGTTTTTTTCTAGCACAGAAAAAACAAACCTAGAAGTGACAAAGGTTTACTTTGTCAACCTGTCACAGACTGCAGAGTCCTGGGAGGAGCATTCTAGTAAAGACCAGGCCTAAAGCAATGAGGAGGGAAGGGAAGTTCTTGGTCCTTCAGAACTGAATGACCTGTACAGCATGATGGCAATCAGACTAGTACCGACGTGCATGAGAAGCAAATCAGTCCCTGCAGCCTGTTGGTACATAGTCATCACAAATAAACCTGAATTGCATTACCTGGACTCTTCAGAATTTCATATGCATCAGCATCTGAAGAGTGATAAAGTTCAGGAGTGGTGTCCTCTAATCAAAATGGCTATACAGTTATACATATATTTTTTTTCTTTTTCTTTTTTTATTATTTATTTATTTATTTGAGACAGAGTTTCACTCTGTCACCTGGGCTGGAGTGCCATGGCATCAGCCTAGCTCACAGCAACCTCAAACTCCTGGGCTCAAACTATCCTCCTGCCTCAGCCTCCTGAGTAGCTGGGACTACAGGTGCTCACCACCACACCCGGCTAATTTTTCTATTTTTAGTAGAAACAGGGTCTCGCTCTTGTTCAGGCTGGTCTCGAACTCCCGACCTCAGGCATTCCTCCCGCCTCAGCTTCCCAGAGTGCTAGGATTACAGGCGTGAGCCACCACAGCCGGCCAGATATACATATATATTAATATACACATACGTTATTTTGCACCAATGAGTTCCTTCTCGTTCAGCTACCAGACAGTAAAAATTCAGAGATGGAACAGAGGGCTTTTATGACTCTGTGTACTGCTGACTCACATCCTGGTATGTAGCAGATATACTGCTTTTGCCTTCCCAGCACCCAATCCTCTTTGTTTAGAAGCAACACCTCAATTTTCCTTTGGGAAACCACATCTCTCTACTCTTGAGTGATTCTGGTAGGGCAAAACCCATCACTAACTCCAGGCATGGGCTAGTGACCCAGTTCTGCCAAACCCCAGGATTTGTTTAAGGATGGAAATGTGACCCAAATTAGGCCAGCGAAAGCCAATCCTAGGACTTTGCTAGGAATAGGAAGTTTTGGAGGAACAAAGTACTAGTTTTTCCACCAAGGTTGCTGAGTTAGTAGGAAGTAAGCCTGGAGCTACCGAGACAGAGGTGTCTTGAGAATGAAGCCAGCAGAAAAGAAACAATAGAAAAAGATGAAAAAGGGAACCATGTCCTGATGACATTTGTTTACGCCCCTGGATTCAATCATGTCTAAAGCCGTTTCCACGTTTCAGTTAACTGAGCCAATAGAGTCGCTGTTTTACATTACATACATTTGAGTTAAATTTCGGTCACTTGCTCTCTTAAGAGATTTAATAAATCAGAGCAACAGCTAAGCTCCAATGTCACACCATAACGAACCTAATCCTGTCCCCCACAGTGGTACATGCCAGGGGTCTGGCTGGGCTGCCTTGGACAGACCCAAAGAGAAAAGTTCAACTTGGTGATAACTTGAGACTTTCTAGTCATGTCTTATAACTTTATTGTCTAGGCTTCAGAGACACAATTACATTTTTAAAAATATGGTTTGCTTTCCAAAGGCAAAGGCTCCTAAATCATTAGGAGTTTGGTCTGTTTAGTGATTTTGGAAATCTAAGTGATCCAGCAGGTGATTTTCAGCACATCCTTGGAGATTAGCATTCTATAAGAAGCACTGAGATATCTTTAAAAAAGTATTGTTCATTTTAATTTAATTTTTTTGCATTTGCTGAAATAAAGCAGATTTGCATGGTCTTAAGTGAATTGGCTCTGGGCCTGGGCTAACCCTCCTGTGCTAGCTCATGTATAATGGGAGTTCTGTGTCCTCAATTTATGATAAAGTGTGGGAAACTTAAGAAAATTATCTCCTGCTAAGGTCTAAGGGAACTGGTTGGCCATATTGAACATTTGGAAGTTTGTTTCCTCTGAGGGACTGTGGAGTTTCCAAATTCAGTTTACTAAGTATGCATATTTAATTTGCATCCAATTAGATAAAGCATTTGGGTAGAACCTGGAGCCCTGATATTAATTCATTAATTCAGGCATCAGAGTGGGAGGTTATGTGCAGGCATCGCCCAGATGAATGTATTTAAATTGCTCTAATATACAAATTGGAGCCAATTTTCTGTCCTTTGAAAGCTTGGAAACATTTCCATTACAACATATTTTCTGAAACACTCAGAATCACAGTGCTGATGCAGTCTCATGCTATCTGAGCAGGGAGTGACTCGATCAGTTTCACATTGCAGGAAGATCATTCTGATGCTGCTCAGAGGAGGAACCAGAAGGCAGAGGCAAGTTTTATTATAAGCCAGCTAAAAAATGACCAGGAAGTGATCCCGGACAGTGGCGGAGGGTTTCCAAGGGACATTTGTTTAGGAGAGTGCCTACAGTGGGTAGAAGAGTGCCCCCCACGCCCAGCAAAAGATATGACCACCTGGGACCTGTGAATGTGCCCTTATTTGGAAAAACGTCTTTGCAGGTGTAATTAAGTTAAGGATCTCGACATGAGATCATCCTGGATTAATCAGGTTGGACCTACATCTAGTGACAGGTGTCCTTGTAAGAGACAAATGACACAGAGACACACAGAGAGGAGAAGGCCATGATAGGACCACAAACTGGGTTGCTTAAAACAACAGAAATCTATTCTCTCACAGTTCTGAAGGCTACAAGTCAGAAATCAAGGTGTTGGCAGGGCCATGCTTGCTCTGAAACCCCAGGGGGGAGTCTTCCCTTGTCTCTGCCAGCTTCTGGTGGCCCCCGGCATTCCTCCGCTTGTGGCTGCATCTTCGGACCTCTCTGCCTCCATCCTCACATGAGAATCTTTCCTCTGTCCCTTTGTCTCTTCTTATAAAGGCACCCGTCATTTTGGATTAGGGTCCACCCCAATGCCCCCATCTAAGCTTGATTATCACGTGATTGCAAAGGTCCAACGTGCACCCAGGGAGCTATTTGTTTTCCAGCACGCCATAGATGTGTGCTATTGTGCTAGACAGTAGCCAGCAGCAACAGACAGCTATTCAAATGTAAATAGAATTTACAGTTCAGTTTCCTAGGACACAATAGCCACATAGAGCTAATGGCTACTGTATTGAACAGCTCAAATCATAGAACATTCCCATCACACCAGGACGTTCTATGAACAGCACCACTCTAGATCTGAGTAGACCCTTGAAGAACTAATTTTTCATGGACTAGTGTCCTGTTGAGTAAAATGCACAAACCATTACGATTCTTAATTTCTTGTCCTTTCCTTAAACGAACAGATCCACAGCCAACGACCCAACCTGCCCATCCTCTGGTTTCTGCTCCTACGCCCACACTGATCAGCACAGCTGGAAAAATGATTCAGCAGGGTGTCCTAGTATCACGTCATGCTCCTCACCTATGAAGTAAAGAAAACGACAGTATTCACATGACTACTAGAAGGATTAAATGAGATAATGCCACAAAACGCTTAATGTAATATTTGGCGAATAGTAGCAGCTCAATAAATTTAGCTATTTTTATTATTATTTTTATTTCCAACCTCAGCTGGACTCTTGCGCTATTTAATCTTTCACTTGTTTGTGGTGAGCTCGTTCCCATTTCCTCCAGCGATCCTTCCGCTTCTTCAACAGGTTCTTGCGTCTCCTGTCCCTCTCTGCTATGATTTGAATATCATTGTCCCCAAATTCATATGTGCTGTACCTGTGAAAGTGACTGTTTTGGAGAGAACGTTTTTGAATTAAGTTAGAATAAGGTCAGTAGGGTGACTGGTGTCCTTATAAAATGGAAAAATTTAGAAATAGACACAAATATAAGGAAGTTTAGAGACCCAGGGAGAAGACGCCATCTACAAGCCTTGCAGCAAGCCTAGAACCGACCCTTCCCTCACAGCCCCGAGAAGAAACCAACTCTGCCAAGAGCTCGACTTTGGACTTCTAGCTTCTGGAACTGTAAGTCACAAACCTCTGCTGTTTAAGTCATCCAGTTCACGTTTATTTGTTAAGGTAGCTAGAGCTGGGTGCCTAAGGTAGCTAGGGCCACCCTAACAAATACAGAGGACCCACAGAGCAATCTTCTACCTGTCTCTGGAATTCTCTCAGAAACACGGGACTGCTCCCTCCGCAGAGTTAAAAGAATTAGCTTCAGGCAAGTCATTGATCTTGTTCTCACTCTTCGACCTTTTCCTCTTTCTTCCTCCTGGCAAATAAAGAATGGTTTGAGGGCTGCAGTCCCACCATTAAGACGCTGGGAGGGGAGACATCAAAGTAGAGAAGACACTCAGAGGCTATTTGAGCAATAGGCTTAAGAAATCACTTCTCCTCTCAGACAGCCAGCCAGATGAATGCATTGTCCACAGTTGTCTTTGGGGAGTGTTGACTAGGTAAGCAGGGGAGGATTCACTGATTTGGTGAAGGCTGATTCTTTTTCTTTTCTTGAGACAGAGTCTCACTTTGTTGCCCAGGCTAGAGTGCCATGGCGTCAGCCTAGCTCACAGCAACCTCAAACTCCTGGGCTCAAGCCATCCTCCTGCCTCAGCCTCCCCGGTAGCTGGGACTACAGGCATGCGCCACCACACCCGACTAATTTTTTCTATATATATTAGTTGGCCAATTAATTTATTTCTACTTATAGTAGAGACGGGGTCTCACCCTTGCTCAGGCTGTTTTCAAACTCATGAGCTCAAACAATCCGCCCGCCTCGGGCTCCCCGAGTGCTGGGATTACAGGCGTGAGCCACTGCGCCAGCCTGAAGGCTGATTCTAAGAAAATTAGGAAAACACCTTTGGTGTTTTTGCTCCTGTAACCCGGGCTGCTCCCCCAAGTTTCTGGTGTGTTATTTTCTCCCTTGCTTTAACCCTCTCCCCCCAGGTACCCCTTACTCTGTGTAGGTTACTCCCTGGGCAACAAGTGCAGAAGGCCCAGGGCCAGGAAGACACTTGTCTGTCTCTTTTCCCTTCTGCCCCGCCCTGCCCTTTGTCCTCCCTTTCTCTGGATCCTCCACCTTAATTGAGGGACCCTGAAACCTTAACTTCCACTTTCAAATCTCAGATTTGAAAGATAACGGTGATGGCCATTAGAAAACAGTTCAATCGCCTCCAGAGAAAAATCAGGAATATTTAAAAGCCGTATTGCTGTGGCATCGGAAAACAATTCTCAGACTGACAGATCACTGCTTAGCGTTACCTAGACGATTATTCTCTCATTGATTTGTCTGCAGTTACCAGGAGTTACTGGAAAATTGATAAAATGGAATTAAAATGCACTTGTAAAATATGAAGTTCTGTGTACGTTGTAAATCGTCTTTCTTAGTGGAGGTTGCTCTTTTATGTCAGCCTTCTTCCCCGGAGTCTCTCATGGTTTCTCATTTCCTCTCAGGGAACACAGCAGGCCGTCCAACCCTGCTTCTCTCCTTCGACTTCTAAGCCCCGCATGCCGTGGTTATACAGCTGAAGGAGCTTATTTTGCAGAAGATTTATGGATCCTCTGGGAGTCATCTGCTTTGACAGAACCCTTTGTGGAATGAGGCAGGGAGTAAGTAAACATACAGTCACAGGTCGCTTAACGACAGGAATGCGTTCTGAAATGCGTCATTGGGTGATTCCGTCACTGTGGGAACATCGAGTGTGCGCACACGAACCTCCGCGGCATAGCCTGCTGCACACCTAGGCGACACGCCTGTGCAGCGTGTTACTGCACCGAATGCCGTAGGCAACTGTACCCCAGTGGTATTTGTGTATCCACACACATCTAAACGTAGAAATGGTACACTAAAAATATGGTATTGTAATCTTATGGGACTTCTGTCGTATATGCAGTCCATCTTTCACCAAAACGTGCTTATGCGGCACATGACTGTATAGATAAATGCTAGGCTTTCTGGCCCAAGGGTTTTATATACACACACACACACTTGAATGCAAACCAGGGCTTAACAAACTTTTTTTAGTAAATATTTTAGGCTTTGTGGGCCACATACTGTCTCTGTTGCATATTTTTGCTTTTATTACAACCCTTATAAATGTAATAACCATTCTTCACTCTTGGGCTATCCAAAAACAGGCCTTGGGCCATAGATTGCCAACCCTGATATAGACATCTAGATCAAAATGTTTGTTTGTATTAGGAATTTAATGGAAAATGTTACCAATGATGAGTCTGCCTCATCAGTTTAAAATCTGATAAATAATAATAATAATTAGCAATAATGTAATCTGTGCATTTCAGGACCAATTTTTTTTTACTCTTTTATTTTTTTATTTTTTTTTAAGAGATGGGATCTCACTATGCTGCCCAGGCTGGAGTGCAGTGGCTATCACAGGCATGATCACACTACTGATCAGCACAGCAGGACCAATTGTTTTAGGGAAATGCTTTACATATTGAAATATTTAACGTTTAAATTTTTGCAGCTTTTAGCTTAAAGGGAAAAAACTTCATTTGGCTTTTCTCATAACAAATTGCAATTTTATCCTAGCACTCTGAGATACCAAGGCAGGAGGATCGCTTGAGCTGAGGAGTTCAAGACCAGCCTGAGCAAGAGCAAGACCCTGGCTCTAAAAAAAAAAAAAAAAAAAACTTGGAATTTTAGCTTCATTTTCAAGAGTACATATTTGTCATTTTGAAAGAGAAATGTGATGCTTTCTTCCTCACTGACAATTTCTTTCACAATAGGCTTGGTTAAGCAGTTGAGGAAGAAGGACTGTGTTTTATCAAACCCTGTTTGTTGAAAGCAGAAAACAGCTCAACGCCCAACAGTAGCAACGAGATTTGGCTTCTGACCCGCCAATTACTAGCCCAGTGAACTTGAGCAAGAAACCTGATTCTTTGGGGCTCAGCTTTTCTCTCAAGGGTACGTGAGGATCAGATTAAAGTGCATGAGAAAGGACTTCATAGCTATTAAACGGATATATGCGTGTAACTTGTCATCTTCTATATTTACCATTCTTCATGCTTAAAAATGCCAATGTTCAAAATAATTTCCAATAGGCCATTTGAACCCCGATGACATATTCATCCCTTCTCATCCTGGTTCCATTCTTTAAACAGAGGTTCATTGAGACCCAGGCACTGAGCTAGGCACTGGGGTTGTAGAGGTGTGGAAACAGAGTTGGCCTCTGCCAGTAGGGAGCTCACAGCCCCAGGAATTGTTGCAAGTCACAGCTCAAAGAGAAAGGGAGGCAACGTTGGGGCCCACCACTGGTTTTTGATGCCATGCTTTGGTTTAGGGATTTTGAATCTTCTGCATTTAAGTGAGGTCAAACTCATCAACTAGGAATTGGATACCTAGTGAATGCCTAGGAATACATTTAATAAGCAAAATTCAAAAGATGTGAAAGAGCCTGCAGCCAAAAGTCACTGTGCTGCGTTAGGGTTAGGGTTAGGGTTAGGGTTAAGGTTAGGGTTAGGGTTAAGGTTAAGGTTAGGGTGGGGTGAACTTGGCAGTGGGATAAGAAACTCCCAGAGGTTAAAGATGGAGGAAAAGGAAGATTTAATTCATAGAATGAAATTCTGAAGGACACAGAGAGCAATAAGATTCCAAACACAGGTGGAAGAATGAGAATTGCGCAGAAACAAGAGGAGAGGACGAGTGTGGATGCAGATAACTGTGCAGTGGGTGGGTGGTGGGAGGAGGAAGCTGCGACAGTCCCTGCTTTGTGGCCTCTGTCTTCTCTGTGCAGCGGGAGGCTGCTCAGCGGCAGGGAGTGGGTTGGGTGGGATCGGAAGGGGGCCAGGAGCCGGAGCAGAGGCAAAGGTTTGGAAGAAAGGAATGGGGAGGGGAGAAAATATCATCTCAGCATTGATACCAAAGATCTTCCAGCTCCAAATTTGTATGTGTTGTTGATATTCCGTAATCTGTGTTGATGTTTTTCTTTTTCTGAAATTGTTCCTGTATTATGGAGCTAAAAGTGCTTGCAAATGAGGATCTCGGGCCAGGCTAGCAGGGTGTGTTTTTCGAAGTTTCTGGCTCAGTGATCAAGTCAAAAGAAACATGGCTCCCCCTCCCCCAGCGCTGCCTCGCCCCCTCCCACAGAGCCACCTGGACTCTTGGTGCCCCGAGCAGAACATGTCACAGGAAAGAAAAAGCTCACTGGGCTAGGCCTGGTATGTGGCAGGTGGAACATCTACCCCTGAGCTACCATTCTGATTTATGACGCTTTTGTAATTCTACATTTTATATGCAAACAATTTTTTGTAGTTACGCACACTGAATTTTTAGAGCTTTTTTATACACACCATTTTATTTTGAACTTCACTACAAGTCTGTTAATGTCTAGTATTATCCTCATTTAAAAGTGGAAAAAGTGGAGTTCCAGAAATTATAATCATATTAAAATGCCTAAAGTCAAAGAGAGAATCAATGGGGAAACTGAGATGAGGCCTTCAGTCTTTCAACCTAACACTCTTTCCTTAAACAGCTAGGAGTGTTCAGTGTTCAGGAGCTGCCCTCCCCCCACCACCTCCTTCTCCGCTTCCTCTTCCTCTTCTTCCTCTTCCTTTTCCTCCCCTCATCCTCTTCTTCATCTTGCTCCTCCTCCTCTTCCTCTCCATCTCCTTTTCATGGAACTGATGTTTGCAGAGTGACTCTTGTGTGCCAGGCCCTGTGCTAAGCTGGGGGTCCAGTGGTGGCACTGGCTTCCTCCGGGAGCCCAGGAAACTGGCAGTTAGGCAGTAACTAGAGCCCTGGTGCTCAGGGCTGTGACAGGATAGGCACAGGGGACCGAGGGGGCATCAGGCAGTGCAGTCAACCCAGCCCTGGGAGGCAGGAAAGGCTGCCACCAGAATTGACTTGAGGAGGGTCAAGGATAAGCAGTGTCAGCCCAGGGAAGGATGGCGGGAGAGCTCTGCAGAGCCCCACACAGCCCCCTCAGGGTCGCCCAGCCCTCCAGAGCAGCAGGCACAGGACTTGTGTCACCAGCCTCTTCCTCAGGCAGCTCCTCTCCTGGGTGCTGGCCTCACGAGCCATCTCTTGGGGGAGGACGCTACCAGGAGGACCAGAGGCCTGAGTCTGAGGCACCCGTGCCACTGGGTATCCAACGCTCATCTCTCCCCGCCCAGACAGGCAGCGACAGCAGGGAGAGTATCTGCCGTGTTCACAGCTGGGTCCTCAGTGCCTTGTGCGGTGCCTGGCACTTTGTAGCTGGGGATTATCCTGCCTCAGTTCGAAAGTCTTTCCCTAATACAAGAGATTTAGGTCTAGTAAACCCAAATGATAAGAAATGGAGACATCTGGACAAATGCAGCTCATGCAACAGTATTCCTCACTTCGCTCATCCACTAAGCAGAGGCTCTACTGTCAAAATTACATGTGCTCTCTGCGTGAAAGACGAAATGGGTACAAAGCACTACTGATCAACCAGTAATTATTGAATGACGATGATCTGCATGAAATATCAGGCTGCTAAAAGAAATGTTGACACCAGGTTTCTTTAATCTTTGAGAAATCCCCTGTGAAGAAGGTCTTCCTCCTTCTCCACGTTGCTGTCCCCACCACGCCAGCTCCTCCCACTATCTTTCTATTTACTTTGTCCCAAGTTGAGTGCCAAGATTGCACTGGTTAGAACAAAACCTCAAAGTGGCCATTGTCCAAACCTCAAGCTGTTTCCAGCTGGCCCTAATGCTCCACATGCTTCTCTGCAACAGCCCAAGTCACAGAGCCAGGGGTCTGGCCACACGCTGTGCGTCAGCGGTCCCCAGTTAGAGATGTAGCCCTTGGACCATAGCACCTACTGGTAGTAATATCTGCTGAGTACTCGCTGTGTGCCAGGCACAGCTACTCACTTAATACTCCACGATCCCCAGGGAAGAAGTTACTGCCACCACCCCTATCTTACACATGAAGCACGGAAAGCTTAAGTCATTTGTCCAGCACGCGTCAGGAACCAGACTTGACGCTGGGTGGTCAGGCGGCAGTGGTAGCTGGCTTAGCTGTGGTGCTGTTACTCTTCTCCAAGTCTTGCGTTTTTTGTTGTTGTGGCCATTTTTGTTTTGCCAACATACCAAAAAAGTTTAATACTTGAAAAGTGTCTAAAGTCACTCAGTATCTTCTTTCAATCTAGAAACCAAAACTGGAGAAAATTCCATTCAAGGCAACCACTGCACTTAGACATCCTCCTTTTAAATGCAAATACTGGCCCCTGAGGTAGCTCACACCTGTGATCCTAGCACTTTGGGAGGCGGGAAGATTGCTTGAGACCAGGAGTTTGAGAGCAGCCTGAGCAAGAGCAGGACTCTCTAGGAGAAATTAGCTGGGCGTGGTGGCTCACACCTGTAGTCCCAGCTACACGAGAGGCTGAGGCAGGAGGATCTAGTGAGCCCAGGAGTTGGAGGCTGCAGTGAGCTATGACGGCACCACTGCACTCTAGCCTGGGTGACAGAGAGAGACCCTGTCTCAAAACAACCACCAAACAAACAAAAAAAAAGCAAATATCTTTAAAAGGAGTAACCCAGGACTAGAAAGAGAGCTTTATTCGTATGCTCAGGACTCAGCAGGGTATCAAGTAGTGGGTACTGAGTAAGTATTTCTTTTTTTTTTTTTTTTTTGCCCCGCCCCCGCCCCTGAGTAAGTATTTCTTAAATGAAATGTGGGGAGTAATTAATGGTTTTGTATGCATTGTTTTGTTGAGTGATTGCCTTGGCCTCCTACTCTGTTAGCCTCTAAATGTAGGCGAGGGTAAAAATCTAGTCCCTGTCCTAAAGGAGCTTCCAGACGCTGGGAGAAGACAGAGCCTAGTAATCAGACAATGACAGAAAAATAAGGCCAGAGTGGGGGTTGTACAGTCGCCCTGCGGGAGCACACGGCAGGATGGCCCAATCCAATCTGGGGGCCGTGGGGGGTGCCGCTAAGGGAAAGCTGAGAGCACAAGGCACATTGAAGGAACTTCGAGTGGAACAGGGAGGCTGGAATCCGTAGGAGTGGCGGGTCCCAGGCGGACAGTCTTGGCCGCAACAACAAAAAACGCAAGACTTGGAGAAGAGTAACAGCACCACAGCTAAGCCAGAGGAGGCTGGAGGGGTGAAGGGCAGGGGCACAGAGGGTTTACATACAGACGGGGCGCCCTTCCAGGCTGGCCGGGCCACGCCCTGTATCTTGGCATGATTAATAGTGGCCCCCATCACTCGCTAAAGCATCCCAATGTGGACAAATCAAGACATTTATATCTATGTATAATGCTATCTATATTTATATACCATATAAGGACTTGAACTTTATCCAACCAGATGCGTTGGGAATGAAGAGGACATATTTGAGAAATGTTAAGATGATAAGATAAATAGGATTTAGAGTCAATCTAGAAAGAGGGGAATAAATGAGAGTTCAGTGGTGCACATACGTAACTGATGACAACCTGCTGTCGTGCGTTCGGTGTTATAATCACTTGGGATTTCAGAAAACAGAGATTTGTGCTCCCTGACTCAATCTGACTCTCCGGGAGAGGAACCGGGAGACTTCAGGGTTAACAAACTGCTCAGGTCATCTTCTTTTTTTTTTTAGGGGGAGGGATGGGGAGATGGGAGTGCGGCAGGGTGCCCAGGCTGAGAGCAGTGGTGTGATCACAGCTCACTGCAGCCTCCAACTCCTGGGCTCAAGCGAGCCTCCTGCCTCAGCCTCCCAACACGGTTATTTCCATCACTCTGAAAGGTGGAAACCACAGGCTAAAATCGACTGCTGAGAGCAGGAGCCTGAATGAGTCCGGGGTAGGGTTGGGGGTGAGGAGGCGGTAGCTTTGCTCTAAGCCTGTGTCTGCAGGCGGGCAGGCCCAAGGGCCCCACTGGGCAGAAGTGGGCATCGCTCCTAGGGTGGGGAGAGAAAACAAAGAGCCACAACAAACCCATCACTTTTACAAAAGCACCTTAGACTTTGATCATATGAAAATGTCATATATATATGTGTATATATATATACATAGTTGCAGCAACGTGTACAGCTAGTGTTACAGCTTTTGATGGGGACAAGAACCCAGCAGCAACGATGAGCCGGAGAACCGTCAGGCTCAACCCAGCAAGCATTACAGCTCTTTCCCTGTCTTCTGATCTTCTGACCCCCCCTTCCTTGGTCTCCTCTTGCTTTTATACACTTGGTGGGCTCAAAAAGCGTCCAATCAACTACAAGCTTTAACATCCAATCAGCAACAGTGGGATTCAAAAATTACCCAATCAGGATCACTCGAGCAGCACCCTGGATGGCAGAAGGCAGGCAGCGGAGCATGGAGCCTGGCCCCCACTGTGGACCTCGGCTCGCAGGCCCCGACAGCACGCAAGGCCGGACCTCAGCAGTGGGCACCGCCAGCCGGCCCCACACAGCCCGGCCGGGATGCGGAGTGCGGGGAGGCTTTCCGCGTCAATATAAAAGGAAGAACAGAGAGCAGAGGAAAAGACAACGGGATGAGGGCAGCAAACGTCAGGACTCCACCAGGAACAAGGGCACTTGGTGGGGTGGTGGAGCAGGAAGGTGGAATCCTGGAGTGCCCCACCGGTGCAGGATGTCCCATGGCATTCCTGTCGGTAAAGGTCCCCTGTGTCCCGTGTCCAGCCCCTGCCTGTCCTGCCCCCTGGCAAGCCTGCAGGACAGTTCAGGCCTCTTGATTCCTAAAGGCTCATCAGGAAAGGGGAAGAAAAGGAAGAAAGAGAGAGAAAGAAGAAAGGGAAAGAAAGGCAGGCAGGCATGGAGGGAGGGGACCAAACCTATTACTGGTGTCCATTTGGGCAGAAAGGGAAGGCCCGGTTAGCGCCGCTGCCGTGGAAGCAGCAGCCTGCAAGGGCACCCAGGGAGCGCTTGAATGCCGAGCTGAACGCTCTGCCTCAGCGTCTTCTGCTAAAGGCTGGTTTCATAACCTGCAGTCGCCAGTCGGCACGAGGAAGGTCTCTGCAGGCCGGTCATGGACACAGAGCTGTCAGCTCAAGCCTGGGAAGATTTTCATTCCTTCTGGCTCTGCTTCTCCTCTGCGGCCTCCACTGCCACCATCCTCAGGACCCCGTCTGAGATTTCTACATTCCTCCTAAAACACAACGCACAGCAGCCACAAGGGTCTCCTCAACGGCAGGCTCCTTGTCCTTACTTGCCAGACTGTTAACATTGTCTCAGGACACTGTCACCGGCATTCAGTTTACAGCTCACTGCTGCTCGTGGTCGCCTCGGAGCAGCCTGTCTTTCTCAGCAATATACTAACTGAAAACATGCTTCCTCAATTTGTGTCTGGGTAGGGTTTGCTCTTAACTCAGTTGAACTGGTTTTTGTCAAGTGGTATTCCCAAACTTCCCGAAGTGTGTTTCTTAGAGCAGGAGTACTGTAATATGTTCCTGGACCAGTGATCGGATTAGGTAGGAGGGAAATTGTAACTCAGCCAACTCTTGGAGATTTACAATGATGTTGGCATGTACAAGGCTCTGACAAGTCCTGCAGCTGTCTAATTCAATGTCCCCTTCGTACTTCCCTACTTCTGACACTGCAACCTCTCCCGGGACAAAGGGCTTTCCTGGGGCTGCACTGATCTGTCTCCCTAAATCCTCCACATGGCAAAATAATATTCCCCACCGTGTTGTTGATGACAAGTTTCAGGGTTTTTGCTCCTCCTACATGAAATGTCTTTGATTGTTTTTCATTATTATTATAACTACTTTTCAATATTTCTATAAATTATATATTAATTACAGATGACATAGAGAATCGAAAGAACATAAAGCACTCGCTCTTTCAAGGAAAACCACTGTTCATATTCCTTTCTAGATTTTTCTAGGTATATATACAAAATACATGTACTTATGTATTTTTTTTTTTTTTGAGACAGAGTCTCACTCCGTTGCCTGGGCTAGAGTGCCGTGGCATCAGCCTAGCTCACAGCAACCTCAAACTCCTGGGCTCAACCAATCCTGCTGCCTCAGCCTCTCAAGTAGCTGGGACTACAGGCATGTGCCACCATGCCCAGCTAATTTTTTCTATATATATATATTAGTTGGCCAATTAATTTCTTTCTATTTATAATAGAGACGGGGTCTCGCTCTTGCTCAGGCTGGTTTCAAACTCCTGACCTCAACCAATCCACCCGTCTCTGCCTCCCAGAGTGCTAGGATTACAGGCGTGAGCCACCACGCCCGGCCCTTATGTATTTTTAAAATCAGACCATGATGTATTTTTATAGGAGTAAATTGGTAACATCTTTCCACAACTATAGTTGCATTTCTGCGATGTTATTTTAACACCTACATAGGATTCTTTTGTATGATTGCACCATACTTGATTAAATTGATGACCTAGGGTGAGGCATTCAGATTGTTTCCAATGTTCCTTTATTCCAGACAGCACCGTGATGAACTTTTTAGAGTTATGTCCTCACATGTACTGCCAGTTATTGGCTCAGGGTAGATCCCCAGAAGTAGAATGATACTGTCCCTTTTGACCCAGTGCTGAGATCACCGGACAGGGTGCACCAACCCCTCCCACGGCACAGCACACTCAAATGGATCCTGATGCTTCTACTGGTTCCCTAGGGCCACTGTGACAGAGTCCCACAACGTGGTAGCTCAAAACAACAGAAATTTATTCTCTCAGCTCTGGAAGCCAGAGTTTGAAATCAAAGGATTGGCAAAGCCACACCTCCCCTGAAGGCTCTAGCGTAGCTCTCGTCCTTTCCAGCTTCTGGTGGCCCCAAGCATTCCTTGGCTTGTGGCTGCATCGCTCGTCTCTGCCTCTGTCTTCACATGGCTTTCTCCTCTTCTCTCTGTGTTTTCTCCTCTTCTCTCTCTTACAAGGACACCTGTCATTGGATTGAGGGCCCACCGGATAATCCAGGGCCATCTCAGCTCAAGATCCTTAACTTAATTGCATCTGCAAAGACTATTTTTCCAAATAAGATCACATTACAGGTCCCAGGGGTTAAGGCAAAGGGCATGTCCTTCTAGCACCACCATTCAACCCACTACAATGTTCTTCCAGGTCATAAAGAGTGGTTCTCAAACAGATTCACATGCACGTGTATATGTTAGCAGTTGACTCTCTTTTCAAATGCAGTCTTCTGTGTCACTCTGATATGTAGGGCTACCTTGGGCTATGTGACTGAGATGGGATGTGGGGAACGGTGCAGGGGGACCGGCATCACTCAATCTAGGACACGTAGGGTTGCAGGGGGCTTAAGGACTCAAGTCTTTGATGTCTTTTTAAGGATGTCAGAGAGAGGACCAAGTTGTACTTACTGTCTTCAGGGACAATGTCCCGTTCCCTCCCTTTCTGGCTCTGGGTCTCAGCTCTGCACGTCTGTTTCCCCCGATGGGGACAATCAATGCCCAGAAAAGCTCTGCACGTGGTAGCAGGACTTGGGTGAGAATCACAGGGAGGTCCTGATTTACCATTTTTTTAAAAGCAAATCATTCGCATATCTCAACAAAAGTGCTCACAAGACATTCCTGGGTTTCAGTGGGAGGAGAAATGAGTTGCTTTCTGCACTCCCTCAGCGAGTGTTTCTGGACAGCTGAATGTTCCCAAATGCTGCGATGTTACAGCCTTATCTACAAACCGGGCCTGAGTGTCAAACACGGACTGTCCCTGAACTCGCACAGGACTATGTATGCCAAAGGTTCGTTTGCAGGGGAGTTGTTTGCATCTCAGAAAGCCTTTTTTTAAATATATGCAGGGCTAGAGATCTCAAAGCCTATTGATTCTTACTGTAGCAGCTATCACAGGTCCCTGGCCTTGACCCTGGGCCTCACGGAGCCCTCGGACCGTGAGCCCTGGGCAGCACTGGGCCAGAAAGCAAGGCTGGAAGGGAAAGGCGAAATGCGGCATGGCTCCCCCAGGGGTTCACCAGCCACGAACATTGCTGGGGAAGGTTCCACGGACAAGGAGGTCAAGGGTCAAGACTGTCACCCTGGGGGTGGCTTCAGAAGGCCAGAGCTAATCGGTGTGTGCAGACAATTTTATATGGCAAGGCCGCCTTCACTGTTGCCATCAACTACTATAATAAGGATCAGAGGCTGAATGGGAATGGATTTCGGTGTATTAATTTCCTAGGGCTGCTGTCACAAAACACCACCAACTGGGTGGCTTAAAGCAATAGAATTGTATTCTCTCACAGTTCTAGAGGCTGAAGTCAAGGTGCCAGCAGAGATATGCTGTCTCTCCTCGCTTCTGGCCGTTGCCAGCAACCCAGGGAATTCCTTGGCTTGCAGTTGCCTGACTCCGTTCTCTGCCTCCCACGTCACGTGCACACCTTCCCTCTGTGCATCTGTGTCTTCACGTGGCCTTCTGCCTGTCTGCGTCTCTTCTTATAAGGGCACCAGTCATACCGGGTTAGGGCCCACCCTAATGACCCCTGCTTCATGTGATTACATCTACAAACACCCTATTTCCAAGTAAAGTCACATTTACAGGTGCTGGGGGGTTAAGACTTCAATATATCTTCTGGGGGGACCATTCAACCCGTAATGGAAAGCATATAATTTATCATCTCACCCAGATTAAAAATATAATCTGAAAAGGCCATGATGTGTAGCCACAGAGAATCTGCTTAAATACTGCCAATGACAGCCAGGCACAATACGTCCCATTTTTAGGTAGCCCCAATTATGAGCTACCTCATTTCTTAATAGGATCCAAAATCTGCCTCTGCTAACTTTCACCTATTGGTTTGAGTTTTCCCTTATCGAACTACATAGAATAAATCTAATCACTCTTGACAAAATCCTTGCTAATATAGAAAGCCCTCCCAGCCAGTCTCCAAATATTCTCTTAAGATGAAATTCTCCAGATCTTCATATGACATTTTTTTTTTTTGAACAGGGTCTTGCTCTGTTGCCCAGGCTAGAGTGCCGTGACATCACCCTAGCTCACAGCAACCTCAAACTCCTGGGCTCAGGCTATCCTCCTGCCTCAGCCTCCCAAATAGCTGGGCATACAGGTGTGCACCACCACGTCCAGCTAATTTTTTCTCTTTTTAGTAGAGACAGAGTCTCGCTCTTGCTTAGGATGGTCCCAAAGTCATGAGCTCAAGCGATCCTCCCACCTTGGCCTCCCAGAGTGCTAGGATTACAGGCGTGAGCCACTGCGCCCGGCCTCATATAAGATGGTTTTAAGACCTTAGGATCATAGTCACTGAACTCTAGACATGATCACTGGTCTGAGTTCATCCTAAGAAGAACTTCCAGGACTGAAACTACAGCATAGATATGGTCTGAGGGATTCAGGACTCAATGGTTGCATTTACTTCCTGGATGTGAGCATGATACTTCCATTGCAACATAAATTTATATTGAAATTTCTGTTTGTTTTGGGTTTATTTGCTTGTTTGGGTTGCAGAGGCTCATAGAATTTATTGGCCAAGCTGGACTGTTGACTCAGATCACATTTGCAGTCAGTTAAAAATCTTCAAGTTTTCATAACAATTCCTCTTAAAGCACATCTCCCACTTGTTACTTGTATTATTTCTTTTTGAATCTCCTATGTATTGATTCCTATTAAATTTCATCTTATTCCTCTCAGCACGTCCATGCATCATGTTTAAACTCTCACAAATGTAGGTCTGTCGTTCCTGCATTAGCCACCCTACCCAGCTCTGGTCATCTGCTTCCAGCAGAAAAAGACAAGAATGAAAGAGAACCAATATTTATCATCTTTATTAAGATCCCACAAAGCTAGACTAGACAATTGTTTCTAATTACTTAAGTGACGTCAACACACATACAGAAAAGTGCTTGAACATAAATATACAGTTCAATGAATTATCACAAAGCAAATGCCTGTGTAACCACCCATGTCAAGAACGAGCACATTTGACTGGGAATGTTTTAACAAGCATTTTTCTCTTTAAATCCTCAGGCCTATTTGGTAATTATTATGAGACCTAGTTTCCAGATGATAAAACAGACTTAGAAAGGTTAAGCGGTATGTCCGGCACCCCACAGCTGGGAAGCAAGAAAGCCCAGAATGACCCCCCCACACCCGGTGTGCTTCTCCCATGGCTGATGCTGGACTTGGAGAGCAAGAAGTGTGGCTCTTATGCCAGGTGAGGAGGGTAGAGAAGGGCCTTCCAAGCAGGGGAAGCCACAGGAACAAAGGCAGGCGGGCAGGAGGCACACTCTGGAGCACAAAATCTCCTACTGGAAAATGATGGCTGGAAATTGGGCAAGATTTGGTGGACAGGCTCACAAATCCAGACTTCATGCTGTAGTCAGGGGAAAGCCACTGAAAGCTTTTGAGAACTTTGCTTTAGGCTAAGATAACTCATTTTAAAGAACAGTGTCTTGGGTGTTCTGTCCTACCGAGTTGGCAGGCTGTTCAAACTCCGCTGCACAATCAGAGTTCCTGGAAATCTTGGAGAATTCAGATTTGAGACTTTAAGGGATCAGATTTTTTAGGGTTGGCCAGGCAAGGTGGCTCACGCCTGTAATCCTAGCACTCTGGGAGGCGGAGGCGGGCGGATTGCTCGAGGTCAGGAGTTTGAAACCAGCCCAAGCAAGAGCGAGAACCCGTCTCTACTATAAATAGAAAGAAATTAATTGGCCAACTAATACATATAGAAAAAAAATCAGCCAGGCATGGTGGCACATGCCTGTAGTCCCAGCTACTTGGGAGGCTGAGGCAGCAGGATTGCTTGAGCCCAGGAGTTTGAGGTTGCTGTGAGCTAGGCCGACACCATGGCACTCACTCTAGCCTGGGCAACAAAGCGAGACTCTGTCTCAGAAAAAAAAAAAAAAGATTTTTTAGGGTTAAAGTGAGAAGAAAGGAATAACACAAGAAGCCCTTAGGGGGCTGGTTCAAGAGGCGAGAAGTCTAAGAGGCTGGAGAAGGGTGACTACAGGGTGTCCAAGTTCCTGCGAGCAGAAGCGTCACTCATGACAAATACAACGTCTTGTCTTACTCTTTCAGGTAAATAAGTGAAGTGGTTCTAGCAAAGTGAAATATTAACTTTGACCCAAGTAACTTCAAATTAATATCAACACAGTGATGCATTAAATAGACAAGATTTATCATAGCAGTGTGTTGTATAAAACCCAATAAAACAGACAAGAAAACTCCCACGGTGACCTGGGGCATCTGACCATTTCTACTTGGACTGGTATGGAGATTAATCACTTTTTGTCCAGATTAGGGAACTTATTTAACAAAGGAAAGGAATAAATGGGCATTTCCCTGAGTATGCAAAAAATAGGGACCAGTGATACAACTGTTTTGCTTTTCTAAAAAAGTTTTACAGATTGTGGAAATAAAGACCAACCAAATAACAGCAAAGGCTATTTTTGAAGAGTTTGCTTATATAGCAAGGGAGTTGGCCACTGTCACTTGCATTTTGACAGTGACTCAAACACAGGCAGAGGAGTGGGAGAGCTTCATAGTGGACAAAGGGAAGGCCGCAGGTGTGCCCCGACTGGAGGCTGCGGAAGGGGCAGGTGGCTCTCTGGACACAGGGCATCCCATGTGGTTCGTTAGGGGAACTTATTTGGCTTTCTCTGGTTGGTCCTGAATTGGAAGTAGGGACAAAACTTGGGGAAGCTGTCTGTTATTAATCAAGTCTTGGCCATTTGTTACAGGGGTTGTTGTTGGGCTTTCCGGATTGTTACCAGAGATAGGGGCCTGACTTCCTGCCAGTCTGACTTACAGCAGGCTGGCTTTCTGGACTGTTGATTGCAGATAAGGGGTTGGTTTCCTGGGCAGGTTGCTAGAGGTTGTGAGTCTGTTTTTACATATGATCTGGCCATTACCTGTTTGTATATCCAGTTTCTCTAAATTAATTAGAGGAAGACGTGAATTTTTAAAAATGGCAGCAGAGAAGGCAATAAAGGCAAGCAGTGTGGGACAGGGAGAGAACTGCAGGATGAGAGAGGCAAAGAGTCCTGGAGAAGTGAGAACACAGCTTTTTGAAAGAAGGACAAAATTTGGCTAGGCGCAGTGGCTCGCTCCTGGAATCCTAGCACCTTGGGAGGCTGAGGCAGGAGGATAGTTTGAGTCCAGGAGTTTGAGACCAGCTTGGGCAATAACAAGACACTGTCTCTAAAAAAAAAAAAAAAAAAAAATTAGCCAGGCTTGGTGGCACGTGCTTATAGTCCCAGCTACTTGGAAGGCTGATACAGGAGGATTGTTTGAGCCCAAGAGTTTGAGTTTGCAGTGAGTTATGATGATGCCACTGCACTCCAGCCTGGGCAACAGAGAAAGACTTCATCTCAGGAAAAAAAAAAAAAAAAAAAAAAAAAACAGGCAATAACCCACTGTGGCCAGAGCACAAGACGGGAGGTGACAAATGACAGAGATGGAGAGATGGGTGAGGTCACCAAGTGTCTTGAATACAAGATAAGGGACTTAGGATGCCACGCTGAAGACAGTGAGGAACTGCTACAAGTTGTCAAATAGGGGTAACACAGGCTCTCAGGTGTGATTTCAAAAGATAAGTCTGGAGACAAATCTAAAACACCAATCTAGTTGTATTATTCCCCTGCTTAAACTGTCTGAAACATTGTGTCCCTCCCTTCCACCCTTACTTTTTTCTGATAAACTTGTCTTCATCCCAAATTCAGCATTACTCCCTTTGTGAAGCTTTCTGAGACTTTCTAAGGTTGAGTTAAATCAGTTCCTTTTTTGTGACTTTCAGGTAATTCCTAGTCTTCCAGTTAGAGCACCTGTCTCTTGAACAGAATTCTGTTTCCCAGATTATCTCCCTTAACGAAAGAGTTGTCTTGAGAGGAGGAGCATGGTTTATTCATCCTTGCACTTTTGCTATTTAACCAAGTGCCTGGAAAAAATAGGCACGTGTCGTGGTAGCTGTTGAGGGGGTTAGAGGACGGCTTGAAGCTCGGAGAGACCGAATGCCGAGGGGGGCTGGAGGTGGTGGGGGCTGAACTAGGGTAGCAGCAGTGGGGACCCAAATACTTAGGAAATGCTTAGGACGGTTGCTCCTAAATCCTGGTCATCATCAAATCGCCTTGGGGGCCTGGGGAGCACTTTTAAAATGCAGATACTCAGGCCACTTCTAGAGGTACTGACACAGAGTCTCTAGGAAGGGGACTCCCAATCTGAATTGATTTGAAAGCCCCTCAGGGGATTCTGACACTCAGCCGAGTTTGGGAAGCACTGACTTAGGTAGTGCCTTGGGGTAAAGGGGAAAGGAAAGAGGCGATTATGTCCTAGACTCGCTCAGCAGAAGAAGCTTTTGCACAATTTGGTGTGAGGTGCCCGCATGTCCCCAGAGGAAGATGTCCTTTTGGCAGCTGGGAATCAGGAGAGCCATCTGTCACGTATGACCTTGAGAATTTGACATTTCGGTAGGAAAAAGATCATACTCCCTCTTTTCTCTGTAGCTTAGCAGAAAGAGGTAAAGATTACTTTTATTTTTCTAATTGATTTAACCAAATAATCAATAGTGATAATCTAGAAATAGGTAAGTATATTTAATGCACTTACTACAGTCCTGGAGTAAATTAGCATTTGCAAGGTTGCCTGTTTCTCACAGTTAAACAAATACTTTAAAAGAAACTAAAAGAAGGATATCTTCAATAAAATATGTACTTTAAAAATGGTTATGTTTAAGCTCCAGTGGATGCTAGTAATTGACTTGAAAGCCTGTTTTGACAATAACTCCTGGATTCATAAATGGATATTTAACATCCCCCACCTCAAAAGGGCAAAAACATGTCTGCAAAAACATGCAACCTAATCAATTTTCAAATTAGTCTGAAATCACTATTTGAAGATTTAGTAACTGTCATAGGTCATTTCCCTGGGGCGCAGATATAAACCTGATCTACCAAGTGACACAAAATAGAGAACAGAGCAATTTCTCTGCTGAATATAAATATGCATTGGAGTCCCTCTGGGTAATTTACATAAAAATTGGATTTTTCTCTCTTGAGTTATCTTTTTATAGTGGACATCTATAATATCGTCTGCTCAGTCCTGTTTCACTTATCCTCATCTGTGAGGCTGCTGCGGAGACTGCCTTGCTTTTACTGTGCTCCATCCCACTGGCCACAGTTCACTGTCCAGGATTAGGTGCCCTGTCCCTAAGAGAGCTGCCTCTCTCTTTCCTTTCCCCTTTACCCCAAGGCACTACCTAAGTCAGTGCTTCCCAAACTCGGCTGAGTATCAGAATCCCCTGAGGGGCTTTCAAATGAATTCAGATTGGGAGTCCCCTTCCTAGAGACTCTGTGTCAGTACCTCTAGAAGTGGCCTGAGTATCTGCATTTTAAAAGTGCTCCCCAGCCCCCCAAGGCGATTTGATGATGACCAGGATTTAGGAGCAACCGTCCTAAGCATTTCCTAAGTATTTGGGTCCCCACTGCTGCTACCCTAGTTCAGCCCCCACCACCTCCAGCCCCCCTCGGCATTCGGTCTCTCCGAGCTTCAAGCCGTCCTCTAACCCCCTCAACAGCTACCACGACACGTACCTATTTTTTCCAGGCACTTTGTTAAACAGCAAAAGGCAGGCCTTCTCTGGTGCTAGAAAGCCTTAGAGCCAAATGTGGGAACTGACAATAGTCACGTTACCTGCCGCTAAGAGACATCCTGGCCAGTTGTGGTGGCTCACACCTGTATCTGCACTTTGGGAGGCTGAGTTGGGAGGATCGCTTGAGCCCAGGGGTTTGAGGTTTCAAATGAGCTATGATGGGGCCACTGCACTCCAGCCTGGGAGACAGAGCAAGACCCATCTCTAAGAGAAAGAGAGAGAGAGAGAAATCTTTTTAACAAGGAATGAAGCCCAAAGAAGATAATAAGAAAAAATCCTGATCCGCTTGAGCCCCTTGTTCCAGTTCTGAAGCCAAGCCGGCACCCAACTGATTCATTTCTTTTTAGACTGCATGATCCAAGAACTCCTTTTAGCCTAATCTAGAGCAAGATGGGTTTCCAGTTTCTTGAAACCAAGACTGCCAAGAGTAATAATGCACCATTTCATACAAATTAACAATCCAACTCAACATCTGAGATCCTGACTTCCTTAACAACAAGAATGAGTAAGAGGAGAGGGTCTCTCTTATGGCTTGAATTGTAGCCCCACCCCCACCAAAAATAAGTATGTTACAGTTCTAGTCCCCAGGATCTCAGAATGTGGCCATGTTTGGAAACAGGGTTGTCGCCGATGTGATTGGTTAAGATGAGGTCACATCGGAGTAGTGGGCCCTTTAGCCGACATAACTGGTGTTTTTATAGGAAGAGAAGAAACACAGAGACATAGAAACAAGAGAGAAGATGGCCGTGACACCACAGGGGCAGACAGCAGAGTGAGGCATCTGCAAGCCCAGGAGCACCAAGGGTTGCTGGGAAACTCCAGAACCCAGAGGGGCAAGGAAGGACTCTTCCCTACAGAGGAAACATGGCTGAAACTTTGATTTAGGACTTCTGGCTTCCAGAAACTGTGAGAAAGTAGATTTCTGTTATTTTAAGCCACCCAGTTGGTGGTACTTTGTTTGGGAGCCGTAGGAATCTAATCATCTCTAAGATACTTTCTTTCTCTAAATTGTTCTGGTTCTGTGCTCTGACATGGTTAAGAAGGGGTGTGTTTCCTTGGTATATTCAGAAGGTGGATGCCCAGATGAACGGGCGAGAAGGATCAGGATGGGGAGGCAATGCTTTGTACCCGACAGCTGTAGACAGAGGTTCAGACTGAAGGTGTGGCTAGGTGAGCACTTCAGGCAGTGCTTGGCACAGAGCAGACCCTCAGGAAAGGTTGCTTTTCTGGACATAGCATGCAAAGAAGAGCTGAAGAAATGTAGTCAGAGGAGGTTTGCTGGGAGCTCTGCTGCTGACTCTGCAGCCCAGCCCAGTTCCACGGCACTTTCCACTCCTTTTTCAGATCATTGCCAGAGAGCCAGGATGAAAAGGCCTCCTCTTTAAGAAACGTTTATGCAGAATATCTCACCATACTCAATAGCACAAATCCCTCTTGGTTGGTTCTGTGTTGTCTTAACCAGAGGAAAACCCAGTTAGCAAAAAAACAAAAACAAATAAAAACCCCACTTTGGCCTCCACGGCTGCCACCTCTCACCCCAAGAGGGCAACTTCTCACACATTTTTTAGTTTTAGAGGCTGCATGGGTGTGATCACAAGTAAGTTTTCACAGAAATGTAAGTGTACAGTGGTTTACTGTCCTGTGAACAAATCTTCAAATCCGTGCCCTATCGTTTACTCTAGTATAAGAAGTTAACTGTATTTGCACAGATACATCTGGATGTTTCTGTAAACCTTAAATTGTTCATGCTAATCAGGAGTAAACATGTCAGGAATACACAAGGTCTCCAAAAAAATGTAGAGAAACACTGGTAAGGGTGTTTATAGCTTTATTCTAAAACATTACTTTTACCTATTTCCAAAGTGTCCATTGATTTATTTGAGTTTCTTTTAGAGACTGTATTAGTTTCTAGGATTGCCATAAAAAAGTATCACAGACTGGGTGGCTTAAACAACAGAAATTTATTTTCTCACAGTTGCAGGGGCTAGAAGTCCAAGATCAAGGTCTTGGCAGGGTTGGTTTTCTGAGACCGCTCTCCTTGGCTTGCAGATGGCTGCCGTGTACACCCTCGCCTGGTCTTTCCTCTGCGTGTGCATCTCTGGTGTCTCTGTGTGTCCAGATCTCCTCTTCTCATTAGGACGGCAGTCAGATTGGATTAGGGCCCACCCTAATAGCCTCATTTTAACCTAATCCCCTCTTTCAAGCCTGTCTTAGACCATTTTCTGTTGCTGTAAATCAACACCTGACACTGGGTAATTTATAAAGAAAAGAAGTCTATTTTTTACAGTTCTAGAGGCTGGGGAGTCCAAGACAAGGCCTTGGAGGGGGGGGGGGCTCATGCTGTGTTATCACATGGTGGAACGGTGGGGAGGGTAGAGCATGCCAATCCAGGTCTTTCTTTTCTTATAAAGCTACAATGTCCATTGTGGGGGCCCCACCTTGATGACTTCATATAATCCTAATTACCTCCCAAAGGCGCCACCTCTTACTACAGTTACAACGGGGATTAAATCTAAGCCCTAGCAAAGGCCCTGTCTCCAATGCTCTCATGTTCTGAGGTACTGGGGTTAGGATTTCAACGTGGGGATCTGGGAAGAACACAATTGGGCCATAACCGAGATCTTGGAGCAGTTAGAATTAGGTTCAACCTCACCGAATAACAATAAAATTAAAAATAAAATAACAGTAGTTTAAACAAAAGAGAACTCTTTCTAGCTAGCCAGATGGCAGCCCCACAATCATCGAAGGCCCCAGGTCCTGCTGTTCCATGTTAGTAGTTCTGCCTTGAGTGCCACTCTAGGGTCCAGGACAGATCTTCGAGCCTCAGCATTTGCATTTTCATTCACATTCCAGCCATCAGAATCAAGGAAGAGAGGGAGAGAAGAAGTAAGCCGCTCTTCCCTTTTGAGGGAGGCTTGCTAGAAATACTTCACCACATTTCTGCTCTTATCTCACCGGCTAGCCGTTCCAGGTGCCAGGGAGGGTAGGAAATGTAGCCCTTTTGCTGGGCAGCGGTGTGTTCAGTTGAATAAAAATGAGGATTAATTTATAAAAGAGGATCAATAGGATAGGTATTACTATGACAGGCTGATAGAATGGATATTGGGAAGCCACTAGAATTCTCTGCTATAAGTTTTGTAATAAAAATGCCACCTTGTACTTCTATAGCTTGTCCAAGAATATATATTTAAATATTTTATTTTCTATAATTTATTACTCTCTCTCTCTATAAACACACACATATATAATGTTGCAACAACAAACATGGCTATCCATTAAGATATTTTTATAGTAGTAGGAATTACCTGTGGCAGATCCAACCCCATTGGTCAGTAAGGCCCCAGGATCCAGTGACCTGCATTTGGCAACCTGGCCAGGGTCAGAACTGCCCCTGGAGCAGAGCCACCTGGGGGTGGACGTTGGCCTCACTAGTCTGTGCTCTGAATCAACCACACTCACAGAGACCTGGGGTCTTCAAGACCTGGCGGTCTTCCCAGCTATGGTGAACCATTCAGAGTTAATTGGTTTCACACCTGTGTGCCTTTGTTCAGTTTGCTCGCTCCACCAAGAACCCCATTCCCCTCACCTGCATCTGCCTGGAATACACCTGTTCAGGCTTCAAGACTCAATTATTTTCTCTCTCCAATGAAGCCTTTTTCTGACTTCTACCTCCACCAAAACCCCCTTTATTACTTTTTGCTTTCTCTATAGCTCATTCACATCTACCAAACTGAACAGCATGTGTTTTTGGTTTTTTTTTCCCTGTAATTGTTTCTCATCTAGTCTGTGAGATCAGGAACCATGTCTTACTCATTTATATTTCCTCAGCCATGTGTATCTGATAAACAAGTGAATCTCATTTGTTGGAAGCAATCTAGATATGAATCTACTCTACCACATATCTCACAAGCAGTCATCCAGCTCTACTTGAATACCAGCAATGATGGGGAGCTCATTACTCCATGGCACCCATTGTATTGATTAGGCCACCGAATGCTAATGAATGAGGAAACAAGTTATGTTATGTCTGCACTGGGTCTCTGACTAAGTATTCCATTTGTATTAAGTTATGAAGTTTTACTTATACCAGAAAAGAAAAATAAGCATATGCCTTAACTGTATTTTCATAGGATTAAAATAAATAAGCAAACACATTTCTAATTCTATGCTTGCTATTTATTCTCTTATTCATTTAATAAGTATTTGTGGGGTGCATACAAAGTATAATAGCACTATGTTCTTGAAATAGAAGTGCATATATGGTTCTTGCTCTCAAAGTGTTTATAATCTAATTCAAAAATCAAGACAAAGCCTGGGCACAGTGCTGACGCCAGTAATTCTAGCGCTTTGGAAGCCTGAGGCAGGAGGATCGCTTGAGGTCAGGAGTTCAAGACCAGCCTGAGCAACGGTAAGACCCCCGTCTCCACAAAAAGTAGAAAAATTAGCCGCGTGTGGTGGTGTGTGCCTATAGTCCCAGCTACTCAGGGTGTATATTAGGAATGTTATATAAAATCCAAAGATAAGCTTTATTATATAAGAAAATTAAATATATGATAAAAAGGACATTATAAAAATCAAGGGGAAAGAAAGAAAAATGGATTATTCTTTGTGAATAATTGATAGGTCATCTGGAAAAAAATCCTATCAGCCATTCACTACAAACCTATACCAAAATAAGTTCCAGATGATTTAAGGTTTTGATATTTCTTTTGGTTTGTTTTTAATTCTTATTTTTCCAACCCCTAAGTGGAACCAGACTAATATATTTTAAAATATAAAAAATAATAAAATAGAATTAAACAGGTAGTAAACATCTGGATAGAAAAATGATATTCTACACTGAGAAACAGTTAAAGAAACCAAAAGATGAATATATTTTATTAGGAACAATGTTAAATTGCTCTAGGTCAAAAATAAAAATAAAATCAATAACCAAAACTAAACCACCAACAGATGGAAAAATGCAAAAAAATAAATATGATGCAAAGTTAACAGCCTTTCCATGTGAGTTCATAAAGTAAATAAGAAAAATCACTAAGACCTTCTCCCCCACCCAAAAAAAATTTAGTAGATAACCCAGCAAATAAAATTAATGAACCCATATATGGAAAGATGATTAAATATATTAGTATTCAGAGAAATACAGAAAAACTCTTTTTGTCATTCTAGCCAATTAACCTTTTCTAAGCAAATTATTATGAAATTCCAGCTAGCCCAAAAATAAAAGGATTTTCAGATATCTATTCTAAAAATGAAATAATGCTGACCAGGCACGATGGCTCAGCCCTGTAGTCCCAACACTTTGGGAGGCTGAGACAGGAAGATGACTTGAGCCCAGGAGTTCAAGGCTGCAGTGAGCTATGATTATGCCATTGCACTCCAGCCTGGGTGATAGAGTGAGACCTTGTCTCTAAAATAACAATAATAGTGCTAAGACAACAAGAATAGCTTGAAATAGGAGGACATTCGGGGCATTATTATTTATAATAGCAAAAAGCTAATATGTAAATGAGTGAATAAATTAATCCACAATGGAAGATTGGTTAAGTAAAATGGAATATACCAACTCAATGGCAGATTATGCATTCATTTAAATTTTTTTATACAAAAAACATGTAAAATGACTTTATGTTGAGCGGAGGTAAAGTGAAAGGTGTATAACCCTACTGTCTTTGCAATGCTTAGCATAGTGCCTGATCTATAGTGTGATTCAATACAAACTTAGTACATGAACTAAGTTCACTTACTACATGCTACATACACACAATATGATTTTGGACAATGTGAAACAAAACCTACTTATAGAGAAAAGAATGAAAAGAAATATAAATAATGGTAGGCGTGTGGAAGCTATGCTCCTATCGTTAAATATTTCTTTTCATTTTTTCAAAAAAAAATGAAGAAAAGAGGTGATGTCCTAACTATTGTATGGGACATACTTATCATTATTTATCAAACTTATCAAATTTAACTTGGTGTCTGGTATTTTTCTTTGCTAAATCTAGAAACCCTATAAGACATCATATTTGATATTCTTATAGTTAATTTTTGAAGTCTATTGAACAGGGCATTTTCCATGGTGTTTTTTTTTTCTTTCTCATATATATGTAATATATTTGTGTGTATTTTTTTTGTATAGAAAAGGTATAAACAGAGAGAAAAATCACCCCAAATCCCACTACCAGAGATAAACACCACTTACATTTAAAACATTCCATACATATATGTGTACATAAATTTATATATGTAGTTTTACATATAAAATCATGCCATATATGCTGTCTTCTAATCATGCTTTTTGCTGTTTATGTTTTCCCTGACTGCCAATTTCACTGCCTGTTCAGAGGTCTGACTTCCATAAAATACCATCTACTTACTATTCCCGGGAGCCGGCTGTACATGGACCACATATGCAGATGATTAACTAGTAGTTTGTTTGTTATTTTTATGGCAAACCACATAGTGCAGGCTTCTAGAGGGGCCTCACTTGAGAAAGCAAGTCTAGAACTTGTTCTGTAAGCCCTCAAGGAGTCTTGAGAAAGATACCCAATTTTGTGAGCAATACGTTCATGTGGACTAGTATTTACTAAGCTTTGTTTATTTCATCCCACATTACCAATTCTGTTCCAGAAACTGCCTGAAAAGCTATGAAAACATGAGACAATAACTATGGATACCAGGGAGAGATGCTGACCACACAGTGCAATCTTTTATTATTTTATTTATTTATTTTTGAGATAGAGTCTCCCTTTGTTGCCCAGGCTAGAGTGAGTGCTGTGGCATCAGCCTAACTCACAGCAACCTCAAACTCCTGGGCTGAAGCAATCCTCCTGCCTCAGCCTCCCGAGTAGCTGGGACTACAGGTGTGAGCCGCCATGCCTGGCTAATTTTTTGTTTCATTTTTAGTTGACTGGCTAATTTTTTTCTATTTTTAGTAGAGACAGGGGTCTCACTTTTGCTCAGGCTGGTCTGGAACTCCTGAGCTCAAGTAATCCTCCCACCTCAGCCTCCCAGAGTGCCAGGATTATACAATGCAATCTTAACAGCTGAGTTCAATATTGAGCAGCTACTATCAATCAGACATAGCACTAAATACACAAAGATTAGGAAGGCCAAGAAAATGTACCCCTGCCCAGAAGCTTCAACTTACCCAACATGATATAAAGTAGACATTCATCTGGAGTCTACCACTCAGAAATATGATGGTTAACGTTTTGGTGAACATCATTCCAGGTACAATAATTATGATAACGAACACTACAGAGCTCTTTTATTTATTTTTTAGGCAAGGCCTATCACTTCAAAATGATAGCACTCTTACGCTTTGTTCGAAGAGTTTTAATAGTCCTGCATGTAATTCTCAAAATAGTATTGCAGAGCACAATTCTTATGCCTATTGTACAGATGAAGAAACTGCGGCAAAAAAAAGATCGTTTAACTTTCCTTAAATTACACAGCTACAAAGTGGCAGGGCCATGATTCAAATCCAATGTCTCTGGATAGACAGACAGACAGATAGAGACAGAGAAAGAGACAGAGAGAAGGGAGAGAGAGAGAGCAGATCACACTGTTTTGGAAACCAAATTTTGAAACAAATAGTATATAACACTTGCTATGTGTCAATCGGTTATGAGTCTTAAATATATTGATTTATTGTATCCATCAGCACATACTACTTATCTCCTCCAGACAACTTAATGACCACAGTGACATAAGAACTTTACCAAGGGGTAGACCCTCACGGCAACCGGGGATTGCCCTGCATTGCATCGGAGCTCCTGTGAGTTAAGTTCAGGGAGTTCGGCCTCACCTGAAAATCAAGATTGCTCAAATGCAGCTTTTCAAATCTGCTTTCCCAGCCTCGAATTTCATGGTCGTGCCTGAGTGAGTTTATCTCTGGACCCATCTCCGGGAAGGTTCAGGCATGACTGATAAATGCCCACGCGCAGGTGAGCAACCGTCCCAGAGCTTTAGATGTATAATTGCATCCACACACCTGAAAAATCTGAACAATTTTGCTCCAAGCCATGAGGTGGTTTCATGTGAGCAGATTCTCAGGCGGTGAGCGGAGCCGTATAAAAACACGATGGTCAACCTGGGGAGAAGTGAGCTTGCACGGAAGGGAGCGAGTCCCCGGGGCAGCCCTCTGCACTCCAGACGGAGCGAGGCTCCGCGGAGGTAAATGCGCCAAAGCACAACTCTCATTTCCTCTCATCCTTTTTTTTCCTCTTGGGCAAAATGAATCGTAAAGTTTACATTCATTTTAGTATATGCATTTTAAATATACCCTATAAAACCATAGGCGTAATGAATTCAAGATGCCCACATCATAGTAATTCCATATAAAAGCTGTGTTTTACAATTTGGATCCAGCCTTTTTAGGATTTTTCAATAGGAACAGACTTCAGACTCCAGGGAAATGAGAAGAAAGCTAATGATACGACGACGTTTCAGATGACTGCTAACTTTCCAGCACTATTGTCCTGTAGCCGGAGGGTGCCGGGAGGTAAGGAACAAAGCGAGCTGCATTTCCCTGTGCAGAAAGGGACGGCTCCAAGGAAAGAAACACACAAGGAGGAGGGACACTGGGACTCCTGTGCTCCTCCCCTGGCTCTCCGTGTGCCTGGTGATTGGTCACAGGAGCACGTGGCCCTGTGTACATTTCTGCATTTCTGGGATAGCTCCGCCTTGCAGGTGCCGGAGAAGCTAGTTTGTTCTTCAGTGGGGTCGGGGTGGCTGTGCAGCTGCGCTCAGATTGAAGGAGTGGCCTTCGGGAAGGACTCCAACATGCAAAGGTGCTTTCAAACCTCGAGCAGCTCAGGTTCCTGGGTCAGTTGCCAACACTCTTCATCTTTTGTGTGTGTGTGTGTGAATATTTTTTCTATAATTTATATATTATATTTTTATTCTTTTTTACCACATGCTTAAGTCAAAGGGTTTCATACAACTCTTCATCTTGATCACCTACCCCAACTCCACCAGGGGGAAAGGGGAGAAGCCTCCAGGGCCAGGCAGGGGACAGTTCACTGAGCCCCAGCCAGATCTCAGGCCATCAGAGGCCTCTGCACTCACCCCAGAATGGGCTTCACTTACTCCTTTGAGGCAGTGGGGTCAGTCTGTCCAACACGGGGGAAGCTTTAGGAAGTGGGGGGTGGGGAGGGGGTCACATTTTTGGCCTCACCTGCTCTGCTGCTTTCTCATAAATGCAGACCAATTGTGCACAAATGTGGCTGGGACACATGCTTTTCACTGGGAGTACTCACATGAAATGTAAGGATCTCTTGTTCCCTGTAATTTTAGACGATATTTCAAAACACAGAATCCACACTGGAACCTCCAGGCCAGCAGCGGGAGGTGGGCTGTCTCTGAAGCAGATGGAAGGAAGGATTGGGTTCCCAAGTTCATACGGTAAGACAAAAGGTCAAGATGTCAACCCAGGACCACCCAGGGAAAATTAAATACAGATCGGCTTTTGATGGCTTATGTTAACAGAGGGGAGGTGGAGTTTTGATCTTGGGGAAAAACAAACATCACAAACTTTACCATAATCACTGTTTCTCACACCCTACTGTAGGGTAACAAGAACTGCTAAGTAGCCACAAACACACAAGTGAGGTGGGGGCGTCTGTTTCTTCTGTCATTCACCCTGTGGTCCTGTGCTTTGGCAGGACCAAAAGAAGGAGCCTTGGGGTTTCCCAGACGTCAAGCAAAGAGGAAAAAATTGGGTGGGTTCTCCAGTAGTCAGCTCCCACCCCTCAACTCCAGATCTGGGATCAGAGGCCAACCTGGGACTGGGGGGCTGCCCACCCACCTCTACCACCTGTCCCGCCACAGTGGTGTCACCTCCGGGTTCCTACCCACCCTGGGATTGCTGGTAGAATGAACATTTCTAACTCTCAACCCAAATCTTTTCCCAGCTGTTATTTTTTTAACGTATTGTGAACAATTTCAAGTGTACGTGAAAGTTCAAGGCATCCTGAACTTCCAGATTCAACAGTTACCAAGATCTGCCACATTTCTTCGTCTAGCCCAATTTTCTCCTTTCTTTAGGGCAAATTCTGAACGTCGTGTCACTTTAGCCCCTCATACTTCAGGAAGCATCTCTAAAAATACAGACATTTTCTTTACATAATTACAGTGTCATTGTCACCCCTACAAAATTAGCAGTAATTCCTTGATAGTATCTGAATCACAGTCCATTTGAGATTTCCCCTAGTTCATGGAATAGTCTTTTTTAGTTGATTTGAGTCAATAGCCAAAAAAGTTCCACACATTTCATTTGGTTGCTATGCCTCTAGAGACTCTATTGATGAGCTTCCTCATCAATTTTTTTAATGCCATTGACCTGGTACCGAAATCAGGGTAGTCGTCCTTCAGTCCTAATCTTATAATCTACCTCTGTGATCTCCATGCTCATCTCCCACCCTCTGATAGGAAGTTAACTTGAATAAGAAGACATTATTATTTTGCACTGTGTACGGACACCCTACTGCAGACAGAAACAGAGCACAGTGTCCCCAACTTGCAAATATACAGATCTTCCATTCTAACCAAACAGGATTCCTTACCATTTCTCAACCACCCTTGACATTTTCTCACCTCTTTGCTTCTGCTTTTCTCATTTACCTTGCTTGAGAGTGACTTAACATTTTCTTACATGAATGTTACATAGTTTATTATGATGGCCCCCAAATCTCACACTTCATGTCCCTCCACTGTTACCAGAATCGGAATTTCATTCCACTGTCCCATAACCCACCGTCTTCAACCAAAGGCAGACCTCCAGCTCCTTGGCCCTACACTTTCCCCCAGTAGCAAGCTCCTCCTGGTCTTACTACCTTCTTTCTTAGTCTAGAACTTTACTACTCTCTGGCCCCCAACTCCCCGACCACCTATTCCACTCCCTGTACAAATCCAGGATCGATTCGCCCTGTCTTCTCTGCTCCTATCTCCAACTGCATAGAGACAAGAGATAAGAGCACAGATTGCTGTCGCTGGAAGTTCCTATTTCCCCATCTCAGCTGGACTTCATGCCACCTACTGATCCTTTGACTTGTTCCCGGTCAGCTTCTAGCACTGGTCGGTATTTTGTAGAAAGTCCCTCTTTTGGGATTTGTCTGACGTTTTTGTCACAATTAAACTCATGTTATGGGTTATTGGGAGGAAAACCACAGAGGTAAAGTGCCATTTTTATCGCATCTCATCAAGAGTATACTGTCAACGTAACTTATCGCTGTTGACGTTGACGCTGATCAGCTGGCTGAAGTGGTATGTGTCGGGTTCCTCTACTCTAAAGTCACCCTCCCTCTTGCCATACTGGACTCTTTGGAAAGAAACAGCTAGATGCAGGGAGTTATGCTCTGCCTCCTTGTGGGCGGAGTATCTACATCAATTGTTTGCAATTCTTCTGCATGGGAGATTTGTGTTTTCTCCTTAATTATTTACTTGATCATTTATTTATATCAGTATGGAGTTATGAATATTTATTTTATACTATTTTATTCATTTAGTTGCTAAAATTGTTCCAGTTTTGGCCATTGGGAACTCTAAGTTGGCTCTACTGTCCCTTTTATATATCCCCATGAATGTAGGGTTTTTTGTTGTTGCTTGGGGTTGTTTGTTTTGAGCACTTCCTTATTTTCCGGTACTGCAAAATTCTCCAGGTTTATCTTGTATGTTTCCTACCCCACTTCTCAAATCAGCCATTCCTCCAAGAATCCTTTGTACCTTTTCTTGAAGAACAGTGATAGAAGCCAAGATCTAGGCCCTAGGTGTGCACATCGCTATTGGGGTGTTATTGCTTCTAAGCCTTTCAGCTGACAGAGCAAGGAAATATATGTGCATATGCTATATTTACACAGGCATATGCATATATTTAAAAATATTTCTATATGTAGCCATTTGTGTCTATATCAAGCTAAACGAGCTTGTGCTGATCTCCAGCCCTAATCCAGTACTACATGAGTCATCCTAGCATTCTCATCTTGCTTACCTGGGGTCTCCTACTCCAACAGTGAGAAAACTGGCTTCCAACATCCACCAGCCACTTACCCTTGGAATTCTTTCTAACTTATATCCTCCCTCCCAAACCCTGCAAATCACTACAAACCCTTTTTTTTTTTTTTGAGACAGAGTCTCGCTCTGCTGCCTGGGTTAGAGTGCCGTGGCGTCAGCCTAGCTCACAGCAACCTCAAATTCCCGGGCTCAAGCAATCCTTCTACCTCAGCCTCCCAAGTAGCTGGGACTACAGGCATGTGCCACCATGCCTGGCTAATTTTTTCTATATATTTTAGTTGGCCAATTAATTTCTTTCTATTTTTAGTAGAGATAGGGTCTTGCTCAGGCTGGTTTAGAACTCCTGACCTGGAGCAATCCACCTGCCTTGGTCTCCCAGAGTGCTAGGATTACAGGCATGAGCCACTGTACCCGGCCTATTAGCTATCAGCTATTAGCTATCAGCTATTTAAAACAGAAAACATATTTATTAAATGATATTAATAAACATACTACCAAAATTTTTACGGGAGTCCAGGAATCAGGTTTGGAAGTTCTGCAGCCAGCACTGCTCCGGTGTAAAAGTTCCTGCTGCTGCTCCAGGCCAGGGCACTGCCCAGCATGTGGCGCCAGAATCTCCACTGCTGCTGTCCCAAAGCCAGGGCCAGCACCACCACCCTCCCCACAGCACCTGTTTCTGTCTTTGCATTACCCTCTTTCTATTTTTTTTTTCTTTTTTTCAGCACATTACAGGGATACAAATGTACAGCATCACTCTCTTTCTAAGCAAGATAGAGCCTGTGTCAGTGCCTGAGCCCTAGCCTCAAGGGACAGTGAGTTTCTGGGGTGTTGAGATTCATAAGGCATAAAATTCCCCAAAGATTGGAAGGTTGTTCAAAAGATGTTGGGTGGCCATTTAAAATTTTACAAAGTAGGATTTTGTGTCAACAAAAATCATTCCTAAGAAGCTACACCCTTATCACCAAACCCAGGGCACTCTTCCCACTTTATCCTGTTGGCCTCCCTGTGCTATGAGATCATCTCTGAGTTGCTCCAGGGGAGGTTTTGATCTCATTTTAGTTTTGCATATCTTGTATTATGAGTTAGGTAAAGCATCATTTCCTGTATAGGAACCATGTGCATTTCCCCTTCTGTGGCTTGTCCCTTCATATCCTTTGCCACCTCCTCACTGGAAAGTTAGTCTTTTATATTGATTTATAGGAATTCTTCATAAATTAAGGAAATTGTGCACTTACATATCTGTTTCCCCTACTAGAATCAAGGGCTGTTCCAGCCATGTTTGTGGGCTCACGCAAAGCAGCGTGCCTGGCAGATGACAGATATTCAAGGAATACATTCAAGAAATACCAAGGAGTTTTCTTATGGATTTATCCTCTGGATGTCAAACAAACAAAAAAAAATGATGTTTGACTGCAGGGTAGCAGAAGACAGAACTGGAGGTCCTTGAGAATAGTCTAGGGTGGCTATTGGTTCTTAGAGACAGGTGTAATTCTAAAAAGCCTCTCCAACATACTATTGCTTTCTGTTTTCCTTACACACACTAGAGAAAATAAAGCTCAAAAAAGTCTTTCTTGCTGAGAAGATAAATGTTATGTGGGACTAAAACCAAGCAAGCCAACTAGCATAGAAACTTCTGGGACAAATTATAATCTATTGTTCTCCCCTGTTCCTTTTTAGTGGATCTTAATCTTTTGAGGTCACAATCCCTTGGAAATGTGATCATTATAGAACCTCTTTCCAGAAATATTTGCATCAGGTGTATATTTTCACATAGGATTTCATGGCACTCACAGAAACCATGCAGCCCAGCCATAAGTCATGGGGATGAGGGTTCCTAGCCCGGGTCCACAGTGAGGGTTCATGGAGAGGCTGCTACTCACCTCCCGCGTGCCCTTGGGTGAGTTACTGGTCCTCCCTGTGCCTGAGCCTCCTCAGCTGCATAATGGAAGTTAACCACATTACCTGTCTCACAGGACTGTTGTGAGGACCCACTGAGACACGAGCGCAAGGTGCTTAGCCCAGTGCCTGCACCTGGTCGCGTTCAATAGTGTCACGACTACTTATTCATGGTGCTAGGGCTACAGGGAAAGACACAACTGTAATTCACTGGCACATCTTCAAAGAATCCCAGCCTAAGCAAATCCTCGTTGTCTGAGAGGGAGTCCTAAATCATGCTCACCAACCACTGCAAAATGCCTTGTCAAGTTCAACCTGATGCGGATCGATCTTCTCCAACCTATCTGGCAGAACCCTGGCAGACGAAATACATCTTTTCCAGGGCCTTGTTCAGAATCAAGTGTCATCTTCGCTGTGTTTTCCAATGTCATCAAACGCTGTACTGAGATTGTATGGAAGTTTCCTTGAAAAACAAACATTTTCAACCAATCCCGAGGTGGTTTATCTCAGAGCCTCCTAACACAAGTTGATGAGATGCAAGGAGACGAGAAGATTTCAAATTCTAAGACACCAGTCAGCAGGCAGAGCATCTGATGATAACGGCTTTGAGCCAAAATTCTTCACAAGAGTCTTCCTTGTGGGTTTTTTAGAGGAAGCATAAGAGATAAGGAGGTTCAGTGAGGCTGTTGGTCCTCCCTTCTCTACCTCACCAAGGAAAAGTGCCCAGAGACTTCAAGGCCATTGCATAAATAATCACAGAGATTCCATCTACTGAAGTTCCACTCCCACAAGACCCTGAGACCCTCTGCTTGCTTAGGCTGCGGGATCCCACAGGGACCAGCTCAACGCAGTGCCAGGTTTCTGAAAGCCTAGAACAATTAGCTATGCATTTTCTAAAACAGAGAAGTATTCATTCATTCTCAGATTTTTAATAAGCACACCCCAAGTTTCAGAATGTTCTGATCTCTAAAGATGGAACAGTAAATAACACATGACATCCTCAGTCTCATGGTCTCATTCTCATTGGAGAAACAGAAAATAAAAAACACATAAGGCCAGGCATGGTGGCTCACTCCTGTAATCCTAGCACTCTGGGAGGCTGAGGCAGGAGGATCACTCAAGGTCAGGAGTTCGAAACCAGCCTGAGCAAGAGCCAGAACCCATCTTTATTAAAAATAGAAAGAAATTAATTGGCTAACTAAAAATATATATAGGAAAAATTAGCCAGGCATGGTGGTGCATGCTTGTAGTCCCAGCTACTCGGGAGGCTGAGGCAGTAGAATTGCTTGAGCCAGGAGTTAGAGGTTGCTGTGAGCTAGGCTGATGCCATGGCACTCTATCCTGAGCAAGAGAGTGAGACTCTGTCTCAAAAAAAAAAAAAAAAAAAAGAAAAAGAAAAAAGAAAAGAAAAGAAAAGAAAGAAGTGCAGGGTGGTAGGCAGAATTCAATCGGCAGGATTTGGGTTTGGGCACATGGATGGATGGTGGCAACATTTATTCCAGTGAGGAAGGTGAAGGAAGACTGTTAATGGAAAGTTTAGCAATGGATGTAAAGTCCTACTTGAAATCTCTTGATCTTGAGATGCCCCTTACCCAGCCTTGGAGAAGTCCAGCAGGCTGATGGGCTCAGAAGCAGGCTAATGGGTGTGGTGTTAAGAGAAAGGTCAGAACTACAGGTAAGATCTGGAAGTCATCGGCATATGAGTGACATTTACAGCCTTGAGCTGGTGAGATGACTGAGGGTGAAAGTACCGAGGAGAAGGGGCTTCAACCTTCAGGACAAAGAGGAGGAGGCAGCAGAGGAGGCAACAAGGCAGAGCCCCGGGAGCAGGAGTGAAGCCGGGAGAGAGGGCAGCCCACGGAGCCAGGGAAAGGTCATGCTCCAACAAGTGGCCGGCCACTGACTGCCACAGTGAGGCCACGGGGATGAGGACTGACCACTGGTTTGGACAAATGGAAGTCAGTGGTGACCTTGACAATGGTAATTTCAGTTGTAGGGTGAGGATGGGAGCCAGACAGTAGTGAGTTGAGGACAGAGTATGTAGAAACAGGACAGACAGTTCTGGAGAACTCTGGTTGTGTCGGGCACGAGCAAAGGATTGGGGCAGTTGCTGGAAGGAAATATGGGCTCAGGGATTTGGGTTTTTGTTTGATTGGATGGTTGGTTGTTCTCAGGGAGACTCATGGATCTATTGATCAGAATGACCGAGCGGGAAGGGAGGATTAATGATACCAGAGACAGGAAGTAAATTGCTGGAATGAAACCTACAACTCCTTTACGACTTCTTTGGAGATGTTTAGGAATAGCTTCCTCTGAAGTAAGAAAGAGTGGTGTGTGGAGTGTCCTGACGAACTAAGGGTACACCGAGGGCTCACCAACCACTGCAAAGTGCCCAGTCATGTTCCACCAGATGCGAATTGATCTCCTCCAACCTACCATGTTTCTCCGAAAATAAGACCTACCCATAAAATAAGCCCTAGCAGGATTTCTACGCATTTGCGTAGTATGAGCCCTACCCCGAAAATAAGACCTAGTGATGGGCGTGGCTACGCAGCGCATCTGCACAAACCATGCATAGCGTGGCGGAGCGATAAAGACTACGAGCAGCCCTTCTGGTCTGCCCCATGAGAGCTCTATTGCTCGACATGAGGGATTGGGGCCAATGGTTCTAAAGGAAATAGAGTCGCAAGAAATTCAGGATGGAATTCAGGATTTGGAGAGTTATGATGATGTTCCAGAAGAAGACGACATAACTATATTTGAATAAATGTAGATTGTTGTACTGTACGTAAAAAAAATAACACATCCCCTGAAAATAAGCCCTAGGGTGTCTTCTTGAGGAAAAATAAACATAAGACCCTGTCTTATTTTTGGGGAAACACAGTATCTGGCAGAACCCAGGCAGACAAAATACATCTTTTCCAGGGCCTTGTTCAGAATCAAGTATTCATCTTCACTGTCTTTCTCTCCCAATGTCATCAAATACTGTCATAAGATTGTATGGAAGTTTCCTTGAAAAACAAACATTTTCAACCAATCGCAAGGTGGTTTATCTCAGAGCCTCCTAACACAAGTTGATGAGATGCAAGCAGACGAGAAGATTTCAAATTCTAAGACACCAGTCAGCAGGCAGAGCATCTGATGATTACGGCTTTGAGCCAAAATTCTTCACAGGAGACTTCCTTGTGGGTTTTTTAGAGGAAGCATAAGAGATAAGGAGGTTCAGTGAGGCTGTTGGTCCTCCCTTCTCTACCTCACCAAGGAAAAGTGCCCAGAGACTCCAAGGCCATTGCATTAATATTCACAGAGATTCCATCTACTGAAGTTCTGCTCCCCCAAGACCTTGAGACCCTCTGCTTGCTTAGGCTGCGGGATCCCACAGGGACCAGCTCAACGCAGTGCCAGGTTTCTGAAAGCCTAGAACAATTAGCTATGCATTTTCTAAAACAGAGAAGTATTCATTCATTCTCAGATTTTTAATAAGCATGCCCCAAGTTTCGGAATGTTCCCATCTCTAAAGATAGAGCAGTAAATAACACATGACATCCTCAGTCTCATGCTCTCATTCTAATTGGAGAAACAGAAAATAAAAAACACATAAGGCCAGGCATGGTGGCTCACTCCTGTAATCCTAGCACTCTGGGAGGCCGATGCACATGGATCACTTAAGGTCAGGAGTTTGACACCAGCCTGAGCAAGAGCGAGACCCCATCTCTACTAAAAATGGAAAGAAATTAATTGGACAACTAAAAATACATAGAAAAAATTAGCCAGGCATGGTGGTGCATGCCTGTAGACCCAGCTACTTGAGAGGCTGAGACAGAAGGATCGCCTGAGTCCAAGAGTCTGAGGTTGCTGTGAGCTAGGCTGGCGCCACCACATACTAGCCCGGGCAACAGAGTGAGACAACACTCTGTCTCAACAACAAGAAAAAAATAGAAATAAATAAATAAACACATAAGATAATCACAGATAATGCTGGATTCTAAGGAAATAAAAGCAATGATACAATAGGAAACAGTGAGGCAAGCATTGCTCTAGTCTGGAAGGTAAAGCAAGCCTCCGAGATGTCATTTGAGGAGTGACTTAAGAAAGAATCAGCTGGGTGAAGACGTGGGGAAAGAGCCGTCCAGGCATGGCAGGCAGCTAGCACAAGGCCAGGG
Source organism: Microcebus murinus (assembly GCF_040939455.1). Lineage (NCBI taxonomy): Eukaryota > Metazoa > Chordata > Mammalia > Primates > Cheirogaleidae > Microcebus > Microcebus murinus. The sequence goes on along the minus strand of NC_134108.1, from coordinate 14,500,902 downwards.
CTGAGAAAAATGTGTCCTGGGAACAGACGTAGCACACTGAGACAAGGGGAGAGTGTGCCAAATGATGTCACAGAGATGGGCAAGCGCCACGTCACATGGTCCCTGATAGACTGTGCTGTTTTTCCTAACTGTAACAGGAAGCCACTGGAGGGTGGCAGGCAGAATTCAATCGGCAGGATTTGGGTTTGGGTGGCAACATTTATTCCAGTGAGGAAGGTGAAGGAAGACTGTTTCTGGGAAGTTTAGCAATGGATGTGAAGCTCTACTTGAAATCTCTTGATCTTGAGATGTCCCTTACCCAGCCTTGGAGAAGTCCAGCAGGCTGATGGGCTCATAAGCAGGCTCATGAGTCTGGTGTTAAGAGAAAGGTCAGAACTACAGATAAGATCTGGAAGTTATTAGCAGATGAGTGGCATTTACAGCCTTGAGCTGGTGAGATGACTGAGGGTGAAAGTACCGAGGAGAAGGGGCTTCCACCTTCAGGTTCAGGACACGGGAGGAGGAGGAGGCAGCAGAGGAAGCAACAAGGCAGAGCCCCGGGAGCAGGAGTGAAGCCGGGAGAGAGGGCAGCCCATGGAGCCAGGGAAAGGTGCTCCAACAAGTGGCCGGCCACTGACTGCCACAGTGAGGCCACGAAGACCAAGACTGACCACTGGTTTGGACAAATGGGAGTCAGGGGTAACCTTGACAATGGTAATTTCAGTTCTAGGGTGGGGATGGGAGCCAGATGGTAGTGAGTTGAGGATAGAGTATGTAGAAACACAACAGAAAGTTCTGGAGAACTCTGGTTGTGACGGGCAAGAGCAAAGGATTGGGGCAGTTGCTGGAGGGGAATATGGGCTCAGGGATTTGGGTTTTTGTTTGATTGGATGGTTGGTTGTTCTCAGGGAGACTCATGGATCTATTGATCAGAATGACCCAGTGGAAAAGGGAGGAATTGATGATACTAGAGACTGGAAGGAAATTGCTGGAATGAATCCTGCAACCCCTTTACGACTTCTTTTCAGGACATTTAGGAATAGCTTCCTCTGAAGTAAGAAAGAGTGGTGTGTGGAGTGTCCTATAGAACTAAGGGTACACTGAGGGCTAAGTGGTGGTGGGGGGAGAGGAGGGTGGGGAGAAGAGGCAAGATCAAAGGAAGAGATCTTAGCATTTATTGGGCAGTAAACGGGACTGGGCAGCCATAGGACTTTTATAGAACTTTTTTTTTTTTTTTTTGAGGCAGATTCTCACTGTGTTGCCCAGGCTAGAGTGCTGTGGCATCAGTCTAGCTCACAGCAACCTCAAACTCAAGTGATCTTGGGCTCAAGTGATCCTCCTGCCTCAGCCTCCTGAGTAGCTGAGACTACAAGCATGCACCACCATGCCCAGCTAATATTTTCTATGTATATTTTTAGTTGTCCAGATAATTTTCTTCTATTTTTATTAGAGGCAGGGTCTCGCTCTTGCTCAGGCTGCTATCGAACTCGTGACCTCGAGCAATCCTCCTGCCTCGGCCTCCCAGAGTGCTATGATTACAAGCGTATCCACCTTGCCTAGCCAGTACTTGTTTTCTTTAGACAAGGGCTCACTCTGTTGCCCAGACTAGAGTGCAGTGATGTCATCACAGCTCACTGCAACCTCCAACTCACAGGTTCAAGCAATCCTCCTGTCTCTGCCTCCTGAATATTTGGGACTGCAGGCAAATGCCACTATGCCTGCTAAATTTATTTTCTATTAAATTTTTTTGTAGAGACGGGGTCTTGCTCTTGCTCAGGCTGGTCTCAGACTCCTGGCCTCAAGTGATCCTCCCACCTTGGCCTCCAAAAGTGCTAGGATTACAGGCATGAGCCACCACACCCAGCCTCATAGTACCTTTCTAAAAAAAGTTTTGATCCAACAAGCCATGAATAAAAAAAAAGTTTTGAGTATTTATTACCTTTGTTTTAGTTTGGTTTTTTATTGTGGTAAGTTATACATAACCTAAAATTTACCATTTTAACCAATTTTAGGTACACAACTCAGTGGCATTAAGGACATTCACAATGTAGTGCCATCAGCACTATCCATCTCTAAAACTTTCTCATCATCCCAAACTGGAATTCTGTACCCATTAAACAATACTCCCCTTTCCCTCCTCCCAGGCCCTAGTGATCAATATTCTACTTTCAGCCACCATGAATTTACCTCTTGTAGGTACCTCAGATAAGTGAAATCACACAATATTTATGTCTGGCTTATTTCACTTTAGTATAATGTTTTCAAGTGTCATCCATGTTTTTGCCTATATCAGAATTTCATTCTTTTTTATTATGGCTGAATAATATTCCATTGTCTTTATAGACCACATTTTGTTCATGCATTCCTCTGCTAGTGGACAGTTGGGTTGTTTCTGCCTTTGGCTGTTGTGAATAACGCTGCTATGAACATGGGTGTACAAGTACCTGTTTGAATCCCTGCTTTCAATTCTTTGGGGCATGCACCTAGAGGTGGCACCAGTTATTTTTTGGTGCATGCTCACAGCAATACACAGACAGATACTCTTCAGGCTGGGGCCTGTCCCCTGCCTTATTCCTCCAGTGGGGATTTATATGCACTCAGCTCGCAAGACAATCCCCATTGTCTATTGCTTTTGCTCTCTAAGAGGTTGAACTTCTGCATCAGCCTCTGGCCCTCGGCCTCCAGGTCTCACAGCCCCTGTGCCTGCAGAGGGATTCCCACCGCAGCTTCTGGAGGGGAGGAAGGTCATTCTTCCTAGTCTCGCAGCTGACTGCAGTGAGAAACGGGTGTCATGGGGAGACTGACTTACTGCTGTGCATGCCGGGTTGTGCATGCTTAACTCATAGGCCTGTAAGTTGACTTCTACCTCATTCTTTGGATCCTTTTGAAATAGAATAGAGCTTTCTCTCCTAAAGTTATACTGCTTCTGGTAAGAGCTAAAACCTGATCTTTCCAGGCAAAAACCAGCCATCTGAAAACAAGTCACAATAATATCATCATTTGGATATTCTGAACATGCTAGAACTTTTTTTTTTTTTTTTTTTTTTGAGACAGAGTCTCACTCTGTTGCCCTGGCTAGAGTGCCGTGGCATCAGCCTAGCTCACAGCAACCTCAAACTCCTGGGCTCAAGCGATCCTCCTGCCTCAGTTTCCTGAGTTGCTGGGACTACAGTCACGTGCTATCATGCCCGGCTACTTTTTTCTATTTTTAGCAGAGACAGGGTCTCGCTCTTGCTCAGGCTGGTCTTGAACTCCTGAGCTCAAGCCATCCTTCTGCCTCAGACTCCCAGAGTGCTAGGATTACAGGAGTGAGCCACCACACACAGACTGAACATGCTAAAATTTAACAGTTTACCTGAAGGAAGAGAAGTCATCACGATATCATGATAGTAGATTGGGCTAGGAAAATTTTTGTAGAAAACAAGTTAAACAATGGAGTTACGACAATTTTTAATGGCTAAGATTTCCTGTAAACTATGATAGTCATAGGATAGTTTCTTCTGCTGCTGCTTCTTTTTTTTACAGACACAGGGTCTGGCTCTATTGCCCAGGCTGGAATATAGTGGCATAATCACAGTTCAGTACAGCCTGGAACTCCTGGGCTCAGTGGATCCTTCTGACTCAGCCTCCCAAGTAGCTGGGACCACAGGCACATGCCACCACACCTGGCTGTTTGCTTTTTTTTATTTTGTACAGACTGGGTCTTCCTATGTTGCCCAGGCTGGTCTCAAACTCCTGACTTCAAGCAGTCCTCTTGCTTCAGCCTCCTCAAGTGCAGGGATTATAGGCATGAGCCACCTCACCCAGCCAGTTTCTTCTTTAAGATATAGAATTAGGCCGGGCGCTGTGGCTCACGCCTGTAATCCTAGCTCTTGGGAGGCCGAGGCGGGCGGATCGCTCAAGGTCAGGAGTTCAAAACCAGCCTGAGCAAGAGCGAGACCCCGTCTCTACTATAAAAAAAAAACAGAAAGAAATTAATTGGCCAACTGATATATATATAAAATTAGCCGGGCATGGTGGCGCATGCCTGTAGTCCCAGCTACTCGGGAGGCTGAGGCAGAAGGATCGCTCGAGCCCAGGAGTTTGAGGTTGCTGTGAGCTAGGCTGACGCCACGGCACTCACTCTAGCCTGGGCAACAAAGTGAGACTCTGTCTCAAAAAAAAAAAAAAAAAAAAAAAAAAAAAAAAAAAAAAAGATATAGAATTATCCTGTGATCCAAAAATAGCAGGTTTCAGCATTGTTCCAGCAAAGTTTCCCTTAAAATAGAATTTTGCTTTCTTTTTAAAATGTTATGATCTGCATGATTCTACAGAACTTAGTTCTCATTACAAAGATCATTCCTGGCATAAAAGGCGAATTTAGTAGCCCACAAAAAAGAAATTTTTAGCAAATATTTCTGGATTCTTTCTGAATTGCGACAAACCAGTAAGGACTCCAGAATAAATCCCGTTGGTGGGTATGGGTGGGTAGCAGAAGGGCTGGAGTTGGGACTTAATTTTTAGAATAATAAGCCATCCCAGGGTCACAGATTTGCATTGCCATGCGTGGACAAAGGTGGCCCACTTGTCAGTGATGATTGCATTGACATTGCATGGTGGGGTGCATTTTTCTTCTTTTTGTCTTTCCTTTCAACTTGGTCTTATAAACTTTAAAGTGATTTCAAATTTATCCTACTTCCCCAGCAGGGTAATTCATATATTCTGTTCCATAGTCATTAACACTTGAAATACTTTTCCTGGAGTTTTTTGGGGTTTTGTTTAGTTGGTTGGTTTTTGGTGACTCTTACTTGACTTTGCTTAGAACTTTCCACACTTCGGACTTTTGTTGTTGTTGTTGTTTTAAGATTTCCCAATTCTCTTTCTGGAGTACTTCGTTGCCATTATATTTTTCAATTTTCTTTTTCTCCCACTCTTTTTAGATAAATATTTTCATTTTAGCTTTCAGGTTATATTTTCTTTAAATTACTCTATAGAACTACTTCTTCAAAATATAAAGAATAAATCAGTGTTTAAATGATTATTGACTTCCCTTTGCCATTTTCAATTTTCTATCCTCCAGAGAATCAGTGGTGAAGATTATAACTGTAGAATTCCTTATGTTACACACTTGTTTGGATCCCTTTATGTGGAAAGATCCTTTATCTATACCATTTAGATTCCCCATGTGGTATAAATCAAAAGTATAAAAGCTTTTAAAAATAATGTTGATTTAATCACTAATTCCATAAATATGTTCTTTCCTATTGAAGTCAGGAATAAAGTGAGAATAATCTCTATCACATTATTACTCCTGGAATCCTGGCAAATAAAATGAGACCTGGGAAACAAAGACACATAGTTATTAGAAAGGAAGAAATACGAAAACAGCAATTTAAAGAACATATGTTCCTAGCCTGGGCAATACAGTGAGACCCCATCTCTAAAAAAAAACAAAATTTGGTGTGCTTGTAGTCCTAGCTACCCAGGAGTGTAAGACAGGAAGATCACTTGAGCCCAGAAGTTTGAGGCTGCAGTAAACTATGATCACGCCACTGCACTCCAGCCTGGGAGACAGAGCAAGACCTTTAAAAAAAAAAAAAAGACATGTTTAAGCCAGGAGTGGTGGCTCACACCTGTAATCCTAGCACTCTGGGAGGCCAAGGTGGGAGGATCACTTGAGGTCAGGAGTTCAAGACCAACCTGAGCAAGAGCCAGACCCCATCTCTACTAAAAATAAAAAGGAATTAGCTGGGCAACTAAAAATAGAAGAAATTAGCCAGGCATGATAGCACACGCCTGGTCCCAGCTACTGGGGAGGCTGAGGCAGAAAGATTGCTTGAGCCCAGGAGTTTGAGGTTGCTGTGAGCTAGGCTGACGCCACGGCGCTCTAGCCTGGGCAACAAAGTGAGACTCTGTCTCAAAAAATAAATAAATAAAAAGACATGTTTAAAATGGAAACTTCAAAAACACAGAAAATCACAAAAAACAAAATCATCCATAATCCCTCTACTCAGAGAAAACCAATGTTAAAAATGAACAATTTGGTTCATATCTTCTATTATGTTTTTGCTCGTATGTATGTATGTTTGTGTTTGTGTATATGTAATATATTCATTCCAAACATCTTATATCAATCTATTTATACTTCCACTTACTGTTAGAAGAAATATAAAGTAACTAGACAGAGAGACTTTTTGTGTTACCCTGAGCAGTTTAGTCCCCGCTGTGAGAAGGGTGGTAAGGAAAGAGCATCTCACCCAGGCCAGAGGACAGGGACACCAAGCCTGGCCATAATTCTAAAGCCTAAACAGTTCCAAAACTCGTGAGTGTTTTAAAACTCATTTGGTAGCAAACCTTAACCTCAAATGATGTGAAGCCATTCAGTCTTTATTTATCCCAAGTAGTGTTAATATGTATATTAATGAAAATATATCACTGCATTATATTACAGGGAACTTCTGCAGGCCCCACTGGGGATTTTTATGCTCTGTGTTGCCCTTCTAAAGTCCAGAATACTCTGAATTCTGAGGATGGCCCCCAGGGCTTTGGGTAAGGGAGTATGTATCTGTAATATACTAGGCAGCGTCCAGGGACAACAAAAAGATAGACCTATGCATGCTCCAGTCTAGGAGCTCACTACCAAAATTGAGATAGCAAGATATGTGCACAGGAAAAGCTTTAAACCTTTCAAATGAACTTTTAAACAAATATGTAATACATATAATCCTAGTCTGTATTGAAATGAAGGGATCTATAGTACTACCTGTGAATGCTTGTTTAATGTATGAGTGCCCATAACTGTGCAGAATCATGTTTGATGGAGAGAGCTCTGGCCTAAAATACAGAAGAGATGTGCTTGACAAGAAGGAGGGAGGAGATTATTTATAATCCCTGTGTATTAGACCTTTGCAGTTGCAAGCATCAGAAACCCGATTTAACAAGAATAAAGCAAAAAAGGAAACTATTGGCTGCTGTTCATGAAAAGCGCAGGCTCGAATGCACCAGCTGATGCCGGGCACTCGCCCTCGCTCTGCTTGCTTTCTTCTGGGTTGTTCCTTTCCCAGGTGGGCTCTTTCCGCTCTGTGGGGAAGACGGCCACTGCCACGCTCAGGCTGCAGCCCCTGCAGGCTGCAATCCCAGAAGGGAAGAGAGAGCATCTCTCACCCTGCATTCATCTCAGTCTCTCAAAATGACCTAGCCTGGGCTGGACACAGTGGCTCACACCTGTAATCCCAGCACTTTGAGAGGCTGAGGCAGGAAAGTTGCTTGAGGGCAGAAGTTGGAGATCAGTCTGGTCAACATAGCATTTTGTCTCTACTAAAATAAAAAAATTAAAAAATGACCTGGCCTGGCCTTGCTGGCATCTTGGCCCATGGCAGAACTGGTGACTGTACCTTGGGGAGTGGGGACGCTAACCAGCACAAGTCCCATCTTGGTGGGGAGGGGACACAGGGCTTTGTAATTGACAACGGCACCTTCGTCACAGGGGAAAGAAGGACGATGCCCAAATCAAAGGGGGCTGGAGCAGATTAATTGAAAAAAAAAAAAAAAAAAAGAACAGGGACCCCTTTGTGGAAGTGGTCACAGAGTGAGAACAGGATAAAGGGAGTCTAAAAGAGCCCCATCACTTCCTGGTCACAGTGAGGAAGTTCCTGCATGTGGAATAGGACAGTATTTGCAGGTGGATTCAAGAGAAATGGCATAAGAAAAAGCTTTGGAAGCGCCTTGTGCTAAATTAGGTGAATCTTAAGATGATTACGAGGGAGAAGTGCGTTGGCAGAAGGAGTGGGAGACACTCTTATAGGTGGGCAGGGAGTGCAGCACGTATCTGTGCAAATGATTTTGCCCCTGGCTGAGTCTAAATTAGAATATTCTTGCGAGTAGTTCTTTTCTTCTTCTAAATATGAGAAATTTCTGGCTCTCTTCTGGATTGAGACCAGCTTGTGAGAACAGGCTCATGATTGATGGATAGAGCTCTGACCTAAAATACAGAAGAGATGTGCTTGACAAAGAAAAAAAAGAACATTTGTAATCCGTATGTATTAGACTCCACTCCTTGCAAGCCTCAGAAACCTGACTACTATGAATTAAAAAAATTAATCTGTTGACTCTTAGAGAAACGTTAAGAAGCAGCAGACAACAATTTCCTAATGGTTGTTTCTATTATAATTCTGATATCTTAGGACCAAGAGCCTTCTATATACAAGCTGCAATAATTTTCTAAATAATTTGCTGAAAGTCACCAGGGAACGATTTGTTGATGTTCCAGAAGAGGAGATACAAAGGCAAAGGGACTGTTCCCGGAATTTTTCTCAATAATTAAGTTACAGTTGCTCTTTGCAAGTCATTGCAGAGGAAATCTTCCAACAAATGCTACTTATTCAGTCATGTGTATAAACCTAGAGACTTCTTACATTAACATTGTAATTATGTTTTGAATCACCCTTTGTTTTTCTCAAGATAGACAAAGATTAAGCCTCTTTTTTTTTTTTGAGACTGAGTCTCCTTCTAGTTCTGTTGCATCTGCCTAGTTCACAGCAACCTCAAACTCCTGGGCTCTAGCAATCCTCCTGAGTAGGTGGGACTACAGGCAACACCACCACGCCTGGCTAATTTTTTTTTTCCTATTTTTAGTTGCCCAGCTAATTTTCTTTTATTTTTGGTAGAGATGGGGGTCTCGCTCTTGCTCAGGCTGATCTCGAACTCCTGACCTCAAGTGATCCTTCCACTTGGCCTCCCAGAGTGCTAGGATTACAGGTGTGGGCCACCACACCTGGCCAAAGATTAAGTCTTAACTGCATAAATCAGAGAAAGAGTAGACACATTTCTGATGCCCTTCAGGGGTGAGGAATCTGTGGCCTTAAGGCCACACGTGTCCTTCTAGGTCCTAAAGTGTGGCTATTGACTGAATCTAAATTTTACAGAACCTATCCTTTTATTAAAAGGAGTGCACCAGAGAAAGAGGAAGATTTTCTTGCCTCCATTGGTGCTTTAAAAAAAGAACATTTTCTTTTTTAGATTCTTTCGCTCTGTCACCCTGAGTAGAGTGCAATGGTGTCATCATAGCTCACCACAACCTTCAACTCTTGGTCTTAAGCAATCCTCCTGCCTCAGCCTCCCAAAGTGCTAGGATTCCAGGCATGAGCCACTGAGCCTGGCCAAAAAAGAACAATCTTGAAATCAGAAGGCTATAGGTTCCCCATCCCTGTGCCTGGAGTAAACCTGCCCTGCTGAGTTAGACACACACAGAGCCAGACAGCATCTTCCTAGAGTCCATAATCACATACTGAAAACTAAAGAAAGGAATAAATGATGGCCGGGCGCAGTGGCTCATGCCTGTAATCCTAGCACTCTGGTTGGCCGAGGCAGGTGGATTGCTCGAGGTCAGAAGTTCAAAACCAGCCTGAGCAAGAACAAGACCTCATCTCTACTATAAACAGAAAGAAATTAATTGGCCAACTAATATATATAGAAAAAATTAGCCGGGCATGGTGGCACATGCCTGTAGTCCCAGCTACTTGGGAGGCTGAGGCAAGAGGATTGCTTGAGCCCAGGAGTTTGAGGTTGCTGTGAGCTAGGCTGACGCCACGGCACTCACTCTAGCCTGGGCAACAAAGTGAGACTCTGTCTAAAAAAAAAAAAAAAAAGGAATAAATGAAACCTGTAGCGTGTTGGGCATTTCACACAAACCATCTTTGGAATCCTCATAACACTATAAAAAGAGATGATCCTGCTATAGTAGATAAAGCAAATAAGGCTCAGAGAGATTTTACTCACTTTTCCATGACCATCTAGCTCTGAGGAGGTAAAGCCAGGACTCTAGAACTGAATCATCTGATTTCAAAGCCTGTGCAAAGGCGCAGTGATTCATGCCTGTAGCCCCAGCTACTCGGGAAGCTGAGGCAAGAGGATCCCTTGAGCCTGGGAGTTTGAGGCCAGCCTGGGCAACCATGACTCAAAAACCAAACATAAAAACAAACCCTGAGCAAGACCATGGGCTCAGCTTCATGCTGGATGTTCTCTGGGGGACAATTAAGCTGTGCAACCAACACCTAGCTTTTAGTTTCCTTTTATGACTCCTCCTCTCCTTAACACCTATGGATTTATTATCACCAAAATACAATGTAAAAAGCACCATCCAAGGAGCTGGGAATGCAAGGGAGAATTGCATACAGCACTTCCTGCCAGACAGAAGAGAGAACCCAAATATGAAACAATAGATGACCTAAGGGTGGGGTTGGCTGAGCAACCAGTGTCAGGGACTCCTAGTTTCCCTTTCTTCTTTAGTAAGACAGCCCCCTCCTCCTGCTGCTGGGACACAGACTACATTTCCCAGCCTTCCTTTCAGTTTAGCGTGAGTACATTCTGTCCGGTGGCATAAAAGCAGAATTGATGGTGCTCTTCCAACAGAGATTCTCAAAGGAAAAGAGCAATTCATTCCTCTTTCCTGCCAGTTGGAGCTGCAGCAGCCACCTTGAGTCAGGAGGTGAGTTTGGCAGTGGCAGTTGCTCCTGGCAGGGGTCCAGATGGAAGAAGCCCAGGGACCCGAGTCCCTGGGGCACAGGCTCCACCCTGGACTGCCGACCCCCTTTCTTTCATGCGAAAGAGAAGTAAGCTTCTGTCCAATTTAAGCCACTGTTATTTTGGGGTTTAGTCATTGCAAGCAAATTTAATCCTAACTCCTAAAAGGGCACGTTTCTATAAGCACCTCCCCCTCCCCCAATCCTACTATAGGACCTTCATTAAGCAAGTGACTTAACCTTTTCCAGGGTGTCAGGGAGAACCCAGTGACATAAACCATCGAGAGACCGGGAGAAAGCACATAGTGCTTTTAGTTGGCCCGCTGTGATACAGGATGGCTGTGGGGCAGGGGAAGAAACTAGTACACAGGACCCAACTCACCATTTTACCGTTTGCCAAGGTGCTCCAGGAGTAGCATGTGCAGAGTGACATACAGAATTGTGTCACGCAGACTGTACATTCTTTGAAGATGCAGAGCTGAGAAAGTCTGCGTGCAGGAGTAAATGATTAAAGGTTTGTGGAAGGACATGAAGTATGACCTGGGCATGAAGGAATGAATCTGATTTAGTATGGAAGTCATGACTCTTTTAGCAGCAAGTTGTGGAAACTCAACCTAACCCTGCTTGAAAAAAAGAGTGGGTGGGGAGGAGGTTGGTGGTTGGATCATGTAATTAAAAAGGCAAGAAGTCAGCTCAGAGAAGGCTGGCTCGAGACCAAATGATGTCATTAGGATGTGGTCTCAGCTCTGCTTTCCTGAGCTCGTTGCATTTTCATAATGCAAAAGGTGGCCTCTGGCAGCTGTGAGTTTTACATCCTATCAGTTTAGCCATCCGAGCAGCATACCTCCTTCCTTAGAGCTGCGAAGACGTCCACAACCTTCCCAACTCCTTGTGACCCTGGATGGGTTGGGCAGAAGAGTCGAATGTCCCCTCAGTCCCACCCACACTGCAGGGGTTCAGAGTTCAAAAGGGTGGCTGTTCAACAAAAAGTGAGGTGTTATTGGCAGCAGAAAGGGAATGGGTGCTAGGAAGAATGTTATTCAAGTTTTAGGCACAGAAGAGAAAAAACAAAGCTGTAAAGTCCAGAATACGTAGAATGGAAGAAAAAATTCATGGAGACAAGAAATATGCTGGCAGGGGTCCCCCTTCTTCCTTGCTGTATTAGTTCGCTTGGGCTGTCACAACAGAATAAGCGACTTAAACAACAGAAATTCATTCCTCACAGTTCTGGAGGCTGGAAGTCTAAGACCAAGGTGCTGGCTACTTGGTTTCCTCTGGGGCCTCTCTCCCTGGCTTGAAGGTGGCCCTCTCACTGCCTCCCCTCTGTGCGTGCCCCTGGTGTCTCTTCCTTCCCTTATAAGGACACCAGTCGCATTGGTTTAGGGCCCACCCAGATGACCTCATTTAACCTTGATTACCTCCACAAAGGCCCCTTTCTCTAATACGGTTACAGTATGCAGCACTGGGGGACAGAATTCAGTCCATACCACTCACTGTGGTCAAACCGTTGTCTTTCATATTTATAGAAAATACAACAATTACACCTGAATGGTGTGAGCAGCCAGTTCTCGGCAAATATTCTTTATGACCCCATCAAAAGACCAAATTACAACAAATTTAGTTTAAAGGTCTCCAGTGGCTTTAATTGCGATTCTAGAATTGGGCAACACTTTATTCTGTAAAATAGAATAAGTGTCCCAATGAGTTGAGCAGAGGAGGTCGGCTTCATAGACAGAATGCAGTTTGAAACAGAGAGCAGAAAGTGAATTGGTCATTTCAAAGTTAATCTCCTTGTAAGGTGGGTACAGGGAGATAGCACAACAGAAAAATAACTGATTGGTTAATATTGGGTTACTTCCGGTGAAGGATTAAAACAAAGAGAACTTCATTATCTTGCCGACTAAAGACAGAAACTGGCCTGTTTGAGAAATCAGCTGTATACTTCTCTGCTGATTTCTCTGAAGGTCAGATAAGCATTTAGTTTGGAAATCTGGACCTTCAGCATGAGTGACTCCATTTTGATTTGTAGTCTGGTTTGTTGGAGCCTGGTGCAGAGCTTAGTCCAAAACAATGGCCTCCTATAATTTTTATTTAACACCCTAAATCAGTAAAACCTGCCATCTTGAAAGATAAATCTGTCCTCTTTAGAAACTAGGCTTCTAAAACCTCAGCCTTCTGGAATGGCAGTGCATAGCCCAAACCAAGCAAATTAACACAAAAAAAGAACCCAAGCAAGGAACCCACAAATTAAAGGTGCATTTACACACGCAAACACTCTGCGACTAGCTGGTTACCTGTAGGAAGGTCAGTGACACTCAGCTAACCAGCCTCATTGGGCGAAGCCAAGACATGCAGCGTCCGATGGGCTGGAAGACCCATTGCCTCATGCCCTGTTCTGTGCAGAGCAGACACAGCGGAAGGAATGACTAGATTGAATTTATGAAAAATGAGCAGATGGATGGAGAAAGGATCTCTGTGGTTTGGTGAGTTGCATTTGTTTTGACGATAGGCATAGAGTGGAGAACCCCTAACATCTGGGGCAGCAGGATGGAGTGCGGTAAAGGCCACCTGCACTTAGATTCAGAAGCCCTTGAGAGCATGAGTATGAGCTAAGAGATAAGATACCTCCAGAGTGTGTCTGCGGTGAGGGGGAGGTGGGAGGAGGAGCAGGCAGTAGATTTTGTTCCCTGATCACCCAATCAATAACAGATTGTCACCCAACGCACACAGTGCTGGCCTTATCCTATGTCACCTATTTGTTTATTTCTTAGTACTTATCAACATATAAAATTGTCTTATGTAATTGCTTAACTATTTCCACAGTCTATATCCCCGCAACCCCCAGCACATAAGCTCTAAGACAAAAGGGACCTTTTTCTGGTCCTCGCTGCGTCTCCGTACACAGGACACTACCTAGCACAGATGCTCAGAAACGTTGCTGCGTGAATAAAGGAGAAAGAGCAAAGCGTATCAGAGGCTTCTTTAATAAAGTAAAGGTAACCATGCCCAAGTCATCAATCACTCTGTGGGGAGTCTGGCAATCCAGAGTGCTTTATTCCGTGAAAATTATACCGTATCAATGTATACTTCTGGGTCAGAAAATTTGTGGTGGCCTGAAGAAAATCAGCTTTAATTGTTTCCCTATTCTTTTTTTTTTTTTTTTTTTGCAATACTAATAGTCAAAACCTGGTCTCTTAGGTGTTTGGCTAAACTTTTAGTGAATGTATCCATTAATCGTGTCTTTTATTTTCTGTGTTATTCTCCTTGCCGGTCCTGGAGGGATTGCCACTTCCTAGAGACACCAGACAACTCAGCCCCGAGCCTCCTTTCCACATGCAAACCCAGAACTCCAGGCTCACGACTCGACCACCTCCTTTACGGAGCCCTTGTGCTCCAGGCCACTACCCACCTGTCCACATCCCAGGGCCAGGTATCAGACTACTGGGGACAGCCCTGTGCCCCAGAGCCCACGGAAATGATTCAAACTAGCCAGTCCTGAACTGCTTGCTCTGCTTCATCTGTTTCTTCCCACAGAAACCACAATCAACGCTCTTGCCCACAGCTCCTGCTCCCACTCTGCCTCTGGGCCAACCCTGGCATGTCCCCGCGTGGCTCCCATGAGTGTGCAATGCCCCGTTCTCTTGGGAACTGTGAGTAACAAGCTGTCTTTTCAATGGCAATTGTGTCCTGATCTGTTGGCCTTACTATACCTCAAATTTTCTATTAATACACTATGTCTTAGAAACAATATACCAATCAAGATATGTTCAATTATAAGTACAGAAACCCCCATTCAAACTGCCTTAAGCCATGAAGGAGGTGTGTTGTGAGTTGAGAATGAGAGCAGCCTCCAGGATTGGCCTATGTCCGTATCTGGTGAGGTTTCCCAGGACCCACTGTCTAACTCTCATCTTCACTCTATACGAACTGGTTCGTCTCTCCCTCCCAAGCCCATGCGCGTCCTCATCCAAGCCTAGGGAGAGAGCCCAGGGCTCTTTTGGATGCTGTCTCAGAAGAATGGACAGCTTCTTCCCAAGAGCCCCAGCAAGCCTCTTTGCAAAATTGGAGGATGTGCCCAGCCATGGCCAAGAAAGGAATTTTGCTGATGAATTTGGGCCTTAGCCAAATGACTTCCCTGGAATTGGGGGGTGAGGGCCGTCTACCTCCCAGGAAGCAGATGAGCTGCGAGGGGGAGGTGTGACTGAATCCCGAGCAGAGTAGTTAGCAAGAAAAGGGAAAATGCGTGTTGAGTGACACCATGATGTCCAATGCAATAATATAATAGCAAAGAAGTGTGAAAAATAAACAAATGGAACAAGACAGTAATCTGTGTTGAGGTAGATGGTGGTTTAAGAAGAGAAGGGAAAACCACACATACTTGCAGAAGGTTCCATATTTGCAAGTAAAATCTTCTGCCTTTGGTGGCCTTTACTACAACGTCACTTCTTATGAGATATGATTCTAATTTTGAGATGGCCATATGAAAAACACAGTGATTAAATTTTTATGTTTTATTTCTATCTTACATTTGCGGGTCTTATCTTTGAAGGTTGTAAACTTGATGGGAAAAGAGGTCATGTATTTTTATAGCATATTGGTATTTAAAATGTCAAAAAGAAAAAAAATCAGGGTACCAGTTGGCCTGAGAATTGTAATGCTTGTTCATTGCCTCTCTTCATTTCACACGTACCTATAGATATTATAGCCCCAACCCCAGGACACACATATTTAGTCCTGGGAAACACGTGGCATCAAAGAAGAAGCAGGTTTTTTACGTAAGCACTAAGTAAAGAAGACGAATTTAATTAGTGTCTAGCCTGGAAGGAATGAAAACAGCATCTGTATGGAGAAAGGTTATTTGGAATCTGCTTGTTGGAAAAATGTCTGCTTGATTTGTATCTTCCTGCTGCCCTCAACAATAGCAGTTTGCTCTCCCGTCTGAAACAGACACATTTCCAATCACCAGGCTCCCGTGGATTTATGCTCTCTTCCCGATTTAAACACAACTCACCGAAGGCGGTTACCTTTCAATACCAGAAGATGGAGGGTTTTCAGACATTCCTCAAGCATGTATTATATTTATTACCAAATTAGAGGTAATTGTGAGCACAGAAGAAACATTATCAAGTTCACAAAGTATGCTGCTGATTTACTCAATTATAATTATGTTTAATGTATGCATTCTGCCTTGATTTTTGCATTTGGTGGAAGTAATATATGTTATGAAAACAGGACTAGCAAGCAATATTTCATTTGTGACTTCTAATAAAAACAGAATGAGAAAATGGATAGGAAAGCACTTTGTAAATCCTAAAGCATTATACAGATGTGAGTTACTCTCAGTGATTTCATTGTTCATTAAGCTTTACTTAAAGGAAAAAAAGATATGAAAAGAACTGCATGTTAGCTCTTTTTCTTCCTTTACTGGCACTCTAAATGCATTAGAATGATCTATTTGGTTTTGTAGGTATTTTAACATGTTCAGATGGAAAATCTCACCCTGATGAATATTTTCACAGTCTAAAAAGAGGTCTTCTTTCAACCCAATTTTTTTAAATGGGCAAAAGACTTGAACAGGTACTCTATAAGAGGGGGCATACCAATGGCCAATAAACAGGAAAGAGCGCTCATGATTAATCCCTAAGAAAATGCAAATTGAGCCTACATTTATTGACCACTATGTGCCCAACTGAATGGCTAACATAGACAGAAGCTGCCAGTACTGAGAATTGTCAAAGACGTGAAGCAACTGGATTCTCCCCATACTGCAGATGGGAGTGTAAACTGATATGCTTAAAAAATTGCTACTATGCTAGTTGAATTTGTACACTCCTTGTGACCCAGCACTCCCGAGTATACACCTGTGGTAGTCAGAATACAGTCTGCCCTCTGTATCTTTGAGTTCCACATTTGCATTTTCAACCAACCTCAGATGTAAAATACAGTGATGGTATTGCTTAGTGATGAGGATACTCATCATTAGGCAAATTTGTCATCATGTGAACATTATAGAGTGTGCTTACACCAATCCAGAATGGTATAGACAACTACACATCCAGCTGTATAGTATGGCTTACTGCTCCTAGGCTGTGAACCTGTACAGCATGTTGTTATACTGACTATTGCAAGCAACTGTAACGCATGGTACTTGTGTATCTAAACATATCTAAATATAGAAAAGGTATAGTCCAGGCTGGGCATGGGGGTGACTCATCCGTCTAGTCCCAGTCCTTTGGGAGGCTGAGATGGGAGGATCACTTGAAGTCAGGAGTAGTGACCTGCCTGAGCAACACAGGGAGACCCTGTCTCTCCCCCAAAAATCAAAAATAGAAAAATTAGCCGGGCATGATGGCTGGCACCTCTAGTCCCAGCTACTCGGGAGACTGAGGCAGGAGCATCACCTGAGCCCAAGACTTTGAGGTTGCTGTGAACTATGACGATGTCACTGCACTCTAGTCTGGGCAACAGAACAAGACCCTTGTGTCAAAAAAAAAAGAAGAAAAGAAAAGAAAAGGTACAGCAAAAATATAGTCTTATAATCTTATACAGTCTTATAATCTACTATATATATGACAATGGTACATGTAGGTATGTATATACAGTACCTCATATATACAGTACCTCATTGACCAAAATGATATATGCATTGCATGACTAAATTTGGGAAAAAAAATTAAAAATAACAACATAACGATAAAAAATAATACAAAATTTTAAAAATAACAGTATAACAACTATTTACATAGCATTTATATTATATTAGGTATTATAAGTAATCTAGAGATGGATAAGTATCAGAGAATATGCATAGGTTGTACACAAATACTATGTCATTTTATGTCAGAGACTTGAGCATCCATGGATTTTGATATCCTTGGAAGGTCCTGGAACCAATTCTCCACAGCCACCAGATACCGAGGGACGACCATAAAGACCATCCCTCTCCACTTCCACCTAAGATGTCCACGTCCTAATTCCAGGGACCTGTGAATGTGTTACCTTACATGGCAAGAGGTACATTGCAGGTGTGATTAAGTTAAGGACCATGAGATGGGGAAATTATCCTGAATTAAATGGAGAGGCCAAATCTAATCACATAAATCCTTAAAAGCCAAGAACCTTTCCTGTTGTGGTCAGAGAGATGCTATGAAGAAGGAATGGTTGGAGACGTGTGAAGGAAGAATGACTCAAAACCTCCATTGCTGGATTCGAAGATGGAGAAAGGGAGCCAGGTGCCAAGAACTGCAGAGGCTTCTAGAAGTTGGGAATGATCTCCTGCAAGAAAATGGGGACCTCAGTCCTACAACAACAGGAATTCTGCCAACAACCTGGATGAGTGGGAAAGCAAAGCCTCCCAGAAAGAGCTTCCAGAAAGAAACAGTCCTGCAAATGTCTTGCTTGGTTTTAGCCAAGTGAGACCCAGGCTGGACTTCTGGCCCGCAAAACTGTAAGATAATAAATGTGTGCTGTTTTAAGCTGGAAGTTTTGTGATGATCTGTTATAGCAGCAACAGAAAATTAATACAATACCCGCTAGCAATGTGTACCTGTCTTAGTCTATTTTAGCATTGCTACAACAGAATACCTGAGGCTGGGTAATTTATAAAGAGAAAAGAGGTTTATTTAGTTCATGGTTCTGCAGGCTGGGAATTACACAAAAAATGGCACTGGCTTCTGGTGAGGGCTTTTCATGCTGCATCCTAACATGGCAGAGAGGGTCAAAGGAGAAGTGGGCAAAACCCAAAGGGTGTCCAGGCTTCATAACAACCCACTCTCTGGAGAACTCATCCATTCCCAGGAGAACTAGTCCAGACTTCCCAGCGCAAGAACTCACTACCTCGAGAATGACACCAAGCCATTCCTGAGGGATCCACCCAACGTCCCAGACACCCCCCAACTCCACCACATTGGAGATCAAATGTCAACATGAGTTTTGTTGGGGACAAACTCAAACCATAGCATTACGTATGTGCACCAGAAAGTGTGTACAATGGTGTGCAAAGCAGTATCATTTGTAAGAGCCGCAGGCTAGAAATAACGCAGATGGCCATAACAGAATAGATAAATAAACTGGCATTGCCGTGCAATGAGAAAAGATAGGAAGATGGCAGCCATGTGGGTTAGCCTCGCAGGCAGGGGTGGAGCATGTGAAGTACTCATTGTCATACTTGTCACACTCAGCATACTTGTCACACTCAGCATACTTGTCACACTCAGCATACTTGTCATACTCATGCAGTTCATTAGAGAAAAGGCAGACCATGCGGTTCCATGCATTAACATATAAACTTCAAAACGAGGCAGAACCATTTTCCAATGATAGAGGTCAGGATAGTGGCCGTCTTTTTCAGGCAAAGGACTGGGAAGAGGCACGAGGGAGGGCTGGGGTGCTGGGAACAGTCTAAATCTTGATCTGAGTAGTGTTTACTCAGGGCTTGTTTATTTAGATGGGTGAGTTTGTCTGCGTGAATGTTCTGCTTCAATTAAAAAGCCCACGTAATAAGAAGTCTGTTTGTATTATTAAACTTTAAAAAAATTTAAACTAGAGCCGAATTTATAATAGTGATATTTTTTTCTCTTTTAGTGTTTGACTACCCTCTGGTTTTTCATTACAAAATGTTCCCCTTAGGCCAGAAAAAGAGAAAATCCAGTGAAATACCACCAAATACCATGGTGCATTTGAATAAATGTAAAGGTATACCCTTTCACACACTCTACTTTTATATTTTATTTATTTATTTATTTATTTATTTTTTTTTTTTTGAGACAGAGTCTCACTTTGTTGCCTAGGCTAGAGTGAGTGCCGTGGCGTCAGCCTAGCTCACAGCAACCTCAAACTCCTGGGCTCAAGCGATCCTTCTGTCTCAGCCTCCCAAGTAGCTGGGACTACAGGCATGAGCCACCATGCCCGGCTAATTTTTTCTGTATATATTAGTTGGCCAATTAATTTCTTTCTATTTATAGTAGAGACGGGGTCTCGCTCTTGCTCAGGCTGGTTTCGAACTCCCGACCTCGAGCAATCCGCCCGCCTCGGCCTCCCAGAGAGCTAGGATTACAGGCGTGAGCCACCGCGCCCGGCCTCTTTTATATTTTATTTATTTGCTTATTTATTTAAAGACTAAGGCTGGGCACAGTGGTTCACGCCTGTAATCCTAGCACTCTGGGAGGCTGAGGTGGGTGGATTGCTCGAGGTCAGGAGTTCGAAACCAGCCTGAGCAAGAGCGAGACCCCGTCTCTACTATAAATAGAAAGAAATTAATTGGCCAACTAATATATATAGAAAAAATCAGCCGGGCATGGTGGCGCATGCCTGTAGTCCCAGCTACTTGGGAGGCTGAGGCAGCAGGATTGCTTGAGCCCAGGAGTGTGAGGTTGCTGTGAGCTAGGCTGACGCCATGGCACTCACTGTAGCCTGGGCAACAAAGCAAGACTCTGTCTCAAAAAAAAAAAAAAAAAAAAAAAAAAAAGACTACTAGGTTCTTCTTCCCGGAAGCAGCTATTGCATTGGTACCATTTTCTTCTGTTTACATGTGGAGATTTTCTATCATATCGTGTGTGTGTGTGTGCATATAAAATTTTGTCTTTTTTTACATGAAAGATAGCAAACTATCCATGTGACTCTGTACTTGCTTTTCTCACACACAGGCAAAGGTCCTCCTTTTTAACAGCTGAGTGGATATAGAAGCGTCCTTCATTTGATCAGTTCCTCTATTGACATTTAGGTTGCTACCAGTCCTTTGCTATTGTGAACAACGCTGCAATAAATACCCTTAAATAGCTATTATTTTGCACAATCACAGGTTACCTTCTTGCAAATTTACTTTAAATAAATCTTGATTTGAAGCTATGGTACATGTTAACATTTTTTTCCATTTTTAAGATGGGTCTATCTACTGAGAATATGCTTATTAATGAATTCATTCATCCACTAGATACTTCAGTGTCTAATTTCAGGCTAGAGAAAGCTAAACAAAAAAAAATTCATATATCTGTAAAGGATTTTTTAGAACAATGTTTTAGTTTCCCAGGGTTGCTGTAACAGAGTAGCACAAACTGGGTGGCTTGAAAGAACAGAAACGTATTGTCTCAAAGTTCCGGAGAGGAGAGGTGGGCCAGTGCAACGGGGTGTCACAGAAGCTGGGTGGGGAGGGGTGGGGGGGTGATTTTCAAGGAGGAGGAGGATCACATAATGTGAAAGGCAAGCAGAACAGGGACAATTGGATTTGGTAATTAGGAGGTTTCTGTTGACTTTAGAAGTCAGATTGCCGTGGATGGAGGAATGAAGGAAAACTTAGTAAGTAGGGTAATATTATCTGAAAGGAAAATAACTCCGTCTTCTGACTTAATAATATGTTTTAGTTTGATAAATCACGGTGCTGACCTCTCCCCCTCCTCCTGTTTGGAGATGTCTGGGTCTTCATTCAGTGCTTCCTTTTGGTGGACACTGGCCTTGCGGTTTTGACTGACACACGCAGAGCTGATGCTGACCTCTGTTCTCCAAATGCCCTTGTCCTTCACTCGTTCGAATGCTACCCACGGCTCAGATCCCAGCTCAGACGCCGTCTCCTCCAGGAAGTCTTCCCCAGTCTTCATTATTAATAATAAAGGTGGATAACTGGACCCAACAGGATAACATAGAGTCCAACAACCTGACACAATGTATATATCTTTAGGTTAAATGCTCTTTGTAGATTAAAAACAGCAGTTTGGAAGTCAACAGAAGCAAACCATTTTTGCCAAACATCTAACCCAGTCTAAAGCATCCAAAATCTAGGAAGTGCCATAGATGCCAACAAGGGTGGGATTGCTGTAGTGAGCCATGGTGTTGGGGAGCCACACTGCATGGTGGACATGGTTTGAGAATGGCACTGACCAAGACTTAGTCTTAGTCTATAACTTCCTATGTGATTTTAAGGAAGTAACCTTGCCTCTGTAAGCCAGTCCCCACATCACTACACCGAAGACAATAATTGCTGTATGGTTGTTATAAGGAATATATATACAAAATATATATATATATAGAGAGAGAATATATAAAAATAGCAATTTTTCCATAACAGTTAAGCATTATCCTTTACTGAATGCTCCTCCTGTTTTAGGTGCTATATACATAGTATATCCTATATAGTAGCATCTACTATATGCCAACAAATTGGATAATCTAGAAGAAATGGATATATTCCTAGAAACATACAACCTGTCAAAACTGAATCAAGAAGAAATAGAAAGCTTGAACAGACCAGTCACAAATAAGGAGATTGGATCCATAATGAAACACCTCCCAACAAAGAAAAGCCCGGGACCAAATGGTTTCACAGGTGAATTCTACCAAACATTCAAAAAAGAATTAATACCAATCCTTCTTATTTTTTTATTTATTTATTTTTTTTATAGAGACGGGGTGTCGCTCTTGCTCAGGCTGGTCTCAAACTCCTGAGCTCAAGTGACCCTCTCGCCTCGGCCTCCCAGAGCACTAGGATTACAGGCATGAGCCACCATGCCCAGCCACGACCAATCCTTCTTAAACTCTTCCCAAAAACTAGAAGAAGGGCTGGGCATGGTGTCTCATGTCTGTAATCCCAGTACTTCGGGAGGCCAGGAGTTCAGTAGCAGCGTGGGCAACACAGTGAGACCCGTTTCTACATAAATATTTTAAAATTATCCAGGTGTGGTGGTGTGTGCTTATAGTCCTAACTACTTAGGAGGCTAAGGCAGGAGGATCATTTGAGCCCAGGAGTTGGAGGTTGCAGTGGTCTATGATGATGCTACAGCACTCCAGCCTGGGCAACAGAATGAGACCCTGTTTCAAAAAACAAAAACAAAACAAAATAAAACATAATAAATTCAGTAAAATTACAGGGCACAAAATCAGCATACAAAAATCAGTGGCATTTCTATACACAAACAACCAGCTATCTGAAAATGAAATTAAGAACACAATCTCATTTAAAATAGCCAGATGTGGTGGCTCACACCTATAATCCCAGCTACTGAGATGAGATGATCACTTGAGGTCAGGAGTTCGAGACCAGCCTGGGCAACATAGTAAGACCTCCATCTATTAAAAAAAAAAGTAGCCAGTCATGATGGCGCCCACCTATAGCCCCAGCTACTCAGGAGGCTGAAGTGGAGGTATTGCTTGCTTGAGCCCAGGAATTGAGGCTGCAGTGAGCTATGATGGCACCACTTTACTCCAGTCTGGAGTAAAAAGGAAGGAAGAAGGAAGGTAGGAAGGAAGGAAGAAAGGAAAGAAAACAGGGCTGGGAGCAGTGACTCACACCTATAATCATAGCACTCTGGGAGGCCGAGGCAGGAGGATCCCTTGAGCTCAGGAGTTCAAGACCAGCCTCAGCAAGAGTGAGACCCCGTCTCTAGAAAAATAAATAATAAATAAATAAATAATAAGGATTGGTATTAATTCTTTTTTGAATGTTTGGTAGAATTCATCTTAAAAAGTGTGCTAAAGACCTGAAAGACTTTTCTCAAAAGAAGACATAAAAATGGTCCACAGGTATATGAAAAGGTGTTCAGCATCACTAATCATCAAGAAAATGCAAATTAAAATCACGATGAGATACCACCTCACATCTCTTAGAATTGCTATTATCAAAAAGAGGAGAGATATGTGTTGCTGAGAGTGTGGAGAAAAGGGAAGCCTTGCACACTTTTGATGGGACTGTAAATTGGCACAGCCATTATGGAAAACAGTACGGAGGTTGTCCAAAAAATTAACAGTGGAACTACCATGTGGTACAGCAATCCCACTTCTGGGTGTATATCCAATGGAAATGAAAGCAGTATGTTGAAGAGATAGATGTATTCCCATGTTGATTACAGCACTGTTCACAATAGCCAAGATACGGAAACAAGCTAAGTATTGGCAGATGAATGAATAAAGAAAATGAGATAGGTATATGTGTATGAAATATTTTTCAGCCTTAAAAAAGAAGGAAATTCTGCCATTTGCAACAACATGGATAAACCTGGAGGACATCATGCTAAGTGACATAAGCCAGACACAGAAAGACAAATACTACATGATCTCACTTATATATAGAATCTAAAATAGTTGAACTCATAGAAGCACAGAGTAGAATGCTGGTTGTCAGGGGTTGGAAGATGGGGGAAATGGAGAAATGTTGGTCAAAGGATACAAAGTTTCAGTTACGCAAGATGAATACGTTCTGTATATCTAACATGCCCCTAAGGCAACTATGTGAACTGATGGATATCTTAACTAGCTCCATTGTGATGATCATTTCACAGTGTAGATATATATATATCTCAAAACATCAAGTTGTACCCTTAATTATATGTAATCTATTTGTCAATTATACCCCAATAAAGCTGAAAAAAAAAGTTTTGTTTAATGTTGAATTAGTTAGGACTCTGTTGGGGGGGAAATAACTGAACTTGAACTAACTAGGCCAAAAATGGAATTTATTTGCTCCCAGATGAGAAGGCATTGAGCAATAAAGCCATGGAAGAGCGAGAATCCAGCTGGCCTGTTGGAACAGCAGGGACCAGGAGTTTCAACATCTCGGAGAGTCTCTGTCCGTGTCTGTCTTTGCCACTGGCCTCATTCCTATTCCCTGTAATCAGCTTGTCTACATGGAGAAAACACGCCCTCCGCAAATCACTCTGCCCAGCCTCTGCCTCGCAAGGGGACTCCCTGTGGTTCCTCTTCTCAAACAAGGTGTTCTTCAGGCGACATGCACGGCGACACCCGTATCCCTTGTGCTTCAGTGTCTGTCCTGGCTGGGGGTACCTGGTTGTTACAGATATTGACCATCATCCCTGGAATCGGGTTCAAATAGCGTGGAGAAGGGAATAGCTGGTGCCGTCTTTCCTTTAAGCAGCCATAGGAGAGGGCTGGGCCACGTACGAGCTCCCGCAGGAATGGCAAGGCTGAAGTTCTAGGAGGAGCAGTTCCCAGAACAGGGGTTGGTACCGGACAGATCAAAAAAATATATATACGTGTGCACAAATGTAGTTGTGGGGTTTATTTTCCAAAATTTAAAAACACTATCACTTTTAAAAGGAAAAGAAAGAAATTTTTGGTACTAAAACCTCATCTTTCTCAGTTTTGCTTCTCCTCTTAGAATGCTTTTTAGCATCTCTGTCTGATTTATGGATAAACACTGGCACTATGTATTAAAAGTTCTTGAAGAAACAGGGGGCTATGGATGCCCAGCTCAGGGTCACTGTTAGCTCACCCTGGTTGAGAAAGAAAATAGTTCATTCGTTTGATGTTAGGACAGGTTCATGTTTGATATACCCAATTTCCTCCAAAATTTTCAGTTTGGGTTAAATTTCATTGAGAGCGATAGTTACACTTTAATCTCCCCAAAGCACTAACCCCACTTTGCTACTACACAAACCCATCTAGACGGCCTCATCATTTCCCTCGGCATATGTAGGGAAACTTTTAAAAAATCAATTTGCATACAAAATGCAAAGAATCTATTTCAAGGTCTTGTGTATGTAAGTCTTTTAGAAAGATCTTCCAAATTCTTGCTTTTGGATGTCTTCTCACAGCAGGAGATAACTTGACTGCTGAGATATCATTCACAGAAGAGAAGAGAATAATGATGAATTTCTGAGCATGTTTAATTTCACAGACTCTTAAGCTCATAATTGAGTGGTTGATTTCCAGTTCTTCCAGGTGCAATCACACCATGGAGAAATGATTTTAAAATATGAAGTTTTAGTAAGGGCCTAATAAACTTTTCAGGCCAGTTCTCCAGATTCTCTGAATTTTCTATGTGCTATTAAAGAGCAACACATGTCCAGTGATTAGAATGCGTGGTAGTGCACCTGGGCATAGAAACATCTGGATAACAAAATGGAATCTGCCTAATGCATCGAAACAGCAGGCAAACAAAAACGGAAAGAGCAAGCAGATGAATAGTATAATCTCCAGGGTAGCAGCCACGATCCAGTGTAAACCACTGGCATGGGGACAAAAATCAGAAACTTCCAAAGGGTGTTCAGGGCATGTGTTCCATGAGAAACTCTTGGCACTTTGTGTTTTTTTTCTTTCCTTGGCTCATAGTGTTAGCAGTGAGACTGTGTACTCAGGCTCACAGGCCTATTCAAAAAGGCACTGGAAAAGCCTTCTGCCTGTCCACAGGCCGTCTCATGGCAGAGAAAACACTCTATTGTGCATTAATAGTTTTAAAAGAAGGCTCACCTAATAAATAATCAAACTAAAAAGCAAAACTTAGAAATCATGCTGAGTCTAACCTGCTAGAGAAGCGGGACTGTAAATATAATATAGCATTATAGATTGGGATCATTTTATAAGCATCAATTTAAAATTTCATGCATAGACAACTATTAATAACCCTAGGGTTTGTAACTGTTCCTTCAATGCTTGTTTTTTTGTGTGTTTCTTTTTTTTTTAATTTCAGTAGCACCTAATTCTCCACAGGGAAAGGTGTCTCGATCTTTCACCAGATGAACAGCACAGCATAGATTTCCAGAGGATGTGCCACAGTATTGCATTCCTCTATACTTACACCTTAGGTGTTCGGGAATTAAAGTCACTAATTTTTTTCTTTCTTGTTTTTAAAATCACAGGGGCCCTACTGGCATGATCATTAGCAATTCTGGCCTTAAAAAAAGAATTCTAGCACAGCTGCAAGAAAACAGACACAAACAGAACAGCTGGGAAGACCTGGTCTATTTTGTTTTCCATCTAGTTGGCAAAACAAAATTCCCTTTTGGAAAGAATTCCCACCATTTTATTCCACCACATTTATCTTCTCTCTTTTTAAATTTATTTTTATTTAGTTTTTTCCCCTTAAATACTGCTCTTTCTTCATGGGGCATTTCCTTATTTTTTCATTCATTTAACAAATACTCCTGGATGCTTAGTGCAAGTGAGGTACTTTGCTAGGCACTGCGGGGCTGTATGAAGATAAATTAAACATGAGTACTGACATCTTAAAGGTTATTATCCTAATAGAGGATGCAACTGGTACATAAATAAGTATAATCATAAGCAAAAGGTGATAAGCGATAAAACAAATATAAAATGACACGGAAACTCAGGAAGAGAGAGATTCATCCCAACTTGAGAGTTTGGTGAAAGTTCATAGAAGAGGTGCATGAATAAAGGGCATTCCAGGCAGAAGAAACAGCATGAGCAAGGGCATGCATGGTAGCATGCCAATCATTTCTAAAAAACATGGAGCAGTTGAGTTTGATTAGAGCATCAATCCTCAGGGTGTGGTCCTTAGACCTTTAGCATCAGCATGTTAGGCGTATAAGTCCTCAAGCCCTATCCCAGATCTACTGAATCCAAAACTCTGTGGTGGGACCTAGCAATTTATGATGTAACAAGGAGTTCTGGTGCATATTCAAGTTTGAGAGTCACTGAACCAAGATACAAAATACATGGGGTGGAAAATCAACTTTAAAAGTAAGATTGGAATAAATAAAAGAAAATCAACTTTAAAAAGAAGTTTGGGAAAATAGACAAATGGGACGACCTCAGTCATAAAAACCTTTGGGCATCAAAGAACACAATCTACAGAGTGAAAAGGCAACCTACAGAATGGGAGGAAATATTTGCAAGTCATATATCTGAAAATAGGTTAATATCTAGAATATATAAATGTAGAATGGAATTGGAGAAATTGGAACCCTTGCATGCTGTCAGTGGGATTGTAAAACAGTACAACCTCTATGGAAAACAATATGGCACTCTCTCAAAAGATTAAAAATAGCACTATCATGATCCAGCAACCCCACTTCTGGGTATGCATTGAAAAGAATTGAAAGCTGGATCCCAAACAGATATTTGCACACCCAGGTTCATAGCAGCATTATTCACAACAGCCAGGAGGTGGAAGCAATCAAAGTATCTGTCAAAGGATGAATGGATAAACAAGATGTGGTCTACATATACAATGGAATATTATTCAGCCTTAAAAAGGAAGGAAATCCACATGCTACAGTTTATGGATGAACCTTGAGAATATTATGCCAAGTGAAATAAGCCAGTCACAAAAACAAATACTGTATAATTCCACTTACATGAAGTAGCTAAAGTCGTCAAATTCATAGAAACAGAAAGTAGAATGGTGGTTACCAGAGGTTGGGGAGAAAGGTAAAAGGGGACCCGTGGTTTAATGGGTATAGAGTAGCTGATTTGCAAGATGAAAATGTTCAGCAGACCTGTTGCATAGCAACATGAACATACACAGCACTACTGAACTGTACGTTGAAAAATGATCAAGATAGTAAATTTTATGTTATGTGTTTTTTTTTTACCACAATAAAAATAAAGGAAGGTGGGTTAATCAAGGGTTTGGAATGCTAAGTCCTTTTTCTTCATCAGTCAATCATACGTCTAAGGGCCCTTTCTTTTCTTGTGTTTGGACTTGGGCTTTTCTTTGTGTGAGTATTTTTTTGTTTTATCCTTTTGTTTTTACTATTACTTCAATCTCTTTGGTACAGGTCTATTCGGATTTTCTGTTTCTTCTTGGACCAGTTTAAATAACTCATGTCTTTCTAGAAATTTATTTCGTATAGGTTATCTATCAATAATTTCCTGGCATACAGTTGTTCAAAATATTCCCTCATAAGTTTTTTTTTTTTTTTATTTCTGTAGGCCCTAGAGTCACATTGTCCCTCTTATTCCTAATTTTAATAATTTGAATCTTCTCTCTTTTTTCTTGGTCAGCCTAGCTAACATTTTGTTAACTTTTCTTGATCTTTTCAAAGATCAACTTTTGGTTTTGATGATTTTCTCTATTGTTTTTCTATTCTGTATTTCATTTATTTTCATTATAATCTTTATTATGTTCTTCCTTCTGCTTGCTTTGGGTTTAGTTTGCCCTTATTTCTCCAGTGTCTTAAGGTGGAAGTTTGGATTATTGATTTGAGATCTTTCTTCTTTGTTAATATAGGCTTTTATAGATATAAATTTCCCTGTAATCAGTGCATTAGCTGCATCCCATAAGTTTTTTTTTTTTTTTTTTTTTGAGACAGAGTCTCGCTTTGTTGTCCAGGCTAGAGTGAGTGCTGTGGCGTCCCTAGCTCACAGCAACCTCAATCTCCTGGGCTCAAGGGATCCTACTGCCTCAGCCTCCCGAGTAGCTGGGACTACAGGCATGTGCCACCATGCCTGGCTAATTTTATATATATATATATCAGTTGGCCAATTAATTTCTTTCTATTTATAGTAGAGACGGGTCTCGCTCTTGTTTAGGCTGGTTTTGAACTCCTGACCTCGAGCAATCCGCCCACCTTGGCCTCCCAGAGAGCTAGGATTACAGGCGTGAGCCACTGCGCCCAGCCCCATATGTTTTGATATGTTTCCATTTTCATTTATGTCAGAGTATTTTCTAATTTCTCTAATTACTGATATTTGGCCATTTTTCTTGAATATAGGCTCCCTGAATTCCTGCAAGCCGTTGGTTAATTTCCAGAGTCCTAAAAAAGTTGAGTCCTACAATTTTTTCCAGTTTTCTCATTACTTTTATAAAAGAGATAATTTTCAGAGGCCCTTCCTCTGCTGTTTTTGCTGACATCCTTTTTTCTTACATTTCAAACCTAGGTGGGAGCTTTATACCGTCTGCTCAGTTGTGTCTTCAAAGGGCCTGGTCTATTTTCTCTAAACCTTGCGGTCTTAGTCTGCTCAGACTGCCATAACAAACTACTACAGACTGCTGGCAACAGATATTTAGTTCTCACAATTCTAGAGGCTGGGAAATTGCTGTCTCCAAACCAGAAAAAGAGCCCTCACTTGAGATCCAAGCAGGCATCTTGATCTTGGACATCTTGATGTCATTAATTCAAATCTAAAAGGATTTTTACCCTGAGGGAAGTAGGTGAAGGTTTTCCCTGGCTTTGTGCTGGGGGCAGTACCAGGAGACTTGCCCCTGTGAGGTCACTCTCGGTTCCCCTCTCCTCCCTCCTCCCTTCTCTTTTCTTCCACCCAGTCCCTAAGACAAGGCAGGTTTGGCACCCACCTGAGTTGATCTGGTCATGCCAAGGCTTAGTCTGAACCAATTCAAGACCATGAGTCCTTCTGATGGAGTGTCTGGAGCACTGGCTTCAGAGTCGGGCATCACCTGGCCTAAACCCAGCTGTGCTGCTCGCTGCACGTGTCCCTCGCCATCACTGAGCCTCAGTTTACTTTTCTGTAAAATGTGAGTACTAATGTTCACTTAAGGGAGTTCCCGAAAGATTCAATGAAGGAATGAATACATTTGAAGTGCCGAGGACACTGCAGACTTCTAGCTGGTGCTTGATAACAATTACGCCCCAACATTCTCCAGTAAGGGTGACTAGGAGCTTTGTCAACAACTTTTTCCTTTATTAACTAGGCTTTCTCCTTGAAGGTTTTTTTCTTATTGCTGATCAAAATTCCAGGTTATATTTAACTCCTTTCTTTGATCCTAGCTGGAAAAAAAAAAAAAAAAAAGAAAGTGAAATGTCTGCTAACGCCATCACCAGGACCTTTCCCAGCCTGCCTGAAAGCCATCCCTGGGTTGCCTTATCATGAATCTAGATTTCTCTGCTCAGCCAGCTCTGCTCTCTGTCCTTTCATTCCTCCTTTGATAATCCTTTCCCACTCTTGTGCTGTCTTTCTCCCATCTCTTCCTGTGCGCATTAGCTGATGTATGTTGTGTGACCTTTACAGTGGCTGTAAAGGTCAAGGTCTGTGTTGCTGAGACTTGGATTCAGGCTGGAGGACAATTCAAGGCAGGGCTAAAGTTGCACTCAGAGACGAGGAGGCTGCCTGCCGGAGAAACAAAGTCTGGATTTGATGGACAACAGGGACAACTGGAGACGACAGAAATAGTCTATATTGATTTTCTTGAGGTCAAAAAACCTGGGAGAGTGGAGTAGAGGAAGGCGTGTTCAGGAAAAACTTTAAACAGGAGCCTTGCACACACATAAAACACGAGTCAGAAAATGCTGGGCCTGTTTCCTTATTTTTCACAAAAGACTCCCTTGGACTTTTCGGTCTCTTTTGCTAGTATAGATGCTTGCCCTAAATTCTGTTCATGTGTTCTTCCTTTATCTGTTTACTTGTCATTATCTCCCCTATCTGAATTATTATGCACTTAATTGTCATATTCCTTTGTGTAACAGGTTCTCTTGCTGTTTCTCTGACTGGTCACTCTTGTCCTCCTTACAGGTCTTTCAAGGCCATTTATTTGATATAATGGAAAGAATGAAGTTTGGAATCTGCTGGCTCAGCCACTGGGAGAAGCACAACCTTCAACACGTGACAATGGGCGTATTTCACAATTGTCCCACAGAGCTGTTGGAAAGAGGAGAAATTTTTATGTATATGTAAAATTGGAGCATAGTAAGAACTCAAAAATTAAGCTAGTATTGCTATTTTTAAAAACTCTTGCCTTAACTTATGCTTTTTCATTGAATATGAGCTTATTTGGCCCTAAGTGATGATCAAACCTTAGTCAGTGGGGCCTGCTCTTGGAGTTGGTGCTATGGACTGAATTATGTGCTCCCAAAATTTGTATTCCTAAAATTCCTAACCCCCAATGTGACGGCATTTGGAGATAGGCATTTGGGAGGTAATAAGGTTACCTCAGGGCAGGGCTGAAGTTGTGCTCAGAGACAAGGAGTCTGCCTGAGGTCATGAGGGTAGGGCCCTCATGATGGGATTAGTGCCCTTGTAAGAAGAGACACCAGAGAGCTTGCTGGAACATTCTCTCTCTTTCCTCCCCTCCCCCCACCATGTGAGGAAACAGAGGTAGGGGCCATCTGCAAGCCAGAAGAGAGCCCTCACCTGGAAGTGAACAGGCTGGCACCTTGGGAAGGGCTTCCAGAAAGAAGGGTTTCCAGCCTCCAGAAAGAACCATGAAAAATAAATGCCTGTCATTTAAGCCACCTACTCCATAGTGTTTTGTTATGGCAGCTCCAGCTGACTAATACCGTTGATTTTCAGGAGGAAGGATGAGCTGGACTGTCATTCACGTGCACGATGCCCCTCATGACCAATGCCCGGCATTTGTGAAGATGAGAATTTACACTCTGTGTCTGTGGCAGAAATAGAGGTAGGTCACTGGCAGTGTCCCAGGTTCTATAGCCAAACCTCCAGGCAATCCCAAGTCTTACCGTGAATTACTATCAGAATCCAGGGAGCTGCTTTTTGTTATTTTGTGTGTGTGTGTGTTTTATTTTTCTTGTTTTGTAATACCGCACACCCAGAGAGTCTGTGGTCTCCCCATGGAGGGGGCAGGGGTGAGACAGAGGCACAAGGACTGATTGGCAACAGGCCAGGGCTGTGCACACACACCTTCTGTCTGCCCATTCTCACAGTGATCCTGCCGAGCAGATGTTGACAGCCCCCTTTTACAAATGAGGAACCAGGTTTCTGCAGCCTCGCTGACCTTCCAGAGTCACGCGTGGCGGGGCTGGTATCAGAGCAATAGCAACAGCTAATGTTTTTCCTGCTGGGCGTAATGCCTTACATCTTTCATCTCATGGAATCCTTTAAACAATCTTGTTATGTAGATTGGCTTTTATATGCCCGCTTCACACATGAGAAAACAGAAAACGAAGACTTGGCGACATCAAGCAGTCCATCCAAGTCCCATAGTGATCAGGTCAGGTCTGTCTGACAGTAAAGGCTGTGTCCTTGGCACAGTGCGACACCCCCTTGTGCCTCCCCTGCGCGTGCCAACCCCTGAGACTCAGGTGCTCCTCTCTGACACTTGCAATTCCTCTCCACCAGTCTCGTGAGACACACCCAACCTGACAAGGCAGATCCAGGAAAAACGTCGCCAGTTCATATTGCCACATTGATAGCAACACAACCCAGCAGTGTTCCTGAAGAAAGAATCCCTTCCACAAATTTGAGCACAAACGAGCTTGTTGAATCCTAGCTAATTTATCTAAGAGTAAACATTTCTGCTGGTTCCAGAACATTTTGATTTAGAAATTATGCTGATTTAAAGAGAGCATTTATAGTCATTGAAGCCACACAGTGAGTGTTAAATGTAAGTTATTATGTACATTTGAAAGAAATAAAGCTGTATGCAGTTTGAATTCGAGAAGCTTTTGAAAAATGCATAGCTAAGATAGCTGAAAAAAAAAAAAAAAGAGGCGTTGTTAGGATTTTCAAATACAAAGAAAGCCAGTTTCATCCTCCTTTTACCCTCTGCCTGTCCTCGGATTAATCACGATAATGGTTTGGCCAACTCACCACAAGCTTTTGCTTGAATTAATTAGCTACATTTTATCATGTCCAGAATGCGCA
Source organism: Microcebus murinus (assembly GCF_040939455.1). NCBI lineage: Eukaryota > Metazoa > Chordata > Mammalia > Primates > Cheirogaleidae > Microcebus > Microcebus murinus. The sequence continues at coordinate 14,468,176 of NC_134108.1, read as the reverse complement.
CTGACGGAGACTAGAGAACAGAATGTAAAAATCAAGAGATATACGGGGAGAGGACAGCCCTCTATTGTAGGTAGAGGAGTCTTTTAACTTCCCCAGACTGGGGGTGGGGACGTGACTAAGAATAGCTGCACAGCCAGGACTGGTCCTGTGAGCCCGCAGGCAGTAGCAGAAGGGGTGGTTGCCTTCTGTTTGAAGCTGCTGACACTTAACTGTAATTGAGACAGAGCTCAGGTTTATTTTTTGCTCCTTCCCTGCATCCTGCCCTTGTTCTCCATGAGCTTTCTCCCTGCCCTGGTGCCCACTCCACTGTCCATTTCACAAGGAGCCCAGCTAGTCCCGACAATCTGATTAAGTGCTCTCTAGAGACTGCAGTCCTTGCTTTTGCTCAGCGCCTCTCTGTGTCAGCAGCGAATCAGCTGCAGGCCACAGTGGTGTTTCTGCAGGATCAGATGAGGATGCCTTGACTCAGCACCATTGGAAGATGTTCGTGAGATAAAGGTACCTCTTGTTCTCACGTGCAGTTTTATAGCAAAAAGATGCCTGGTTCCTCACATTGGAAATCAGCTGTGAATGCAAGCCCTTTAAGAATCCTATTTTGGGTCTTTCTTGCTATTATTAACTGAAAAGCCCCCAATACAGCTTACTCACACTTCCAGTGTCACCTAAGCTCCCAAGAAGAGCCTCAGGTTGGAGCATAAGGAAATGAAACCTCTAGAACAAATTGCTTTTCTATAACTTACCCAAGGAGATGCCATCTTAACATTCCCTTGTGTGTGTTAACCAGTCCCTGGCAAATATTTCCTTACGGTTCCATTGTTATTTTAGGTATCCTTTTGTCTTTTCTGTCCTTTGAGTGTAGATATGCTCCTCTTGAACAAATGGTTAACAGTTCCTTTTAGTTTTTAAAATCTCTTGATGATCAATTGAACAGAATAGAAAGTCAAATTACCTCATTTGACTTTAAAGTGCCAGATTGCTAAACCAGTTCTTCCAAAAGCGAGGGAGCCGGCTACCCCAGGTGGCCAGTCCTGGGAGGAAGCTGAGGGCAGTCACTTGGTCCCCTTTCCTGGCCTCACCTCCAAGAGAGGGGCGAGTCTGCAGACCTGTCGCCTGGTCAAGACTCAATTGGCTGCAGAAGAGCTTCCCAGCTGGCTCCCCAGAACCCAAGTGCAGGAAGCTGAGATGCCTCCCTGGAGAAAAGGGAGCCGGGAACTGGACCAGTTTGAGAACAAAGGCAGCTGCCCTCTGGGTCTCTCTTTCTCCCTCCTTTCTGAGCAGCAGCAACTGGATGCTTTCACTGCTGCTGAAAGTATTGTGAGACAAGGTAAAATTCCAGGCACAGATGCTATCCCAGGCAAGGACTTGGCGTCCCTAAAACCGGCTGTGTTCCCAGAAGCAAAAGCCGGAGTGTACGGGGAGGAAGAGCCTTTCAGGCAGAACAAATGACACATGCAGAGGTATAGAGATAGGAAAGGTGTGGGCAGGTTCAAGGGCTGCCACGCTGGGGTCGGAGTTTACTATGTTGGGGTCAAGAGCGGGGTTGGGAACCGACAAGGAAAGAAGGCAGGTGCAGATCCTGGAGGCCAGGCCTTGGGATTTTACTTGGAAGGCAATGGTGGTGGTGGCAGGAAGAATGTGGAGGGAGAAATTGACCTGACCTGTTTGCATTGTAGGGAGGTGACTGGAGAAATTCAGCAGCCTCTCCGGACTGGAGGCCACCAAGAGCTACAGGTCCCCAGAGTTCTAAAGCAGGCCCCAGTGTCAGGAGCAAGCAGGCACAGAGCGTCAGACGACCTGCTGTGTGAGTGAGCCGGTGAAATCCTAGCTCTCTGCCCTTTTGGAGCAGAGGTGGCTCGCACGAGAAAGACTCAATCTATGACAAAGCCAACAGCAAGCGTGCTGAGAGCAGGATGTCAGCAAGCTCTCCCTAAGTATCCGCCAGTAAATGTGCATGTGTGGTGAATGGAGGGGACGCACCAGTGGATTTCTAGAATTTCCAGGCTAAGGCACCACTCTGAAAGTGTTAGGCTACTGAGCTTACCCATACACCCATTTGTACAAGAGGGTAAGCGCCTGTATAGCTTTCTAGCAGCCACTGCCTGGATCATGTCATTTACCAATTGAAAATGGTAATCATCTTAATGCTAATCAGTGGATCCTCTAGTGTAGGAGAAGTGAGGTATCGGAAGGACCTTCCGAGGGTGGACTTTTTTTTTTTTTTTTTTTTTTCCAGTGAGCAGCATTAGTTTCTAGGAGGGTGGACTTTTAAGTAAGGTCTGGTCTCTTTTTTATTGTGGCAAAATATACAAATACAATTTACCATTTTAACTGTTTCTTCTTTTTTTTTTTTTTTTTTGAGAGTCTCCTCTGTCACCCTGGGTAGAGTACAGTGGCATCATTGTAGCTCACTGCAACCTCGAACTCCTGAACTCAAGTGATCCTCCTGCCTCAGCCTCCCACAGTGCTAGTGTGAGCCATGGTGCCCAGCTCATTTTTAAGTATACAATTCAGAGGTAGTAAGTACATTAATATTATTGTTATCCATCCATCTTCAGAACTTGTCTGTCTTTCCAAACTAAAACTCTGTACCTATAACACCCTAATGCCCCATTTCCCACTCCTTCCACCCCCTGGAAACTACCATTCTGCTTTCTGTCTCTTTGAATTTGACTATCCTAAGTATCTCATATAAAAGGAATCATACAATATTTGTCCTTTTGTATCTGACTTAATTCACTTAGCATGTATTTTAAGGTTCATCCATCATGTAGCCTGTAGCAGAATTTCATTCTTTTTAAAGGCTGAATAATATTAAGATCAGGGTCTTTTAAATGTCAACCGGACACTTTTAGAATGTAGATTAAAGTGAACTTGCCACTTGCACAAACATACATGTGTCAGACTATGTGTGTCTGTACCGAAAATGTAAATCAGGACAATACAATAAGGGAGGACAATAGGGCCTGAGGACAAGCAGTAGCAGCAGTGACAATGGAGGGACAGAAACAACTCAGAGGACACAGAACTGACTGGTTACTGTATGAGGAGAAGAGGGAGATGGAAGAAGTGGAAAAAGAAGTCATTTTGGGCTGGGCGCGGTGGCTCACGCCTGTAATCCTAGCACTCTGGGAGGCCGAGGCAGGCGGATTGCTCCAGGTCAGGAGTTCGAAACCAGCCTGAGCAAGAGCGAGACCCCCCCCCCCCCCCGTCTCTACTATAAATAGAAAGAAATTAATTGGCCAACCAATATATATATATATATATAGAAAAAATTAGCCAGGCATGGTGGCGCATGCCTGTAGTCCCAGCTACTCGGGAGGCTGAGGCAGCAGGATTGCTTGAGCCCAGGAGATTGAGGTTGCTGTGAGCTAGGCTGACGCCACGGCACTCACTCTAGCCTGGGCAACAAAGTGAGACTCTGTCTCAGAAAAAAAAAAAAAAAGAAGTCATTTTGAATGACTTGAAGCTTTCTGACTTGATGAACTAGCAGCATATGAAATACCAGAGAAAGAATATGTTTCCAGGAAGGGAAGTGGATTCATTTTGATATTCTTGTTGACATGCAACAAAGCAATTGGAGAGTCTGTTTGGATTGCAGGAAGGAGGCGGGGCTGGGGTACATATATGGGCATTCTCTGAAAATAAGTGGCCGCTGATAGGGTCCAGAATACACCATTGTAGTATAAAGATTATTTTGAATTGAAGGCGTTTGAGAATAGGCTTTTTATGAACTCCATTATCTGCTGAAAAGCAGAGCCTCCCAGAAGAAGTCAGTCGTCACAAATGTCCTCCCCAGGAGCAGAGAGGAGTCGGCACCTCCCCTAAACAGCCACAAAACTATCACATCCCCCATCTCTTCTCCTAAGGGCCACTTAGTTTTCCTAAAAGTCAGATTTTCCCTCACTACCACCCATTCCCCTATTATGATGGTTTATGAACTTCCAATTCTAATCACCTCCTTGAGTCGAATTTTTCCATGAACTTCCATAGGTATAAGAATAAAAATCTGTCTTTTCTTTTGCTGTCTTATGTCAGTTTAACTCACAGGCCCCCAAAACTTCACTTAAGAGGGTAAAGGAAAAGTTTTCCTCCCAGACAATACCAAAGCTATGGAAGGGGCTGGGCTCACTTAAGAAGGAGATAGAGTACGAGAGAAGAAAGCAAAGACCTACCATGGGGACTTGAGGAAGAGCCACAACGAAGGAAAGTAAAAAATAAGTCTGCAGAAGAGACCAAAGGGCAGTGGCCCCCCAGTAAAAGAAAAACTGGGAGAATAGATTTTCCAAGAGGAGTGGTCAACGGTGGCATTGCAGGGTCTGAATGACAGTAGAGGCTGAGGCATGCTGTCTGCAGGTGGCAGCTGAGACAACCAGACAGTGGCCTGCTGGCGTGGCGGGACAGATGCCATATGGCAGAGCATTGAGGAATGAAGTAGAGGAGAAAACCAAGTGCTGTATAGACTGCTCTTTCAAGAAACTTGATTGTTTCTTAGGGCATTGAGCAAAGTCTTGCAGTTTATTTATTTATTTTTTTAATTTTTATTTTAAAAGAAAGGCACTCTCTTAGGGCATTCAGCAAAGTCTTGCAGGTTTTTTTTTTTTAATTTTATTGGAAAAAAATGCATAACACAAATTTTGCCAGCTTCACCATTTCTAAGTGTACAGTTCAGTAGTGTCACATTGTTATGCAACCAACCTCCAGAAAGTTTTCATCTTGCAAAATCGAAACTCTACATCCATTACACAATGCCCCATTTCCCTCTTCTCCCAGCCCCTGGCAACTATCAATGTTTCTATGGATTTGACTACTCTAGATACCTCATATAAGTGGAATCATATGGTATTTGTCCTCTTGTCACTGGTTTATTTCACTTAGCATAATGTCCGGAAGATTCACCCACATTTTAGCAGGTGTCAGAGTCTTCTTCCTTTTTAAGACTAAATAATTTTCCATTATATGCATATATCACATTTTGTTTATCCATTCATCCATCTGTGAATACTTGGGTTGCTTCTGCCACTTGGCTATTGTGAATAGCACTGCTATGAACATGGATATATAAATATCTCTTCCAGATCCTGCTTTCAATTCTCATAGATACCCATAAGTGAAAATGTTGGATCATATGGTAATTATATTTTTAAATGTTTTGCCATACTGTTTTCCATAGTGGATGTACCATTTTCCAATCCCACCAGCGATGTCCAAGCATTCCAATGTCTCCACATCCTTGCTAATATTTTTTATTTTATGTTTTTTTGATAGTAGCCATCCTAGTGGATGTGAGGTGATATATCATTATGGTTTTGATTTTTGTTTCCCTAATGATTAGTTACATTGAGCATCTTTTCATATGCTTGTTGGCCATTTGTATATCATTTATATTTATTGAAGAAATGTCTATTCAGGTCCTTTGCCCATTTTTAATTAGGTTGTTAGATTTTTTTGTTGTTGAATTGCAGGAATTCTTTATTTATTCTATATTTATTCTGTATTTCAGATATATGATTTGCAAATATTTTCTTGCATCCCATAGGTTACCTTTTCATACTGTTGATTGTGTTCTTTAATGCATAGTTTTTAATTTTGATGCTTTCTGACTTATCTATTTTTACTTTTGTTGCCTATGCTTTTGATGCCATATCTAAAAAGCACTTGCCAAATCCAATGTCATGTAGATTTTCCTTCTAAGAGTTTCATAGTTTTAGGTCTTACATTTATTACAGTTCTTTGATCTTTTTTTTTTTTTTTTTGAGACAGTGTCTTACTCTGTCACCCAGGATAGAGTGCCGTGGCATCAGCCTAGCTCACAGCAACCTCAAACTCCTGGGCTCATGGATCATCCTGCCTCAGCCTCCCCAGTAGCTGGGACTACAGACATGCACCACCACGCCCAGCTACTTTTTTCTATTTTTAGTAGATATGGGGGTCTCATTCTTGCTCAGGCTGGTCTCAAACTCCTGACCTCAAGCGATCCTTCTGCCTTGGCCTCCCAGAGTGCTAGGATTACAGGCCACTCCAAAAATGGATATAAAATTTTTACTCAGAACTATTAGGTGTGAAAATAGGTCATTTTTTTGTTTTGTTTTGTTTTTAAAAGACAGAATCTCTGTTGCCCAGACTAGAGCACAGTGGTGTGAACCTCCAACTCCTGGGTTCAAACAGTCCTCCTGCCTCAGCCTCCAGAGTAGCTGGGACTACAGGCACATGCTACCACCTCTAGCTACTTTATTATTTTCTGTAGACAGAGGTCTTGCTTTTTGCCCAGGCTGGTCTCAAATTCCTGGCCTCAAGGGATCCTTCCACCTCTGCCTTCTGAAGTGCTGAGATTATAGGCATTGAGCACCTGGCCCCTGAAAAATAGGTAGTATTTTAGTGTCATCTTCTAAGATTCTAGAGCCTGTCAAACAGCCCTGTGCATAAGAAAAAGGTCATTATACCTACAGTTCTATTTAAGTAGATTTGAGTTGAGCACCTCCTGGTTTTTTTTATTTGCACATGAGATATCACAGCTAATTCTGCCTCTGCGGTCATTGTACAGGTTCTCTTTATAGCAATGTCTTTGTCGTGAAATTGTTCTCTGACCGCCTGCATTTAATGAACTCATTTCCTATCATACATCTGCCTCTGAGAGCTTGATTCTGATCCTGTTAGGAAATCAGGCAGTGCAGCATCTTTGCACAGTGTGGCCTAACCGTGACATGAGAAATACCCGAGGCCTCAACTCACACAGGTCTAGTAACCACTGGGAATGTGTATTTGCTAAAAATCTAAGAAGAATCTACCGCCGTATTCTTTAATAAATATCTGAAAATCCTTGTACTTGCAAATTTACATGTAATTTATCCACACAAACACATAACATTTTTTTTAAATGCCTTAAAACACCAAATATTTATTATTTCATAGTTTCTGAGGATCAGGAACCCAGAAATGGCTTGGCTGGGTGGCCCTGGCTCAGGGTCCCTCATGATATTGCATTTAAGCTGTCAGCCAAGGCTGCTGTCCGCTCAAAGCTTATTTGGAGATGAAAAATCCTCTTCCAAGCTCACTCTAATGAGTCTTGGTAGTGTCAGCTCTCAGCTGGCTACAGCAAAAGGCTTCACACTCACCACACCGGCCTCTCCATTGGGCGGCTCACAAGGTGGCAGCCTGCCTTCCTCAGGAAGGAGAGGGGAGAGAGAGAGAGAGAGAGAGAGAGAGAGAGAGAGAGAGAGAGAGAGAGAGAACCCAAGATGGAAGCCGAAGTCTTTATTCTCAGAAGTGATTCCAGGGTTGAGCACATAGTCCAACCCTTGTAAAATAATACAACAGCATTTTGCTTGCTAGCACTAATGCTCTAAGTTTTGGATTAACAGAAAAGTTTTGGATTAACATAAACTAGTTGTATAAGTAATTACAAGTACATATATTGGAGATGAATGATTTTTTTAAAATTGATGGAGTATATAGTCAAAAATGCTGGTGGCCGCTGCCCTGAGGAAGAAGAAACTGGGCTTTGAGAATATTTCCTCAATGCCAGGCACTGTTCTCGATCTTTTATGTGTATCCTCACCTCTAATCCTCATGACCTCAGCAGGAAGGTGTTAATATCATTGTCTCTGTACAGTTGAGCAAACCAAAGCACAGAGAGGTTAAACGGCTTGCCCAAAGCCACACAGCCACCAAGGGGCTGACTATGATTTACAACCAGGCAAACTAACTCATGAACAACCCACTTACCCCTTCATTAACAACTCCTTTACCCTGTCAACGATGTGCTAGGCCACGGGCAAACAAACATGTACAAAATGTGATCCCACACCTGAGGAGTTGTGTGATGTGTGAATAAATTAACAGCCAGCCCTAATGCCAGTTATGAATTTTTGGTCATGAAGCACAGTCCTTTTCTAGGGACTTGATTGAATAAGATATATTCTTTGCCTTTAGCAAAGTAGTCGTCAGCCTTTTTGATTGTATACTCCATCAATTTCAAAAAACTGAGCACTCACATCCAATAACACACATCTATTTATTTATAAGGACTAGACAGGCACGGTGGCTCACACCTATAATCCTAGCACTCTGGGAGGCTGAGGCAGGCGGATCACTCGAGGTCAGGAGTTCGAAACCAGCCTGAGCAAGAGCGAGACCCCGTCTCTACTATAAATAGAAAGAAATTAATTGGCCAACTAATATATATAGAAAAAATTAGCCGGGCATGGTGGCGCATGCCTGTAGTCCCAGCTACTCGGGAGGCTGAGGCAGCAGGATTGCTTGAGCCCAGGAGTTTGAGGTTGCTGTGAGCTAGGCTGACACCATGGTACTCACTCTAGCCTGGGCTACAAAGCGAGACTCTGTCTCAAAAAAAAAAAAAAAAAAAAAAAGACTATGCTTGTATTCTTTTAGCACTAATATGTTGGGTACCTCACCTAATATGCAGTCATGTGTGGCTTAATGACGGGGATATGATCTGAGAAATGCATCGTTGGGCGATTTCGTTGTTCTTTGAACGTCACAGAGCATACTTACACAAACTGAGGTGGTCAAGCCTACTGCACACCTAGGCTCTATGGTGTAGCCTACTGCTCCTAGACTACCCACCTGGACAGCACGTACTGTACTGAATACTGCAGGCAACTGTAACACTATAGTATCTGTGTATCTAAGCATATCTAAACATAGAAAAGGTACAGTAAAAGTAAAGTATAAAAGGTAAAAAATGATACATCCATATAGGGCACTTACCATGAATGGAGCTTGTAGGACTGGAAGTTGCTCTGGGTGAGCCAGTGAGTGAGTAAATATGACGACCTAGGGCATCACCGTACACTAGTGTAACTTTATAAACTCTATACACTTAGGCTACACTAAATTTTATACAAAATGTTTTTCTTTCTTCCCTAGTAAATTAACCTTAGCTTAATATAAGTTTTTTTACTTAAAAAACTTTTCCATTTTTATGAAACCTTTTTTGGCTCTCTTTTAATGATGCTTAGCTTAAAACAAAGACATTTTACAGCTGTAGAAAAAATATTTTCTTCCTTGTATCCTTATTCTATATGGTTTTTTTTTCTATTTTTACAATTTTTCATTTTTAAAATTTCTACTTTTTAAGCTTTTTAAATTAAAAGGTAAGACCCAAACTCTTTAGCTTAGGCTTACCTGGATCAGGATCATCAATATCACTGTCTTCCACCTCCACATCTTGTCCCACTGGAAGGTCTTCATGGGCAACAACATGCTCGCAGCTGCCTTTTTCTATGATAACAGTGCCTTTTTCTGGAACCTTCTGAAGGGTCTGCCTGAGGCTGTTTTACAGTTAACTTATTTTTTAAATAAGTATTATAGAAGGAATACACTCTAAAATAACAATAAAACTATATAGCATAGTAAATGCACAAACCAGTAATATAGCTGTTTATTGCCATTATCGAGTATCAAGTATTATTGTCATTATCAAGTACTATACATAGTTTTCTGTGCTATACTTTTATATGACTGGCAGTGCCATAGGTTTACTTACACCAGCATTGCTATAAACTTGTGAGCAAAGGCTCCTATGTCACCATGTGATAGGAATCTTTCAGTTTCACTATAATTATATGAGACCACCATTGTCTATGTGGCCCATTGTTGACCTAAGCGGCACATGATTGCACTCAATTAGTAATTTAAATAGGGTGAGATTAAATATATATAAACAGAAGGTACCTGTTTTCTTCTTCCACTATCGACAGTCCTCTGAGGACCTGCGGTTAGATGTGGCGCTGCGTGGACCACCTTTATGGCCACTCAGAATTGTTGCTCATGGAGAATTCCCAGAGAAACTCAGCCTCAGAATTCTTGTTAGTGGGAAATTATTCTCGGTCCAGAGTGCAACTAAAAGAGAGAATGTGAATTAAGGGTGCTTTAATTATCATAGCCCATGATTATTTTCAAGATAAATAGTTCTCATTTTCAAGGTCTTAAGGACAAGTTAAATGGGTTGTAATTCCTGTCGTTTTCACCAATTCTTCCTCTAGAAAATCAGCTCGCAAGTGGCTGAGTCTGTGATGTTAACAGGTCTCATCTCTTTTTTTGTCAACTACTGCTTCACAGACAGAACTCAGAACTCTCACCTATGGTTGGTGGAAGACATCACTTTTTAAAATTCCACAATGGCCCATGAAAGAAATCATGCAGTTTAAAGGTGGATTTTGTGCTTTATTTATTTTATTATATTAAAGATGGGGGTCTCACTATGTTGCCCAGGCTGGCCTCAAACTCCTAGGCCTAGGAGATCCCCCCACCTCCGCCTCCTGTGTAGCTGAGACTAGAGGTACATATCCCCACACTTGGCTTAAATCACATTGTTTAATTTTCATAGTCAACCCTCCCTCCCCTGACCAAAGGAAAAAAAAAAATAGAAAAAAGACAATGCACTGGTTTAAAATATGTCAGCTTTATCAACAGAGTAACTTTGTTGTCCTTGGCCCTGTCCCAAGCCGGCCCCGCCTGTCCTCTAGCACCCTCACCTCCACCCCACAAAGAGACGGTGCTAGTTTCTCCAAGCGTCTAGGGGCTTGGCTTGGCTGCTAGAGGCACCAGGAAAAGCAAATAAGGCCTGTGATGGGCTTCCCCACAGCAAACTCCCTCCCTGGGAGAATACAAGAGAAGGGGCAGGGAGGGGGTGGTTGTGGGTAGGATAGGGACAGACAAGGGACTTTATTTATTTATTTGTTTGTTTTTATTTCAGCATATTATGGGGGTGCAAATGTTAAGGTTACGTATATTGCCCATGCCCCTCCTCTCCCCTTTCCCCGCCCGACACCCGAGAAATGTTATTCCTATATGTCCACTTAAATGTTGATCGATTAGTAGCAATTTGCTGGTGAGTACATGTGGTGACAAGGGACTTTAAATCATGACAACAGCTTCCACAATCAATATATGAGCCAGAAAAACAAACAAACACGCAAACAAATAAAAACAGTGACTGAAACTTTGCAGCTTTAGGAAAAAACTCAAATAAAGGCCAAGGCCAAACATTTCTAGCAGCTCCAAACGATTCCTGAATCCCAACTATGGCTGGGGTGGGAGGGAAGAGACTCCTATTTTTTTTTTTTTTTTGAGACAGAGTCTCACTCCTTTGCCTAGGCTAGAGTGTCGTGGCATCAGCCTCGCTCACAGCAACCTCAAACTCCTGGGCTCAAGTGATCCTTCTGCCTCAGCCTCCCGAGTAGCTGGGACTACAGGCATGCACCATCATACCCGGCTACTTTTTTCTATTTTTAGTAGAGATAGGATCTTGCTCTTGCTCACGCTGGTCTTGAACTCCTGACCTCAAGCCATCCTTCTGCCTCTGTCTCCCAGAGTGCTAGTATAACAGGTCTGGCCTTGCTCTTGCTACTTGCACTGACAAAGTGTCAGAAAGGGGGAAATTGTTCAACAATAAACATAATAATTCTTCAATGCAGTTGCTAGTTTGCTCAGCAGCTCAAGCCCATTCCATGGATCTCGAAGAACCCTTGGAGCCAGGGACAAACGGTGAATAAGGTCGTTGAGCCATTCCTTTTCACGAGCAGAGAAAGTTTACCTATCTTCCTTCTCAGACTGGCCCAGTGAGCTATTTAAAACCTCTTCAATCTCTGGAAGTCTAGAGGAGAGGTTTACAGTAACATCTTATATCCTCTTACCTCTCGTCCCTGACACCAAAATTAGGCATACCATTACACCGAAAAGAGGCCAAGATGGAATTTTTCTGTGTATCTCCGAAGTGTCTAGAAACCATTGTACTTGAATACAATGAAGTGGGGGGAATCGAAACTCCACCCATGCAGACGTATTTTGGGGTAGCTCCACTGGCAGGACTTGAGTCTCATCCTGCTCAAATATCAGCATCTAATATTGGTGAACACTGTGTGCAGAGAGCTTTATCATTACTGGAACTTTTTATAACTATGATGATAAAAAGGTTATTAATTTGTTAATCTCGGAGCGTGCCTCGCTGCATTGCCTTGAGAGTTGCAAACCTTTATAGGCCAGTAAATATATAATAGTTGTTTTTAAATACAGGCCATATGAAGATATGGATTTTTTAAATTCAAAAAAATGTGAATCATGCTCAATATTTTTCAAGTTAAATTGATCCTGGAAAATTAACATTTTAAACCCCAAAGCACCCTCTTCCCTTTGTTTCTTTATCTGACTCTGGCACACCTCCACGATTCTGTTAGATTCCAATATGTATTTTGCAAACTCAAGCCGTGCTAAACGTTGGTGAGAGAAGCAGTAGGGTGGGAGCTGAACTGTTCTTGAGTATAGATGTTCCTGCTAGCTGATCTCACAAAGGGAGCCCATTGTTGCCCTTGCTTCATTTCTGGTTGGATCTGGTTCTTTTCAGGCCCTTTCAAAGGAAGAGTATTTGGAAATGATATTGGCTAGGAATTATAGGTGGGTCTGCTACTTTATTGGCAAGATGAAGTCCAGGAATTAAAGGAGGGTATTTACATAGCAGGGCAGAGTCAGGAAACCTATTGTTTCTGTATTTTATCAAATCTGATTGTTTCAGAGTTAACAAGCTTACAAGCAAAACAAAATACCAACCTATTAATACAGTGTTGACATCTCATTTGGCTTAGTTTTAAAGGGTATGTCAAAGACATTGAAAAGTTGAGGCTATAAACTAAATAATACAAACAGGTATCTTGGACCTTTATTTTAGCCCATCTGAAATATATTTTATCATCCTTTTTTTAAAATTAAGTTTTTTCAGGCCGTGTGTGGTGGCTCATACCTGTAATTCTAGCACTCTGGGAGGCTGAGACAGGAGGATCACTTGAGTTCAGAAGTTTGAGACCAGCCTGAGCAAGAGTAAGACCCCGTCTCTACAAAAAATAGAAAAATTAGCCAGGTGTCATGGCATGTGCCTGTGGTCCCAGCTACTCAGGAGGCTGAGGTAGGATGATCCCTTGAGTCCAGGAGTTTGAGGTTACAATGAGCTATGATGATGCCACTGCACTCTACACAGGGTGACAACCAGACTCCTTCTAAAAAAAAAAAAATTAAACCTTTTCATTTTGAATTAACTGTAGATTATCATACAGTTGTGAAAAATAATACAGAGAAAGAGATCTCATATGCCCTTCACCCAATTTTCCCCCAATGCTAACATCTTGCAAAAAGTGTAGTACAATGTCACAACTAGGACATCCACATTGATACAGTCAAAGTTACAGAACATTCAGGTCCCACAAGGATCCTTCCTGTTGCCTTCTTAGATCAACACCCACCTCTCTCCACCCTCTCCCTTTCCTTAACCCTTGGCACCACTAATCTCTAACTCATTTCTACAATTTTGTGATTGCAAATGGAATCACACAGTATATAACCTTTAGGGACTGGTGTTTTTCTTTTGGCAGGATTTTCTGGAGACTCATCAAGGTTGTTGCATGCATTGATGGTTTTTCCTTTTATTGTTGAGTAGTATTTCATGGTATGGACAAACCACAGTTTGTTTAACCATTCTACATGTTGAAGGACATCTGGGTTGTTTCCAGTTTGGGGCTATAACAAATGAAGCTGCCATAAATACTCATACAGGTTTTTGTGTGAACATAAGTTGGCAAAGGGCCAGGAGTACATTTGTGAGGTCATGTGTAGTTGTGGGTTTTGGTTTTATTGGTGGGGTTGGGAAGCATGTTTAGTTTTTTTAAGAAGCTGCAAAACTTTTCCAGAGTGACTATACCCTATTATATTCTCACCAGCAGTGTATGAGTGATCCACTTTATATCATTGCCAACATTTGGTATCGTCACTATGTTTTTTTAATTTTTATCCATTCTGACCATTGTGTAGTGACAACTCATTGTGGTTTTAATTTTCTTTTCTCAAATTACACACACGTTTGTGTTTATTTATCATCTGTATGTCCTCTTTGGTAAAATGCCTTAAGTAAAAAAAAAAAAAAATCTTAAGTCTTTTGTCCATTGTCTCCCTGGATTTTTTTTTTATTTATTTTTTTTTACTGTTGAGTTTTGAGAATTCTTTCTATATCCAGATACTAGTCCTTTGTGGGATATGCGTTTTGTAAATATTTATGCCCTGTCTGTAGCTCATCTTTTCATCTTCTTAACTGGGCCTTCTCTAGAACAAAAGTTTTTAATTTTGAGGAACTCCAATTTATCAGTATTTTCTCTTATGGATCATGCTTTTTGTTTCAAATCTAAGAACTAGTTGCCTAGCCTTCGCTCCCTAAGATTGTCTCCTATGTCTTTTTCTAACAATTGAATGGTTTTGTGTTTTACATTTAAGTCTGTGATCCATTCTGTGTTAACTTTTTTATAATGTCTGAGACTTAGGTCAAGGATGATGTTTTTTGCCTATGAATATCCAATTGCTCCAGCACTGTTTGTTGAAAGGATCTTCCCTCCACTGAACTGCTTTGGCACTTTTGTCAAATATCATTTGGGCATATTTACATAGCTTTATTGTTATAAAGTTATTTTGCATGTATCTTAAATGCATTTAGCAAGTTAACCTAAAGGAATACAAAAGAAATATTAGATCACGTTATCTGCCTTTCCTTGTTCCTAGTTAAAACGTTCATCAGTTCACAGCCTGATTATTTCATGACTGAAGGCATGTAGGTTCTGACTGACCTAGTTTTGTTTATAGTTATTCAATTTCACATTTAGGAGCAAATATTTAGTATTTCACAGCCATATTCTTGCCCAGGAATATAATTGACGTGGAAAACATCAGGCACCGGACACGGCCGCTTCCCACCTCCACATCGCTCAGCATCCCCACTGGGTCAACGCACCCAGCCGGCTGCAGGGCACGCTGCTGGGGCCAACCCCACGCGCCCCCTAGAGCCCTGGGTCCCGAGAGCTGGAATGCCACCCAGCCCACGTGGGGCCACCTGCTTCTGGCCCACAGGAGCGCAGTTGGCTGCCCAGGCCCCACTTGGTGCTCTGCTGGCTCCTGTCCTCTGGCCACGCTGGCTGCGCGATTGTGATTGGGTAAACCAATCAGAAATTACTCATTGGTATGTTAAAGCTTGTTGCTCATTGGATGTTAAAACTTGTTGCTCATTGGATGTTAAATCTTGTTGCTCATTGGATGTTAAAGCTTGTTGCTCATTGGACGCTTTTTGGAGTCCTACCAAGGGTATAAAAGTAGGAGGAGACCAAGGAATGGGATCAGAAGAGGCTAGAGAGCTGTAACACTTGCTTGGTTGAGTTTGCTAGGAGAATAAAGACTGTTCTCCCATTGTTTGTGTGTTGCTGGGTTCTTTCCCTGGTTAAGAGCTGTAACGCTAGTTGCCCACTTGCCATAAAACATAATAAGTAGTAGATAATTGCATGTAGATGGTTATATTAATATATTTATCTATAACTGTGTACTAGAAAAACCATCTTCTTTGGGATGATTTTTAAAAAATAGTCTTACTATAAGATCTTCCCACTGTAAAACAAAATTCACTGTGTCCTGAGGCTCTATTTTGGAACCCTTTCAGGTGGATTGATTTCCTCCAAAGGACTCGATTGAATATACGTAATAATGATGGTTTCAGAGCGTAGACTCTTTCCCCTAAGATCATTAAAAAACTGTGCTAAAAGGAAATTGCTTTTCTGCCATAGCCTTGTTTAAGTTCACTGTTTGCTAATTCCCATCAGGTGGAGGCACAGGAGAAGCCAGGCAGCATCAATTAAGCCAGTTCAATCTCCAGGCCCTAGAGCAGTGGCTCCCAACCTCAGCAGCCGGTCAGCATCATCTGGGAGATTTTTACAGCCCCAACACGCGGGCTGCACACTAGACTGATGAAATAAGACTCTTTGCTGTTAAAACACAGGCATTCGTGTTTGCTCAAACTCCCAGGTTACTCCAGTATTCAGCCAATCTTTTCATTATAGGAGAAAAAGCTCAATCCATATTCACTGTAATATATTTAGAAAAAAAATTTTTAATAAGGTAAAAATCACTTATAGCTATTGATAAAACAAGGTGGATGCATCTCAAAATAATTATGCTGAGTAAAAAGAACCAGATGAAGAATAGTATATACTGAATGATTCCATTTCTGTAACATTCTAGAAAATGAAAACTCTTCTCTAATGACAAAAAGTCAATAAAACTGTCAAAAACTATTTTTTTAAAGGCTAGTTAGGTGAAGCAGTAGGCGTGGAGAAGGAACAATGATTGTCATCAATTAGTTGTAAACACTACTGCACTGGGACCAGCCTGTCAAAAACTATTCTAAGGGACTGTTGACAACCCACCAATTATGGAATTTGTTCTGTAAAGTATTGTTTGAAATATTGGCTATTGCAATCATTTGCTGTATATCATTTTCACTAACGAGTTGTTTGTACTCAGAAAAAAAAACCCCACAATTTCACTCTGAAATAATCAGTTTTAAATTCTCACATTGAAGGTAAAATTCAAATAATTTACTCGTAATTTCTTCCAAAGAATCCTCAAAAGTGCAATAACGTTAAAAACAACGTACCCAAATAATTGTTTCACTGTTCATAGTAAAGTTTTCACTGATTTAGCAGCATAAGCAGCTGCAGCTTTTGGAGTCATTTTCATGTAATTGATTATGCTTCCAATGATGTTGTAATGAAGTAACATTACAGCATGTTGGGAGGAGGGAGAGAAGGAGAAGTGTATCTAGTTTCCCTATTGATTTTCTATCTGTTATTTGGATTTATCACAGTTACCCCTCCTATAGATACTGCATTTGTGGGAGTGACAAAAAGTCATTAAAAAAAAAAAGGCTGATAGAAATCCTGCATCAATTCCCAGAAATGTAGCTCCTCATCTTCTGAGATTTGGATAGGAGATCTACAAAATGGGGTAGAACAGTCACCCTCTCTTGTAAGTGATTTTAATAATTCTTCTTCAGGTCAAGCATTGGTCTTTTCATTGAATACCTAATCACATGTATCTTTCGATGTCAAAGAAACATATAGCAAATCTGAGATTAAACATTCACAAAGGGATCCAAGTTGGTAGAGGAAGGTACCTCTCTATAATATACAATTTATGTCTCTAATATCTTTTATTTATTTATTTATTTATTTTCTAGTAAGCAATGTTGACTTAGGAAACCAAAGTTTCTTTTCTTGTTGTTTTTTGAGACAAAGTCTCACTCTGTTGCCTGGCTACTAGAGTGCAGTGGTGTCATTATAGCTCACTGCAACCTCAAACTCCTGGGCTCAAGTGATCCTCCTGCCTCAGCCTCTGGAGTAGCTGGAACTACAGGTGTGCGCCACCATGCCCAGCTAATTTTTCTAATTTTTGTAGAGATGGTATCTCACTATGTTGTTCAGGCTGGAACTCCTGAGCTCGAGTGATCCCCCTGCCTGGGCTTCCTAGAGGGTGAGGATTACAGGTGTGAGTCACCTCACCCCGCCATGAAACCAAAGTTTCTAACTTTGAAAAGTCCCAAGCATTTTTCTTGGTATTCAATTCAATAAAAGTTCATTGAATTAACATGTTAAAATATATTTTTAAAAAATGTTGTATACTTTTAGGATCCTTTGTAGAATTTATGAGGATTTGAAATTGTGAGGATTATGGTAATTTGATCCACCCTGGAATGAAGATACCTTCTACATATCTTCTGGACTCTTCCAAAAACACATTTTGAGAAATTCTCTCTCCATATTGGGCACATCATTTACTCTCTCTTGGTTCAAGTCTCTCCTTTGTTACTTTCAAGTAATCTTGAATTTGAGTGAGGAACCAATCTTAAATCTTGGTAAATGAAACTGATATACAAGTAGCTAGCTTTATACTTAATTTCAAAGCAATAAATTTCTTAAGAATTACAAGGATCTGCCAGGTGCAGTGATGAGCCCTATAGTCTCAACTACTCAGGAGGCTGAGGCAGGGGAATGGTTTGAGCCCAGGCATTGGAGACTGCAGTGAACTATGATGACACCACTGCATTCCAGCCTGGGTGAGAGAGCAAGACCCTGTCTCTAAAAGAAAAAAGAGTTACAAGGATAGTATTTAGTATTTGCCTTATATATTATATATATCTATAAGTGGTTGACCTTTGAACTTCATAGGTAAATTGAACATTTTCTGCAGTTCCCATATGAATGTTAGATTATTAGTTACTCATGAACTGAATAAAATTGTTAATTCTTCTAGTTTATAATTAGCAAATACAAGAAAGGAGGGTGGGATTTGGGTTCTTAGATGGCTGGATATCTTGTTCAGAAAGAAGAAGTAGCCTTTTCATTTAGGGAAAACAAGAAAGTGATGAGAAAGAAGTAGTTTCAAGGGTCAAGAGTTGCCACTGGCTCAGTGAAATTGCCTGACGGCTTTGTAGCTAGAGAAGGAATCTTTGGGGTAGGGTTAAGTGTGGATTTTAAATTGTTTTAATAATTGTAATTATTATCGCTTTTTGAAGAGGGTGTATTAACTCAGTTGTAAAATGCTTGACATTTGAGAATTCCTTTAACGTTATATTTCAAAATATTTTGGTACATGCACAAGATGCTTCTTATGACTCTCATATGACCAGTCTTTCTGGAGAAGCACAAGAAGTACAAGTTCAGCCTGATACGCTGGCAACTCGTATTTGTTTTTGAGAAATCTCAAACTGTTTTTATGAGAATTTACCCTCTCGGGGCAACAAACGACTCTGAACAACTCTACCAACAACTGCCCCATGGGAGAGGATGCGTGGGGACACCTGCGGCCGGCTGTTTGGAGGAGAAAGACAAAGCTGCTGGGGAGAAATCAGGGTAACTGGCAGCCTCGGACTGAGCAGTGGAAAATAGAGAACAGCTGCCTTCTCTGTCACCCCAGATACCAGTTGAAGCAATTCTGAAGGCATCTCCAAAACCCTAGAAAAGAAAACTTTACAGGCTTGATTTAGAACCTTGAGTGAGAGGCATAGTAGTAACTTTGCACCTGGCACATAACAGGCACTCAATAAATGTGTGTTGAAAGAAAGAATAGAATGAATGAATGTATGAATGAATGAATGAACTTTGTAACATTCTGAAGCACTAACTAGCATATCCAAAAGTTGGAATATCTCACTGTTAGGGATAATTAAGAACAGGACTACTTTTTTTTTTTTTAAAGGAAAATAACTCAACAAAGAGTAACTCCCTGGTCTATAATAAAGATAGAAAGGATTCTGTGGTTAGTCCAGAAACCAACATAGATATGTACGTGCTGTGTGAATCTATAAAGGAGATTGTTATTCTTTTTCTTTTTTTGAGACAGACTCTTGCTCTCGTCACCTCAGCTAGAAGTGTAGTGGCATGGTCATAGCTCACTGCTACCTCCAACTACTGGGTTCAAGCATTCCTCTTGCCTCAGTTTCCTGAGTATCTGGGACTATAGGCATGTAGCATCCTGCCCCACTAATTTTTGTATATTTAGTAGAGACAGGGTATTGCTCTTGTTCAGGTTGGTCTTGAACTCTTGAGCTCAAGTGATCTGCCTGCCTTGGCCTCCCAGTGTTAGGATTACAGGTGTGAGCCACTGCGCACCAGCTGAGCCTGTTATTCTTAATATTCCCTTATCATGGAGCTGTTTAAGGCAGAAAAGAAAGTACTAGAATGTGCGCATCTTTTAAAGTAAGATTTTATTTTTTACGGATAATATGAACATTTACATAGCCTGGAAAATAGACATAAAGCCAGCAGCTGCTAATCTAAAGAAAGTGCATACTGTTGCCTTGACCTTGTGATCCTTTCTAAAAACTTACAGGCTCGTGCATGTGAAAAGGTTTGTTAAGAATTTCCCAAGAATCCAATAAATGTAATCTCATAGAATGTAAAAATGTTGATAGTATTTGTATTTAGTGATACATTTTCAAATGTGCTGATGTTAATAATTGTCAAATACGGTTTAACAGTGTTTTTTTTTTTTTTTTTTTTTTTTTTTTTTTTTTTTTTGAGACAAAGTCTCACTTTTGTTGCCCTGGCTAGAGTGAGTGCCATGGCGTCAGCCTAGCTCACAGCA
Organism: Microcebus murinus; assembly: GCF_040939455.1. Taxonomy (NCBI): domain Eukaryota; kingdom Metazoa; phylum Chordata; class Mammalia; order Primates; family Cheirogaleidae; genus Microcebus; species Microcebus murinus. The sequence goes on along the minus strand of NC_134108.1, from coordinate 14,448,214 downwards.
ACCTCAAACTCCTGGGCTCAAGCGATCCTCCTGCCTCAGCCTCCCAAGTAGCTGGGACTACAGGCATGCGCCACCATGCCTGGCTAATTTTTTGTATATATATATTTTTTAGTTGGTCAATTAATTTCTTTCTATTTTTAGTAGAGACGGGGGGGGGGGGGGGTGTCTCGCTCAGGATGGTTTCGAACTCCCAACCTGGAGCAACCCGCCCGCCTCGGCCTCCCAGAGTGCTAGGATTACAGGCGTGAGCCACCGCGCCCGGCTTTAACTGTTTTTAGCTCTTAACATCCTAAGTGAGGTCCAAATGCCTCTTTTCAATAACAACCCTGAGAAGAGAGAACACAGTTGAAAGTTTCTTACAGAAGGAGAGTGAAGTGTTGAGCAGTGGTTAGGTGTGGACTTTTAAGTGAGATGCAGGTTGGACTCCTTGCTTTTCCTTCTACAAGCTGTGAGACCTCAAGCACATGATTTCAGTTCTCTGGGCCTACTCCCTCCCACCACCATTGGTAAAATGAGAATAATAGTATCTATACCATGGGGTTAATGTAAAGATTATATGTGATGATATATGCAAAGTGTTTTGAATACAGCCTGTAACAGAAAAGAATTCTAATGTTTCCTACATAGTCAAAATTTAAGTCAAAGTGGGTGAAATGTGTATAAATTCCTAAAACCAAGTATTTTGCAAATATACTGTTTCTTAAGGGATAAATTCCAGAGAAACTGGCCTTTGTGTAGTCCTTGCGATAAAAATGATTAATTCAGAAGACAAATTTGATGCTGGATAACTGACCTATGGTTCCCAAGGGACCATTAGAATTCACGCAATTAATTAATTAGGCACGCAACATCCTAGTGCTGGACCACTGCTTACATCAACTCTCTACTAAACTGTACTAAATCTGGATATGAGGTATTTATCTGGAATCTAGTGTCAATATTCTACAAGTTTCTTCATTTTCAATAGAGATTCCAGCTATTTGTGAAAACCCAGGCACTCGCTTGCCAGTTACAACCGAGGTAAATTTTGTCTTTCAGTCCCAGCACCTCATGCTTATGTGCCAAATAATCCACCTAAAAATGTATTTCAAATATTTATTGACTGCCTGCTATGTTCATACAATAAATATTATATTCGAGAGTACGGGAGGAAAGAACGCAAGCCGTTAGGCTGCTATGGAAGGGAGTCTTCACCTTCTGAGAGATACTGATGGCGAAGCAACCGCTCCATGCCACCAAGTCTTACTCAGCGTCGCTTGGGAGAGGTGGCCTGGACGGGTGAGCCCCAGCAGCAGGCCCTCGGAGAAGGACAGGCACATTTCCGGTAACGGCCTCATTTCCCCCGGGTCCCCAGGGAAGGGGGCGGCCTGCACTGCCGGTGGCATGGGCTGACATCACTCGTTCCGGAGGACGGGAGCGCGGGCCGCCGGGCCCACCTCATCCGTCGCCTGACTGAATTAACCTCTCGGTTCCCGGCTCCCGCCACGTGAGGTGCCCAAATATGGTCACGGTCCGGAGGGGCCAAGAAGCGCTCGCCTTTCCCCCGCTAAAGGGGGCACGGGGGAACAACTGTTGAGAGTCCAGCACGATCTGAAGGGAAGCAAGTGGGCGCTCGGGTCGCCCCTGGGCGAGTTGGGAGTCCGCGGCAGGAGAAGCCCCCGCCTCGGGCTATCGGTCAGGTAGCACACCGCAGCTGAGCCAGTGACCCCGGGAGGCTTTTCGCTCCCCCTCTTTCCTGCGGTCCCCTCACCTCCTGCGGCCCTGGGTCATCCCCGTAGCTCCGGTGCCCTTTGGGGGCCGGGAGGGCACCCTGGGGGCCGGGCGGGCAGCTGCAGCTCGCGGCGGGCGCGGCGCGGCCGGGCGGAGCGGGGGATGCTGCTGCAAGGCGTGTCTGGCCGCGCTCATGTGATGAGGCGAGGGAGAGCCGGGGAGGGGGCGGAGGCTCAGAGGTGGCTTTTTTTTTTTTCCTCTCCTTTTCTTTTAAGGAGTTTGCCGCGAGCGCGTCTCCTTCATTCGCAGGCTGGGCGCGTTCGCAGGAGGACGGCGGCGGGGCAAGGCGCTCTTGGGACCTCGCGGGCGCGCGTCTCCTGGCTCTTGCCCGCGTCCCTGCGGTTCGGGAAGGCGTAACCCGGCGGCTGGGCGCCGGAGGAGCGCGCAGGAGCCATGGGCGCCGGGAGCTCCACCGAGCAGCAGAGCCCGGAGCAGCCTCAGGCGGGGAGCGCCGCGCCGGCCGAGCCGGAGCCCAGCGGCGGCGGCCCCTCGGCGCAGGCGGCGCCGGACGCGACCGGGGACCCCTCCATCGCCGCCGCGGACCCCGCCACCAAGGTACGGGCGCGCCGGGCCACCTGCGCCGGGGAGGCGGGGGCGTCGGGTCCCTCCAGTGTCCACGCGCGAGAACTTCCCCGCCGGCCCAGCCCATCTGCAAACTCAGAAGCGCGAACCCCGCTTTCGGGGTGTTTTGCGCCGGGGCGGGGCCGGAGCCGCGGCGAGCGCGGCGGGGGGCTTGCATCTTTGTCGCGGGTCTCCAGGGGAGGCGACTGCGCCTTCCGCGGTCATAAAATCCGCCCCTGCCCACCGCTGCGGAGCCTTTCTCCACACTCTTCCGGTGGGAGCGGTCCCGCCCGAGGTGGAGGAGCTCCGGGGGAGGGGGGCGCCGCGGAGAGCTGACCGCCGCCGGGCGTCCGGAGCTCCGGAGCGGGCCCCGCATCCGAGGTGCGGGAAGTCCGCGGCGGGGCCGGCGGCTCGGCCACCCCCGGGCTCCCCGCGGCGGGCTGCCCTTGACTCCCGCTGCGCCGGAGCCAGCGGGTTTGGTACCCAGTCCTCCCGCGGCAGTGGCTCCGGCAGACGCCGCCTTCCCGATGCGGAGAGGCTCGGGTGTAGCTCTCCCGGAGCCACGGAAAACCTGGGCAGGCGCTGCATTTCCAAAAGGAATGACAGGTTTCGCAAACAAGCCAGCGCCCTCCCTTTTCGCGCGGATCTTTGCCTGCGGATTCCGTTGGCCTGCAGTTGGCTACACTCGCACTGGAGTAGTTAGAAGTTCTCCAAGGATGCGGTCACAGCGTAAGCGAGCTTCCCTGTACGCTTTTCCAGGGAGGCAGTGCTGAAACTACTAGAAATACCGCATTGTGTAGTCTCCAGTCAAGGCTGGAATATTTCTTCCGGACCGCTGTAGCCACCGAGGTTGTGGTTTGTCCCGATCGTTGTATTTTAGATCTATTTTCCAGCATACGTGTTCATTAGTAAGGCTTTGAGCCACGTATTTTGGAATATCCTTATAGAAAGTTGTGGATAACCATACTTAATACTTAAAAAAACTACCCATGTGTCGAATTTGAGGATGCAGAATATGTGAGGACCATTAAGAGTTATCTCAAGAGATATAGATGTTTACAATGTGGGGGGAAATGGAATCTAGAACTATGACCTCATTGCCTTGACCTCCTTAGTTGTCCTAGTCTAGTTTGGGCTTAGAGATTGCTCTTAATAACATAGTTTTTACCTCCAGTCTTTAACTCATAAATGCTTGTAAAGTCCCTGGTCCTTAGATACGAGTACCAACTGTACTTCTACCATATAGATTTTCTAAGGGGTACCTAATCTTCAGGCCTAAGGAATGTACTAACCTTTTGAGGTCCATGTCACATTTTAACCTTATTGTACATTACATTTTGATGCCAACTGCTGTCAAAGTGCTCCATAACCGGTGTTTAGAGTCTAGTGATGAAAGTAATTTTAAGGCATTAATAGCTAAAAACTTGCAATTGGAGAACTTTTTTCCCTTGGCTTTTATGCTCATTTAGGTCTTATTAATTGTTGACACTGAAATATGGGACTTACTCCCTTTCCAATAAACTGGAATTTGTTTATTTTAAAATATTTCTTTTTCCATGACTGCATTCTTCTCTTTCCTAGTCACCACCATCTTAAAACAGCCCAACAACCTTTTTAAAAAAAATTACTTAAATGTCATCCATAATATCTTTGAGCTTGTTGGCATGCTGCCCAGTTATCAATTTGGAGACAAATCAATGCACTTACATGTATCCTCGGAATATATGTAGTTTTCATATTCACTAGCAAAATTTATTACTCAGATTCTGAACTCCTGAGTCTTTTCTAAAGGACTCCCACATTAAGAATGACTCAGCACACATAACTCTGGCTTCCCCTCCTATTGTTATGCTCCAATTCTTGACCTCCCTGCAATCTCATCTGCCACTCTAGGCTCCCATGGTACCATGGACCCTTTTTAAGTTTAGTGGCTTGACTAATAATGTTCCCCTGGCTGTTCTGAATGCTCCACAAGGGCAGGGAACATGCCTGGTGTTGCTTACAAATGGTGTTCCTCCCCATGTGCCATGCTGCGGGGCACGTAAATCGGCTCTTAGTAAATACTCCTGGGAAGAAGGAAGGTATGATACTTGCTCTTTGGTTTTGATTGGAGCCTCTCAAGTTGGAGAATACCTTGGCCTGTCTGGTTTTTCTACAGTTTAACCTTTGACTGTCTCATTATCATGCTCAGTCTCAAGTATCAGATAATGACTAAGTCAAGTCAGTCTGGTTATTAATAGATTAAGTGAATTTGGCAAAGTATTCAGATTTGGGGGCTTTGGTTTCTGCTTCTGTAGAAATAGAGTGGCTTGTTAGCATTGCGATTTCAAGTTGCCTTTAATCTCAAATAGACAAATTTAATAATGCAAGTGGCTCAAATGAGAACACTCTCGAGTTACAAATGAGGTATGTTCAGTTAAAAATTATATCTTGAATTTTCTTAATGAGTCTGTGGACATTTAGGCTAATACATCATTTTTTCCTCCTTGGATAGAATGCTGACCATTAATTAAAGGTTGTTAGATTTTTTTCTAATATCATACGCATACTGTCTATTTAGCAATTTACCTTACTTTCCTTTTTTCTGCTGCTTTTCACTATCACTTAATTCACTGAGCAAATGCCCATATGTCAAAAGACATTGTGCTAATTAAATTATCACTTCTATTAGGTCAAATGGAGAGTTAAACAAGTTTTTGATTACTCAAGCTTGACATTTAGGTGCACTGAGGCAGAAATCTCGGTTCTGTGACTGATGGAAGGAGTTTTCTAGTCAATCTTTTACAATCATTATATGTAAATTCTGGGGGGAAATGATTACTTATTTGCCAGGTTTAACTTTGAGACATGGCCATTTTGGTCACTTTGGCCACAACAGGGTACAAGGAGATTAGATCTGAAGGCAGGAGATTAGTTAAAAGTATCACATTATTTCTCAATTATTTGTTGTTGTTTCTGTTTTTAAGACTAGTCAAGTGCAATAGTGAGAAGAGGGGAAGAGCAGAACAAGGACTTCCATCTGTAACTTTGAGATAACTCACCACCTTTGGACCAGCCAACTGTGTCTGAAAATTTGTCTTTGAAAGAGTATTTTCATTCGGGTGGCAATAGAGGGTGGGAGGACCAATGACCGTTCTACTGTCTCTGGCAAACCCTGATTTCTGGAGCCAAACTCCAGACTAAGTCTGGACGATTGTCATCCTGCCGAATTAGCCTTTCTATATTGTGTGCGCATTCAGTGATTTCCACCTGGAAGTGGGACTGTGGTTAGCTGCAGCAGGGTGAGGCTACTGCCCCTGGCAGGTGGGGAGATGCGGGCTCTTGTCAGTCCCTCAAGCTGTGGTTCTGTTTTGCTGCAAGAGCTGTGAATCACTAAAACGGAAAGACGTACTTAAATAGAAGAACCCATTGTCTGATTGGTAAATTTAAGCATGTGCTCGACTCTCATGCATTAAAACAGACGATTGAGGTGGCCAGCTGCATTTCATGATTCCTCGACCTTAGCAACCTTAGCCAACCGAAGGTCATGCTTCCTCCCACGTGAACCTGTTTGCAAAATGGGAGTAGAGATGAAGATGGCCTTAATGTGGCTATGTCACCAGTTTTACACTGTGGGGGCCAGAATTTAGGTGATTAGAAGAGAGAATAGTGTGTTTGTCAGTAGAGTGGTGTTGTATGTGGCTACTTGTATTCTTATGGGTTTTCCCCAGTTTACGAGAGGTGCTACTTTCTCATTAGAACACATACCAAACATTGGGATGTAGGTGTGAGGATGGCTCTTTCTTTATGATAGATATCCTGTGGGGATTGCAGGGCCTTCCCTGGAGTCCATTACTAGCTTTTAGGCTAGGGCAGGTGTCCTCAAACTACGGAGCGCAGGCCACATGTGGGTGTTTTTGCCCGTTTGTTTTTTTATTTCAAAATAAGATATGTGCAGTGTGCATAGGAATTTGTTCATAGTTTTTTTTAAACTATAGTCCAATGGTCTGAGGGACAGTGAACTAACTGGCCCCCTGTTTAAAAAGTTCGAGGACCCCTGGGGTAGGGGATGCGAGATCAGTGGAGAGTTCCATTCAAAATACTTCCCTTTATAAGGAGTAGGCTTCCAGTGTGCACACGCTGTGCGCCGGCTGATCTCTGTGCCTTTATACCTTTAAACTGATGCTGTAAAGATTGTTCTAGTTTGGTATTTTATCGGATAATTAACAAATTGAAATAAAATGTTTTGTTTTAAAAGATACTGCGAAATTATTTCTTTTTCAGCTTTTAATACATAGTCAGTGCTTAGACTGACACCAATGCAAGAAAAATCAAGCTAAAATGGTGCTTATCCTTGGCCTGTATAATTTTATATACAGTAGTCATTCATGAAGTGAGAAATTAGGATATATAGCACTAAGCGTTCTGAAATAAATATAATTAGTACCTTTATCTCTTGAACAAGCAAAACTAAATTTCCTTAAACTTAATTCTTCTGTTATAATCTAACAAAAATTATAATTTAGAATAAGGTTTAGTTTAAAATAATACAATGGGAAAACATGAAAAAGGCTAGGGGAAGGGAGAAGCATTATATTGTATAAATGTGTAGCTTATTGCCAATAAATTATTGAAAAATCTGTAATTAAAATTATTTGATTTGTCTATTTAGATCTTGGTCCATTTTCCTGCAAATTAGAGGATGAAAGGTTAGAATTTTGTACCTATAATCACCCTGTGTTTCCTATTCATTAGACATCTGATAGAAGGGTTGGGGTGAAGATAATAATTTGTAATAAATTTCAGTTATACATAACTTCATATTTCTCATCATGAATAATTACTCATTTGAAATTATACATCTGATGATATCATCACTCTTGAATCATAAAGGCTTTGTAAAGGTTAAAAGCATCTTTTTACTCTTACTAAAATGGTTTTTATTATTTAAAGTCATTGCATAGCAGCATTCATTTTATTGTTTATTTTTAAAAAATTGTTAATGACTATTTGAATTTGTAAGTAGCATAATATTACTTACAAATTTAATTATTAAATAGTTTAAAAACCAATGTTGATGTTTTCTTGCATATTCTTTCAAAAACTTTATGCACATGAAAGTAGAAATAAGAATAGCACCATTTCTTTTCCCTTTTAACATATAGAATCATATCACACGTATTGGGCAACTTTAGGTTTTATATCAGGACATAAATATCTACCTCCATTCTTATTAATTAGATTGCATTTAGGGGTTGAAGCACCAGAATAATCTAACCAATCCCTTGTGTTTATATTTAAATTGTCCTAGTGTTTTGCTATAATAAATTGATGCAGGGAACATCCTAGTTCAGATACCTGTGTATGCAGGTATATTCCTAGGATAGATTTCTGGAAGTGTAATTGCTGAGTCAAAGGATTTAAGTGCATTTGAAATTTTGATAGCTCTTACTAAATTGACGTTGCATTCCCACTGTGTGGCGATGAGCACTTCTCTTGTCATGCCTCACTTCTGTGGCTATCAGAGTTTCTCACATCTGCCAGTCTGCTAGGTGAAGAATGGCACCTCAGTTTCCCAGACATGCTTTTAAGTACGAGCACCTTGTGTTTGTTGGCTGTGTCTCTTCTATGTGCCTCCTGATCGTGAATTGGCCTGGCTTTCTGAGTATGAAAGGCTATAGTTTGTTTTACCATTACTTAATTTTTAAGGATTCCCCCTCTGCCCACTCCCCCACCCCGGGTCCACCAGAAATTACTCAGATCAGAAAAAAGCAAGTTCAAGAAGCAGAGCAGTTCTGTTCTTCTTTGCTCCTTTTCCTTTCCAAATTAGTAAACTGTCTTTAATTTTATTTGCTTGAACGACAATGACCTACTTGTTTAGCTATCACTTTAAAAATTTTTTCTCTGGGAACAATCCAAAATCATCTAGTTGCCAGAAATTTCTTTATGCTTCTGATGTATGAAATGTTGGGATCAGGGATTGGGGACAGTAGAAATCCACCTCCTGGGAAAACAGTAGGCTGAATGCCCTTCCCTGGGTCCTTTCACAGTCTCTCAGCAGCCTGGCTGTGTTAACTGGAATTCATGGGTTTTCCGAGAAAAGCGAAGGTGTTCAAAGTACTGGAAACTAGAGTCTTTCCCAGACGCTGTTAGGCTTCTCTTAATACGAGTATTCATTCAAGTTCAAAGCGTTTTGTCTTCCCTGATTTCTCTGTGATGTTTTTTAAAAGGGGGGAAGCCCTGTAGTTTCATTCTGACTAATCTTAATCCCAGTTTTAGTAACATGTCAGTTTCATATTAGATTTGAAAATGAGATAAGTCAAAAATTTAAGAAGGGAAGATTACTACAACTCATTGGCTGATCTTCTGTTTGTCATGTGCAGACATTGCAAATTGCAGGTATATCCAGGGATTAAATTTTTCCTGGTTCTGAAACCTGGTGGTGCAATTGAATCACCAGCGGAGCTTTTTAAAGACACCCCTGGGCCCCCTTCTGGATTTGTGGAATCAGAATCCCCAGGCAATCCCAGGGTCTGGGATTCTGTAGTCTTGAAATGCTTATCACGTGTTTTGATGTGCTTGGTGTGGGCACCATTGTGTTAAGGGAGGGCCAGAGAGAGGCGGCCCAGGCCTCGGTGACACTAAGTGACCGCCTGCACAGATTCACGGAGGTTGGAGCTTGTGTGGGTGGGACGCAGGGTTTCAGAAAGTCATTGGAAGAGTAGGCATTCCCCTCCACACATCTGTAGGAGAAAATAAAGGAAAATATGTCTTCTATATGCTTTCATTCCTTTTTTCTACTATCTTAAAAAACAAGTGTGGCTCGTGGAGGCTTTTTAAAATAGACTGTGCTCTCCGGGGTAAATAGGTGTTCCATCAAATGTTCTTATCCTCACGGAACCAGAAGGAGCTACTTTCCAGTGTTCACTCTTTCCTTTCCATCTGCTTGCCTCTTAAAACCTCTTCCCTCATTTGTCAGTTTAAAACTTGCCTTGTGCTGGGTAAGTAAGTGGTAGCTGAGAGCTTAGTTTATGGTGTTTGGCTGGTCCAAAAATCTATAATGAAATCTTAAAATCTAACGAAGTCATTAAAGATCAAAATAGGGTTCTGGCTTTCTCGGCCACTTATGTACTATCTCATCTTGATTCCATAAGCATTTCTGTACTAGCTTCTGTAGTCCAGGAATTAGAGTAGGAACTGGAGAAACAAACTGGGTCCTGAGAAAGCTAAAGTCTCCTTTTCATACATGTCAGTCTTTAATCCACTAGAAATTGATTATTTTATGCCGTGAAGATCTAAATTCGTTTTCCATCCCATAGTTACCTATTGCTCCAGTACCATTTTTTTAAAGGTAAGCACAAAAATAAGTTTTATTGAGGAAAGAAAGATAGGATTATAGGGCAGGAGGACGATATAGCTTTACAGAGCATGATACATACACCACGAGAAGGGCACAAAAGGCTCCAGTACCATTGATTAAATAGTACTCCCTGTTAAAACTCAAGTTTCCATGTATGCATAAATCTCTTTGTTGATTTCTTTCTAAAAATATTTTTCATAAGACTCCGTTGAAGTATTTTTCAAAATATTTTTCTAAATTATTTATTTATTTATTTAGAGACAGGGTCTCACTCTGTTGCCCAGGCTGGAGTACAATGGCTGGATCATAGTTCATCGTAACCTCGACTTCCTGGGCTCAAGTGATCCTCCTACCTCAGCCTCCCAAGTAGCTGGGACTACAGATGCACACTGCCACATCTGCCTAATTAAAAAAAAATTTTTTTTTAGAGATGGGGCCTCCTTATGTTGCTCCCGGCTAGTCTTGAACTCCTGGCCTCAAGTGATTCTCCTGCCTCAGCCTCCCAAAGTGCTGAGATTACAGGCATAAGCCACAGAGCCCAGCCTATTGATTTCTTTGTACTTTTAAAAATACCTTATTGTGTTTATTTGTACAATAAATCGAAAGCATTAAGGGAGTGGCTAAAAATCTAGTGGCATAAAATATCATCAGTTATAATAGCATACCCATGTTTAAAATAGTTTTTTTTGGTTTTTTTTTGTTTTTTTTTTTTGAGACAGAGTCTCGCTTTGTTGCCCAGGCTAGAGTGAGTGCCGTGGCGTCAGCCTAGCTCACAGCAACCTCAAACTCCTGGGCTCGAGTGATCCTTCTGCCTCAGCCTCCCGAGTAGCTGGGACTACAGGCATGCGCCACCATGCCCGGCTAATTTTATATATATATATCAGTTGACCAATTAATTTCTTTCTATTTATAGTAGAGACGGGGTCTTGCTCAGGCTGGTTTTGAACTCCTGACCTTGAGCAATCCGCCCGCCTCGGCCTCCCAAGAGCTAGGATTACAGGCGTGAGCCACAGCGCCCGGCCTAAAATAGTTTTATATTCTCTGTCTCAGGTGTTACTTTGGCCTATCTCATAGTTATGGTGAATTCATACATACATAAATATAAAAAAGTGGGAAGCAGCAATTGTCTTCTAAACTTAATTTGTTTTTTGGTATGTAATAACATGCATTGAAAATGGATATTTCCAGACTGTTTTGTGATTGTCTCAAAAAAAATTAAAAAGATATTTCCTAACCGCTTACCATATGAAAGGCACTGGCCTAGATGTTTTGTGAGCTAAGAACTAAAACACATAACCTTACCCTTGAGCACCTCGTGTTCAAGGTGAGATAAGTTCTCTCTAGATGAAATATTCAATAACAAAGATTCAAATAAGTTTGATAGATAACAGAAGAATTGCCGTTAAATGTCTATTCAATGAATTGTCCAGATAACTGCTGTAAAAAGAAAAGAGCATTTTGGGAAGTGTTCTAGGCAGATAGAAGGCCATTAGTCAGGAGGCCAGAAAGTGCAAGGCATGTTAAGGAGCTGAAGGTTTTTAAGGGAACAATGGAAAGAGGATGATAAATGAAATTGCAGCCCGACCGGCTGGTCAGCTTAAGAGCTGCAGAGGCAGTAGAGAGCCACTGAAGGTTTCTATGATGAACAAAAGCAAAGATGCCAAAATGCTGTGTGCATGGATGACCAACTCCTAGGGGACCCTCTTGTATAACGTGCAGACAACACCCACTACAGAGTGGTGGGAAGTGAGTCTGGAAGGGGTGAGCATTTTCACAGTATGGTGACGTCTCAGATATTAGCAGGGGCAGTGGGATTTGCCACAGGGCACAGGCTTGGCATGTGAGCTTAATCAGAAGTAATGAGATTGCAGGAGTTGGAAGATAGAGCACCTCAGTTTCTCCAATAGTCAGACAAGAACGTCTAAGTGATGATGCTGGTTTCACTTGTCTACTGTGTGTGACAAACCATGCCAAACCCTGACAATTTACACCAAAGGTATCTTTAGACAGAAAAGATCACCTGGTAGTAACAACTTGGGACTTTTAAAGAAAAGAGGAGGCTTGCAGCTCAATAACATTTTTCTTTTCTTTTCTTTTTTTTCTTGAGACGAGGTCTTGCTCTGTTGCCCAGGCTAGATAGAGTGCAATGGCATCATCATAGCTCACTGCAACCTCAGGCTCTGGGGCTCCAGTGATCCTCCTGGCTCACTTTCTGGAGTAGCTGGGACTACAGGTGTGCTCCACAATGCTTGGCTAATTGTGTTTTTTGTAGAGACAGGGTCTCCCTATGTTCCTCAGGCTGGTCTTGAACTCCTGGCCTCAAGGGATCTTCCCGTCTCAGCCTTCCAAGTGCTGGGTTTACAGGTGTGAGCCACTGTGCCCGGCCCATTTTTTCATAGTGGTCTGCGTCAGAACAGAGACCTTGGGCACTGGGGGCTTGAGGAGTGGTGGGCATGGGGGGCTCAGAGGAAGGTTAACCCTTTGCACTCGATTGCTTTTTTCTCATTATCCACTGGACATTATCCACACTCGACATCTGAGTGCAAAGGGTTAAATACCTCAGGATTGAGAGATGGTAACACCGAAGGTCCTGGTGGTGGCTATGGAGAAGGATAGATGGAACGAAGAGTGGGTATTCATAGAAGACTGGATAAAACTGATGCCACTGGATTGAACTGGTGGCAGATGGTCATGTCTTCATGCAACAGTGACTGTTCTACCCTAGCACATCTGAGTCCAACTAAAAATGAAAGAGCCTGATAGTGGACTGCATTTTTTTTTTCCATTTGTAAGCAAAGAAACTAGGTTGCTTGGGGGATTATCTTTACATCTGAAGAAGACATTTCTTCTGTGTAATTTTTGCATCTCCAGTGTCTGCTCTTTGGTGTGTCATTTATGGTTTGGTATTTTTCTTTGTGTCTAAGCACATGATTTCTTATTGAATTAAGCCATTACCAGCTCTGGATTCTGCCTGCCACGATGATGAATTTCTATCTTCACTCCCTGATATTGACCACTGCTATTTAAGACATGCTTCACTTTGTTCTTGATAGTTTCCTTCACTCTGTAAAGTATATTTTGTTGTGATATATAAAACAAGATTGTTTATGTATTTTCTGATTCTTTTTTTTTTTTAGAGACAGAGTCTCACTCTGTTGCCTAGGCTAGAGTGCTATGGCATCAGCCTAGCTCACAGCAACCTCAAACTCCTGGGCTCAAGCTACTCTGTTTCAGCCTCCTGAGTAGCTGGAACTACAGGCATGCGCCACCATGCCCAGCTAATTTTTTCTGTATATGTTTTTAGTTGGCCAATTAATTTCTTTCTTTTTTTTAGTAGAGACGGGGTCTCGGTCTTGCTCAGGCTGGTTTCAAACTCCTGACCTTGAGTGATCCACCCACCTCAGCCTCCCATAGTGCTAGGATTACAGGTGTGAGCCTTCTGATTCTTAGCCTTTTTACATTTTCCATTGTTGGTGATAATTTTTCACTAAGTTATAACAAACTGCTTGAAGAATGCATCTGAAAAACTTCTGTTTGGCTGGGTGCGGTGGCTCACGCCTGTAATCCTGGCACTCTGCGAGGCTGAGGTGGGAGGATCACTTGAGCTCAGGAGTTCGAGACCAGCCTAAGCAAGAGCGAGACCCCATCTCTACTAAATATAGAAAAATTAGCCGGGCATGGTGGCGCATGCCTATAGTCCCAGCTACTCGGGAGGCTGAGGCAAGAGGATCACTTGAGCCCAGGAGTCTGAGGTTGCTGTGAGCTAGGCTGACGCCACTGCACTTGCCTGGGCAAAAGAGTGAGACTCTTGTTTAAAAAAAAAAAATTACCAAAAAATTTTTGTTTGAAATTATCCTTCACTTGGGAACATATGCAAAACAGCAATAACACTGAATTCTGTCCAATCTTAGATGTGGTTGACAGGTTTTAGTCTGAAACCATCAGTTCATGATGGTCTTCATGGCCGCAGAATGACCAGAACACGCCAAAGTTAGGCAAGCATGAAAATTAGGTTTATTGATTAGAGAAAGATAGGATTATAGGCGAAGAGCAAGATACAGGTTTATAGAGCTTGATGACACCACAGATGCCTACCAGACTCATTGTCGCAGCAAAGGGAGAGCCAAAGGAAGGGCACAGAAAGGGGTCGGCTATGGTCTGCGTCTTATATATAGTGCCCAGATAGGGACCTCCCTCACGGCTCAGAGGAGCCAGCATGGAACCACTTTGATTGGACAGTTGGGAGTCAGGACCTGAGCCTTAACTACTGTAGGTTCTAGGTCACTTTCTGGACTTAATGGTACCCATGCTGCTTGGCCTGTGGGGCTAGAGAGTCCGCTGCATTCTTTTGCAGCTGGCCCGCCAGGTTCTGATTGGCAGATTCATAGGGTATTCCCTCCTCCCACAGGTATGGAGAATTAGGGTGGGGCAGGACCAGGATGGGGGCAACAGCACCCACTTTCGTCCCTAGGAGACCTGGAATCCCTCACTATCTACCTAACATGGACTGTCTACTTTGAATTTACAATTGACACGCACTGTAGTTCAACCTAGGGTGGGTAGGGAGGAATAGGATTATAATCTACAGGAGATTGTTAAGAATTAGCCAATCTTTCTATGATGATTTTTTTCTTAATTATTTCAGAAATGACACGTTTAACCATTATTTAGACATGAGTTCCTGACTTCTATATTGTTAATCTAAATATTTAAATGGAAAATTTTGCTCTTGTTCTGCTCTGTTTTATATGAAATAAATTATTGAAAAGCAGTGGAACATGTCAACACTAAAGTTTACTAAATCAGTCCTGACTGCTACAGTCTTTTCTCCAATCCTGACAAAAGCTAGGGTATAAAATTTAAACAAAAATCAGTTGTAATGGTGGCAAAAACCCAGTTGATTTTTTTATTTTTATTTTTTTGGTAAAACTTTCAGGAGTTAGTTTACTTTGAGTTCAGTTTGGTGGCAGTTTTAGATCAGTCTTTGTTTTACTTATCATATAGAAACTTGTTTTGCTTTGATTAAAATGAAGATTGGTTATTCTTTTGATATTAAAGACCCTTTTTTGAATTCTCAAGTTTTTTGTCCTAAATGGCGAATCTGTGGTGACTGAAGAGACCTTACGATTTTATCTCAAATTGCAACAATGACAGAGATTTCAAGTCACTTCTGGAACTGTGCCTGATAAACAGTCCCTCCATGACAAGGAGGAATGCAAAGAATGCTTAAGTGTTCAGGGAAGTAGGTCATGGTTTAAAGTATTAACATTTGTCAGAGAAAGTTTCTCAAGCAGTCCCTGTGATCCTCGGGACCCAGCGTGTTCCTTACACAGAGTGCCTTCGTCGTAGGCAGATTTGGGGGCTGAGTTTTACTTCTCAGCCTTGTTGCGGGAGGGCTGGACTGCAAGTCACAGGTTCATCACCAACTGCACCTTCAACACCAAAAATGAAATTAGGCCTATAGGCTGGTGACTAGAAATAGGATCGATATGATTGGTAAAATGCACTTTCTGTGTTGTGCGGTCTTGGAATAAAAATTATTTAAAGAGTAAATATGCAAGTTATAATAGACAGTTGATGTGTAAGCGTAATTGGGAAGAGAAGGAAAATCAGAGAGTTCCTTTTACATGAACTTGGGATCTTTCTTTGCTGCCAGTGTTAAGCACTGCATGGGACCCAGCTCAAGTCTTGCATAACAACCTGTGTACCCTCAATCATTAGTGGACTTAACAAGCTCGTGTACTGTTCAAAGCAATTCTACCGTATTTTGTCCTGGATTGTAGGTAAGTGCCGGACAAGAGGCACAAACAGGACAGAACTCAAAGGCTAAAGAGATTGCATATAGTGGGTACCGGGAAAAGTGGCATGGAGGAATTCATGGTGACTTTGAAGAATGGATGTGCATGAGAGAAGGAACCACTGAACTAATGAGGCAGGAAAGAACCTGAGCATTAGGAGAAATGTTGAGTGAAAAATAGTCTAGGGAAAGTTGGGATAAAGCTCAGTAGATTGTTTATTAACCTGCAGGACTTTTCAGAACCTTTAATATGTTGATGTTATTAATTATGCATCTCTAGAAGGGGAAATTAATATGCATTTTTGCCCTAATACAGTTGGAAGGCTGGCCTAGGGAAGAGAGCACAATTAGAATAGTAATTAAGAAGGCTGAGGACGGGCATGGTGGCTCACGCCTGTAATCCTAGCTCTCTGGGAGGCCGAGGCGGGCGGATTGCTCGAGGTCAGGAGTTCGAAACCAGCCTGAGCAAGAGCGAGACCCCGTCTCTACTATAAATAGAAAGAAACTAATTGGCCAACTAATATATATAGAAAAAATTAGCCGGGCATGGTGGCTCATGCCTGTAGTCCCAGCTACTTGGGAGGCTGAGACAGAAGGATTGCTTGAGCCAGGAGTTTGAGGTTGCTGTGAGCTAGGCTAACGCCATGGCACTCACTCTAGCCTAGGCAACAAATCGAGACTCTGTCTCAAAAAAAAAGAAGGCTGGAGAGGTATCTTATGGCTCCGCTGCGGAGAACTTTGAATACTAGGGTGCAACTTCAGCATTTATTGTGATTGGCAATGTGAAGCCAATAATTAATAGTTGAGATACAGGTGGAGACTCCAAGCCTGACTTTATATGCTAAATCTGGGACTAAGAATAATTATAAACTATTAAAGAAAAAATTCTCTTTTTTGGGGGGGGGAGGAATGATGGATTTTCATTTTGCTCATATAAAAATGATCGTATTTTATATATATCTAACTTTTAAATTAACCAAATATAGAGAGATTCCTATTCTTTGGTTAAAATGAAAAAAATGGGATATGTCACAAATTGTAAATGCACATTATTTGGGAAATGCCTCAGATTATCCTGAGATGAAACATTTTACATTTTTTATCTTTAAGTTAGATCTAGACTTGCTGATATTTTAGGGGGTGGGTGGGAAAAAAAGAAGCCAAAAATTGAGGCAACAGGGCCGGGCGTGGTGGCTCACGCCTGTAATCCTAGCACTCTGGGAGGCCGAGGTGGGTGGATCGCTTGAGGTCCGGAGTTCAAAACCAGCCTGAGCAAGAGTGAGACCCCGTCTCTACTATAAATAGAAAGAAATTAATTGGCCAACTAATATATATAGAAAAAATTAGCTGGGCATGGTGGCGCATGCCTGTAGTCCCAGCTACTCGGGAGGCTGAGGCAGGAGAATCGCTTGAGCCCAGGAGTTTGAGGTTGCTGTGAGCTAGGCTGATGCCACAGCACTCACTCTAGCCTGGGCAACAAAGTGAGACTGTCTCAAAAAAAAAGAATTTCCTAATAGGAAATCAGTAGTTCTTTCTGTTCATATATAATATCTGTATTTAAACACGTCTTTATTTTATGATGTAGTATGCTACCTACATAAAATTTAGAAAAATCGGAAGCAAATTACATTTTAGTGAGATCTTGTTTGCCAGAACACACAAAATTCTTGCCCTTTAAAAAAACAAGTAATTTGCGTGTAGCTGTGCTTAGGCATAACATGAAGAAATAAAGAAGTTTCATCAAATCAAGATTAACAATGCTTCAGATAAACCTTGTAACAATCAAATCTGGAGTCAGTACAACTAATAAACTGTTGGAACAAATAAAAAAAAAAGAATTGAGGCAGCAATAAGGATAATTAAAATTTTTTGGATTGAATACATTTTATAATAGATTAATTTCATTGTTTAAATAATCCTGATAATTTGCATCAGATTGAGTTTTTATTTTCAGTCTGCAGTAATAACTGTTTACAGACTCGATTTTTATGGCACTTAATGGCTTGTAGAGCCACCCGTCCTCGGGCAAGCCACATTATGCCTTCAAACGCTCCCTTAACCATATTTTCTGGGGCCAGAGACAATTGGACTACTGTGGAGTTAAAAGCTGTAAATTATTGTTTTCCCCAAACCCTCTCCAGCTCCTGCAGTGAATACTGGAGGAATTGTAACTGTATGTGAACTTGAACTTGAAGATGGGGGAAGGTGGAGCCGAGCCTTCTGAATGGAGTTGCAAATTCTTCCTCTGGCAAAGGGGAGTAAAGGGAAATGTCACCCGTTTGTGGCTTTTTATGGTCATGAAGAGGGAAAAATCCCCAAAGCTTTGATTCCTTTGCTCTGAGCTGACCAGCTGGCTTTTTTCAGCTTGGAATAGGAACTTGAGAAGGACACTGATTTATTTTTTCCTTGAGTCCGATCTCTGAATGTCTCATAGTTTGATCACTAGAAAAGCAAATAACTGGATTTTGGGATTGTAACTAAACTGATCTTGAGTTGTTCCTTTGTAAAGCCTAAAAGTCAATGTAGGGCTGTTTTTGTAAGATTCCTTTTGGCTATAGCAGCAAGAACAACTCAATCTACTTATTGTCACTCCTTAATGATTATCTACTAAACTGTGTTTATTTTTAAAAATAGCATATATGTTTTATATGCCCACTTATTGACCCTTTTCTTCAATGTAACTTTCTGTGCTGATTCTCACACGAAGCGTTAATTAACTTGATGTGAGTGAAACAGATGGGATGGGAGGGGCTTGTTTTGCGTGTTCCACCCATGTCTGAGACAGGGCTCCTAACACAGCTGTTTTACTGTGTATTTTTGTGTTGATTACAAGGTTGAAACCTGTAGAAAATGAACTAATAAATGCATGAAACTTAAGGATGAGGTGTGTATGGGAATATAAAAAAATATAGTCTGTTCTGTCAATGACTTGTCAATTTACTAACTTTTGTTGGGTTTAAATACCTATTAGATATCAGGCCATTTTGAGGGTACTTATATATGCATTATCCTGTCTTATCAACAGCTTATAACTTCTGTGAGGTAACTGGTATCATCCCCATTTTATAAATGAGACAATTCAGTGAAAAGTTAACTAGGAAGTGGAACTTGTGATGCATGAGCTCTGGACTTCAATACTAGAGGTCTCACCCGTGTTTGGTCGACTCCCAGTCTTGAGGCTGGTGAGTCCGAGACCACTGCAATCTGAAATGAGCCCTGATTCCTGACTACAATGCAGAATAGAAGGTGTCTCTCATGTTATTAATTTCTGGGATGTCAGGCAGCTCCAAAAGTCCCGATGCACTCTGCCTTTCTAGGTATTTCAGGATGTATTACTACATCTACAGTCATGTAAATGTGAGTGACTATTTTTATTCACCAGCCCCTGGGTGTCTCAGACACTGTCCTCACTCCTCCCATCTCACCATGGTCATGGCCTGGAAGTGGCTGATTCCAGGCTGCTAGAGCTCTTTGGGTTTGGAGACAAGGTCACACGATCTAAATAAGAATATTGCACATTTTTCTCTTTGATTGGGTATTGCTGAACACCAGGCCCCCAAATCACCAGGCTCATATACAATCACTTCTCATTTTGTTCCTCACTCCTGACCTCCCAACTTAACATCCAGCCTACTGTTCCCTGTTGAACCCTGTTCCATTTTAAACACATTTCTTCCTTTAGGGTCCTTCTCTACTGATGTATAAGCCTGGATCAGGCATTGTCCTTGGGGGATATTGTCCTCTCCCAGGGGTTTAACTCTCAATTAGTTTCAGTCCCACATACACATCTATGTATTGGACAAATTTACCCCACATTTCTTTTTTTTTTTTTTTTAATTTTTTTTTATTCCTTTATTTTTTTTTTCCATTTTCAGTTGGCCAATTAACTTTTTTTTAATTTTTTTATTTTTAGTAGAGACGGGGTCTCGCTCTTGCTCAGGCTGGTCTTGAACTTCTGAGCTCCAACGATCCACCCGCCTCGGCCTCCCAGAGAGCTAGGATTACAGGCGTGAGCCACCGCGCCCGGCCTACGCCACATTTCTATCTGTCCCCTTTCCCCACCCTCTTCCCCCCCATAAAAAAGAGCTCTCTTGTGTCGTCACCGTCTTGCAGAATGGTATCACTGTCTCACTCTGGCCAAGTTAGAGACCTGGAGCTCACTCTTCCTTGCACCTGCTAATATCCAGCCGATAACGATATCCTACTGGTTCTAGTCCTGCATCCTCACATCTTTCCCTCCTTTCCCAGATTTAATCAGCCTGTGCAGTATACTGCAGCATTAGTCTTCAGACCGTCTTCCTGTGGCTAGCCGTTGTTCTCTGCACATGATTGCTCTGTAGATGTGGACAGTTAGAAAGCGGAAGCACCCTGGACCCCTGTGACCCGAGAGACCCTCTGCTTGCAGTTGTGTATGTTCCTTCAGAGGTTTCCATCTAGTCCTCCAGCTGTGCACCTAGACTGCCCCTTCTCCACGCCCCAGGCTGCGTCTGGAGGGTTGACAGAGAACACAAAAAACAATGGTTTTATTAGATACATTCTTGCTGGTCTGCTACCGGTTTTTCTTCCATTCAATCAGTGTGTATGATAATAAAGTAAAGCCCCCCCCCCTTTTTTTTTGAGACAGAGTCTCACTTTGTTGCCCAGGCTAGAGTGAGTGGCTTGGCATCAGCCTGGCTCACAGCAACCTCAATCTCCTGGGCTCAGCGATCCTACTGCCTCAGCCTCCCGAGTAGCTGGGACTACAAGTATGCACCACCATGCCCGGCTAATTTTTTGTATATATATATATTTTTAGTTGGTCAATTAATTTATTTCTATTTTTGGTAGAGATGGGGTCTTGCTCAGGCTGGTATCGAACTCCTCACCTTGAGCAATCCGCCCGCCTCGGCCTCCCAAAGTGCTAGGATTACAGGCATGAGCCACCACGCCCGGCCTTAAAGCCCTTTTTTATTGCCTTTGTTTATTTTAAATACTCTTTGTGTAGTGCAGCATCAAGGCCTCAGATAAATGTCTACATAAGTGCAGTCAGTTTTCCAACACTTTGGGTATCCTGCATAAGATAAATGCAGACTACAGAATCCTGATCAGATTTGTGTCAAAATATAATCTATTCCATTGTCAAGCCAACTTTTATTTTGAGAATCTGTCTGACACAGAAACATGGCCAATTGGATAAAAGTTTAAATATTCGATTTATTGGCATTTCATTTTCAGTAGGCAGGTACCTGGCATGAATTAACTAAAGTTTAGAAGATGTTTGTTTTACTTCTTCCCTCCTCACCTCCAAGAAGAAGACAATTCCTAAAGCCTTTTATAATTTTTATCACAAAACAGCAGACACGGTACAGGGAGGATCTTGCCGAAGCCCTTGTTTAGCCAAGACTGTTTCAGAAGGAACACCGTCTCTCAGGCCCGCCTGGCCCCTCCTTCCGTTCTTTTTCTAAAGCTAACAGAGACATTTCAAGTCTCCAATTTTAATAAGTTCTCTGGATCTTAATTTCAGTATTTCTGAGTTTAAGCCCATTTTTTTTTTGCTTGCATATAAAAGATAGTTGGTTAGCTGAAGTTAAGTCAGCCTTTAGATTTCTTTCTTAGATGTGAAAAAAATGTGTTCCTGAGACTTTTCTAGAAGCCTTTCTTCTGTTAAATTTAATTTTCTCTTTGGCTTGCACTGCGATTCTCTGAGTATCTGGGTAACTTAATGGCAAGAGAATTACCACTTCCTGAAAGCTTTGGGCTTTTTCTAACTGAGAACTCTTTCTGCCACATCCAGGCAAAACTGGTCACTGAGACATCCATTCAACGAACACTGAATTCCTTCTGGTCATACTTCTTCAGTCAGTTTTACTCTCCACGCTCTCTTGAGAGATCTTACCCATCTCCTTGGTTTGTAGTTAATCTACTTGCTGTTGGATTTTTGTGTGTGTAATCCTCCCACCTTGGCCTCCCAGAGTGCTAGGATCATGGGTGTAAGCCACTGTGCCTGGCCTAAGTTGCTGGTGAATTGTGACCCTCTCTGTCTCTTCACCTGGGACGACTCTATGCCATTGTCTTAACACACCCACCTCAAATCTGTGCCTTCTGTTCTCATCCCTGTCGGTGCAGCCTCCAGTTTGGGGCAGGTGAGGAGCAGACGGTTCTGGGAAAAGTTAGCGGTGTGCAGAAGGAAAGGAATGAAAGAGAGGAAGGGAATGGAGAACTTGAGCTTGGCCGGGGGGCCCAACAATCCCTAGTGTGCTGAGATAAAGGTGGGAACATGGTGTGGCCCTGGGGAGGTATTTTGAATGAACTGCTGACATTCCTTGAGGCCAGCCAAAGCCTGCTAGCTCTAAAATGGGGTATGTTTAAAGCATATTACTAGTTGTGCTTGAAGAGCCACTGACGTCATAAAAGAATAAGATAAGATCTACATTTAATGTAAATTCAGAGATGGTACTTCTTTTGCCTCTAAATTCTACATCAAAATAGTATGATTTACAAATTCATGTTAGAGATACATTTTTAGGTAATATAAATATATCTAATATTTTTGGCTAAAAAAGTAAATGAATTTAGCTTCAAAAAATCTCATTTGTTTGCAAAGGATGTTGTAAATAGAAGCTTAAATCTGTGGGAAAATAGAATTTGTCTAAAAGCTTTAGAGACAAAGTTAAATTTATACATGTAAATCAAGGCATTCTTATTTGTTATAGCTTTACTGAGATATGATTTACATACCATACAGTTTACCCATTTTTAGTAAACAAAACATTCTTAATTGAAAAATGTTACTTGACAACTGGAAGCAGATGGTATTTGTTAACTGGTTTGACTTAAGTTCTTATTGATGCTTAAAACTTTCCCTTCTAGGGGCCGGGTGCGGTGGCTCACGCCTGTAATCCTAGCACTCTGGGAGGCCGAGGCGGGCGGATTGCTCGAGGTCAGGAGTTCAAAACCAGCCTGAGCAAGAGCGAGACCCTGTCTCTACTATAAATAGAAAGAAATTAATTGGCCAACTAATATATATAGAAAAAATCAGCCGGACATAGTGGCGCATGCCTGTAGTCCCAGCTACTCAGGAGGCTGAGGCAGAAGGATTGCTTGAGCCCAGGAGACTGAGGTTGCTATGAGCTAGGCTGACGCCATGGCACTCACTCTAGCCTGGGCAACAGAGTGAGACTCTGTCTCAAAAAAAAAAAACTTTTCCTTCTAGGAATCCAACTAGCCCCTTCTGAAAATGATTCAAAAATCATAATATAGGAAGGGAACTGCTATTGTTAATTGAACTTTAAATAGTCACAGTAGGGATTTTGTGGCCCAATAAATCAGTTAGCTAAACTAACTTCAGTCCAGTAGATTTAAAATATAATAGAAGAAAATAAACTTGAAAAAATATAGTAGAATAAAATAAACTTGAATATACAGTATTAAACCTTTAGGGAGAAAGGACCACTTAGTTTAAATTCAAGATTTTAAAATTGAAGAATAGGACTGGGTGCAGTGGCTCATGGCTGTAATCTTAGTGCTTTGGGATGTTGAGGCAGGGGGTGGCTTGAGCCCAGGAGTTCAAGGCTGCAGTGAGCTATGATCACACCACTGCACTTCAGACCGGGCAACAGAGTGAGACTCTATCTCAAAAAACAAACAAACAAACAAACACCCCCCCCCCCAAACCCCAGGGATAATGGCAGCAATGTGCAGTGTGACAGGTTCCATGGAAAGGTGTAGGGTGTGGGCAGCTGAGACAGTTAAAAGGTCCAGTGTTCAGCTTACCAGATTTTTCCGTTGCCAGTAGGGAGACATATTTCAGGCACCTGAACCTTTCCCATCAGACTCTGCTGATGGAGGGGGCTTAGGTGGTGACCCTTCAGCCCTCCCAAGCGCTCTGATTCCTGCACATGCTCATTGAGCATCACCTTCCTGCCTGACAGGTGCCAGCCCCTTCCATCCCCCATCCCCATTGTACCTTTTCTTTTCCTTTTAAGCCAGATCCAGGAACCCTCACATGGAACACAGCAAGTACTCATTATTAAGACAGTGTGACTATGTGTTCTCAAATTTATGTATTTAAGGCCGGGCGTGGTGGCTCACGCCTGTAATCCTAGCTCACTGGGAGGCCGAGGCGGGTGGATTGCTTGAGGTCAGGAGTTCGAAACCAGCCTGAGCAAGAGCGAGACCCCGTCTCTACTATAAATAGAAAGAAATTAATTGGCTAACTAATATATATATATATATATAAATTAGCCAGGCATGGTGGCGCATGCCTGTAGTCCCAGCTACTTGGGAGGCTGAGGCAGAAGGATTGCTTGAGCCAGGAGATTGAGGTTGCTGTGAGCTAGGCTGACGCCATGGCACTCACTCTACCCTAGGCAACAAAAGCGAGACTCTGTCTCAAAAAAAAAAAAAAAAAATTTATGTATTTAAAGCAGATAACACTTTGGTAGTTATATAAAGCTAGGTTGGAGCATGAATCTGTAAATATATTTTTTTGCTTACAGGGGAAGATATAACATCTAACTAAATGCCTGTATTTTACAGAAACTTCCAATTCAGTGCAACATTTCCATTTTGTAACAGACTTTTTTAAAAAAAATCATATTTCTTTTTTTGAAAAATTTTTTCATTTTTAGTTATTTATTTTTTTAAGCCCTGGTCAAGTGAAGCAGTGGGAGTGGAGAAGTAAATCATGTTTCAAACCCTTGTTTTAATATTGCAGAAGGAAAAGTTGAAATTTGGAGCAGATCAAAGTTGAGTATCATACAGACACTGTGTTGAGAATGCTGGAAAGAAGCTGTCTTTTCAGTTCCCAGTAGAAAACGTGAGAAACAGTTAATGGCA
The DNA here is from genome assembly GCF_040939455.1 of Microcebus murinus. Lineage (NCBI taxonomy): Eukaryota > Metazoa > Chordata > Mammalia > Primates > Cheirogaleidae > Microcebus > Microcebus murinus. Next base: position 14,423,930 of record NC_134108.1, on the reverse strand, counting down.
AAAGATTAAATTTCACGGTCAAGGCGAAAGATGTTCAATCTTAGGTGGCATCTTTTTCATAAAAGTTTTCTGCAGACATTTGAGTATAGACGACAGGACAAATGGCTCTGAAGTTTTGGGATAGATCTTTTCAAAGACAGCTGTGGCCCATCAGTAACTTCCCATTCAAGGATGGACGATAATCCCAAAATGTCAGCTGTGTTTTCAAGAATTTTTCATGTTTAAGTTTTATATACCCTTCCTAAAATTTTCATTTAGTAAATAATTTCTCTCAATAGCATGTTAGACTCATTTGTTGTCCTATTAATTTGGTCTTTTCTTCCAAATTTAGTGGCAAAGGAGCTTATTTCTATCATAAGAACTTGCCAAGACATCTGGGGAGGATTTCATAATTAAAGAATGTATTTTATTTCCTTCAGGAATCAATACTACTTGAATCAGATTTGTCATGACATTTTAGTCTTGCTCAAGAAGCGTGATTGTCCTTGTTTGTGATTAATAGGAAATGAATACACTGGAGCAGATTTATTTACCCCAGGACGATATCTCTGGATCACTTTCCCTCTGAGCACTTTTCCCTGAAATAATTTCCTAGTCTCTGTTGCCAGAAAAGTATTAATTGTTCTGGTTTTTTAAAATAACAGCTTTATTAAAGATATAATTCACCATACAGTCCTCTATTTAAAGTGTACAATACAGTGGTTTTTCTAGCATGCTTACAAAGTTGTGTAACTATCATGACAATAAATTTTAGAACATTTTCATCTCCTAAAGAAATCCCATAAACCTCACGCCTGTAATCCTAGCACTCTGGGAGGCTGAGGCGGGAGGATCGCTCAAGGTCAGGAGTTCGAAAGCAGCCTGAGCAAGATCGATACCCCTGTCTCTACTAAAAATAGAAAGAAATTAATTGGCCAACTAAAATATACAGAAAAAGTTAGCCAGGCATGGTGGGGCATGCATGTAATCCCAGATACTCGGGAGGATGAGGCAGAAGGATCACTGGAGCCCAGGAGTTTGAGGTTGCTGTGAGCTAGACTGATGCCGTGGCACTCTAGCCTGGGCATCAGAGTGAGGCTTTGTCTCAAAGAAAAGAAAAAAGAAATCCCATACCATTAGCAGGCACTCTCCATCCTCCCTCCCCCAATAACCACTGTACTCTCTGTCTCTATATATTTGCCTATGCTGGACATTTCACATTCATGGAATCATACAATATGTGGCATTTCGTGTCTGGCTTCTTTCATTTAGTGTACTGTTTGCAGGAGTCATCCTTGTTGTGGCATGTTTCAGTACTTTATTTCTTTTTAAGTGCTGGATAATATTCCATTGTATGGATGTACCCCACGTTTTATTTATCCATGCATCAGTTGGTGGACATTTGAGTTGCTTCCACTTTGGGGTTATTATGAATAATACTGTTATGAACATTAGTATGCAGGTTTCTGTATGAACATGTTTTCATTTCTCTTGGGCATTTATCTACGAGTGGAATTGCTGGGTTATATATTAACTCTTTGTTTAACCTTTTGAGGGACTACCAGACTGTTCCAAAGTAACTGTACCATTTTACATTCTAGCCACGGTGTATGAGGATTCCAATTTTTTTCATGTCCTTGATAACATTGTTCTCTTCCCTTTGGTTATAGACAGTGAGTGTGGAGTGGTATCTCATTGTGGTTTTGATTTGCATTTCCCTGATGTTGATTCATTTTGGTTTTAGTGAACAAGATGTCTGGTATTCTGATACACCGAAGTAAAGCTAAAAATTAAAAACGACTTCTGAAATGATTGTTTGTACAAGCACCGTGGTGGATCCAAGTGAACATGATGCAGTCTTAGCAATTAAAGCACATACTTTTCTGGCTTCTGAATAATGGTTCTCACAGTCCTGACTTAATAGTTAGATAAGAAGTACTGTTTCTAGATTAAGGAGTTGCTCAAATAATGAAATGTTTCCATGGTGGGGAGGAGTGACAATGGGGAGGTTTTCTGTTGATTAAATACATTTGTTACCAAATATACAGAAGCAATTTCTTGTATTGAAGTCACTAGTCAGTAGCATTTTGCCATCTTGGCTTTTTTCCTCTTATGTACATCCTTTTTTGTTGTTGTTGCTGAACTCTTTTAGAGTCAGTTTTAGACATCAAGCACTTCACTCCTAGGTAGTTCAGGGTTGTCTCCCAAGAATAAATTCCTACATTCTTTTGTTTTAACCATAGTACTGTTATCACAACTGAGAAATTTAACACTTGAGACATAATACCAGCTAATGTAGAGTCCACACTCAAACTTTCTCAGTTATCCTTAAATATATTTTATACCTACTTAAAACATTGGATCCAGGATATAATCAGAGTTCCCACATTGCATCTGCTTATTTCTTTTTTAATTTCTTAAACTAGAATACTTCCCCTGCCTTCTTGTTTTTCATGGGATTTATTTTTGTGAAGAGCCTAGGCCAGTTGTCTTGCCTAGTGGATTTGTCAAATTTATTTTTCTGTGATTAGATTCAGGCTGCATGAATACCACCTAGGTGATACTGAGTACTTCGTAACAACATCCTGTTGTCCATTATTGGTGATGCTGAGTTTGATCATTTGATTAAGGGCTGCCACCAGGTTGCTTCATTATGAAGGCATGCTTTTCCCGGTGGGGTAAAGTGATAGCTTGATACTGATTATTCTGTTGCCAGACAATGTTTTAGCATCCAGCGATGATCCTTGCCTGAATCATTGCAAAATGGGGGACTTTCTCATTGTTATTCTTTCTACATTTGTACATCTGGCATGCTTCTGTATAGATGAGCTTTTCCTTTGTATCTTATTTCTTCCTTTGTTTTCCCCTTACAGCTAAAAAACTTCTTTCCAACAATAAGGTTATGAGCATATTCCAACCTTTTTTTTTTCTTTTTTTTGAGACAGAGTCTTTATTGCTCTTCTCGCCCAGGCTAGAATGCAGTGGCGTCATCATAGCTCACTGCAACCTTAAACTCCTGGGCTCAAGCGATCGATCCTCCTGCCTCACTCAGCCTTCTGAGTGGCTGGGCGCCTGGCTAATTTTTCTATTTTTAGTAGAGACGGGGTCTTGCTCTTGCTCAGAGCTGGTTTCAAACTCCTGAGCTCAAGTGATCCTCCCACCTTGGCCTCCCAGAGTGCTAGGATTACAGGCGTGAGCCACTCTGCCTCGCCCATCTTCCAACTTTTATCTGAAACTTAATTGAAGGAAAGTGACCTCCAGGCCGATTCCAAGATCCTTTTGGTGGGAACATTTTATAGAAAAAGAGAATGGTTAGATAGTTATTAATATAAATATGGAAATGAGAAAATAATAGTATTAAAAAAAAGAAGTTCCCACTTAACACAGTGATGATAACTTTTGTGTGTTCTTAGGAAAACGTAATGTTTGTGACTTGGTGCCATTTCAAAACGTAACAGGAAGCTTCTAACTTCAAAGGCATTAAAAAAAAAAAACCTGGGGTCACAGAAACAATATAAAAATGAAGGTAAGAATTCTAAGTCAGACACCCAGGGAAGAAAGCTTTGTGAAGATGGAGGCAGAGATTGCAGTTATAGTGCCACAGGTCCAGGAATAGTGAAGCCGCCACTAGCTGGAAGAGGCAGAGAATTCTTCTTCTCTAGAGCTGTCCGGGTGTTCATGACTCTGTCTGCATCTCGATTTCGGACTTCCAGCCTCCAGGATTAGGAGAGAATAAATTTCTGCTGTTTTAAACCACCAGTGTGTGGTACTTTGTTACAGCAGCGCTAGAGAACTAACGCAACGGGGCGTCAGCATCTACTGCAGCAGGACCCCGGGTATCCCTGACACCTTTTCTGGGCGTCTACAAGGTTAGAGCTATTTTCATAATCATATTAAGGCATTATTTGCCTTTTTTTTTTTTTTTTTTTTTACTGTGTTGACATTTACACTAATGATTCAAAGGCGATCCATGGTGGAGAAACTGCTAGCATCTAGCAGGTATTAAGACAGTGGTACCAACATGTATTCTTTGCTGCCACACACTCACAATAAAGAAAATGCCAGTTTCACATAGCAATGTTAAAAAAAAAAAAAAAGGAATTCTAAGCCAGCTCTCACAAACCTGTTTGACTATACTGTGGTCGAGTGGTGATTCTGATTGTATTACTCTAGCCACCGTTTGTGGGCCCCAGTGAGGGTACTTGAAATGGCCTTTTCCCCAGCTCTTTGCTTGCTGCATCTGGAAAACACATTTGAAAGGCGAGAGGTTTTGGATTCGAGAGACTCTGCGACTGGGAGGTGTCCCTTGTGTTTAGAGGTTGAGGTTTCCAAAGTTACTTGCTTTCAGGGTGTTAGCCCTCAGAGTAGCAGATGCTTTAAGAAGGCACACTTTATGGGTAGAAAAGAGAAAGACCCTGTTGAATGGATTTTTGAAAAACAAATTCATCCATCCATCCTCCAAGAAAGTGACAAACAAAATAGCCTGACTGAGACTTTCTCTTAAAATCAGAAACTCCGGTATAGGAGACAGCTCATTTCTAACGTTCATATTTTCTTGTAGAAGACATTTGGATGAATCACTAACAGTCCTTTTCTATCAGAATACTTCATACATTTTATATTGATTTAGGCATTTAAATGTTAAAAATGAAAAATCCTGTGCGATGGCACTATCGCTGGAAGGAGTAAGGTTTTATGGGATTATTTTCCTGCCATCTGTTGTCACCAGGACCACCTGCGTATCGTGTTCTTTCCATCAGATGTGTGACTTACCTGCCAAGTCGCATTTGTATTTTCCGCCCTAGTGTGGGATCACAGAAGGGCTGTTTTTATTCTTGCTTTTGTTGAATGTTTTTATGCTGATTAAATCAGTAGAATACCTCCTAGCCCTGGAAAAAATGTTCTTATCATCTAGACATCTAGACTGTTTTTGTTTAATTGTGTAGTGTTTGTCTTTGCAGGAATAAAATAGCTGGTAAATAAAAGTTAGATTGGACATAATTATTAATTGATGACACCACTAACCATTTGTTTGCCTCGGTCTAATAATTGTTGGTGGACAAATTGGTCAGACTAAAATTTTATGTGTAAACCTAATTTTGGTGTAGTGTTGAACCTAAAGTGACCTTGAAATACACTTTTCAGTGTAGAACAATAAATCTTGCATTTAAAAAAAATCTTTCCATGTTGCCGAGCACCTTTATAAAAAATCTTGAATAAAAATTAAACGTAGTAAATCTAAAACTGTGCAAAAGTGAATTTTCATAGCATGATGTCCTGGCTGTTATGGTCATTGTTGCAAATGCTTGTTGGTGGAGCCAAGAATGAGTTGAAAATGTAGATTTCTTTCTCCAAGAGGTCGTTTCATGTTTGAAAGCGATTAAGACATTTTGTTAGGTACCAGTACATTCAATTGCATGTTTGTATTTTTTGCTTAGGGCTTCAGTGGAACTGAGGCAGGAGGCTAATTAAACTAACTTTGCTTAGTCAGCAGCCCGGGCAGCTGGGATGAGGTTTGCTCCAGAGCCAGCTCTGAACATGTCTTGCAGTCACTGCAGGGCACGATCTCCTGGTGGACAGAGCCTCCTCCAGCCTCAGGCACAAAGAAGGCAGAGCAGCTGGGAGTGGCTCCGGGAATACAGTGTACCGGGAAATCCAAGATTTGAAGAAACTTGTTTTATTTATTTATTATATATTTACTTGCCTTTTCCTCCTAGGAAGTCACTGATTGTGTTTTATCACAATCATGCTTTTATGAAAGATTTAGATAGCCCATTGATGCCATGTCCCTTTTAATTGATTTATCTGTTTAATAACAGTACAAGGGGACTTGCCCTTTCAAAGACTGTCCTTTATAGAATGGTATGAAAGGATTGAATTTTTCTTGACAGTTTGAGGTGGAATTCTTCGTGCGTACGTTTCCAGGGGCACATGATCAATTGAAGCATTTTAAATCTGACCTTGCTCCTGGCCATTCAGTTAACAAGAAAACAAACAAACCTAAAAACAAATACAGCAACCTGTACAATCTGGAAGATACAGAAGAAAATGAATGCGTCTTTTCCTAGGGATAATTATTTCTGCAGCTGTTTAAAGGTGGGTTCTATTCACTAGGGGTCCCAATTTCCATAGTAGCAGATAAAGATGTTGAGCAAATGTCTGAAAACGGTTACTAATTGATGGGGTTGCAAGGTATGTTTGTTGGTTATGAATGTTGCATAGACTGGAATGCTTCAGTAGGCAATCTGTGTGTGCCTGATTTAAAACAAAGCCTGGATTTTATCTTTTTTGGGCAGTGGAGTACTCCTAGGATACACACTCGTACAGATAAAACTTGGTTTCTGGATCTGCTCCTCTTTAAGAAGAGCTTTTTAAATACAAAATAGATGGAAAGGGAATTCACCGCGTATTGTTTCTTAAACATCTAGATTTTTCCAATGGGAGACTTTGTAGAACTGAAATAATTTGAAACTATACATGTTAAGTTCTTTTACCTCAAAATTTGATGCTTAGTAAATGATAAGACACTCACTAAGTATTTATTGAATGAGTTAACTATTAGGTCTTTGTTAAAAGTAAACAATTCCCTTAACAAAATAACCAGGCTTAAACCTGCAAGTAGACTGTTATCTCCTATTTAACTGTTTCTTTGGTATGTTATATTATGTTTTAACAGGGCTATATCTTTTTTAAATTTAGTTCCTCCTCTGTTGTTCTTGAAAAAATATAAAAGACATTTTAAGTGCTAATAAGGATAAAAGCAGGCCAGGCGTGATAGTTCATGCCTGTAATCCTAGCACCCTGGGAGGCCGAGGCTGGCGGATTGCTCAAGGTCAGGAGTTTGAAACCAGCCTGAGCAAGAGTGAGACCCCATCTCTACTATGAATAGAAAGAAATTAATTGGCCAACTAATATATATAGAAAAAATTAGCCGGGCATAGTGGCTCATACCTGTAGTCCCAGCTACTCGGGAGGCTGAGGCAGCAGGATTGCTTGAGCCCAGGAGTTTGAGGTTGCTGTGAGCGAGGCTGATGCCACGGCACTCACTCTAGCCTGGGCAACAAAGTGAGACTCTGTCTCAAAAAAATAAAATAAAATAAAAAAAGGATAAAAGCAGGAGTAAATTTTAAGAGTAACGTGCATTTTGTAAGGATTTATTCTTCAACTGTATTGATTCATCTGGTGCTGTTTTTCCTAATATTAAATAAAGCATTAATCACTGAAATATATAAGCCATGTGAGCCTTCCCTTTCCAGATCCTTAGGGAGTAGCTAATAGGTATGTGTGTGTGTGTGTTTATTTTTTCTAGCAAGGAAGAAACATCTCTCTTACTCCTGTCGAAGAGAAATAATAGAATTTGTCTTCTCTTTCATATTTTATTTAAAATCGGCAATGATTGACTTCTATGTGAAGATAGTCTTTGAGTCTATAATACGTTAATGTGGATGGGCTTACAAGGAAGGAAAATTCAAGTGTAGCTTATTGTTATCAGAGAAAAATCATAGTGTCGTAAATCCGGTTGGAGCCATGTTTCTGGAAAGGCCCTTTCTCTGAACACAGTTGAATTGGAGATCACTTTCACTTTGCAGTGTTGATGTGCTGCAGTTAATAAAAGATAGTGTCTACTTCATAACAGCCTAGAACAATGAGTTAAAAAGTGTTCTTCATCAGCACTTACCTCATTCTTATTTTTTAAAATTCCTTGAATATATTTTTCAATGAGCAATTATAGTGGATTTGAAATTGAGAACAAACCTCAAGTGTCAGCTCTTAGGAAGACACTCATTCTTGTTCTAGTATTTTAAAAGGTTCTATTTCCTGGTCTTGTCGGATTATTATCTTTTTTTGGTGGTTGTTAAAAGTACAGGTATAGAAGGAATGTGTTCAGTATGGTTTCTTGATATGTTCTCTGTTCCTATAAGGTCTGTGACTTGGGCAAGTAACATTCTTTCAGGGCTTGGTTCTCATCAGTACAATGGAAGGACTGTTCTAGGTGAGCGTGAGGAAGAACTCTTTAAGGTCCTTTTTGTGTGTGTGTGTGATTAACTCAAGAGTGATTCTCAGCACTGTGTTGGGAGGCCAGGATAGGAGGATCACTTGAGACCAGAAGTTTGAGACTAGCCTGAGCAACATAGCAAGACCCCATCTTTCTCTCTCAAAAAAATAAAGGAATGATGAGTTCATTTCATACAACTCTCCTTGATCTAAGAAAAAATGTATAACAGTTTGCAATAGATATGCAAGAAGAAAATAGAAATATATGGTAAAGGGCTGGGCTTGGTGTCTTACACCTGTAATCCTAGCTTTTTTGGGAGGCAGGCAGAAGTGGAAGGATAGCTTGAGGCCAGGAGTTTGAGACCAGTCTGGACAATATAGTGAGACACTGTGTCTACAAAAAAATAGAAATATTAGCCAGGCATGGTGGTGTGCACCTGTAGTCCTAGATACTCGGGAGGCTGAGGTAGGAGGATTGCTTGAGCCTGGAGTTCAAGGCTTCATGCGGTGAACTATGATCACACCACTGCACTCCAGCCTGGGCAGTAGTGTGAAAGCCTGTCTTTAGAAAAAAAAAAAATATATATATATATTTATATATATGTAACTTTTATATATAAAATGCAAATATACATATTAACTTGCAGTTTTGCAAATATTTCTACAGGCCTAATTCCTGGGCGAAAAGGAATGCCCTTCCTTCCTACTCTTTTCTTTGTTTTTTGGAGATGGAGTCTCATTCTGTCACCTTGGCTAGAGTGCAGTGGCATCATCGTAGCTCACTACAACTTCAAATTCCTGGGCTCAAGCAATCCTCTTGCTTCAGCCTCCCTGAGTAGCTTGGACTACAGGCTCACACCACCACAACTGGCTAATTTTTCTATTTTTAGTGGAGACGGAGGTCTCACTCTTGCTCAGGCTGGTCTCGAACTCCTGAGCTCAAACAATCCTCCTGCCTCGACCTTTCCAGAATGCTAGGATTACAGGCTTGAGCCACTGCACTCAGCCTCCCACTCTTTTCTGTGTGATAAATTTCTGACAAATTTACTAGTTAACCAAGGAATGATATAAGTTTCAAAATATGCCGAATGCATTCAGCTTCCAAAAACTCTCGGCACACGCTGTATATAAAATATGAAATGCTCATGAGTTGGGTGTCATCCTTGCATAGGGGCCATGCTAATCATCTCTGTATCATTCCAGTTTTAGTATATGTACTGCCAAAGCCAACATTCTTTTTTTTTTAAAAATTATAATATTAGATACTTTACAAAATATTCAGAACCCTCCACCCCTATTTTGGCAATCCTATTTCATAAACATGGATTTTTACTGAGTTGCAGTTAGTTTGAAACATACTTATTTTGCTTTTGCTTGTAGAATGAACATTCCTTGTGTTTCCTTATAATTTAAAACATATATTACAGTTAATGAGGCCATTTTTTTTAAGAGATAAGATCTTGCTCTGTTGCCCACACTGAAGTACAGTGGGGCAGTCATAGCTTCCTACAGCCTCAAACTCCCGGGCTTAAGGCATCCTCCTGCTTCAGTCTTTCTGAGTACCTGGAACTACAGGCATGCACAACCACATCTGGCTAGCTTTAAAACATTTTTTTTGTAGAGAGGGGTCTTACTATGTTGTCTGGGCTGGTCTCGAACTCCTGGCCTCAAGCGATCCTCCTCCCTTGGCCTCCCAAAGTGCTGGGATTATAGGTGTGAGCCAGGGCCCCCAACACCATCCTTTTCATCTGTTAGGAACACACTGGCGCTTATTTCCATTCTGCAGGAAGCAGCTTTGTTTTCTGTGCCTTCCTCCTGCTAGTTCCTTGTGGTAAACGTCCAGGCTTCCCGGCAGAGTGGAAAGAGCGTGGCTTAGGCAAGATGTGGATTTGAATCTCCAGCTCTGCCACTTGCCCTAGCTAATCGGCTTAACTTGTGAGCCTCTCTCTGCAAACTGGGCAGACGATTGTTACAGGACATGCTCTTACAAGGTGTGCTAACGTTGATGCTACTGACAACAAATGAGTGTCCGTGTCACCACGACATCACTGAGACTGGTAGCGTTTCCTCTGTGACAGGTAAAGGATGTTTTACGTTTGCTTTGGTTTCTGTATTTCGTTAGTTTATTGGAACAGATAAACATAGTTCCATGTGTTGATTCATTAATTTCATGTGATGGACAGTGTTTATGGCCGGCTTTGTCTATTGGGGTCTTACTGTGTGCTTCAAAACTCATGATTTATACTTAAACATTTGCAAGCAGTCCCTCTGTTAGCAATTTCGCACCCCCCCCCCGCACCCCCAAAACTCTTCAGTGAGTTGGGTAGCTGAAAACATCCTCCCTTATAAGTTCCCTACACAGAGGAGATAGATTTTTAGACAAAGGCCTCCAATCCTAACGCAATCCATTGCAGTCTCGGATTTGGGGCACTCCTTCCCTGTGGTTCCTTTTTTTTCTCCACGCACATTTGTTTCTTCAACCACACATAGTGCTTACTAATGTTTTTCAGGGGTTGTTTCAGGCACTTTGCAATTATTAACTCATGGAATCCTCTCAACAACATTAGAAGGCAGGTACGGTTATCCCCATTTTACAGATGAGGAAACTGAGGCACAGCGTGACTGGTGAAGTGGCTTGTGTAAGGTTGTACGGCTCCGATAATTGGAGCATAGATTTGAAGCCTCATGGTCTGACTGCAGAAACTACGTCTCTGGAGTCTTACTCCACAGTGGAGCCTTCTGAATTTTTCCCTTTAGGCCTCGGGTTGCTTGTAACCTGGATTTATTAATAGTCCTCATGCCTCTGGCATTTTGGGGGGCCCACGGCAAGAGTTTAAATGAAAACCCATATCCATACGATTTTATGAAATATTTAAAAACTATCCATCAAGCTATTACACTGTTAAAGGAAAAGCTATTACACTGTTCTCTCCTGTGTTGACAGTGAAACCTTCTTAATGACCCAGAAGGCCAGGTCTGGATTTGGGATTCTTAGACTCTGGGCTTTCTACGCTAGAATATGTGACACAGGAGTGGCCGTCCTCTCCTCCCTCCTGTTCTCACTCCTGGATGCTCCTGCACCTTGAGGGACCTCCAGCCCCAGCTCATGCATGGGGTTTTCCAGCCCACATGTCCAGGCTCTGTCCCTACCCTTCCAACCCCCACCAGCACAGACACCCTTTGGCTGCCCTGTGGTCTAGGGGTGGTTGGGGAAGAAGCCTACATCAACTCTGGGAATTCCACAGTCTTGGGTCCCTGGGACAGGTGGGATGTGAACTTCAATTCAGGTAGGTTTGTCCTTTGAGTTGCTGTAGGGGAAGGATGTGTTGGGAGGAGGGCCCAAATGGGGCTCTTCAAAGCAGGGGCTCCCTCCTGGGTCCATGGCATCCCTAGGGGTTGTTTGAAGCAGTTTCTTCTCCCCCACTTCCTGGGCCTGATCTGTTGACCTAATGAGCCTTTCCCTGCCGTCCACCTGGGTTATTATCCTGATCACTCTCAAGGTTCAGGCTGGTCAAACTTGAATTCAGTAATCATTTATTTATTATTTTTTTGAGACAGAGTCTCGCTTTGTTGCCCAGACTAGAGTGAGTGCCGTAGCTCACAGCAACCTCAAACTCCTGAACTCAAGCAATCCTCCTGCCTCAGCCTCCCGAGTAGCTGGGACTACAGGCATGCGCCACCATTTTTTCTAAATATATTAGTTGGCCAATTAATTTTTTTCTATTTATAGTAGAGACGGGGTCTCGCTCTTGCTCAGGCTGGTTTCGAACTCCTGACCTCGAGCAATCCGCCCTCCTCGGCCTCCCAGAGTGCTAGGATTACAGGCGCGAGCCCCCGCGCCCGGCCGAATTCAGTAATTATTTAAAGTGCATTCTGTGTGACGTGCTGGATATGTACGGGAGCTGCCACCCCCACCGTCATGGAGTTTAGGGTTCCTCTCTTGGCTTAGGGCCTACCAGCTTCCCACAGCATAGCCGGCACTCATGTTGTCAGAAAATTCCCAGGTGACTGTAGAAGAACGTTGAGGATGGTTTTTGACTCATCAGCCTGGGATTGAGCCTTACGAAAGCAGTAGTGGGCGAGCACAGGAAAGTGGAGGAGGCTGGGTTCCATGTGACCACGTGGGGGGTGGGGGGGCGTCATGCTCTGGGAACTAAAGGAGGCCTGCATGACGGACTGAGAGTTAAGGCAGAACTAAGCGGAGGCGCTCGGAGGCAGGGTGGCCGGCTCTCAGGGTATTGCAATGAATCAGACACGAGATATTGAAGCCTGAGCCGGGCAGAGATCAAGGACAGCATTGACAACAAAAGAAATGATAGGACTTGATGCATCTTGGCGTGGGGGTGGCCACGATTCGGAAAAGCCCCAGATAATCCCCAGGTTTCTAGGCTCTTGCAACTAGAATGTTATTCCTTGCTTGGAAAGAGGCCTATCAAGAAAAGGCACAGAAAATGGAAGAAAAGGCTAACAAGAGCAGCGCCTTGTTCTTAGTGATACTAATGGCTGACATTGAGTGCTTACTGAGTGTGGGTGCCGTCCTGTGACTTTGTACATACAAATTTGCAAATCCCTGTCATACCAGTGAGGGAACAGGCACATGCAGCTAAAGGAACCATGCAAGTAGGGCCTCTTTGCAACAGGCATTGTGGCTCAGGGAAGGCCTGCAACTGGGAGAGACAGAGAGAATTCAGTATGAAGACAGAAAGCCCAGGGTTAAAAGCAAAGAACACAGAGAAGGTTTTTTCCTCGGAACTTAGAAGCTGTCCCTGACATAACCAAGAGCCTCAGATCTGAGAGTCTTTCTTCTAACCATTGGCAAGTCCTGCTGGCCTTATCTCCAAAATATATTTCAGGCTGACCCTTCCTGTCCCCTGGGGCCTCCTCCCTGGTTCTGTCCTTGTCCTGCGTTGATGCATTAGCAGTCCCTTCGCTCTGCAGCCAGGGTGGTGGTTTGAGGGGTTTAGGGCTGTTCGTTGACGGCCCGTTTACATCCAGTACAGTGGACTGGTCTTAAGCACGAGCACGTAGCTCGGTGAATTCTTACAAAGCGAACACGTGCCTGCAGCCTCTCCCAGGGCGGTTGTCGAACCTGACCTGTGCCCCAGAAGCCTTCCTGTGCCTCTTTCCAGTTCCTGCTCCCCAAGAGGTCACCGCTGTTCTGATTTTTGTCAGCACAGATCAGCTTTGGACATCGTTCAACGCCAACGCCATCGTTTGTACGTCAGTCTCGCCCTTACCAGCTCTCCCGGGCATCACACCGGTATTGCGCTCTCTGCCATTGCCTGACGTGAGATGGGCTGCGAGGTTTGGGAACTGTATCTTTTAAGACTAGACAATGTGAAGAACATAATTTATGAAGCAACAGAGTGGGGAATGTGTTGGGACCGAGTAAGAGTAATGCTCCGTCGTAAAAACTTTCATATTAGAGCAAATGCGTTGTCTCCTCACTCCCTGGAGGCAATAACTGGAAACAGTTTTATAGGACATTTTCTAACCTAATTGATATGGAAACTTTTCAATCTCAAAACCGTTTGCCCATTGTCATATAAATGGATACCAGATAATAATTTTCTGGCCTGGCATGGTGGCTCTCGCCTGTAATCCTAGCTCTCTGGGATGCCGAGGCAGGTGGATTGCTCGAGGTCAGGAGTTCAAAACCAGCCTGAGCGAGACCCGTCTCTACTAAAAATAGAAAGAAATTAATTGACCAACTAAAAATATATACACACACAAAAAATTAGCTGAGCATGGTGGCACATGCCTGTAGTCCCAGCTACTCGGGAGGCTGAGGCAGGAGGATCGCTTGAGTCCAGGAGTTTGAGGTTGCTGTGAGCTAGGCTGACGCCACGGCACTCACTCTAGCCCGGGCAACAAAAGTGAGACTCTGTCTCAAAAAAAAACAAAAACAAAAACAAAAACCACAAATAATAATTTTCTGTCTTGGCAATGATTCACATTATTGAGGTAGCCATTGGACTGCTTTTTCCTTGCCAGGAGGTACACATCAGAGAACTGCAGTTCATTTTTTGTGTGTGTTTCTTTCAAACCACTGATTACTAGAGAGCTTATAATACTCAATGGAGAGTTTATGGAAAAGATGGAAAGAGGATTTTTTTAGAAGAATAATGGGAAAGTTTGAGACATATGTGTCTTAAAACAAAGTTCTTTTTTGCAGAGCCTTCTCCAGATATAATCTCTTGGGTTAGGAACAAAATCAATTTCATGCAAAAAAAAAAAAAAGAGGGAGATTATATAAAGCAAACAGAAAAAATATTCAAAGTATTATAGTTTGTCATTTGAGTGAGTTATGGAGAGAAAGGGAAGTCATTTGTACGGTCTATCCAGTGGAGAAAGCCAAATATATTTTCCAGTTTCTAAGATAATTTCTGTATTTAAAGCAAATCATTTCCTATAAGTCAGCATTTGGTCCCAAAAGAGCAAGGGCTATGTGATCGTCTACATCTATAATATGATCTCCTTTTGGAGGTGATAATTTTTTAAAAGATTAGGGCAACAACAATTTTGAGAGTGAGTCATTGATGGGACACTTGTTTAGGGCAGCCTTTTTCTCTGTAGAAGCCTTTTTCTCTAAACTTGCTCTAGGAATAGCATCAGGCTGATAGGACTCTGTTCCTATTTCAGATGAAGTTGGCAGGAAGGCTGGCACCCATCTGCCCCGTCTCTCTGCTCTTACTGTGCAAGTATTTTCTCTGTTGCCTGCTTTCAAGGTTCAAAATCAATAGCAGCGTGGGGGAGCCATTTCCCAGAAGCTCACACTACTTCATGAGGAACTGTCACCCCCCGTGAGACGGGGCGTTGGCTCGCATTCTTAGAAAACAAGAACAGAACAGAGAAGCTCTCCATTTCAAGTCACTCAGATGTGAGGATCGCAGATGATTACACTAGCAGTGAAAGCCTGCGCTTCTTGAAATCATATAGTTTGCTTGTTGAACCAAGTAGTTGAGGAATGGGCCATCTCCGCTGAGGTGTCCATTATCATTTATTTAAGCTCATGTGGACTAAACAAGCCACTTTCTACTCTTTGTCTATCCAGGTGTCAAAGCAGAGTAACTTGCCCTCTTGACTGAGAGTCCTGAGTAGGCTCTGAGCCAAGAGAGTTCAGGTCTTATGTTTTATAGAACAAAGCAATCAACCAGGAACCAAAGTGACTGCTATTGACTTGACCAGGGTCCCATAGTTGCCGGGGTGGCAGAGATGGGGGTAAATATATTGTTAGGTTAAAGAATCACAAGCACATTGTTCAAACTGACTTTTCAGGTGTTAAATAAAAAAAATAAATGAAGTGCTACTCTAAAGTCAATAGCATTATAATTTAGGATGATAGAGAGCTTTTCAAATATTCAATTCTTGTTTCCGTTGGGTTTGGGATGCATCTGACTTGCCCCTCACGCCTTCCACCCCACCCCCTGTCCCATTTAGAAGTAAAAAAAATACGCTTTTGGAGGACAGAGTGAATTTCTCCTGAGTTAATGTCTTCTGTCTCCTAAATCAGGAGAAGAGTCTTTGAGTGTGTTTACGTGGGGAAGAAGGCCTGGCCTGTGTTCCAGGGTATTACTGATGAGGCTGAAAATCAAAGTATTAATGGCATCACTAGACGTTCTCTGTAATAGCTGGCAACTCTAAAAGCTATTTTGACAGCTATAACTTATGATTTATAAATTAAGTTAATGGATTCCTTTTATAATGGAAAATGCACTTGTGAAAGGTCACTTATATCCAGGTCACAATCACGTACCTCCTGCCTTCTCTTAAGTTTGTGATTTTCTGGAGGATTTTTGTTTTCACCAGACATTACAGGACGTAGGTTTTTCTTTTTTTAATTTGCAACAAATCCCAAATAACCAGAATCTCTTACAATGTGCCAAGAGACGCAAATGGCAAGTCCTCAGTCACTACCCCTCCCCAACAAAACCAGCACCAGCCACCCTTGAGTGATTAAGAGATTAAGAGATTCAAGCTGATATTCTCCACCTTAATGTTAAGAGAAATAGTTATGCAGCTTCAAGGTTCTCTGTAAATTCATCATGTTTGGCTAGACTGTGAATGTATTTTTAATTAGGCGCAGCTTTTTAGAGCATTTGCTTATTATGTATTAGTGAATATTCTGATCAGCCAGTATGTCTCAGAAGCAGAAATGTGAGAGAATAGATTTGGTAGCAAAAACCAACCAACCAACCAACCAACCAAAAGAGCAAAAAGCCAAAAACCTGTCTTGTATTTGATGTAGTTTCCATAGTGCTTTGGCCTCTTGTACGTTGTCTACTTCTTTAGCAACACTCTCTTTTTTGTCATGTAGAGTTAGGTCTTGATAAGGTTTGTGTATGTGTACTATAACTGCTTTATTGACTAACTTTGAAAACCAGGAAAATAAAAAAGAAACATGCCAGGCATGGTGGTTCACTCCAGTAATCCCAGTAATCCAGTAATTTCGGGAGGATTGCTTGAGGCCAGGAGTTTGGGACCAGGCTAGGCGACATAGTGAGGCCCTATCTCTACAAAAAAAATTATTTTTTTAAATTAGCTGCATGTAGTGGCGTGTGTTTGTAGTCCCAGCTACTCAGGAGGCTGAGGTGGGAGGATCAGCTGAGCCCAGGAGTTTGAGGCTGCAGTGAGCTATGAGATCACACCACTGCACTGCAGCCTGGGCGACAGAGTAAGTCCCTGTCTCTAAAAAATAAAAAAAAGAAGGAAAGAAAGGAAACCAGAGCTGCCATTTTTCTATCTAGGTGTTGTCTCTCTTAGAATGGCTTGGTTAATACAATCTAGGTCAGGCCGTAGGAGAAAGGAAGCACAGGGCTGTTAAATACACTGTGGCCAGACTAATTTTGTAAGGGGAGGATAGTGAGCCTTCTCAGATGTCACCTTATCTCGAGGGGTTTCAGTAATAGGCTTGACTCTGAGCTCGCTCAAACCAAAGGCTGAGGGATCCTTCACTTGCACGTATTTCTGTTGTGGAACCTGGATTGTCATTCTTTCCTTCTTGGGTAACAGAACGGCTGGCTTGGTTATGGCTGGTGTCAGTTTTGCTTTTGCTTTTGTTTTGATGTACTTTCATTCGTTCAGAAGGTAAGGCATCGAATGCGAAGAGAACAAGATGGTTTAAAAGCTTCCCGTAGAGACTGAAGAAATGTATTGAGCAGTACAAATCTGTTCTTAGAGCCGGGCGCGGTGGCTCACGCCTGTAATCCTAGCACTTTGGGAGGCTGAGGCGGGCGGATTGCTCAAGGTCAGGAGTTCGAAACCAGCCTGAGCAAGAGCAAGACCCCGTCTCTACTATAAATAGAAAGAAATTAATTGGCCAACTAATATATATATATAAAAATTAGCCGGACATGGTGGCGCATGCCTGTAGTCCCAGCTACTCGGGAGGCTGAGGCAGCAGGATTGCTTGAGCCCAGGAGTTTGAGGTTGCTGTGAGCTAGGCTGACGCCACGGCACTCACTCTAGCCTGGGCAACAAGCGAGACTCTGTCTCAAAAAAAAAAAAAAAAAAAAAATCTGTTCTTAGAAAAGTCACCACTTCTTTATGGGAAACATTGTTTTAGCACCCATGGGAGCACTGGGCAGTGCCTGGGAAGGCAGCACACCATCTCTGCTGTGCTCGAGATAGGAGGGCTGGGTGGAGCATCCCTCAGCCACTCTACTGGGGCATCAGTTGGACACCAGCATGAGCCACGTCCCAGGCTGGACTTGGCCAGACAGAGTGGAGAAGAAGCACTGCTGTTGTTGCATTTCTTCCTTCACATCCCTTACCCGACTCCGTGATCCCTTCTGCACTTGGGCATCCATGCTGTTACTTATTGAGTTTTCCCACAGGAGAATCTTAAGCAACAATAACCCTGCAAAAGTAAAATTACTCCCCATTTTACAGCTGATGAAACTGAGGCTCTGAGGGTAAAAAATTTGCCCAAATGCCTCATAGCTAATCAGTGTCAAAGCCAGGATTCCCTCCCTTTGGTCTACTTGCAGGTTGTGCTCTTTCTACTTACTGTGCTAGGCTGAGCTGGACCCAGAGAAGCACGGTAGCATTATTGCCAGCTAATGGGGGCCCGCTGATGGAAGGGTTCTGCCGTTGCCTGCCTATTAGGGATTAGTGGATCTAGGCAAAGTCCTGTTTTCCTCCAGCCAGACTGACTGATAAACATTGGCTGTGCTCAAGCCACGGCAGGGCCGGATTCACGTCACTTATTTTGGTATGCAGCAGGCCGTTTGAATTCCTTGGGGCACAACGCTAAGCATGCACGTCAGAGAAACCCATTTCAATTTATCATTTTAATTTTGCTATTAATCTTCGAGTCCATTATGAGAGCTAGATGTTTAATGACTTTATTAAATAACCAATGCCACCATGTATAGGAAACTTTCTTTAGTTTTTTCACATATAAGGAGGCATTTCTCCAGAGTCCCTTGGGATGACTTAACATAGCTCTCCCAAGCTGGCTGCCTCTTCCCCTTCCTTCCTTGCCAAGTGCCTTCTGTCCTGAATGCTGCAGCCAGGGGCCGTTGTCACAGTGGACCCTCTCCCTCCCAGGCTTCAGAAAGGAGCCGGTGAAGCAGACATTTCATCAATTGAAAAGCAGTTTACAATTTCAGCCTAGGATGCAGTAGATGCTCTTTAGCACACACAGCACGGCTCTTTGTGCGTTAGCAATTTGCTGCTTTTTTATTCTGTATCTTGAATTTCTCAGTGGTTGTGCTAGAAATATTTGGAGTCGAACATTATAGGATAGTAATTGTTGATTCCTGGCTAAATCACATTACCTTAGATGGGCCATCTTTGCAAATCAAGTGCATTGTATTGAAAATAAGACAAGCAATTTTGCTTGTTCATTTTTTTTCCTGTCAAATGGCGCATAGACTTAGAATTGAGGTTGCAAGGGGGTGATCAATAAATTCTCTCTAGGTTTTAAAAAAGTAAACAATCATTTTAAGTGATGTGGTTCAAAGGCAACTGAGCCACTAAATTTGCATAGAGATGCCTGGTATGGTCTTCCCTCAGCCTCTGCAGGGAATTGGTTCCAGGTCCCCCCTCCCCCAAAATCCAAGGATGCCCAAGGCCCACAGTTGACCTTCTGTGTTCAAGGGTTCTGCATCAGATGATTCAACCAATTTCAGATTGCAAATACAGTGTTCTCAGGACTTGATCCTGAGGATATGGAGGGTCAACTGTATTTAACTTTGATAGTGGTCTAAATTATCCTCTTAATTAAATAGTAATATGTTGCCTGTTTTGGGCAAAGTTTGAAGTAAACTTCTATTCCCATCTCCCTATATTGCAACTATCAACGTGGTGAAAAACCCACAAGAGGTGGTGATGCCTGCTGCCTTGGGCAGCTTAAAACAAGCAAACAAACAAAACAATCAATCCCTTCTCTGGATGGGAGAAGAACTTTTTATAAGACACCCTCTGTGTCTTCCCCTTGCCCATTTCTGCTTTCTCTCCTATAAATATGTGATGGTTGTATGAAGTTTAGAAACTGTATATTTTTCATATCCAACTTCCTCCGTGAGGAAGTTGCTGATACTCATGTCTTAGGGACACATCTTGCATTAGAAGACATAATATTAACACTTAAAATCCAGAATTTTTCTTGAGATGATGCTGATTTTTCTCCCTTGTGGAAATTACTTATCTCTCAGGCTAAGAAACGATTTGGTCTTTCTATGGCACGCGGTGGCTTTGGAAACATTTTGTATTATGGGATTTATAACAAGAATGTGATGTAATTACTTTGCTACCAAAGAAGGATCCCTTTGAGAGGAGCAACCACTTGACATGAGAGCAATTACTTGGATACTGTGTGTTGTGTAGAAATTAAGTGGGAATTGGGATACTGACTTCCACATCTGCTGCAAATAAAACCTAGTGTAAGTTTGCTGGTGCGGGGCCTCAAAAGGAACCAGGCACGAGTACTGTCAGAATTGGCAGAAATGTTTCAGAACACCAAGTTGTGCTTTGAGGCTCCTCATTTTCGTTATTCTAACTCTTCACGCTAACGTTTTGCTTATTTTGCATTAAGAATCTGGAGATCAAGATGGCAGTGGATTTGCCCTGGACAGCTTTGCAGGTGCAACAGCTCAGGTCCGGGTGGGGAACTTGTCTTAGACATTCATGATGAAGGTCATGACTCTAGAATATAAAGCTATGGGGGTTCTGTGTTCTGTGCTAACTTAACAAGATCTGGGACCCTAAATCAAATAACTAATCACGAGAAGTTATATACTTTTCTATTAAACATGGAACTTCAACATTGCTTTGAAGTTTAAGGGGAGAGGGGAGCGATCTTGTTCCCTGTGCTTAACGCAAGAGTCTTTTGAATTGTTGGATTGCTTAGTCTCTTTTCCCTGAGTGGACACCGCAGTATAACCGCGGTTCTCTGGAATAAGGAGAGCTACGGTAGATGGATTGCATCCTGCATCCAGCTAAGGAGGAAGTAGGGATGCACCTTTTTCTTGGCTTAAGGTAAGTTGGGGGAAGAAAGAATGCAGTTCTTCAAGTTCAGCCCTTTGAGTTCTTTTCTGGTTCTAGAGGCTGTGAGTAGTGGTTCTCAACCAGGAATGTCACAACTACCACCTCAGGAAAGGTGACACATTTCGGTGGGGGTGAGGGGGATGACCAGGGCTGCCCCATGTCCTGTAATTACTGTGCACAGTGTTCACACAGGGGAGGATGCTGGTGGTGTCAGAGACTTGGCCTGGGATTGACAGGTTTTCTTCCAGTTGGATTTATTGAGTCTCTCTGTCGTAAGTACAGATACTGACTGATGGGGGGTTGCAGACATTACGGGGTAGAGGCCTTTCACATAATGGGTTTCTGGTGGACCGTTTTCACGCAGCGAATTGCTGTTATTGGTAGGTGGTGCCTTTTATTTCCCTCATCTCCAGCAGAGATCTTATAAATTCCCCTTGCCTGAAATCAGCATGGTCGATCTCCCACCTAACCAGATTTAGAGTGCTTTGTTTTCTTTTACATACTTTCCCAGAGAACTCGGGAGTTTTAATACTTTTAAAAACAACCATAACTTTTTAAAGTAGGGGAATATTTGACTGAGCTGTTGTGTGTTAAAACATACTGCATGTATTCCTGGTGTCTTTAGTTATGGAGGATGGTGACAGAGGGGACTCACAAATGGTTCTACGGGCAAATTATTTTAGAAAATGCTGCAGTCGTTTACTCCTTAGGGGTTCAGAGTGCATATTAAAGAGACTTTAAATTTGAAGTCAATCTGCTTAACTCCGACCAGATCTGAGTTTCCCAAGCTGATTGGAGCACAGAACACATCTGAGATTATGCCTGGTTTGCTGGCATTAATAAACCTGGTATACTGGCATTCTCAGATACTAATTTGAAAAATGCCGATCTTTGAGATTTAGAGGCCTAATTTGTAGATAACATTCCTAATACAATGAGTTCACCTTTCGTGGCTAAGTCCTTTGGAATTTACATAAGCAATGTGAGATACGTTACTTTCCAAGACACTCAACAATTCGACTATTTGAATATTAATATTCAGTTGAATTGAAAGTTAATTTTGCATGCTAAAAGCAAATGTCGATTTTAGCAGATCTCTCTTAGCATTCATTCTTATGTCCAAAAATGAGTTTGGGTTATTTTTCTTGAAATTATGTTAAGTAATATTCATGAATTTTGCTGAAAATGATAAGAAACAGAAGAATCTGGGATTTGTAGCCTGTAGCCGGAGACTCTCTATCTGGTGTTTATTAGCCTTCACCAGGTGGCACTTGTGGGACCACAAGTTCATGTGCAGACACCATTCCAGAAACCTTAAATAGTAAGTGCTGCCATTTCAAAAACAACATAGAATTAATCTTTGCATTCTGAAAATTAGAATTTTTGCACTAGGATTGAATTAAATTAATTAAACTAATGAGAGCACAACGCAACTGCTCTAAGCCAATGAAGTATTTGAAATGGGATACATGTTGCCGTTTGGATAGCTTTTATTTCTGGCAGAGGGTGGGGTGGTGATGTTGAAGCATGGGGTGGGCTCTACGTCAGCTCTCAGAAGGAAAGACCTGCAAGGTCAAATGGTAAAGTCCATACCAGGTCCGGACAGCAGGACTGTGTGGTTCTCAGTGCGTGGAGGTGGAGAGAAGGAGCCACGGTGACTCTGGATAATGGTGACGAGATGCCCACCTTTGAGTGTCTCAGATGAACTCAGTCATGTCTACAGTCATGTCACCCAGCTGTAAAGGGGATATTTTGGTTTGTTGGTTTTGTTTTGCTGAATATATGAATGGAAAGAAATATGAAATTAAAAACCACCAGTGGTTTTATTGAAAGATCAGACAGAGGCTTTGGGGTGTCCGCATTTTAAGAGAGGTGGGACTTGCTGTCACCTTCAGGGGTCTGCCACCTCTTCCCTGACAAGAACTGGGATCGAGAAGAGAACTCTAAAGGTCAGTTTCTCAGAGATAATTGCTGCTTTTTAGAGGTCACTAGAGTCACCCTGCCCTGGGATGCTTGCTCTTCTCAATTTCATGTGGTTAGAGAGAGCTTTTGGCTCCGGGTTTTGATATTGCCTCTGAAACTCGATCAGCAGTTCATTTTTCCTCTTGAAAAAATTTGCTTGTTAAAAGACCATCTCATATTTTTCTTTTGTAATTGCCTTAAATCTTTTTTAAATTCATGGAATATATACATTTGTGATTGCCTCAGCACTGCTTACTGAACGTCTTGAGCTAATGACAAATGACGTCATTACCAAGGAATGAAATTATTGAAAACATAGAAATTTTGAAATTTTATTGACTGTATTGAAGTTTAATTGACTTTGTAGATTTTATCGTCAGTACCCCAAAGTTAAACTCTGTGAGAAGTGTCACTAAAGAAAACTTATTTTTCCTTCTAATTCTGGAAGATTGCAAAACATATACTAAAATAGAGAATAATAATAATAATAATAATAATAATGAATATCCATGTACCCATCATCCAGCTTTAACTTTAATCAACATTTTACCAATCTTTGTTGAATTTTAATTTTTAGATTTTATTTGTTATTTTAAAGTAAATACAAGATACTTCATCTGTAAATCTTCATTATATAACTCTAACCTTCGAGGACATTATAAAATAACATAACCATATTATTATTGCCATTCTGTATAGAATTAACAGTGATTTTTTAGAATCTTAAAATCTTTTAAAAATTACCTTACCACCTATGTTTTCATGCGGTTTATTTCTGCATCTCAGAGATGGACTGCTCTTGTGGGGGAACAGTTTCGTACTGAGACACTGCATCTCTAGGCTAAACTTCCTGGAAAGCATAGCTGTTGAAGGGGAAGGAATAGAGGGTGTTAACGAATTCATTCCTGTTCACTCTCCGAAATTAGGGCTGCTGTTCATCTAAAGTTCTTAAAAATCTGGACCACTGATAGAATAATCAATATTTGCATTTAGCCTCTACCTAATTTTCACCCTATTTCTAGAATTTTAAGAGACAGAGTCTGGCTCTATCGCCTAGGCTGGAGTGCAGTGCCTTGATCATAGCTCACTGCAGCCTCCCCCTCCTGCGTTCAGGTGATCCTCCTGCCTCAGCCTCCAGAGTATCTGGGACTACAGGTTCAGGCCACCCTGCCTGGTTAATTGTTTTACTGTTTGTAGAGACAGGACATCAGTATGTTGCCCAGGCTGGTCTCAAATGCCTGGCCTCAATCGATCCTCCCAACTCGGCCTCCCAAAGTGCTGGGATTACAGATGTGAGCCACTGCACCCAGGCCTATTTCTAGAAATTTAAAAATATTTTGGAAAATTCTGTGTGGCTGTGTTTAAATAAAAGGGGGCATGAAAAAAAAATTTTTTTTTTTTAACCATTGTATGGATTACTGTTTGGACTATTTGGTTTGAATATACTGATTGGAGCTATAGTGATTGACTAGTATGAAATAAAATCATCAACCATAAGGATGGTCAATTTTTTAAGCTATGTTGATGAATGGGCTCGCTGATGCATACTACACAGCACTGGGCATGCATGTGTCTGTGCATGTGTGTGGGTCACTCACAGATCCATTCCCACAGTACGATGACTTGCCTTTGCAACCTGGGGATCTGAACGAGCCAGAAACTCCAGGACAAAAAGCTGCCTCTCTTTAGTCATTGTTTCCTCTTCCTGTGGCCAAGTCTATTAATCCAAGGCCATAGCCATTTTACCCATGGTGGTGCCCTGTGTTTAGACCTGCAACCTCAGATGAATGTGTGTGATCCAATATTAGTGAGATGTGTTCCCTATACAGAGCTGCGTCTAATTTGGTTGGATTCTGTTGTCATTTCAAATCTAGGACTCAGCTCTAATGCTGCCTTGAAACCCTCCTTAACACAAACATGAGGACAATTTTTAAAAGGTGGCCTTAGTGTGATGTTAGGGCTGGAACATACTGGTATTCAACATATACCTTGATTACATAGAATGGACTCGTAAAATGGCTGCTTAGTACTTTTCAGTTTAAAGACAGAACTTCTCCAAATATTATTTCATTTGCATCACAAACAATCTGAAACCAGAGGTAATATTAGTCTCAATTTATAATTGGGGAAATGAGCTCAGAGGTAAAGTTCCCTGGCTAAGGGGAGCTTGGACTCAAACTAAGACCTTGTATTTGCTGTGTATTCTCTGCTGTTTCCCCCATGCTTTCTATGGTTAAAAAAGGAAAAAAGAAAAGTGGACTTTCAGGCACCTCTCTTCCATTTAGACCTTTGTATGAGCTACCTTGCCCCTTTTCTCCTACTCAGATCTAGAAAATTAGAAGGATCAGAAGTCTTGGCCATTGGCAGGTGTTCTGTTGAGTGCAGAGCATGAACAACACAGGCATAAACTCCAGGAGCTTTTATGGTAGAGAGGAAAATGGACATGGGACAAATAATTCCCACTAGGTCACCATTGTTGAGAGCAAATGGTATAACAAAAATAGCTAAAACGTACGTTAATAGTTGACTTACCAAGAACTTAACGTGTGCTGAGTCCCAAATATTCTTTGAGGTAGATAAAAATGAATGCTCAACCTCATTATACAGGTAACAGGGAGGGTATGAGAGCCAAAAAACGTGCCCAGAGTCATGAAAGTAACTTCCTTAAGGCGGAAACGAATGTATATAAAACACGTTTGTGAAATGGGTACATAATGCATAATACATGTGTTAAGATATCAGGAGCCTCTAGTGGCCTGCTGTAGAACTGTGATATTCTTGGCTCTGTCTTGGTCAATATTTTTGATGAATGGCTTAGCTGAGGACATTAATATGCTAATCACATTTGGAGATGATAAGAACAGAAAAGTTAAAGCTCCAACAGTTTGGCTTGTTGGCTTAGATGATCTTAAAAGATTTATGAACCCGGGAAAGCCAGGTTATTAACATGCTTGTAGCCTAAGAAGCTATGGGTTTTAGGGTTTAGTGTATTTTTGCTTTTAAAATGATAAAGTGAGTAAAAAGAAAACCATATCTCTTCTCCCAACCCCCTTCAACGATTCTTCAACAATCTTCAGAGGTAGCCATTATTAAAGATTTGGTATATATTTATGCCAGACTTTTTTTTTTTTTTAAATGCTTATACAAACAAATATTGACTCTCCCTCTCCTTCCCTTTTTTGTTAGTGGGTTATTTTTGTTTGGTTTGGTTTGGTTTTAAACACATAAAGGAATCAAACATTCTCAGCAACTTGCTTTTCTTCTGCTTAAACTGGGGACATCTTCCCACATGAATGAGTCTAGATTTACCTTGTCACTTTTGATGCTGTCTGTTGTATGGATGTCCCATCATTTAATTATTCCCCTCTACTGATAGACTCTTAGGATGTTTTGCTGTTATAAATTGTGTGTTGCACATCATTTTCCTCTGACTACCTAAGTATGTAATGCCATATGCATGAGAACAGCAGTGTAGCCAAAGGGTGTGCACATTTAAAATTTTTACACCTGTTTCCAAATTACTCCCCAAGGGATATTATTTACTGATTTATGCTCTGATTTTTATTTTTGTCTGTGTGACATTTTTAAAGGTTTACTTTCAAAATGCTTTCTATTAGAATGAAGGAAAAAAAAAACACATTGAAGAGTTTTCTTTACGAGTTTTGTCATGGGACTTAAAATTCCTTCCAGATAATCTTTTTTATTCTGATCATTTGTGCATGTGTCCTTTATTGACTTTATAATTTCTGGTTCCTTCCCATTTATGGCCACTTAACAGTTCTGCTTCTTGGGCTTTCCTGCTGTAGGTGGGATGAATTGTGCTGGTTGGAGCCATCGACCCTGGGTACTACAGCAAAGCTGGGCCACTTCCACCTCAGAGTAGAGATCCGGGAGTGTCACTTCTGAACTGAAATTGGTTACTTTAGTAGGTTCACCTCTTCCACCCCCACCATACTGACGGCAGTCAGGGCTCATCTGTTTTGTTCACTATTTAACAAATTCACCAAAGAACTTGATACTCCTACTCCTTACTCCACAAAGGGGGTTCAAAGCAAGTCTTGAGCAGTCCTGGGGAGAAGAAAAGGGAACAGAGAAGTCTGGTAGTTTTTCTGCAATGCCCTGGCTATCACTTTGGCTATAATTAGTTGTTGCTCTTACGGAAATGAGAAGAAAACACTGTTGCTGGAAGCATTTGAGATTTTTTTTTTTAAACTTGTTTAGTTGTAATATGGTAATACTTTACGGGAATAAACTCTGGCTGACCCATTCAAAGGATATAAGCTTGAAAACATGTAGGGTTTTGATTTGTTCAAAAGAGGTGTTTATGTTTTTTGAAGCACAAATTTAGTGGGAAAATAGGTTTTCTGGTGCTTACCACGTGTAAGTGTAGGGAGCATGTCTTTCAAATCTAGTTCTCATCTCAAAAGAAATAACTGTCTTTGTAAGACAAAGTTGAAGAGGAATAGATAAAGCTATGGAAGCTTAAGAGTGAAAAAGTAGAATACAGATTTTCCTTCTCCTTTTTTTGTTTGGAAAACTTAAATCCCAAAACTGCTTTCCTCCCTGAATTAGCTGGCCCTGAAATCCCACCTGGCTCCATCATTTTCCATCCTGTGTGCCACCATGCTGTGTCCTTCAGGGTCTATCCTGGCAGAGCTTGTCTGGATCAGTCCTGTCTTCTGTGGCCATTTGAGCTGCAGGGACAAGAGGGACTGATTGAAGGTGAGCAAGATGCATGTTTATTGATAAGGAAACACATCCCAAATGTGTGAAACTATCAGGTTATAACAGCACGCATTCCCCATTTTTGTTTTTTAACAAAGTGAATGCTTATGTTCCTATATATGTATACGCATAGATGGAAAGGACTTAAATGAATGTGGGTTAGATTTCTTATGACTTGAGGTGACTTTAACCTATTGATAACTCTTAGAAGTCCCTGAATTTTTCTTTCTTTTTTTTTTTTTTTTTTTTTTTTTGAGATAAGGTCTTACTCTGTCATCTGGTCTAGAGTGCAGTGGTGCCATCATAGCTCACTGTGGCCTTGAACTCATAGGCTCAAGTGATCCTCCTGCCTCAGCCTTTCGAGTAGCTGGGTCTACAGGCATATGCCACCACGCCCAGCTAATTATTTAGATGGTTAGGGATGGGAGAAAAAGAAAATAGAAGCATTTGATTTGGGAAGAAAAAAGGTGTATTGTCTATCTGTACATGAGATATGCAAAGCATCTGTAAATGAAAGGACAATAGTGGAAATATCTGCATATGACAGTCTGACTAGAAATGAAGTCCCAGTTTTCTCTGGAGTGTTGGTTTGTCATGGGCTCTGAATGCTTACCCGAGACATCA
The DNA here is from genome assembly GCF_040939455.1 of Microcebus murinus. Taxonomy (NCBI): domain Eukaryota; kingdom Metazoa; phylum Chordata; class Mammalia; order Primates; family Cheirogaleidae; genus Microcebus; species Microcebus murinus. Next base: position 14,396,153 of record NC_134108.1, on the reverse strand, counting down.
CCTGTGGGGTCAAAGGTTGGGTAAAACAGACTCAAAACTCAGTTTCAGTAATTCTACTGTCATAAATTGTCCACTACCAAAGTTAATTATGCATCCAGTGCCTTTCTAAAGCAGTGACAGTTACCCTGTAGCCGCTGCAGCTGACTACCTTGCAATACTTACTATCACACTTAGAATAAAAAGAGGTCCCACAGTCAGCCTCAGTTTTTAATACTCCTTCTCTATCATCTCTTTGCTCTGCACGTGACATTTCTAGAAGAGTAGATGGAAGTTTGTGCCAGTGTCCTATAGATCCTTCATGTTTAAAGAGACTCAATTTGGCTACAGCTAAAGTTACCTTGGATTAAACAGTTCACAAAGAATTATACGAATTTTTTCAAGAATTAGAGAAACCCTGTAGAACTCAAAACTCTATCGAACTTCAGAGTTCTGGTTCCTAAACAAGAAGTACAATTGACCAAAGTTTATTGCATTGAAATTGAGATATGAGGATGGCATTTTCATGTTCCCCATTTAGTTTGCCATAGCATGGTATGTACGTCACATTTTTTAGACTCATTGGGTTGCCTTGTAGCCCACTGTAATATATGATTCCAGCTTTCCTCCTTGGCTCTTCTTCACATTAGTAATCAAATCATAGTCTAACCTGTGCACATAACCAATGATATTTACTTAAAATCCTCTGACATTTTTGCTGATGGTCTTTTTGGAGACACTCTCCTCACCCCCTGCTTATGTCTTTAGGTTTCATTTAAAATTCCTATCTTTCATATTTTGGTAAGAGAAGACTTTAAGTGGAAATGTAATCTGAGTATTCTGTTTAATAAATGGACTCAGCATGGGCGTTTTGCAGCCAGCTCTTCCATCGGTAGTGTAAGTGAAGTGCAGTATTATTGCAGGAGGAAGCTCATGCAGTTGAAGGACAGCCTTGCTGGGAGCAGGGGGCAGCCAGGTGCAATCAATTCAGCACAACTCAAAGCTTCTGGATTGACTGTCTTGACCCACTGTCCCTTCAGGACTCTGATCTAAGTCACTGGTTTGGCCAGGGTCTTTGGTTGGCCTGCAAGCAGGACGGATGGCTGTCACATGGAGTGTGAGCTTTGAGATTCCCCTGTAGCAGGCAGGCCTGGTACTGTGGAATACCCTTTAAGGCATTTTACACTTGTGTGAAGTAACCGGTCCTTTGAAATGCGGTGCCAAGGTTGGATGAGGGTGGGGAAAAAAACCAAAAACATGTGGTGCCTGTCTTTATATCAGGAGTCTTAAAAGGTTCACAGCATTGTGGAAAACCCCTAGAAGCAGTTGGTAGTAGGACTGGTCCTTGAGCCCTGGGGTCCCCCATTGCTGAGCTGTGGGACGTGTGGCAAGACACTGGCCTGCCCCACTGCAATCACTTTGAGTCCCAGTGTCCTTACCTATAACAGGGAAATAACAGCAGCTGTCTAAGTGGGTTTTCGTATAAATGAGCAGTGAGTGCAAACCACAAAGCATTATAGAAATCTTTGGGTTCCTAAGAGGTATGGCGCCGTTTTTATTTGGCTTAAAACGTCAAACTTTTAGTCTCAGGATTTAAAAAATGACCAAGGGCATGACTACATGCCTGCCGTTTTTTGAAATTGATGGCATCAATTGTGTAGGCCATCCTACGAGGAGGATCGCAAATGACCACTTTAGTAATATTTTTAAGGAAAAAACCGTAACTCCAATGCGTACGTTACGTATCGCTGGGTTCTGGGCACCCCGCCTTGCACCCCAGGCCCTCTGACTCGCACCCCTTTCCTCACACAGCCCCTGCCCATGGAAATGAAGCCTCAGCTCTCCCGTTACTTCCTCAGAGAAGCCCCAGACACCCCAGCCCAGGTTTGGGCTCTGTTCATTGTCATTTGCTCTCTGTGTGCCTCCTTCATGACAGTTTCCACAGCTGCAGTTTAGTGATGATTTGTTTCAACGTCTTCCTTCTAACCCGAGGAGAAACCATTGTCACTTGTGCGTTGCAGTCAAATAGCATGATCTGCATCTAATCACAAGGAAACATACTTCATTATTTTAAAGTAAAAAATGTTTTTTAAAAGTCTGCCTCCCATAGTAGTTTGTAAGCTCAAAGTGGTAGGGACCACACCTGACTTAGTCATTGTGATACCTGAAATAGGCCTGGAAAGCTGAGTGTTTATACCCTGCCTGGGGTTCAGATATATGAATGAATGAGTGGATCACTGATTTGTGTGCACATGTGCCCAGATACAAGGCCTTTTGTTAGGAAGCTGGGTAGTGCATATGAATCCAAGACTTAGTATCCTGGCTGGGTGTGGTGTTTCACACCTATAATCCTAGCACTTCTATAAGCAGGAGGAACACTTGAGGTCAGAAGTGTGAGACCAGCTAGCGCAAGAGCAAGACCCTATCTCTACTAAAAATAGAAAAATTAGCTGGTGCAGTGGTGCACGTTTGTAGTCCCAGCTACTTGGGAGGCTGAAGCAGGAGGATACTTTGAGCCCAAGAGTTTGAGGTTACAGTGAGCTAGGCTGACCCCACTGCACTCTGGCTGGTGCAACAGAGCAACAAGACTCTGTCTCCAAAAAAAAGTCTTAATATCTTTATTTTTATTGAACCTCTGTTTCTTTGTATTTTTTCCTTTCAATGGTTTATATTGTGGAAGTTACGGAAGTTGATGTATTATTTCTAACTTGGTTGTGAGAACCGAAATTAAGTTTCATTGCTTTGCTTTCCCCATAGCTCCTACAGAAGAATGGTCAGCTGTCCACCGTCAATGGCTTAACGGAGCCAGGAGAGCTCAGCCTCCAGGAAGAAGGCCTGAATGGCCAGGAGGAAGAAGCCGTTGTCCTAGACGGTAAGCCACCCTTCCAGCCTCTGGGAAGGATACCAGGTGCTGGAGGGCAAATAGCACTTGCAACAAATCTCACCAGAGAACGCACCAGAAAAATATCGTGTCATACTGCCTGGTAGTGGGTGATGTTAACAGCAAAACCAATCGGTTGGTTGCAGAAGGAAGTATTTATCTGACCATTTGAGTATACCCTATACTTAGGTCTTGAGGTTAGTTTCCTTTTTCTTAGACATCCTTATCTGGAACTTAATAATAATATGAAAATTATTATTGCTTTGTCCCAACTACTTGTCTGGTGTTGAATGTGAATTCTTTTTGGAAATACTGAAGTCATAGTTGCTTTAAAAGAGTATCTCTCTTCCGGTGTGGACTCTCTGTTTAAAAAAAAAAAAGGTTCCAACAAGGTTAATAAACTAAGCAAAAAAAAATAAAAAAAAAAAAAAAAAAAAAGAAAAAAAAAAAAGGTATCTCTCACTCTGGAGAAAAGCCTGCTTGAAAAACAAATTTTTCTGATAGGTGCATTGCAAGGTGCACACCTCCCTCTGTCTAAACTATGATTGTTGCATTTTTATAGCTCTTGAGCCCAGAGCTCCCAGAAGGGGTGGTTATTGGAGAGTGACTCTCACTATAGTATCAGTATTTGATTTTAGCCTCTATGGGGTGGGGAACCGGACTTTGGGGTCAGAATCTAAGCATGACCACTAAGTCTCTTGTGAGAAGTGAAAGGCTACATGTTGAAGAAGAATCTTTTGCTCTGAGTTTTTGTTTCATTGTTCCCCATGTAATCATAAATGAATGGATAATTAATACCCACTATCAAAGATATATAAAATATGATGTGGCATACAGTAATTGGCCTATCCTGTGCGGTATGAATAAGGGAGACAAATGCAGGGAAAGTTCTGTGACAGGAGATTGGACTGCCTGGGTTAGATGAGATTCTTTCAACATGTGGAACCTGTTTCTCTTCTTGTTCCATGCCCCCACAGAGCTGCATCAAGCAGGGAGCTGCTTTTGAAGTTGGTGGGGATACTGATCTGTATATAGCACCACGGGCACAATAAAAGTTAGAAATATACACAGTCTCACAGACAGAGTATTTGCATGACCTAATGTGAAAGTTTCAAATAATTTCCACCAAAATAATTGGCATGGACCCAACTCAAATTCCCAAGTCCAGTGCTTTGTCCTTTTTGTTAACTTTTTAATCAAATCAAGTAACAGCAATTTGCGAGCTTACTATAGCTGTCAGTAAAGTTAAGACAAGGCAACTTGGCAATTACCTAATGAATTTTGCAAGAGATGAGAGTTGTTCAGAGTTCAGGTGAAGTGATGACTTGAGGTCGGAGGAGTGGGTGGGGTAAAATAGGTGGTTTGGGGGAGGTTGGATTCAGATATGACTAAATCCAACTAGCAAAAGTGAGGAGAATGTGTAACTGCCAACATTTCATGTGCTTTTGCTATGGGGCCTGGAACTGTGCCTTTTGTGCCTTGTCACCTTTCATAGTTACAGCAACCAGTGAGGTAGGTAATATTGTTCCCAAGATTCAAATCTAGATCAGCAGATTCCAAAGTGTGACTTCTTAACCACTGTGCTGTTACTGCACAGGGCATGTCCAGGAGCTGGTTTGTTGGAACAGTGTAGTCCCAGCGAGGAGATTTTACTGAAGGGTGTAGAATGAAAGCCCAGTAAGGCAAACTGGAGATGGATAATAGGGCTGTGAAAGCAGAGTGTAGTCTAGAAAGTATTTAGTGGACAATGTAAGATCACTGAAATATGCCACCATGGGAGTGCCAGGGCTGGGGTGGGGTTTCTTCCTTGACTTAGCTGACATGTAGGATGATAAGAGGAGGGAGGGATGGGACAGGGACACATGTAAACAGATGCCTAAACTTCCATATCATCCCAAATTGCATGCAAATCCCTTTGAATCTAGAAGCATGTTTACTGGGGGGCTATCTTTCTTTAGTCCAGATGTGATGATTTCTTTTACATTTCAGCCACGTGGGTAAGTAAGCCCTGATTTTCATGGAAAGCAATCCTGTCCCCATCCTGTGTCTATTCCGTTGTGCCCAGGCTTCTGACCTTGGCCTTGGGGGTCTGAGCAAATACCAGATGCCTCATGCAGGAAGAGTGGTAATTAATATACTTTGTCCTTGAAAAGATTCTGAAAAGGCATTGTCCTTTAGAAAAGGAGGAGCTGGATTTTTCTCCCGTGTGGCCCTTGGCTTATTAGGGTATTTAAGGCAACTTGGTCAAACTTGTTTTGTTTTTTTCTTTCTCTATTTTGTCTGCCTGGCAATGTAAATACAGATGGAATCTTCATATTAAATTATTAAACAGTATTTTTTCATGCTTTGCTTTTGACATCAGTGATAGCTTATTTTATGGTTTTATTTTATTTGTTTTTATGGATTTTATGGTTATTCCCAGAAATCAGAATTCTATGTGAAAATTTACTGTAATATAAGTACAGGCAGAATTGGGTACGTAAACACTTAATTGTAGGATTTCAGGGATCTTGGTTTATTTATTTATTTAATTTATTTTTATTTATTTAAAGGGGGCTGGGCGGGGCAGGGCGGGGCAGGGCGGGGGTGGTTGGCCGCCTGGGAGGCTGGGCCGAGTGCTTGGGGCCAATTTCAGATTTAAAACTTTTGCAAATTAGAACAACTTTCAGATATAAAAATGAAATTCAACCTTAGTATCTTATTTTTTTAACCCCAAACAGTTGAGGAAAATTAATTACTAAATCAAAAAACTTAACACCTTATTTATTTTGATAATAGCACATTTGATCATGACATAAAGTGGCTACAGAACTCATTGCCATATACAAGGAATCAGGCGATTGTTTCAGGTCAGGTCTCACTGTATTTGAATTTGTCATTTCCAGGGCAGTTATTTCTGTTTACTTTTGAGATTTGCCTTTCTGCAGAATATATACAGCAAGCATGTATGTTTGAAAGCATGTGAAAACCATGTTTTTTATATCCTTCACAGATCACATTTGTGTGTGTGAGCAAACAACTGTGGTCTTCTCTTTGGTTTTTAGTTTTTGTTCACCTCCACTTTAGGCCATTTGCACACCCAGAGTCGAGGACATTCACACCTGCAGCGGTGGAGCAGCAGGTGGTGGGGTGTTCTGCCTTTGGCCTTGGCCACAGTGGGGCAACTGCTTTAAAAGTATCAGCCAGTTGACCAGATGAACCAGGCTTTGTTACCCTAATTAGGGCAGGTTAAAGACACCGCTCCCGGTAAAACCACTACTGTGTGTTATACTCCTTCAATCCTGGAGAATACGCTCTCACCCTCAGGGAAAATAAAAAACCAAAAACCCCCAAATATTGTTGCTTACAGCAGAAATCTTTTGTCTTTGAGAGCAGTGGTCCCCAACCCTTCTGGTACCAGGGACCTGTTTCATGGAAGACAATTTTTCCATGGACCCAGGGGATGGGGTGGGGAATGGTTTCAGGATGATTCAAACGCATTATATTTATTGCGCACTTTTTTCTATTATTATTACATTGTCACTTGCCACTCACTGATAGGGTTTTGCTATGAGTCTGCAAGCAACTGATGTATTATGGTCTCTTTGCAGCCAGACCTCTCTGCTAATGATAACCTGAATTTGCAGCTGCTCCCCAGCGCTAGCATCACCGCCTCAGCTCCACCTCGGATCAACAGGCGTTAGATTCTCATAAGGAGCGCCCAACCTAGATCCCTCGCATGCACGGTTTACAGTAGGGTTCTCGCTCCTGTGAGAATCTAATGCCACTGCTGACCTGACAGGAGGCAGAGCCCAGGTGGTGATGTGAGCGATGGGAGTCGCTGTAAATACAGATGAAGCTTCCTTCTCTTACCCTCCGCTCACCTTCTGCTGTGTGGCCTGTTTTCTAACAGGCCAGGGACCAGTATTGGTCCTCGGCCTAGAGATTAGGGGCTGCAGTTTTACAGGGTGTATTTTTTATATTTTACAGGATTCCACTTTTCTGCATCTGGATATTTTCCCCCAGATACAGTAACAAATGTGACACTATGGAGAATTTCCTATGGAGAATTTTCTCATTGTGCTTAATGTCACTGTCTCTGCTTCTATTAAATTTGCCGTTTGAACCCGCCAGCTCCTGGTGTATGTATCCTTTGGGATATGGAAGGGTCAGAGGTTACTGCCAAATAATCACAGCCCTCCCTGTGGATTTCGTTACCTTACAGAAAATCCATTCTGGAGTTAGAAGTGGTTCTTCCTCACTTTGAGCATTTAATAACTTTATCTCGATAGTGGGTACCCTAAAACTTGCTCCGGGTCTGTATAAAATGTGTCCCACCCCAATACCTACTTTTCACCAAGAGGCTGATTTCTCTATACAGAAGAAATGTTTTTATTATTTTATTCTTTTTCTATTTCAATTTGTAACATAATTGGAATCTTGTTAGTATTTTCTTGAAGACATGCCTGTTGCCTACCTCACTACCCTAAATTTCTCCTTAATTTTTTTCCACATCAGCTGTGTTAGTATCTGGCACTTGATGTCTGTCTCTTATCCCACCTCTGCCAAAATACAGGAATCATGAGGCAGAGATTTCCTGGTGGGGGGCGGTGGGGGTGGAGGGTGGTACATGGGGAGGGGGGGTTCTATTGTGTTCAGTGCTGAATCCTCTGAGCCCGGAAGACCATAGTGCTTAACAAATCTTTGAATAAATGAATAAACAGGCCGGGCGCGGTGGCTCACGCCTGTAATCCTAGCTCTTGGGAGGCCGAGGCGGGCGGATTGCTCAAGGTCGGGAGTTCAAAACCAGCCTGAGCAAGAGCGAGACCCCGTCTCTACTATAAATAGAAAGAAATTAATCGGCCAACTGATATATATATAAAAAATTAGCCGGGCATGGTGGCGCATGCCTGTAGTCCCAGCTACTCGGGAGGCTGAGGCAGAAGGATCGCTCGAGCCCAGGAGTTTGAGGTTGCTGTGAGCTAGGCTGACGCCACGGCACTCACTCTAACAACAAGCCGAGACTCTGTCTCAAAAAAAAAAAAAAAAAAAATGAATAAACAGTTTTAAGTGAGAGTTCACAATATTACATTTTTAATCACATGGGTGTGGAGGATATGTTAGTTTTTGACTTTATATCAACTCATTTCCTGCGTGGTTAAATACCGCAGCTTTATAGATTTTTATCCAAGGCTCCCTTTCCTTTGCTGCACCAGCACTAACAAAGCCAGATCCTTTTCAGACTGCACCATGCTGGGTTCTCACAGGTGCTTACTATTGGCTGTCCAGGTGTTGCCTGGAAACATGAAATCAGACCCTGACCTGTGATTAAACGAGGGTTTCTAGTAATGCCATCAAATATGAGCTCTCAGCAGACAAAGAGAGGGGCCCCTTCACATGCACTTTGGTATTTCAAATACAATATCATTGCATGACATTTTCTCAAGCTGTATCCTGTTTTGTCATGTTTTGAAAACTGGAGGGAACACATACAAAACAGGCCTTGAACTTAGGTGAAAGTACTATGGTATGCAATTTCTGGGAACTGGTTTTAATTCATTCCCCTGCTCCGCAGCAATATGTTTAGTGTGGCTGCTCTGAAATTACTCATGTCATTGACAAATTTCTGGTACACATATTCTACTGCTTTCATCCTTAAGCACAGATTTATTTTTTACTAATCAGCAGCCAAAGATGCTTTCCTCTGAACCATATTCAAGTCTGACAGTGCAGTGAACTTTTATTTTTCCTTCTAACTTAAAAAAAAAAAAATAGGGTGGGCGGAGGGTGAGAAAGCAGGAGAGAAAGATTCCTATTCATCTTCCTTCTCCTTTGCAAATCACTAACACACAGCTAAGATCGTTTTAATCACTATTTTTCTGTGTGACTTTGATTTGAATGCATCTTTTTATCTCAGTGCAACTCAATTTTCATCTGTAAAATGAGCATCCCACCCACGTCTGAAATTCTTTGACTAATGTCAACATTAGTAGTTATATGGGCGCTCAAAACCAAGCAGTGGATTAGCTGTTGAAGGCATCCAAGCAACCTTGGGCAGGCAGGAATCTACTTGGTAGTTTTATTATGTCTTTTTGTAAAAATACTTTTCATAGTTTTTCTTTTAATCTGATCTAACCATTTTCTAGGTTTGAAGTTTTACTTTAATTGAACAAAAAGTTCAAGGGAGGAATTTTATTCAAGAATATCTCAATACAGGCCGGGCGCAGTGGCTCACGCCTGTAATCCTAGCACTCTGGGAGGCCGAGGTGGGCGGATTGCTCAAAGTCAAGAGTTTGAGACCAGCCTGAGCAAGAGAAAGACCCCGTCTCTACTAAAGATAGAAAGAAATTGATTGGCCAACTAAAAATATTAAAAAATTAGCCGGGCATGGTGGCACATGCCTGTAGTCCCAGCTACTCGGGAGGCTGAGGCAGAAGGATTGCTTGAGCCCAGGAGTTGGAGGTTGCTGTGAGCTAGGCTGACGCCACGACACTCTAGCCTGGGCAACAGAGCCAGACTCTGTCCCCGCCCCCCCCCCTCCAAAAAAAAAGAATATCTCAATACATAAATTAGCTAAGGCAAATAGCTTCATAAATGTGGCCACCAGGTATCTTACGTCTCTCCTGTATATGTTCTGCTGAGTTACTGGAAGGTCAGGACTATGTCATACGGATTGGCTACAGCCCAGGTTGAGTGAAAGATATTGCTAAATGCCGTAGCTACTTGCCCTATAGACTCGGTCACTGTTAGAGATCTTGTCTCCACATCTCTACATTTGAGGGTTTTCAAGTCCACCCTCAAACAGGGTTGATGTTCTGGTCCACTGAGGAGGAGCACAGACAGGTTTATCCACATGACACCTCAAGATTTAGGTCCTTGCCCTTGAAGGGACTGAGGTGGTCCCTTGAGGAATGATTCTCTAATTGTGACTAAGCCACTAATGGACACATGCAGTCATTTTAGCCACTTTCGTGGTCCATTCGGTCTGCTGTAACAAAGTACCGTAGACTGGATAATTTATAAACAGAAATTTCTCACAGTTGTGGAGCCTGGGAAGTCCAAGATCAAGGTGTTGGTAAGTTTGGCCTGAGGCCTCTGTCCTTGGCTGGCGGATGGCTGCGTTGTCTGCGTGTCCTCATATGGTCTTTCCTCTCTTGTATGCATCTCTGTTGTCTGGGTGTCCAAATTTCCTCTTCTCATTAGGGCCTTCTCTAATGGCCTCATTTCAATGTAAACACCTCTTCAAAGGCCCTGTCTCCCAAGTGCCTCCATTCTGGGGTACTGGGGTTTAGGCCTTCAACATATGAATGTGGGGGAACGCAGTTGTGCCCATAACACCACCTCCATGATTGACCAACTGGAAAGTCCATATCTGGGACCTACAAGCCTTAGTAGAAGGGAACCTTGAGGCTGTCTGAACCGGGCACCTGCCCCTGTGCAAGAGGGGCTTCTGTTGAGAAACTTCAAAGTTTGGGGAGTTTTCTCCATAAAAGGTAGCCATTTATTCCAGGGGAGCTAAAATATGCCTCCCTCCAACTGCTCTCCTGTGTTCTCAGTGCTGCCTTCTGGAACAACACAGAATAAACTCACCTCCTTTTCCCACAGGGCAGCCCTCTAAGTATTTGAAAACATTTATCATGTCTTTCCTTTAATCTTTTCTTCTCTAGGCAAAACATCTCCAGAGAAAATAACCTGTCTCACATTAAAAGAAAAACTCCAGGGCTTATATATATTTCAGATAGGAATGTGCTCGCTGGAACCTTGCCAAACACAACTGGGTTTGAATTTCAATATTCCCAATTTTTAAGTTTATTTCTCAAACTCTTTAAAACATGAGAACAACTTAGTTTGCTTTAAGCCAAGTATTATGTACTGAAAGAATTGATTGGAGGAGTTGAATAATTTTTTTTTTTTTTTTAACAATAGGATCTTGCTCTGTTGTCCAGGCTAGAGTGCAGTGGTGTGATCATAGCTCACTGTAGTCTCAAACTCCTGGGCTCAAGAGATCCTCCCGCCTCATGAGTAGCTGGGTCTATAGGCACTTGCCACCAGGCGCCACTAATATTTTAAAAATTTTCTGAGAAATGAAATCTTGCTATGTTACTCAGGCTAGTCTTGAACTCCTGGTCCTAATCAGTCTTCCCTCTTTGGCCTCCCAAAGTGCTGGGATTGTAGGCGTGAGCTACCACACCTGGCCAAGATGAATAATTGATACTGAAGTATGTGACTGATTGTGTAAAGGAGTCCCCTTTATAAATTGAAGATTTACTAATGAGCTAATGCCAAATAGAGTGAAGAAAATATCAATATATGTTGATATGGATTTCTAACCCTGAAATTACCAGTCATCCTTTTGGTACTTTACTCAACACAGTCGTTAGCACACAGTTTTACATGTGCAGTATATAGAGATTAAAGAGAATTCCCATTTTCCAAATAATTGTTAGTTGTAAATAAAGTAAAAGATTTATAATCTCCATCCAAATAGTCTCATAGCAGAGCCAGGGTTTGCTCCTAAGCAGTCTCCTGTAGACCCTTGGCAATAAACATCAAGCTCTGTGGCCTCATGTGTAAACTCAGTGTTACTGACTGAACGTTTGTGTCCCCGGCAAATTCATATGTGGAAATTCTCACCCCTAAAGTGATGGTATTTGGAGGTAGAGCCTTTGGGAAGTAATTAGCTTATGAATGGGGTGGAGGACCCCCACCAGAACCCAAGTGTGCTAGCCTCCTGATCTCAGACTTCCAGCCTCCAGAACTGTGAGAAATAAATGTTAGTTGCTTATAAGCCACCCAGTCTATGGCATTTTATAGCAGCCCAAATGGAGTAAGACAATGAGCTTTTTACAAAAGTGCAATATTTTCCTCACGCTTGTCAAAATCTTGGCCCTACGTATTCCCCTAGTGGAGTTAATTTCAGCTCAATATGTTCAAACACATTAGGATTCCACCAGTGTCATTTTGATAGATATATTGCCAGTGGAATCTGATGCTCTTCTGATTTTTAGTCCCTTGTGAATCTCACAAGGGAACAAGTCCTTTCGGTTTTCAGTCTTATATAGATTTTACAAGGAGGAATATCTATGTGGAATCCATTTCCATTCAACATGCTGGAGTTCTCATGAGCTCTTTCTAGAAACTCATGTACTTCATTGCCGTGAAATTATTTTTTTTCGTTTCCCCTTTTCTTTGTTCTCTTTTTTGGGATTACAGTCAGCCCTCGGTATCTGTAGGTTCTGTATCTGTGGATTCAACCAACCTTGGATTGAACATACAGGTTAAACGTCCCTAATGAAAAATCCAAAATCTAAAATGCCCCCAAATCTAAACATTTTTGAGGGTCAACAGGATGTTTAAAGGAAGTACTTGGATGCTCAATCGGTAAGCATAATGTAAATATTTCAAAATCTGAAAAAATTTGAAATTGAAACACTTCGGGTCATTTAGAACTGGGGATACTCAACTTGTAATTGGAAAAAAATTTTCACAAAATTCCAAAAGGCAAAACTTGGCATTTGCCTCACTCTAAGTACTATGCTGAATCCATGCAAATGATGAGATGTGTAGGCATGTTAAATTAAGTTGATTACTTCCAGCACAACAAGATATCTCTCTTATTAGGATGCATTCCTGAGAAACTGATGATAAAGGGGCATTCTTGCTCTTTACAGTATAAGAGCTTTTTTTCTCCCTCCCCCACAATGAGTCAAATTTTACCGTCGAGGGCAATATCACCCTCACTGAGAATGCATTCTTTAAGGTAAGCATAATAGCTAATATTCTCCTTCTCGAATATACTCAGTGGTGCTAGTGTTAATCTTTATTTGCATCTCAGAATAATGCTAGTACTGGTGGTATTATTCTCTCACCAGTTGAAATCCTGAGGCTTACATGCTTTGCCTTGTCGAAACAGCTAACAGAAGAGCCAGATCGAGAAGCTAGCTTAATCTTTTAATCTGTTTTCAGTTTGCTAATTGAGAGTTCCAGTGATTGGAGAGTTTAAGATCATGATTTTTTTTTAAACCTCTTGCATTTTTGCTAGAAAATCAAAGGTATTGCTCTAAGCTTCGCCCCTTGAGTTCAGGACTTCCTAGGCAGTGATGGAATGTTGTGGACAGCCCATGGCTGTGTGGCCAATGTGCTTGACTTGCAGACACAAGAGTAACTGAGGTTTGTTGTAGATTTGCACAATGTAGAAAAATATCGAGACAGAAATTGCCCATAATTCCGCCATAGCTGATCTTTGTTATTTTTCTTTCTGGGCTCTTTACTTGTTGTTTTTGCCACATACTCCATTGAAAATGTAGATATACTATATCCATACTACTTGGGGATACTTAGGGTCCTTAAATGTTATACATTTCAAGCAGTAAACATGTATCTCACACATGAATCTGTACTTCTCATTTGTTGTGTTTCATAGAAATAGAATTGCCAAGTCAAAGAAATAAATATATGTGCACTCAATAAGGGGAGAAATAATATTTATTTTATATCACTTTTATTGTTTGAATTAAGTTTTTAATGTTTATTTTCTCTTTGCTTTTTAAGTGGTTTTTAAATCCCCTCTTGGCATTTCTGTTGTATCACAAGAGATCCTTTGAGGAACTATTCATTGGATTATTTGTCTTGGATTTTGAATTGAAATAACCATATCTATACAAACATGTCCAATTCAACTGGACCATGAAATTCAATTAGCTGGTATTTGTCTGTGTTCATAGCATGGGGCAGAGACCTGAAAGTAAGCTGAGCCCAGGAGAAGCCTGCCTGTCTTATATCTCACTTGCTTATGTCATTTAAATTCGGGGTCTCTTGTTTTACAGTTATCCAGTTTGATGGAGGTTTTTTTTTGTTTTTTGGGTTTTTTTTGGTCAAGGATGTCAAAGCAGACAGGTTTTTTTTTTTTAAACTTTAAACTCTTTTATTTGATTTCATGTGTTACTTTTTCTTTCTTAGCTCCAGTGTGCAAAGAGCTTCAAGAAGGAGTTTTTAATTCAACTTTAAATTGTTTGGGAGCATTTTAAAGCAATAATAACAGCATAGATTCTCCCTTAGATCTGTCCCCTTTCCCTCTTTCAGTATGAAGAAAAGAGACCCTACTGGTTTTTGTTTTATTTTCCTCCAAGAGTAATGCCAGGTTGAAGAGAAGATGAGAGGAAAAGAGACTAGGGAGGATTGGAGTTGATGTGTAAGTCAATTTTTCCAGTTCCCCGATTCTCATATTTGGGTTAAATACTTAAGGGTCCTTGGAGGAAGTTCATGAACCTAATATTGGTGCTAATTCTGGTGTGCTGGTCCCCGGCCCCTCCTTTTCAGGAAAGAAAGAGGAAAACAGTCATTTTCATTGTAGTCACTTGTCCACTGGTTCTGGCCTCCAAGCTGCCAGCACTCAAGGCCCCTCCAGTTCTCTTCTGGGTCCTGCTTTGGGACACGTCATACACTGTTGGCCGCTGCTTCCATTATTTAAGCCTTTCCACATTTGGCTTCTCATGTCAGCTTTTCCTCGACTGCCTCTAACCTCTGCCCAAGTCTCAAGGTTCTTTTCCAGATGCCTCTTCCTCAGGGTCTAGGCCTTTCTTATTTCATGGACATCGCCCCATTCGGTGACCTCACAGATTTGCATTGTGTCTTTTAGCCATTGGGCGCTGGATCTTCTGACTCCTTCCTCACCCTGGTCACTTCTGCTTCCATCTGTCCCATTCTCTGAGTGTCTTCCTACCCGTCAGCACTGCCTTTTCTGAATCACCGTTCAAATTCGGTGCCACGAACTCCTGGCCTCCCAACCTCCAGTGGCTCTCTGTGGTCCTCAGAACCAAAACTAAGTTCTTTTTTAAACAAACAAACCAGCTTTACTGAGATATTATTCACATACCATGCAGGTGACCCATTTAAGTATGCAATTCAGTGGTTTTTAGTCTATTTACAGAGTGGTCCAGCCTGTACAGTGAATCAGGGGGACATTTTTATCACCTCAGAAAGACACCCTGTCTCTGTTAGCTGCCAGTCCCTGTCTTCCCACCTCCCCAGTCCTAGGTCACCATTCATCTATGTCATGTCTATAGACCTGCCTCTTCTGGACATTTCATATAAATAAAATTAAAGTGTGTGCTCTTTTGTGACTAGCTTCTTTCACTTAATTTTTTTTCAACGTTTATCCATGTTATAGCACAATTTCCATTGTATAGATAGATATACCACATTATATTTATCCCTGCATGAGGTGATAGACATTTGGGTTACTTCCACTTTTGGCGACTGTGAATAATGCTGCTAAGACCATTCATGGACAAGTTTTTGTGGGCATGTGTGTTTTCATTTCTCTTGGGAAAATATCTAGGAAAATCGCTGGGTCATAAATGGGAAATCTTATGTTTAACATTTTGAAGAACTACCAGCCTGTTTCCAAAGCAGCTGTGACATTTTACATTCCCACTAGCAATGTCTGAGGCTTCCAATTTCTCCACTCCTGTTACTGCCTTTTTCTCCTTATTGTTTTTCTAACCAGACACATCAGCTTTATACCGTTATCTTTTTGATTATAGTCATCCTAGTGGGTGTGAGGTGGTTTTGATTTACATTTCCCTAATGGCTAATGATGTTGGATATCTTTTCATGTGCTCATTGGCCATTTTTGTATTTTCTTTAGAGAAATGTTTACTCAGAGTCTTTGCCCATTTTTTTAATTGGGTTATTTGTTACAATGTTATAAACATGTCATTTGAAACCCTTCATAATATAATATTTCTAGTTTCATTTCCAGTTATGTCTCTGGCTTTCTCCCCTTTTTCCTCCCCTGGCCTCCCTGGATAGGCTCTGCTCTATAAGGAATGGGCTTCTTTTTTTAAAATTTATTTTTAATTATTATAGGTACATAATAGTTGTATATCTTTATAGGGTATGTGTGATGGTTCGGAACTCATTCTTGATTCCATAAATGTCCTGCTGTTCATGTCTTTGCCCATGCTGTTCCCTGTATGCAGACTGCCTTTCTCTGTGCCCCAGGTAGGGCTGTCCCCCCGCCTTTCAGAGGACAGCCCAAGTGCTGTCTCAGAAGTGAGCCAAACCAGAGCATGCCCACTCCATGTCTGGGCCTGTCCACCACCCACGACTGAGCTCCCTCGAGCCAGGGACAATATCTCATTGTATCTTTGGGTATTTAGCATAATATTAATAAATATGAAGCAAGAATTTGGTAAATATTTGTTGAATGAACCATGCAGATTTGGGAAAACATTTTCCTATGATCCACCCATTTATGATATGGTAAACATTTTTCCTATCATTTTTGCCTTGGGGGTGATGTCTTCCTCTAAAACTTCTGATTTCACAAAAACTAACAGAGAATGGAAGTGATAACAAAAGAAAGCTGCCTGCATTGTCCACTGACCTTATGTCTGATCTTCACTCCTGCTTTATCCTGACTGATGACTTTTCTTTGTAAACTCAGACACACAGACCTTACTGAGCAGCTGTGCTACGCACGCACCCTGTCCTCCATCACTCTTAGAGGTAGAGATCAAAGGGCAACTTGCCACATGACCTATTGCTCTGCCTGGTGGTTTTAACTGCCTCTTTAAGAATGTCAGATTGTGTCTTCACCAATGCCATGAAAAGAAGAAAAGTTTCAAGTGGCGAAATTGAACAGCAAAAACAGTTACCTTGCTAAATGTTGTTGTGGGTATTATTACATTTTAATTAGTGAAATTTTTTTTTTTGAGACAGAGTCTCACTTTGTCACCCAGGCTAGAGTGAGTGTCGTGGTGTCAGCCTAGCTCACAGCAACCTCAAACTCCTGGGCTCAAGGATCCTGCTACCTCAGCCTCCCAAGTAGCTGGGACTACAGGCATGCACCACCATGCTCAGCTGATTTTTTCTATATGTATTAGTTGGCCAATTAATTCTTTCTCTTTATAGTAGAGACGGGGTCTTGCTCTTGCTCATGGTGGCTTCGAACTCCTGACCTCGAGCAATCTGCCCCCCTCAGCCTCCCTGAGTGCTAGGATTACAGGCGTGATCCACCGCGCCCCACCGAAATTTTCTCCTTGTCCTTTTGTTAGAATTTGGACTCATAGAAAGCAAAGGAGCTGGTGGTAACAGCTGTGCCAGGTCAGCATTGATGGGCTACTCAATAAGCTCATAAGCATGGTGTTCCAGAGGTGGCACAAGATGATAGCCCTTTGCTGTCCCCAGCCTTTGGTGCTGAGAAATGATGCAGAACTGAGACCTCAGATCCCTGAGCACACAGCTCTGGGGAAGGAGCTCATTTAACGTGGACTACTAATGCAGCCTCCGAGTGGTCTTTACCGTCAGCTGCACAGCCAGGACACTCCGGGGCTGAGATTGGGGGTATAGGTGTTGGGAGGACAGGAATGGCCAAGCTGCCCTGCCCCTTTAGCTCTGTAGACTGCAGAGGGACCATTAGTATCGGCAGCATTTCAGACGCACCAGACTCTCCTTGTAATTGCAGCAATTGTGAACTCAAGTTGAGACTTCTCTAGGGAAGATGAAAGGTTAAGGAAGCTGCTTAGTGGCTTGGTCTGGGAATCAGCTCCCAGGCAGTATCTCACCGAGTCAGGAGGAGGCCCGTCACTCCCTGTGACTGGCCAGCCTGGGGGTTTCCCGGAATACAAGACGGAAACTAGGTCTTTGGAGAGGCCGAGGATGATTTTTGTAACAAGTTCTGGTCGCCAGCAGGGAAGCGGCCTCCGCTTTCGCGCGCCCCGGGCCTGAGTGCGGTGCACAGCGCGCCCTGGTGGCCAGGGGGAGCAGCGCCGCGGGCCGGCCCCGGGCCGGGGCGGTAATGAGGGAGGCGGTCACCGGCCCGAGGGAAGCGCGACAGCCAAACGCTTCTTCTGTTTGCTTAGGGGAAGGGCCCGTGCTAATGGGGTCAGACAGGCAAGGCATGAAGTGACAAGTAGAGAAAGGATGCAAAGATGGGAACAAACCCAGGGGACCTAATGGACCTGCCTGCACAGAACATTGGCATGCTGAAAAGTGTGTTAGAATTGCAGGAGCACGCCGGCTCCTGTGTCACCGCGTCCACGTGAAGGACACATCGGGGGCTGCCGAGAGAAAGAACTGAAGAATTCTAGGGCTGCCTGAAATTGTCCAGATTTTTCACGTGGGTTCTGAGTTCCGCGTTGTGTGCTTGAATGTTCGAGATGGGATAGTGTCTGCATATGTTGGGATACGGCATAGTTTGATGTAAAGGTTTAGGTGAATTACCGTTATTAAAAGATAAAGACGTACCGGTCAGGTATTTCTGCTTTTTAAAAGTTGTCTCTATCAAGTGCCGGAGACGCGAGGTTCGCCTCGGAACAGCCCTCTGGGGGTGGGGGGCTCAGGGAACAGGACTGAGAGCTGCCAGTCCTCGCGTCGCTGCAGCGTGTGCGCGCGCGCGGGTATGTATATGTGTGTGTGTGTTTGTGTGCGTGTGTATGTGCACGTGTATCTGTGTGTGTATGTATGTGTATGAGTGTGTTTGCGTGCGTGTGTATGTGCACGTGTGTGTATGTGTATGCGTGTGTATGTGTGTATGAGTGTGTTTGCGCACGTGCATGTATGTGTGTGTAAGTGTGTATGTATATGTGCGTGTGTATATGTGCGCGTGTGTATGTGTGTATGAATGTTTGCGCACGTGTATATGTGTGTGTATGTGCGTATGTATATGTGTGTGTGTGTGTGTGTGTGTGAGAACCAGATGGCGAAAATATTAAATATCGGAGGTGCTAACGAGGGACCTCGTTTTGCACCTTGCCAGCCTTAACCCGGCGCGAGGGTGCGCTCTAGGCAGTGCTAAAACCCGGAGGGAGCGCCCATCCGTGCGGGGATGTCCGTGCGGTAAGTCGCACCGCCGAGCTCCGGGAGCGGTGCAGCCGGCGTCCACACGGACGCTGCCGCCCGGTGTGCGCGGAGCCTGCTGGCCGCTCGGAGACCGGCCTGGCAGGCTGGGCCGGGCGGGGAGGTCCTCGCCGGGGGAGGGGACACGTGACTTGGCGGGGCGCGCCAAGTCCGGGAAGAGGTGCTCGCCGGGCGCCGGAGCCCCGCGGCGCGGAGGGCGGGGCGGCGCGGGCGGGGGAGGGGGCGTCCCTGCTATAATTAGCGGGGAGACGCGTCGCCGCGCGGCCGCGCCGAGGGCACCTCCACGCTGTCCCCGGCCCTCGGGTGGCTTGGCGCCGGCTCTTTCCGATCCCCCCGCGACGGCGCGGGCTTGGCCGGAGGGGCGCCCAGGCTTCAGGCGGTCGCAGGGAGGGCGCGGGCTCCCCGCAGCCGTGCGGACTGAGACATGCTGGGGACCATCACCATCACAGGTAGGGCGCCTCGGTGCGTGGCCGGACCGAGACATGCTGGGTGGGGACCATTACCATCACAGGTAGGGCGCCTCGGTGCGTGGCCGGACCGAGACATGCTGGGTGGGGACCATTACCATCACAGGTAGGGCGCCTCGGTGCGTGGCCCGACCGAGACATGCTGGGTGGGGACCATTACCATCACAGGTAGGGCGCCTCGGTGCGTGGCC
Organism: Microcebus murinus; assembly: GCF_040939455.1. NCBI lineage: Eukaryota > Metazoa > Chordata > Mammalia > Primates > Cheirogaleidae > Microcebus > Microcebus murinus. The sequence continues at coordinate 14,376,795 of NC_134108.1, read as the reverse complement.
GGACCGAGACATGCTGGGTGGGGACCATTACCATCACAGGTAGGGCGCCTCGGTGCGTGGCCGGACCGAGACATGCTGGGTGGGGACCATTACCATCACAGGTAGGGCGCCTCGGTGCGTGGCCGGACCGAGACATGCTGGGTGGGGACCATTACCATCACAGGCAGGGCGCCTCGGTGCGTGGCCCGACCGAGACATGCTGGGTGGGGACCATTACCATCACAGGTAGGGCACCGCGGTGCGTGGCGGGCGCCGGGCGAGAAAGCGCCTTCCTCCGTCCCATGTGCGCCTTGGGGGGAGCCGCGAACGTGTCTGCAGCTGGCATTTATTGGCATATGTTCTTCCTGCGTGCTGACTTTTTGATCAGAGGAGCATTATTTTCTCTGTGGCCCACCAGAAATTCAGCAAACCCTACGGTGCCTATGGGAGACTTTAGCTATACGTAAATAATAAATATGTATTTTAAATGTTTATGTGTATAAATATTTCTAGGGGTTGTGGCACAACAGCAGCCCACTGCACAGAAACATGTCAGATTGGTGTGAATTTGAACACAGGTTGTGAACGAAATCTCTTGTAGTCATAAAAAAAAAAATACCTCTTTTTGAGAAAGTACAAGTGTTGAGCATTTTGACTTGCTCGTTAGGAACTTTCAATAAAGGTGCATGTGGTGGTTTAGGGAACGAAAATTTTAAGCTCTGGTTTAAGTGGTAATTTTAATAAAACCATGGTTACTGTAAAATTGGTGGCTAGCAGGCAGCACCATTTTGGCAATGAATAGTAAAAAAAACGTATGTTTCTTAAGTTTGCTTTCTAGGAATCTGGCCATGAGTATGAATTATAATATTTAATACCTACTTCTTGGAAGTAAATTACATGCGTCAGATTTTTAGAATGCACTTACAGCTCCAGTAACTTGACATTTGATAATCTTATGCAGTGGTTCTGTGACCTGACTCCTTAGAGCCTGGGTGTTTTCTCTTCCTCTCCTCCTTTACCCCCCATCAAGAAAAGTAAACTCTGTTTGTTAATTTTAGATTTATAAGAACAGCTCTTCTTTAAATATTTGAGATCACTGCTGCCAAGTCTATGTGTGTATTTTTAAAATCGCAATATAGAATTTCTAGGACTTAAAAAAATTTTCTCGATGTAACTGCTTCTGCAAGCCCTTGCCCTCCTATGGAATTTTAAATGAATGTGAAAGTTCAGCAAAACTAAAAATATCTCTCACTTCCTATAGATTAGCTTGTTTACTTTGAGAGATTTCCTTAAAATTCCTTCCCTAAGGAATTGACTTAGCTAGTCTTTCTACTAATACCTAGCATGAAAATTTACATGATATATAAAATTAGTAAATAGATTGTGCAAAATGAAAAAATTCTCCATTTTTCCTCTCAGATCATTAATTTTTTTATGAATGAAATATGCAAATGCCCAACTCTGAGAAAGTCTGCCTGAGAGTGTGATTTGTGGGGAATCAAAGCTGGGGGGTGGTGCTTCCAAAATCATGACTTTTTCAGGGCAACTTTTGTGTACAATATGATTCTTATTATAGTCAGCATCATTTGATTAGTTTATCACATGCTGAGATTCTTATGGAAAAAGAAGGTGGTCCTTTTTAGCAGTAATTAAGGGTTAATAAACTTGGAGCACTTGGGGGGCTTTTAATGGTTGGTTCAGATAATCCCAATGGGATGATAAATGAATAAAAATACTTGGAAGGACTAATTTCTAAGGCAAACTCAAGTAATTGGCTCTATTGCTTACTGAATTTACTTTTCCTACAGTGTAGGTATGAGGATGTGGCAGAATTTGCTCAAAAATTTTCCTGGTAATAAGAAAATGCACAAAAAACGTTAACTCCAAAAATTAAACAGCAAATAAGCATTTTATAGTGAAAGAAGTGAAAAATAAAAGGGAGTTTCAGCTGCCATTTTTTTCCTCCGCAAGTTATCCGGTAAGAAAAATTTATAATTATTGCTTTTTAAAAAGTTGGTCAGAATCTTGAAAAACAAGGACTTTTAAAATTGCTAGTAAGGATTAAATATTAAAGGTCTCTTGCATCTTTGGCATTACTGATTTAAATAATTGGGGTCCTCTTTAGTACTATGTTATTCAAGGAGATAATAATGTGTTTAAATTCCACAGTTAATTAACAGGACTGATGGCATTTCTGTTGGAACTACTTAGGAACAAGTTTTCATTTCTGAAAGTAGGAAAAAGCTGTCACTTAAACACTGAGAAGAATATAGCAGAACTTGAATTATGAAATCATTGGTTATTTGTGTTACATACTATGCCATACTATTGCCACGTTACATACTGTTGCCATTCTTTCCCCCTCATATCCCATTTGCAATAACAGCTTAAAAATGAGAAAATAACTGATTTGAAATGTCCCCCTTTCCCACCCATGAGTTAGGGGCATGCAGCAAAAAAATAAATAAATAAATAAAATGCTTCTTGAATTAGGCAAATATCTTTCCTATTTTCCCTAACTTACACACATTATTGAGATTGATAACATATCGATACTTTGCAAGCTGTAGAATATCATTAGGACATTTTTCATTATCTCTAAACTGGGAAAGAATCCTTTAACATTCACGTTAGTTCTAGATTTCTTATAATGTGCTCCCTTTGTAAGTCATTTTCAAAGACCAAAAGAAAAAAAGAAAAAAAAAAGTAGCCTGCACATAGCTGTTTCTAATCTGCTATAGAGGCAGATTCCTTGTCAAGAGACTTGCAAGACATGAAATTGATACCTTCACAACTGCTAGATTAATAACTGCTGCTTACTGAGTGCTGACGCTGTCAGGTGCTGCTCAGCACTTTGTGGATGTTAGCATTTATTCCTCACAATAGTCCTGCAGAAAGTGGTTGCTTAAACACCCTTTTTATCATGAAAGTACGTTTCTTATGGTTTGGTAAATTACTGAAGGTTTCACAGCTAGTACCAGCATAACTATAGAGTACCTTGTAAAAGACCTCTTTCTCATCACGTAGAAGATGCTCATGTGTGTTTAGTGATGCTCACATTTTTGCATGCCTGCCCAAATGTGTAAGGGATCATGAAACATCACCATGAAGAGCAGGGACGATGATGATGTCACCTCTATGCTCCTGTTCAGGATTTTGCTTCTCTGAGTTGGAATCCCAGTTAAACTGTCTCTACTTGGAGGTTTTGTGGTTACTGAGCTTTAGAACAGGGGGAGTTGGGTGTGTAGGATATAAGGGATGGATTTAGAATGCAGAGAATTCCTGGAAAAATTCCAGGACAATGCTGCAAATCTTGAGGGAAACTTAACTAGCTCCAGATGTCACCATAAGCCGTCCTGTTGAGCCTGGGGATGGAGAGCACTGGTTATACTAAACCTAAAAAAAGAATGTGTAGTTTTTGCAATATTGCACTTCTTTTTCTCAGCCAGAATGATAGTTGTGTCACCAAAACACGATGGCGAAGTGTTGGATAAAAAACATTACACTTTGTAATATGTTATACAACATACTCCTTTAAAGTTTCTTTTTTCTTTCCTTTTAAGTCTGTAAAGTGAAAGAAAACAAGTTAGACTTTTTTCACTTAATCTCTAAGTATTTGGAAGAGTGAGAAAGGAAAGATGATCTTGCAGCTTTGGGGCATGCTGCTGTCACAGTGTGTGGAGCCTGGGAGCGGGGCTTTGGGTGGGGGGCAGGGTCCACCACCTTAGCTTTGCCCTATTTGGGATCGTGGCACCTTTGAAACTTTGCAGGCAGGAATTATGAGTATTTTTGCAAGGAAAACATATATTTGCATATACACATTATAGATTTGTGATTGACTTTATACATTGAGATTTGCAGAATATTTACCAGGAGCGAAACATAGGTCAGTAGGAAGATAACACTCCAACAGTTCTCAGCCAAAGTGGGATTTTTTGTACATGAAATGATTTCACGTTTTGGTTTCTTACTATCACTAAAGATACAACTTTTCATATATTTTCATATTTTTTGACTTTGTTAATATTCCGTAGGGCTTTTTTTTAAATCTTGTAAGGTCTCGTTATGACAAAGCTATTGAAAATATTAAAAAACACATAGATTATTATTAAGGATGTGTTATAATTTTTTAAATAATGTAACTGAGGGTAGTTTATGCTCTTAAAAATATGGTGAGAGGTGTTCGCTCCAGGAAGTATGTTTTTTCATTTCACTTTCCACACTTACTATTCAGGGATACCTTTCATTCATCTTAGAAAAACATAAACCAAAAAGCTTACAGTCTTTATCATTCCTTCCTGAATGTTACAGCACCAGCGGCTTTGTCCGTGCCCAGCCTTCGGCCTTATTGCATCTCGTATACTATATGTCCGTGCTAAGGATCTCTCCTTCTAGGGTGTATTCCCAAAATCAAGTGAATGCAGGCTCTTCCTATAGCAGTTTTAAAACTATCTTTTCTTTTCCAATTAATGTTTCTGGCACATTGGCACGCTCTCACACAAGCGTGTGATTAGTGTTTCCATCCAGAAAAAAAAGGGAGTAGAAGAAATACTTGGTTTCTGTAGTAATGTTCTTTTGAGAAGCAAGACACACATGATGTTGTTTTCACTAATGGTTGGTGTGGAAAAACCTGTCGACACAAGACGTGCACTGCCAAGACCGTGTTTAGGGTGGTGTGTAGATGGGGGTGTGGGCTGCAGGGAGGATTAGAGTCTTTTCCTGCCCTTGTGTCTCTAGAGCGGGAGAAGCCCAGTGGCTAGCAGGGCGGTATGAAGAGAGAAGTGCCTGCGGGTTTGGTCTCCAGAGGCCTCCCCAGTGGACACGCTGACTACCCCCTTTCTAACACTCTGGCCGTCTTTGATAACCTAGTGAGACCATGGAGTTGTTTCTAGCTGAACCTCAACTCGGTATCAGTGAATGCATAAATGAATAAATGAGCACTGTGTTTGGACTTTGTGGATGTTTGAGAGATATGTTGGGTTTGTAGCGAGGTTTTTTTAAAAATGGTGTGCAATTCAGGTGCACATGAGCAATAATTGTACATTTTATGAGAAAGGCCCACTCTAAAACCAGTTGTTTCTGTGGAAGAAGTTTTTGGGCATCAAGAAAGTGCACCCCCATATTAGTGATGCTTCCAGGATCAATTTTTGATTTTCATTTTCCTAGCCAAATGGACAGATCTAAGGCAGATAAAAATTATCATTCATGTGTTAAAAATGATAGCAAAGGGCCGGGCACGGTGGCTCATGCCTGTAATCCTAGCACTTCTAGGAGGCCGAGGCAGGTGGATTGCTCGAGATCAGGAGTTCGAGACTAGCCTGAGCAAGAGCGAGACCCCGTATTTACTAAAAATAGAAATTAATTGGCCAACTGATATATACAGAAAAAATTAGCCGGGCATGGTGGCACATGCCTGTAGTCCCAGCTACTTGGGAGGCTGAGGCAGGAAGATTGCTTGAGCCCAGAAGTTTGAGGCTGCTGTGAGCTAGGCTGACGCCATGGCACTCTAGGCTGGGCAACAGAGTGAGACTCTGTCTCAAAAAAAAAAAAAAAAAAAAATGATAGCAAAGGAGGTAAAGTGGTAAATTAAAAGTAAGTTTTCTAGTGGAAGGTCATGAGGGATCGTAGTGGTGAATGGATTCCAGTCTCCAAGTCTGATCAGGTGAGGACTCCGCTGTCTTTCCTGGAAGCCCTCTCTGTTATTTTTGGAGGCCTCTTGTCAATCACCTCTCCCTGCTGGTTTGATCCTCTCCTCCCTGCTGCCCCACATCTTTCAGGCTGCTTTTTAAAAATGCATTTAACAGCCTCTTTGCTCAGTAAACTACGATCTGTAACTCATTCAGAACCAGCATGCAGGGAGCAAGTAAAAATCTCCTTTAAAGGTGTCTGCTAACCACAACTAGGTAGGAATGGTGATGGTCTCCTCTGGGGATGGCCACCTCTAGCCAGAGCCTGGGATCTGAGTGATTTCAGTGGACTGTGTACAGTGGGCTGGGTGAAGTAAAGGAAGTGAGGAAGAGAAGGTGAGGAAGGGGAGGTCAACACAGAGAGAACGGTGTGGCCATGTTGGACCCAAACTTGGTCCAAAATGGGGTGGAGGACCTGCATCTTTACATGGTGCAAATGAAGAAAAAGAGAAGGTGGGGAACTAACTTGAGATGCTTGTGTTCCTTTCCTCCCCCTGAAATGTTGATGTTGGAAGCCAAAGAGGTCAAAATAGGTGAAATGGGACATTTAACTCTAGAATTTGAAAGTGCACCTCAACTTTCTGTATTGGTGGATTCCTGCAGTGTCTTCTGGTGCTGAAGATCAGAGCAGCTGCCTTAAGTTCAGCAGAAACTAGAAAGCTGTTCAATACTGCCCTCTTCTGTTCAAACGCTAGCTGGTTCAGGCATTTGGACACTGTCCGTGTCCAAGTGAATGTGACCAAGTGTGATAGTGAAGGACTGGACCAACACATATTGTCTAATAGGGGGATATAAAAATAAAATGTATGGCCATTGTGTCATAGTTTTGAAGACTTTTGAATAATTTATTCAGAAAAAAATCCCACACATGTTAATAGTGGTTTATCTCTGGACATTGTTTTTATTACGTTATTTTTTGGTGAGATAGAGTCTCATCTGCCACCCAGGCTGGAGTGCAGTGGCATGATCACAGTTCACTGTAATTTCCAACTCCCAGGCTCAAGGGATCCTCCTGCCTCAGCTTCCCCAATAGCTGGGACTACAATGCATGTGCCATCACACCTGGCTAATTTTTAAATGGTTTTGTAAGATGAGGTCTCGCTGTGTTGCCAAGGCTGGTCTGGAACTCCTGAGCTCAAGCAATCCTCTCGTCTTGGCTTCCCGAAGTGCTAGGATTATAGGCGTGAGCCACCATACCCAGCCTGGACATTACATTGTCTTTATGGAAATTTCCTCCAGTTTTCTGTATTTTAAAGTCTTCTACAATTTATATAAATTGCTCTTAGAATTGGCAAAAAGTAATTAACTAAAAATGAGTTTGTTCTGTTCTGAAGAAAACAATGAAGCAAAAAAGCTATTAGAATTTTTGTTTTATTATTATTATATCTATAATCTACTATAATACTTCTGGTGTACTGGTGGTGACTTATGTCACAGGTGAGGACACTCAGAGATTTTAGGAAACTTGCCCAAAAGCCTAGTGCAAGTAAGTGATATAGCTACTTTAATTTAACACCAATTAAATTAAAACACCAATCTGTCTCCAAAACTTCTGCTTTTTAATCTCCTCCCCTTTACCTGAATTCTCTCTTTTGGAAGGGAAAGGTGAGTAGTTTTTCTATTATTTAATACATAGATAAAATTTACATTATGGTATATAATGTGAGGCAAAGATCTAATGTCCTCTAAAATCAGGTAGGGTAAATCATCACTCTTCATTTTGTTGTTTTCTATATTTTTATTATCTGTGTCTTCAAGTGCCTTCTGTTGAGTGATTTTTTTTTTTTTAAAAACGATAACTTTAAACTTACAGAAAATTGCGAAAATAAAAATAGTTTGGGGAGTACCCATATACCCTTTATCCAGATTCACCTGTTATTAACATTGTATCTCATTTGCTTTATTATTACTCTTTCTATGTTGGAAAACAAACACACACAGGTTTCTATTGTCTTATGTAGGCTAGGCATGGGATGTAAAATTTTCTGAAGCATTTGAGGGTAAGTTGTATACATCATGGTCCTTTATCGCTAAATACATCAGTGTGTATTTCCTAAGAATGAAAATATTCCCTTTTGTAACCATAGTTCAGTTACCTACATCATACATTTACATTATTACAATACTTTTATATAATTTGCCTTCCATATTCCAGTTTTGTCAGTTAACCTAGTAATGTCCTTCTTAGCATTCTCCCGTGTTACAAGATTCACCCAGGGCCAGGGATTTTGTGGTGTCATGTACCTGTAGCTTCATTTAATCTGGAACATTTCTGTAGCCTTTGTCTTTGAGACACTGATATTTTCAAAGCACACAGCATTCCTCTCCCCATTTCCAGCTCATTCCTTATTTTGTGCTTGTGTCCTCCTGACTCAATTTAGGTTACTCGTTCTTAGCCAGAGTACTGCTGTGTCTTTCTCAGGGTATTGCACACGATGCCATTCTGTCCCTTGAGGTTGTTGTTAAGGTGGTTGTCTGATTTATCCATTGGAGAATTAGATTTCCCACTCTGTCAGCTAATAAACATGTAACTATCCTACCCCTGCCCCCCATTTAGCACCTGTTGATTCTTGCTTTATCCCGTCTTTACCCTGATAATTGCAAAATGATGGTTAGGTGATAGTTTCAACCACTGATTGTGAGTCAATCCCAGACTGTGAGTGGGTGGGTAGGATGTATATATTCTTAACTTTTTTTTTTTTTAAAGCATGACTGTAACCATGAATACACTCTGCTTTTCACATTGAATTTCACATACAGCAATTTTTCCATCTAAGTGTGGGAGATGACATGTTGAAATACTTGTTCTCGTCCTGAGTGGTACTCATTGAATTATAAACAGTTGTAATGATTTATGGAAAATAAGAATGTTTATATTTTAAAAGTGTGTGGAATTGACTTTTCTTTCAAAAAGACAAACTTTGTGTTTTGTTCTTTTTTAGTACATTGACTCTCAGGGCTTCCCAGGGAGCCTTTGGCCCTCCAGAGATGCCACACACCTGCTATAAATGACACTGGCCAAGTCATGACCATTTTTGAGAGCAGTTTTAGGTTCACAGCAAAATTGAGCAGAAGGTATTGAGATTTCTCAGACACCCCTGCACTCACATATGCACAGCCTCCTTCATTACACCCAGCCACCACCAGGGCTACCTTTGTTACAGTTGATGAACCTGCGTTGGCACATTGCTAGCATACAAAGTCCATAGTTCACGTTAGGACTCATCTCTTGGTGGTGTACATTCTGTTGGTTCGGACAAGTCCATAATGACATGTGTCTACCATTATTGGTATCATACAGAGTAATTTTATTGCCCTAAAAATCCTCTGTGCACCTCCTATTCATCCCTACCTCTGTCTAACCCCTGCTGACCAATGCTCTTTTTACTGTCTCCTTAGTTTTTTTGCTTTTCCCCATAATACCATAGAGTCGGAGTCATACAGTATGTAGCCTTCTCAGGTTGGCTTCTTTCACTTAGTGATGATAAGCATTTAAGTTCCCTCCATGTCTTCTCATGGCTTGGTAGCTCATTTCTTTTCAGCTCTGAATAGTATTCCTTTGTCTGCATGTACCACAGTCTGTCCACTCACCTACTGAAGGGCATCTTGGTTGCTTCCAGGTTTTAGCAATTAGGAATAAAGCCTCGCTAAACATCCGTGCGCAGTTTTGTGTGTGTGTGTGTGTGTGTGTGTGCGTGTGTGTGTACATAAGTTTTCAGTTCATTTCGGTGAACACCAAGGAGCAAGATTGCCGGGTCCTATGGTAAGATATGTGTTTAGTATTGAAAGAAACCGCCAAACGGACCTCCGAAGTGGCCGTGCCGTTTCGCACCCTCACCTGGGACGGTTTTGGAGTCAGTGCGTATCCCCTGTGAGCCTGCGGGGACCCCGCGAGCTCCTCCTCCAAGCTGCCGGGCTCCGTGACTGTGATGGCTTCGCAGGCCTCACGCCCCCAGTTCTCGTCTTGGCGCTCAAGAACTTACAGCAGCGCGGGTTGCAGACCCCACGGCCTGCGGGCAGGGTCGGGGCTCCCGCGCCGGCGGCGGCCGTTGGGCGCTCGTGTGGCCGCGGCGGTCTTGGGCCTCCCGTGTGCCCTGGAGAGCCCGGGCGGCTTCCCCGGGCGCGAGCCGGCCGGGTCCTCTGTGACGCGCATGGCGGCGCCCAGGGGGCGCCCTCGTCGGCAGCGCGCCCCGCGCCGGCCGCAGTCCGCGTCCCGCGATGGGGCAGCCGCGAAGGGCGGGCTGGGCTGCGCGGGCGTCTGTCGGGCTGCCCCTGCCAGCCGGCGGCGCGCGCCATGTCCTGGTGGAGCAACCTGTGCTGTGAGTAGGGCGCCCCCAGCGGCCGTCCTCCCCGGGGGCCCTGGCGGGCGCGGGAGCCCCAAACCAACCGAGTGTCCTTTAGTGGCGGCCGGAGGTGGGCGCGTGGGTCTCCCAGCCTTCCTCCTCCCCGTGCCTGTCTTGGAGGGGTCTCCCTGCTGGCGGCGGCGCGCGCGGAGCGGTCGGGAAGCCCTGCGCCCGTTGCATTCCAGCCCAGGGCTGCAGGAGTGCCCGCTGCGCCCGCTCTCGTCCTGTGCAACGTGCACCCAAACCCTCCACTCTCACAGCCTTATTCCAACCGGGGATGAGATGGAAACGGGTTTTAACAGACTTTGCCGCCCAGGGGATGCCCCAGGGCGGGCTTCCCTTCTGCCAGGCAGAGGGCACGGCCCTAAGGTGTGTGGGGTGGGGTAGAACGGAGATGGCTGTGGGCTGCAGTCACCTGGCCAGGTGGCCGGGAGGGGAGGACTTAGCAAAGGCTGGAAAGTTGCCCTCACTGGGGGGCCTGGGGGTTAGCAAAGCGTGGGATGCGGAACCCCACGGAACAGGCCCAGCCGCTCGGGCTGCGACATGCGGAATGTGTCCCCAAGTGGCAGGACGCGCGCGGGAACCCAGGAACCCAGAAGGACCATCTCTAGGTTCCGCGCAGGTTCCGAGCCCGCTGGGTGTCCGCGCGATGGTGGCACGCGGCTCGGGGCTGGATACAGCCTCCAACGTGCCCGTGCGGTGCGCGAGATTAAACCGTCTGGCTGGCCAGGCCGGGGGGCTCCAAAGACCATCCTGTAGGCCCTGGAGCCATTAGGGTGTCTGACGCTCGGTGATGTGAAAGAAGCCTGCGGTTTAGGAAGCGGGGCCTCCCGGTGAGGTCCGTGCAGATCGCCCTTGGCGCAGAAGGCAAGTGGAGGCCGAAATCGGGCCTTAGCTTGGTGTGTGTCCAGGCCAGAAGATTGTTCTGACAAGAAGTAGCTCTTAGGATTACTAAAGTGAAAAGAGACAACGGAGCAGTTGGCCAGTTACAATTTTAAAATTTCCTGTATAATTTTTTTTTATGCGTTCAGCTTATGTATCACTTACTCTATATAGAAAGAACATCTGGATGTTGCTAAGCTTACACTAAGCTATCAACAGCCGTGTCGTTCTGCCTGTTGGCAGCTGTTCATCATCTTTATCTCCCTAGTTTTGACTGTAAACATTCCAATCCTCCCAGGATTAAACAGAAAAAAGTGTTTCAAATTGAAACACAGGTTTAGGAGCATGGAGGGAAAACAGTGAGGGAAAATGGTGTGTGTGACACCCGAGGGCTCCCACTTTGTTAGCAAAATGTCTCTGCATTTTTCTGATTCCAGAGAGGCTGATGAGTGTTTTTATCACATGCTTGCTGGCAGGATATTTCATTTATATTTGTATCCAGTACTAGTGAAACCATTCCAGAATAGAGTTTGTTACAGGAGTTCGACTTTTTTCTCTACTATATTTCCAATGGTGGTGTTCAACTTTTTTAAAAAGAAGGTTGCATCTTGTTTTGCGTTAGAAGTGTTTGCAGAAAGTTCTCTTGTCAGTGTGCTTTTATAATTGGGAAAAATTTTAAGAAATAGTTTATGGAAATGCACTTAATTTAAAGAAATCTTTACATTTGATAAGCAACTTTAGCATAGTGTTGGTTTATAATAGGAACCAGTGGAAACGTAAAGCATTTTCTTCTTATTTCAGAAGATTGTACATGCTTTTTAAAAATGATGAGTATACATAAGATCTAAAATGTGGAAAAAACGTTAAAGATACTCTGGGCAGCCTAATCATAGATGTCGGAATTTTTTTCTTTTTTTTTGAGACAGAGTCTCGCTTTGTTGCCCAGGCTAGAGTGAGTGCCGTGGCGTCAGCCTAGCTCACAGCAACCTCAAACTCCTGGGCTCGAGCGATCCTTCTGTCTCAGCCTCCCGAGTAGCTGGGACTACAGGCATGCGCCACCATGCCCGGCTAATTTTTTATATATATATCAGTTGGCCAATTAGTTTCTTTCTATTTATAGTAGAGACGGGGTCTCGCTCTTGCTCAGGCTGGTTTTGAACTCCTGACCTTGAGCAATCCGCCCGCCTCGGCCTCCCAGAGAGCTAGGATTACAGGTGTGAGCCACCGCGCCCGGCCGGAATTTTTTTCTCTTTGACTGTTTGCCTCAATATTTAATGTGGGTAGTAATTTTTCTTTATTGTTTATAAAGTCTAACATTGGTCACAAATGTGTATTTTATGATTTTTCTTTTTTTTTTTTTTAAAAAGAAAATCCTTTAAGAAATGTGTTTTAGATCAAAATAATGAGATTCTTGGTTTTTCTTTAAACCCTCTTCTCTATCTGAAATGCTCAATTCTCAGGGTTTTTTGTTTCTTTTTGTTTTCTGTTTTTAATGCTGCCTTAGATGCTGATGTCAGAATAAATGAACATTGACTCGTTACCAAAGCTGTTAAAAAGGCAGAGTCTATGACATTGCCACCAAAGCAGAGGCCCTTCCTGACTCTTTGAAGAATGAGAGACCTGGATCTTGTACAGATTTCATCCGTGAATATCCAAAAATCTAGTAATATTTGAATAGGAAAAAGTAGAGGAAAAAAAGAAAAAGAACTTCACGTTAACGCCCAGCATAACAGAATACAAGGCACATTGACACAGGACTTTGTATGCCACGCTCAGGTCCTGCTTTGGTGTGTGGTACCTTAGACATATTTTCACTTAACTTTCTGGGCTTCCATTTTATTTATTTATTTTTATTTTTTTGAGACAGAGTCTCGCTTTGTTGCCTAGGCTAGAGTGAGTGCCGTGGCATCAGCCTAGCTCACAGCAACCTCAAACTCCTGGGCTCAAGCGATCCTCCTGCCTCAGCCTCCCGAGTAACTGGGACTACAGGCATGCGCCACCATGCCCGGCTAATTTTTTCTATATATATTAGTTGGCCAATTAATTTCTTTCTATTTATAGTAGACACAGGGTCTCGCTTTTGCTCAGGCTGGTTTTGAACTCCTGACCTTGAGGGATCCACCCGCCTCAGCCTCCCAGAGTGCTAGGATTACAGGTGTGAGCCACTGCGCCTGGCCTGGTAATCAATCGGCTTTCTTCAGTTAAAATATCTATCCTTTTATTTCAGTAAAAATTCATCTCTAATTCCAAACCATACTCAGATTTCCCCAAGAAGACCCAGAAATGTCCTTTAGCTCATTTGCCTTAACGAATGTCCAATTCAGGACCATGCTGGGCATCTCTCCCCTTCTCCCTATTAAATAATGCTTTTTACCCTTAATGATTTTTAAAATTTCAAACCTACAGAAAAATATAATGAACACCTAATATATACACTTGACCTAATTCACCAGTTATGAATATTTTACCACATTCTCCTTCTCCTTCTTCTCTTTGAACTATTTGAAAGTTACTTGCAGACAGTCCTTTTGTGTTTTGTTTGATTTTTGTCCTTCGTGACATTGACATTTGAGGCCAGGCTAGTTGTTTTGTAGAACATCCTTCATTGTGGATTTGTGTGATCGTTCCCCTCATGATTAAATTCTGTTAAACATTTTTGTCAGAAATAGTATTTAGATGATGTATTGTCTTTCTCAGGGTCTCATGTCAGGAAACACGATGACATTTGTCCCATTACTGAGCATGTTAACTTTGATCACTTGGCTTAGGTAGTACTTGCCAGATTTCTTCATTGTCAAGGTACTTTTTTTGGGAAATTAAGTAATCCGAAAAGTTTCCTGATAACTGTTCATCTAGTGGTTTTAGTGTTCGTGATCCTTGACTGAATGAGCTATTACAGTGGTGGTGTTCATTCGTAAATTGTGATTTTTTTCAATCTAAAATTCTAGAGAGAATGACTTTTTAACGATCAAAGTGGAAATTATGTTTATTGACATTTTTTTCATAAAGAAGTACTCCTCGATCACCTGTTTTTTAGTATCACTCTCAACTCATGGATTCTTTTTTTATTCCATGTGTTGTAAACCATCAGTGTCATTATTTCTTATGCTTCGAGGTTTTGGCAATAGGAGCCCTTCTAGCTGGCTCTTGTGTCCTTTTGACATAACTCTATCGGCCTTTGAGCACCTCCTTTCTGTCAAAACAAAATGTTCCTCGTACTTTATATGACCCAGCCTAGAATTTCTCCAAGGAGCTCTAGTCCCTTTGGGGGGGCCTGTTGAGGTCAGTCTAGTTATCACATAGAATGTCCCCTCCTTTAGATGTGTAGTAGATACTTGTTTGTGTTGTTATTTAGCTTATCCTCGTAATTCTATATTTTTTATAAAGTGGAAGTTTGTTTAAAACTTGATTCTAGTTTAAAATCATGAGTGTGATGTGTGATGGCATTTTACATCGGAATACAAGATACATTGGTTGACCCGCCCTTGAGGATGCTATAGCTACTACTTATGTGTAATTTTTTTTTTTTTGTAACTAATTTTTTGATAGTTGAGTTTATTAACTTTCCCTTTAACATGGAACAGAAAGAACAGAGTAGTACCTTTGAGTCTGAATTTTTACTTATTTTATTTAATTAATTTATTTGGGTGTGTGTGACAGGGTCTCACTCTGTTGTCTGGGTAGGAGTGCAGTAGTGTCATCATAGCTCACTGCAGCCTTGAACTCCTGGGCTCAAGTGATTCTCCTGTCTCAGCCTCCCAAGTAGCTGGGACTACAGGCATGTACCACCATGCCGGGCTAATTTTTAAAATTTTTTGTAGAGTCAAGGTCAGGGTCTCGCAGTGTTGCTCAGGCTAGTCTCGGAACACCTAGCCTCAGGCACCCTCCCACCTTGGCCTCCCAAAGTGCAGGGGTTATAGACGTGAGCCACTGCCACTGAATTTTTAAAGGTCATTTGAAAGAAGTAGACATTGCCTAATCTATTAAGATTTACAAATACCTGTAAGACCCTTAGCTTGGAATGGCCTGACATTAAAGAAAAGTATTAATTGGTCATGTTTTATAAATATTTAATTTTCTTGAATTGTAATCATATTTTCCTCTTCTCCCCCCACCTTTGTTAATAGTTGGACAGAGAGACACTGAAGATGTGAGTGAAAGAGGGTCCAGTAAAGAGATGGCTGCTAACTCGGCGGTGGTTCCTGACATCACAAGTGACCAGCAGGAGGAGATGCCTGAAATAATTGAGCAGGTTCCTTCTTCAGAAAGCAATTTAGAAGAGTTAACACAACCCACTGAGTCCCAGGCTAATGATGTTGGATTTAAGAAGGTGTTTAAGTTTGTGGGCCTTAAATTCACTGTGAAAAAGGATAAGAGCGAGAAGTCCGACGCTGTCAAACTACTCACTGTCAAGAAAGAGGAAGGTGAGGGAGCGGCAGGGGCAGGCGACCACCC
This sequence comes from Microcebus murinus, assembly GCF_040939455.1. Classification (NCBI taxonomy): domain Eukaryota; kingdom Metazoa; phylum Chordata; class Mammalia; order Primates; family Cheirogaleidae; genus Microcebus; species Microcebus murinus. Next base: position 14,361,449 of record NC_134108.1, on the reverse strand, counting down.
AGAGCCCAGCCGGGAGGCAGGGGAGGCCACCCCCAAAGAAAGTGAACTCCAGCAGTCCAAAGAGAAACCTGAAGAGGCCCTCAAGCACGAGCAAAGCCACGCAGAAACTCCTCTTCAAGCTGAATCTGCTCAGGCAGCAGAGCAGGGCAAAGATGAGGGAGAAGACAAACAGGAAAAAGAGCCCAGCAAATCCCCAGAATCCCCGACCAGTCCGGTGACCAGCGAAACAGCATCGCCCTTCAAGAAATTCTTCACTCAAGGTTGGGCCGGCTGGCGGAAGAAGACCAGTTTCAGGAAGCCAAAGGAGGAGGAGTTGGAAGCTCCAGAGAAGAAAAAGGAACCAGAGCCAGAAAAAGCAGACACAGAGGACAAGGAAAAGACAGCAGAAGACAGCTCTGAGAAGCCCACCCCCACCGAGTGTGACCAGCCGCCGCCACAGGAGCCCACGGAGAGTGCCCAGGAGGCCAGGTTATCGGCCGAGTATGAGAAAGTAGAGCTGCCCCCGGAAGACCAAGTCCTGCCGGCATCTCCTGAAGAGAAACTCGCTCCATTGGCGACAGAAGTCTTTGATGACAAAGTAGAAGTCCATCAAGAGGTTGTCGCAGACGTCCACGTCAGCACTGCGGAGGAAGCAGAGGAGCAGAAAGCTGAGGTAGAAGAAACGGTAGAATCTTTGCCGCCTGAGAAATCAGTCGAAACAGATGTCGAACCTCAGGAAGCGGAACCTGCCGAGGACCTGGGAAAGACCAAAGAAGCCTGTGCCCCTGGAGAGGACCACACCCAGGTACCTGAACCAAGTCCAGATGACAAAGCGTTGCCCAAACACCCTGAAGGCATCGTGAGTGAGGTGGAAATGCTGTCCTCCCAGGAGAGAATAAAGGTGCAGGGAAGTCCGCTGAAGAAACTTTTTACCAGCACTGGCTTAAAAAAGCTTTCTGGAAAGAAACAGAAGGGGAAAAGAGGAGGAGGAGGAGATGAAGAGTCGGGGGAACACAGTCAACTTCCAATAGATTCTCCAGATAGCAATGACGAGCAGAAGGGCGAGAGCTCTGCTTCCTCCCCCGAGGAACCCGAGGAGATCACGTGCCTGGAGAAAGGGCTCTCTGAAGTGCACCAGGATGGGGAAGTCGAAGAAGGAACCACTTCTGATGGTGAAAAAAAGAGGGAGGGTGTTACTCCCTGGGCGTCTTTCAAAAAGATGGTGACGCCCAAGAAACGTGTCAGAAGGCCTTCTGAAAGTGACAAGGAAGATGAACTGGACAAGGTGAAGAGTGCCACCTTGTCTTCCACGGAGAGTGCAGCCTCTGAAATGCAAGAAGAAGTAAAAGGAAGCGTGGAAGAGCCAAAGCCAGAAGAACCAAAGCGCAAGGTGGATACGTCAGTATCTTGGGAAGCTTTGATTTGTGTGGGGTCATCCAAGAAAAGGGCGAGGAAAGCATCGTCTTCTGACGAGGAAGGAGCACCAAAGATGGTGGGAGGAGACAGCCAGAAAGCAGACGAGGCCGGAAAAGACAATGAAACAGGAGCAGACGCTGGGCTTGCTAGTTCCCAAGAACAGGATCCGGGGCGCGGAAGTTCCTCCCCTGAGCAAGCCGGCAGCGCTTCCGAAGGGGAGGGCGTTTCCACCTGGGAGTCATTCAAAAGATTAGTCACCGCAAGAAAAAAATCAAAGTCGAAACTGGAAGAGAAGAACGAAGACTCTGCCATTGGGACTGGTGTAGAACAGTCAGCTTCCTCAGACGCTGAAGCTGGGAAAGAAGAATCTTGGGTTTCCATTAAAAAGTTCATTCCTGGACGAAAGAAGAAAAGGCCAGACGGGAAACAAGAACAAGCAGCCATTGAAGACGCGGGGCAAGCGGAAGTCAACGAAGATGATGCCGACGTCCCAGCCGTAGTCCCCCTGTCTGAGTACGATGCTGTAGAAAGGGAGAAAATGGAAGCACAGCAAGCCCAGAAAAGTGCGGAGAAGCCTGAGCAGATGGCAGGTGTTTGTGTGTCTGAGGAGCTCAGCAAGACTCTGGTCCACACAGTGGCCGTGGCTGTGGTTGACGGGACAAGGGCAGTTACCAGTGTTGAAGAGAGGTCTCCTTCTTGGATATCTGCTTCAGTGACAGAGCCTCTTGAACAAGCAGAAGAAGACGAAGCCACATCATTAGCTAGGGAGGTATCTGAGAGAGAAGTGATTGCAGAGGAAACCCCTACAGTCACCAAAGCCGTGCCAGAGGACAGAGATGCCCGTGATGACACGACCGGCAGTGAGATGCAGTTAACTGCTGAAGATGTGACAGCTGCAGAAACGGCAGAGGCATTTTGTGCTGAAGAAGCAACCGAAGCGTCTGGTGCTGAAGAGACCACAGAAATGGTGTCAGCAGTTTCCCAGTTAACTGACTCCCCAGACACCACAGAGGAAGCGACGCCGGTGCAGGAGGTGGAAGGTGGCGTGCTAGACGTAGAAGAGCAAGAGAGGCGGACTCAAGAGGTCCTGCAGGCGGTTGCAGAAAAAGTGAAAGAGGAATCCCAGCTTCATGGCACCAGTGGGCCAGAAGACACAATTCAGACCATGCAGAAGGCAGAGTCAGAGCCACCAGAGGAGCTGGAAGAAGCAGAAGAGGGTCCGAAGAGAGAGGCGGATGTCGTGTTGCAAGTACATGTACAGCAGACTGAAACTGAACATTTTACACAGGGAAAAGTAATGGTACAAGCCACCGTGGAAAGCTCTGAAGAAGCTCCTCAAGTCGCAGATGGTGTAGGGTCCAGCGAGCTTATAACCACTTGTCAAGCTGAAACCTTAGCTGGGGTAACTTCACAGGAGATCACGGTGGAACAGGCCGTGCCCCCTGACTCAGTTGAAACCCCGTCAGACAGTGAGACCGATGGAAGCACCCCCGTAGCAGACGCTGAAGCTCTGGATACAGCACAGCAAGATAAGATTCTGGAAGTCCATGTAGATAATGAGGTCACATCTGGAACCCAGTCACCGGTCACAGAGGCAGAGGCAGAGGCAGAGCCACCAGAGAAGCTGGAAGAAGCAGAAGAGGGTCCGAGGAAAGAGATGGATGTCGTGTTGCAAGTACATGTACAGCAGACTGAAACTGAACATTTTACACAGGAGAAGGTAATAGTACGAGCCACCGTGGAAAGCTCTGAAGAAGCTCCTCAAGTCGCAGATGGTGTAGAGTCCAGTGAGCTTATAACCACTTGTCAAGCTGAAACCTTAGCTGGGGTAACTTCACAGGAGATCACGGTAGAACAGGCCATCCCCCCTGACTCAGTTGAAACCCCGTCAGACAGTGAGACCAATGGAAGCACCCCCGTAGCAGACGTTGAAGCTCTAGATACAGCACAGCAAGACAAGATTCTGGAAGTCCATGCAGATAGTGAGGTTGAATCTGGTACCCAGTCACCGGTCACAGAGGCAGAGTCAGTTCCAGAGAAGCTTCCAGCACCTTCTAGTTTTCAATCCCAGGAAGAAAATAAAGAGCAGTCAGAAGTGGAAGATGTCCTAGAACATCCAGATAAAGCAGCCTCAGTGGAAACCGTACCCATTCTGTTGAAGACTGAGGTGATTGAAGAGGCCGGCCAGTGTGCCGATGAAGAAACCAAAGACATACCATTTGTTGAAGGACTTGAAGTGTCTGTAGACACAGATGCACCAGTCAGTTACGAAACGATCACTGAAGTTGCCCCTAAAAGTGAAGTGACTACAGAAGCTGACTGTCAAAAGAATGGTACAATTGAACTCCAGAGTCCTACTAAGTCTCCTCCATCCCCAGTGGAGAGTGAGATGGTAGTTTCAGTAGAAAGGGAAGAAATCAAAGCAGAGCCAGCCCAAGTGAGTGAAGAGAAACTTGAGCAAAAAACAGTTACTGTAACTGATGAGCTCAGCGTGCGACTGGTTCAGACAGTTAACGTGACCGTCATAGACAGGGAGAAGGAAGTTAGCAGTTTGGAAGGCAGCCCTCCTCCTTGCCCAGGTCAGGAGGAGGCAATATGCACAGAAGTTCAAGTTCAGAGCTCCGAGGCATCATTATTAGCTCTAACAGCTGCAATAGTGGAGGAGAAGGTCTTAGGAGAAGCTGTCAAAATTTTAGAGACAGGTGAAACTTTGGAGTCTGCAGGTGCACATTTAGTACTGGAAGAGGAACCCTCTGAAAAAGATGAAGATGTTACAGCTCAGCCTGGAGAAGTGGTTGAGCCCACGGGGCCTGAGTCTCAGGCAGAAGCAACACCAGTAACAGCATCTGCCACTCATGAAGAAGGCTTCTGCTCTGCCCTGGAAGGAGAGAAAACCCCGTCGCAGAAATGGAATTCAGATGAAGTCAGTGAGCATGTTGTTCATCAGGAAGTCAAAGTGAGTGTAGCAAGAGAGGAAGATGTAAAGGCCGACAGTGAGATTTTGGAATTTGTGACTGAGAGCAGTAAACTCGTCCAGAGCATAATTCAGACCGCTGTTGACCAGTTCGTGCGCACAGAAGAAACAACCACTGAAGTGTTTACATCCAATTTACAGTCACAGGCCCACGTGGTGGAAGCTGACAGTCAGGCGGCTGGACAGGAAACGGAAATAGAAGACAGTGAAGGTCAGGTCTCCGAACAGGATGAAATACCAACGGTTGCAGCCAAAGAGGAGTCAGAGCTAACCACCGTGGGACAGGTACCTTTGGATATATCCAAAGATGTGAGTGATGCTTCAGAAAAGACCACTGAGGTAGAAAGTTCCAATGTAAATGACCAACAGCTTGAAGAGCTTATTCTCCCACCTGAGGAAGAGAGAGATGGAACTGGAACACAGTCTGTGCCAGCAGGTGATGGCGATGCTGTCTTAGGAGAAAGAATAGAGAAGTCACAGTTTGAATCCAAAGAAGACGAAGAAGGTGATGCTGTCGATCACCCTAAGAGCCAGGACTCGGTCCTGGCCGACACTCATGCCTCAGGAGACTTAACCAAAGAGTCCCCAGATACAAATGGACCAAAACGAAAAGAGAAGGAAGGTGCCCAGGAAGTAGAAGTTCAGGAAGGAAAAGTGCACAGTGAGTCAGATGAAGAGGTCAGAACCCAAACACAGGAGGAGATACGGAAAGAAGAGAGGGAACCAGCAGACTCAGAGCTTATGGAATCCTAAAACATCATGTAAGTAACGTGTTGTTTTTCCTCTTTGATGCCATTAGGTGGCAAGTTTACTATAAAGGAATCGAGTTCAAATAGCTATGATTTTATGCAGAAACTTCAGTTGGGGAAATAACTATCAACTAGACTAAAAGACCTAGAACAGTTTCTTTTTGGCATTGGAATGCCATTTAATCTTATTGATATTACAAAAATAATGGCTTCGTTTTACCTCTAATGGGACTGCTTTAGAAGAAAATAAAGGGGCATGCGTGTGTGCACGTGGGTATGTTTGGCTCAAATGCCTAAGAGACAAATTGTGCTCACTCAGCATCGTATCCACTAGTTTTTGAGGTTTTTTTTTTTTTTTTTTTTTTAATATCAGACTGCTTAAAATATACTTTATAGCTTTTTAGGAAAAAATTGAGTTTTTCCCCCAGCTGTAGTAACAAGCATTTTTTAGAATTTTCCAATGCATATGATGACTGGGTTAGAGAACCATAGCCCTAGTTTAGTGGCAGCATAGGATAGTTCAATATGGACCCCTTGCCATCGTTTTTTTTTTTTTGAGAGGGGGGTCTCTCTGTCACCCAGGGCTAGACTGCAGAGGGTGTCATCATAGCTCACTGCAACCTCCAACTCCTGGGCTCAAGCAATCCTCCTGCCTCAGCCTCCCAAGTAGCTAGGACTACAGGTGTGCATAACTGTGCCCAGCTAATTTTTCTATTATTTGTAGAGATGGGGTCTTGCTCTTGCTCAGGCTGGTCTCCAACTTCTAGCCTCAAGCAGTCTTCCTGCTTCAGCCTCTGAAAGTGCTAGGATTATAGACGTGAGCCACTGTGCCCCGCCATTTTGGTGTTGTGTTTTTTTTTTAATCGAGTTAAACTGTGGTATTATTGGGGTTCTCAGTAAATTTGGTTCATTTTCCCAACTGTTCTGTTATTAATAATTGAGGGTGGAAAAGGAAATTTTATTTATTCTGATTCTTACTCTTCCTACAGTTAAACTCATTGTCTGTTTGCAAGACCAGAATGTGAAGACAAGTAGTGGAAGAAAACGAATGCTGCTGCTAAGACCGCAAGACCAGTATTTCAGAACTTTGAGCACCGGAGGGCAGGCACCTGAACTGAGCTTGTTTCTAGAGAGCCCCTGACAATCCTGAGGCTTCTTCAGGAGCTATCGCCGTATAACATTGCCTCTTTTCAAGACCACCCTACTATTCTATTCTCCCTCAATACCATATAATGTTTCTGATTTAAGGTTCTAAATTCCTAACCTGGAACTGGAGACGGCAATACTTAGTTCTGCTTCTGAAACTGGAGTATCATTCTTCATGTATTTATATGTATGTTTTACGTAATCCTCCTTGTGTATCTATTGTATATTTTTTTTCTTAATGTTTAAGGAAATGTGCAGGATAGTATATGTCTTTTGTATCCCACAATATATGACGGGGCACGCGGCCATGGTGAAGCCTTGGGGAGCTTTTAAAGCCTCAGTTATAACCTGTGAAGCGCAGAGCTTCCTAGAAATGACATTCCTGACCAGAAGGTACAGTTCGTATTGTAAAACTCAATAATGATTAGGTCCGTGTTTAGAAGCACTCTGAAATTGGTCTCCTTTCCTATTAGGCACAGTGTGCTAACAATAAAAAGCATTTTTGAACGTACAAAATTGTTCCATTGTTACTGTGAAATTTTTCTTTCTAGCCCAGTGAAGGTTGGAAAGAAGTTGTTTCCAGTAGCAGACAGATTAAGTCTTTTCTCCTACTTGTTGGATGGTTGTTTAGACAGATGCGTGTGCTTAATCCTGAGGCAAAGTAGTGAAATGTTTTTTATGTTACAAAGAAAATAATTGACTGTTGTAAGTTTTTACTTCTACTCTTCTATGCTGGACCACATTCACACGCAGCATGCCATAAGTCAGGTTCTTAACAAATGGTATTTTGATAGATACTGGATTGTGACTGTGCCATATTTGTGCCCTTTCTTCTAAGAACAGTGTTGCATATTATGTTCATTTGGATAAAGTGTGATTTGACGATGGATTTAAATAAAATATTTGCTTCACTTAGATTTGCTGGTTTTCTTAGATACTAAGAATCCTGATACCTATGTTTAATTACTGCATTAGAATAATAAGATAATGATTGATAGCCTGGAACTTCCAATGTAGTCACTACATGGAAACATCTCTTTATGCTGGTTTGAGTTGGACCTGCAGAGGGAGTCAAGACTGAGATGCTTTTGCTGAAATAAACCAGTAGCTTTTAGGTTGACATTACTGGTTCGATTTTACTATCTGGTAATTCCTGAAAAAGTCAGTTTTCTGTGTTAGTACTTTTGGTTTCAAACAGTGACAAATGTCTCTAGAGAGAAATTTTAAGGTAGCTTACTAGTAAAAATGTCTTTGCCTAAAATAAAAGGTGACCTTGGAAAATTGTTTAAATGTTGGAATGGTGAGTCATCCTAATACATAAGGAATTTGTCAGGTAATTGCCACCCATAGAACACTCTGTCACTTGTCTACTGTAGAGTTCTAATTTTTTCACATATAGAATTGGTCTGGCATGTAGCTGCTTAAATTTTATTCAAACTTACTACTCCTATTTGAGAATTTAAATATCAACTGCCAATAAATGATTTTTAAAGCGTAACATTCTAGAAAGCCTACTTTTAGCAGAGAGAAAATTTGCTGTTAAAAATTTAAAGTGGTTTCTCTTATGCTAACAAACCTCACTACATAAATAATTGGCCATGTTAGTAAGACACCTCATGATAACAGTGTATATAGGCTTGTAGTTGGAAAACATTTAATATCCTTTTAGGGGTTACTTTCAAATATATATAATAGCCACCTGTGCTTTATTATTAAATGTGGAAATTCCCCCAAATCTGACAAACTTCTACTGTAAATCTTTTTTTTTTCTTTTGGCCACCTGAAACTTAAATCCAAATGCTGCATTTAAGTTGGAGATCAGCTAAAAGGTATTGAGATGACAGCGATTTGCAAGGTGTTCATACTGACTGACTTCCTATGGTCGGAAGAGACTTTGTGCTGTTTTGAACAGACTGAAGATTTGTGTGGTTTGTAGAAAATGGATTTTTGTTGCTGTTGTTTCAATTCCATCCTGCTACTTCATTCTGCGTGTTTGTCTTTTCTTAACCACCTGTGACCAGGTGATTCTGGCCACCACGAGGTTGGTTTCCAGTGGTAGCTGTTTCATGAGGGTGCTTGGTGTACTAACCTCTGGATTTGCCGGGATTACTTCTGTGCAAGCTCTGTATCTATGTTCGCTGAGCAACCTTGTTTTATTAACAACAGGAACACCGGCAGTAGCATGAAATGCAATTGTTTTTATAATTCTAAAGCTGCTGTTAACTTACGAAGTACATAATTACCAAATGTAAACTGCAAAAGTTGGAGCAAGTGCCTAAATTTTGCTATTTTTGGCATTACTGTGGAGCCATGTACAATAGAAAGCAATGCAAGACTTCTAAACTCGTGCCACTTCTTGTAATTGGGGAATATAAAATGTTCCCCCTCAGGTTATTTTGCTTATGGTACCCATGAGTTGCCTGTCTCTGTACATAGATACGTTCGTTGTTCCAGTATTTTCCTCCGATGTCTGGAACTGCAGATAGTCAAGGGCTGGAAATTTTAGCTTGGAGTTTAGCACTTACCTCTGATCCAAAACAATATTTGGATTCGCTAGTTCTGTTTGGGGGCAAATTTTCACTTATCTAAATAAAATGCAATGTAATTAAGTGCCATGGATTTTCTTTCTATAGTTTCATCTTGATCCGTTTTGATTGCTTTTCCCTTTACTGTTGTGATATTTATCACATATATAGATAAGCTCTACTTTTAACTACTTAGCTGTCCTTTGTGACTCAGTCCATATAGTATGGTGAGAGTTTGGAATGAGCATGTGTGTGATAGGTGTGAATGCATAACAGTCTCTATCCACGATTCTCAACCTTTTTGGGTCTCACGCCCCTTTAATCAGAACCTCATTAATCCTCTGGCTGGCTCTAACTCCCCCAAATAAACACAGTTTTATGTATGGTTTTTGGATAGTCACACAGACCTCTGAAATGCCAACCAATAACCGGAACCAGAGTTAGAACCTCTTTCTCCAAGGAAATGGACACGGATTCCAGATAGAGTTCAGAATGTGAACACAAAACCAGTATTGCATAAGTCCAAATCTGCATGAGTTTTCATTCTAACGGGGTTTTGGAAATGGATCTGCTGGACACAACAGACCTGGTACAATTTTCGTATAAATGAAGTTTCTCCTTACTAATGAATTCCTTACTGTCTGCAGCCTGTATCTTTGGAATTAGGAAAATAATCTGGGCCCTACTTTTATATATGAGAAAGCTGAGACTTTTAAGTGCTAACACAGATTTTGGCTAAGGTGGTGACCAGGACCTGGGGATAGAATGATGGTGAAAATAATCACTGTTTTTTTTTAAATGCAGCCACAGCCTAGAAATCTATTATTCCCCCTTTTTGATATTTAAACTTAACAGGCATCTTGCAAGGCGCAGTGGCAGCCTACCTGCAGTGCCAGCTTCTGGGGGAGGCTGAGGCTTGAGCCCAGTGAGCTATGACCAGGCCACTGCCCTCCAGCCTTGGGGAGAAAGTGAGACCCCCATCTATACATAAATACATAAAGATAAATAAAAGCCATAAATGAATTGCTTATTAGCAGAATAAATAAGTTAACAAGCAAAAAAAGTTTTTCCTTTCCTTCCTTTCCCCCCCCAATTGCTTCTGCTCTCATAGAAATGCTTGCATATTTGGGAAAATATCATTTTTTCTTTGTGATGTAATTTGGACAAACCTAGGTCTAAAGCCAAACACAAACGAGTAGGCCAGATGAGCAAAAAAGCCATGCCTTACATTTTTTGCCGTTGTGCTTGCTTTTTTGCTAAATCAAGGGCTTGTCAATTGCATGAGACTTGTCAGTTACCGAATGTTAGTCAAACCTTGTGTGTTGGGTGTTAATAAAATCGGGAGTAGATAGAAAAAGCATTGCTTTTGAATGAGCCACATAGGGGTTTGAATCCTGGCTGTGTTTATAATGGCTGGGTCACCTCAGAAAAGTTACTTAACCTCTGTGGGTCTCAGTTTTCTCATATAAAAAAACTGGAGACATGTCCGACAGGATTGTCAGGAGTAGTTACTGAAAGTACGCAGTAGGCAGACGCCCAGTTCGTGATCTGCCTTCACTCCCACTCCTCCTTTGAGTTGAGAGGACGTTCTTCACCAGGATCCATTTTCCCCCAAGCCAGGAATTGCAACAGGACAGGTGTTGTACATTTTCCAGAGAATAGCACAAGTATGATTTGTGAATTTAATAACATTTCTTTATGTTCAAAAATATTTTGATCTGCCCGAGGAGACTGAAACCAAAGAGTATCATTTCATCCTGGTCCATTATTTTTCCACACTAAAAATTGCCACAATCTAATTTTTTTTTTAATCTTATTTAGAGATCTGCTAACAGTTTAGTAGATATTCTTACAGTTGTGTTGAAGGAGCTAGTTCTAGAAAGGCAGGCTAATTGATCTTGTATCTTAAGATAATTAACTTTTTATTTGCTTAGAGATTTCTAAGCCTAAATCTGGTTTACCTGCAAATGATGTGTAGCAATCCTTTGTTCTAGACCTAAATGGGGGACTAAAAGCAAAATGCCATTTAGATATTTGGAGAGTTCTGCAAATTGTCATAAAAATGCAAATGTCAACTTGGTTGCATTCCATTACAATAAACTACGCTCCACCTACACATACTTTTGTCATAGAATTCACTCCTAGTGAACAGTGAAGAGGGCTTTCCCTTCCCCACCATAATCCCCAGCCAAGTTGCTGGATGTACTGCATGTGTACCACCCTCTTCAATAATCCCTTGAAGTGGCTGTCGCTTCCTAAATGTAGCAGTGTAGTGTTTTATCTGAAATGGGTGACTGAAGCCTGAAATTTTGAACTGAAGGGTCCAGTTTTGGATGCCTCAGCTCTTCCCTTCTTTTGCAAGATGAAATTTCAAAGGCGACAATGGCAATCACCTATAACAAAGAGAAGGTCGGGGTCTACTCCTCTCCATTCATACATCATCCAAAGCTACTTTTTAATGGCAATGCTTTCTTTCCATTAAAGCTGTATTTCCTATGAGGAAATTACATAGCACTTTAGAAAATCCAGTTTTTAGCAACATCTGTTGAACGAATGAGCCACTTTTATTTATTTACCTTATTTTTAATTTTTTTCAGAGAGCAGGTCTTACTCTGGCACTCAGGCTGGAGTGCAGTGGTGTGGTCACAGCTAACTGTAACCTTGAACTTCTGGGCTCAAGCGATAGATCCTCTTGCCTCAGCCTAGTAGCTAGGACTACAGGCTTTCACCACCACACTCAGCAATTTTTTCTTGTTTTTTTTTGTAGAGTCAGGGTCTTGCTATGTTGCCCAGACTTGTCTCAAACTCCTGGGCTCAAGTGATCCTCCCACCTTGGCCTCCTTAAGTGTTGGGATTACAGGTGTGAGCCACTTTTTATTGTTTTCCCAATGTAAGTTAAACACCAGTGGTGTTCACAAGGGCCAGAACCAGAAGAATGACAGCTCAGATTAATTCTGAAGCTTACATGTTTGGATTGCTTATACCGTCAACTGAAATTTCCAAGCTTATTTAGACTGGTACCATCCAAAACTCAGAATAAATTATTAAGTTTATAACCTCTCAGGTTAATAGGCACCAAGCATTCCAAGGTGGGGCCAGTGGGCTTCAGCATCTACACTCAGCTCTTCTCTGTTTTGGGAGGGAGCTGGAGTTCAGCAGGTCTCCCCCACGCCCTGGGTGGAGGAGGTGGCCACAAGCTGATACTAGAAGCCCCAGCATCCATACATAACTAGGAGATGAACACAGCACCTGCCCTTCCCCCTCCAGCAACTTGCAGGAACAGAAGTGGGGGTAGCCGGCATGCTGCCCTCACCCACCATTGTCGTGATTCCCATGACTTTCTGATCCCCAAGACCCTGCCTGCTCTTTGGCTGCATCTCATGTCCCTTCAAGGCTGCATGGTGTGGCCTTGAGGGCTGCAGAGGCACACCCTGATTCCCCCGTCACAGACATTCAGAGAAGTCAACTTGGCACGCATGAGGCTCTCATTGAAGTTGGGAGATGTGAATCTAGTTTTTTTCTTTTTGAGACAAAGTCTCACTCTGTTAGCCAGGCTAGAGTGCTGTGGCATCAGCCTAGCTCACAGCAACCTCAAACTCCTGGGCTCAAGCGATCCTCCTGCCTCAGCCTCCCAAGTAGCTGGGATGAATCTAGTTTTTTAAAAAAGATGAAACCAGGCCGGGCGCGGTGGCTCACGCCTGTAATCCTAGCACTCTGGGAGGCCGAGGCGGGCAGATTGCTCAAGGTCAGGAGTTCGAAACCACCCTGAGCAAGAGCGAGACCCTGTCTCTACTATAAATAGAAAGAAATTAATTGGCCAACTAATATATATAGAAAAAATTAGCCGGGCATGGTGGCGCATGCCTGTAGTCTCAGCTACTCGGGAGGCTGAGGCAGGAGGATCGCTTGAGCCGAGGAGCTGGAGGTTGCTGTGAGCTAGGCTGACGCCATGGCACTCACTCTAGCCTGGGCAACAAAGCGAGACTCTGTCTCAAAAAAAAAAAAAAGATGAAACCAGTGGAAACCACTCAATATTTAATAATCAAGGTTTATATTGCACTTTGAATTTGTGTCATTTTTAGGCAAACATCTCCTGGCCTCCTATTTCTTCCTGGTGAAAGAAAGTTGGGTAAGATGATCTCTAGACATATTCCTGGTCAAACTTTATTCATAGCATCTTCACAGAGTGTTCACTCATTTGATTTTCACAATCTGATGACCCAATGTGGTTATAAACGTCTTCATTTTACAAATGCAGAAAATGCCACTCACATTAGGGGAAGTGCCCAAAGTTCTGCAGCCAGGAGGACAAGATACAGCTAGAAAATGAATCCTCACACAGGCTTCCCCCACTTCCTCTTCCTGTATCTCTTTGGGTAGACAAATACACAGAGATAAAATCACATACTCATTTAATTAAACATTTATTCAATGAAAGGATGTATAAAAACTTACAAATCTGAGAACTCAACTATACATGAAATAGGACGATGGGATATTCAGTTTTTAACGTGTACATAGAGTATAGCTATTAACTATTCTCCCCTTCCTTTTCCCCTCAGTCCTTATTTCTGGCTCCTATTTTGTACTGTGAGACCACCCTTTTATTGGCCTAAGGGAGGATTAATGGACAATTTTTACAATTTTACATTCAGGCCAATGGAAAAAATTAAAAAAAAAAAAAACCAACTAGAAAATAAACGTCAAAATCAAGTTTTTTTTTCCCAAATAGCAATTAGATTTTTTGTCCTGATTTCTCTTTGCCATTTTTGATGCTTCAATTAATGTTGCCAGTAAACTATTAGCATTGACTTTTCAAGTTATTAAAGTTACTACATCTTGTGCTCACAACTTTCCCCATAAGATGCATATTCCCATATCCTTTTCCCTGGTGTACACACTGATTTAAAAGCAGCCGGATGGTGCAAAAATCAATTATCACTGGCAACTGCTAGAGAATGGCATGTCATTTTCTATCCAGAGAGACAATTTACAGAATAGTACTTTCAAATCTGACTTTTAAAACAAACAACAAATTTGTCAGAAACTAAAATACAGCATTTTGTTGTTCAACTGGGAAAGAAGCCAGCAATTAGATAAGGCATGTGCATTAATTTGCCTGTTTATAGCAAGTACCCACAACGTTTTCTCTTATAAACAAACTCATAGCTTGTTTTATCCAAAAATTAAGATTGCCATCACATTATTACCTTTTCTCTTTTGTGTTTTTTTAAAGTAGATTTCTTAACTAATGATTTTTCTTAATTGGACATAATCTCAAAGGATGCATTCTGAAACAAGACACCTGCAGGATAAATACTAATAACTTTTTTTCGGGTTTAAAGTTTCCCCACACCTTCTGGATTTTTGCATAGTACAGAGCCCAGCACTATCTCAGAGATGCATGCTGTATTTTCTGACAATATTTTTCTGAGAAGGAAGACTTATTACCCAGGGAAAGTCATAATTTTAGCTTACCAAATTGCATTCTAGTTGTTTTGTTTTGTTATATACCCTTCATTAGTTCCAAGTATGCTTTTAAATAATCTAAAACTTCTCAAAATCTATTTGAGTTTATAAGTACTACTAACCATTATCTTTCCAATATCCCCTGAATTAAAGTAGATACATTCCAGGTTTATAATGCACAAAGCCTTTACAGAGGTGGGGCTGGGGTGGGGTGGAGGGGAAGAGGAGAAGGGAACAGGGACCTGTTTGTATCATGCCACGGAGAACTACAGTTCTGAATTGGGGGAAAGGAAGGACAACAGTCTTTGTAAAAATGACAGTTTTTTAAAAGATAAGTAATATTCAGTCTAATAATACAGTTTCCTGTTCCTTTTTGATGGAAGCTAGCACTGGGTGGTCAGCTTCCGTTACTTCTGAGTCCCCACTGCCCAGGAGAATGGACCGCCCTTCGTCTAGGGCAAAAACGTCCGAGTTCTGGTTTTGGCATGAATGTTTAACAACCTCATTGGGCGTTGAGAATGTTTTGTCACACAAGTTACATTTGTAGGGTTTGTTGGTTTGTACCAGCATGTTGTCCATCTGACTACCTTCCTCGAACGTGCAGAGTTCCAGAGTCTGTTTGTCCACCATGGTGTATGTGTCGATGCTCTGGTTGAGGCACACGTGGCGGGCAGCCTGGTTGGCCCTGCAGAAGCTCTTGTCACAAGTGCTGCATTTGAAAGGCTTGCCGGTGTGTATGTACATGTGCTCCCTCCAGTGGCTTTTCTGGATAAATTTGCGTCCACATATCGTGCACTCGTACTTCCGCCTCTTCACCTCCCTCTCCTGGTCGGCCTGCTCCAAGTTGTCAATGTCAGCGATGTCTGAGGGGGGTGGCGTTTCCGACTGCTGCTGTCCATCGATGATTGGAGAATCTGAGATGTGCTGCAGCTCACTGTCACTTATCATCCCAGCTTCAGGCACTTCCATGGCATCTTTCCCAAGGTCAGCGGCATTGCTACAGAGAGACAGGGGCACCCGGCTTTCTCCCTGCTGGCTGGACGTGAAAGGGACTCCCGTGTGAATCTGGAGGTGCTCGCGCAAGCTGCTCCGCAGGGTGAAGCGCCGTCCACACAGGTGGCAGGCGTAGTACTTTGGGAAGCTTCCGTTCCTCTTCATGATGCTCGGCTTGACGTGGGCTATGGTGAGGGACGCAGGCTGTTCGTCAGAGGAAGAGGCTTCCAGGTTGGTCTCCTCCCCGGGAGGAGGGGGAGGAACAGGAGTGGAAACAAGTTCTGGAGACAGCGAGGTCTGCAGCGGGTCCGAGGGAGTCATGTTTGTCCGATTCACCTGGGCCAGATTCGAAGTCAGCTGGGAGAGCTGAGAGGCCTCTGGCACTGGCTCCTGGCTCATTCTGGAAGGCTGTGGCCTTGGCTCTCGCCCCAGTTTTTCAGGTGCTGAAGCAATCTTAGTGGCTTGTCTCAACTGATGATCTGCAATCTGAATGCCATACAACGAAGAAGCCAGGGGGAAGACTTGGTCGGGATGAGTGAAGGCTCCTTGGCTGGCGAGGCTGGCCTCCTGGATCAGCGGGTATGCGTGCAGAAACTTGATCCCCTGTTCTAATCGGACAGGGTCAATCAGCTGAGGCGCCATCTTCCCAGTGTACATCAAATGTAAGAGATAGCTGAAAATATCCGGCTGTATATCCGTTGGTTTCAAACGGACACACTCACTGAAAGAAACAAGTAAAAAAATCTGTAAGTAAATGCCAATCTAGGTCTCAAATGATAACACAAAGCCTGAAGAAAAAAATACACACTTAAAAATAAATGAAACAAGAGTATTTCCCATTTCTGACTGTTACTAAGTTTCATGAAATGGATGGAAGAGTCAAAAGTTCATATTAAGCAAATGTGATGTAACCTGTAGACTCTTAACACAGTTCTTCTCCTAGTTATCTAATGTCAAATTAAATGTTATGTATTATATTTTATACAGAACTCCAGGAGTTCCTTATCAAATGTAATCATTAGCATCAGCACTGCTGCTGGGCTTTGCAGGGATTCTTTCTCACTTGATCGCCGTTAATTCTCATTTTACAGAAAAGGGTTGAAGCTTAGAAGGGTTAATACCTTGCTCGATATATCACACAGTTGGTAAGTGGCGGAATTGAGATTTGAACCTAGCTCTACCTAACTGCAAAGCCACTGCACCAAAATCCTTCATTAAAACAATCCTGTGTGGTAGGCAATAGATCTGATTATTGACATTTGACAGATATGGAAACTGAGGTCCCCAAAAGTTAAGTGATTTAAATGAGACATTAATTAATATGTTAATAAACATGTTAAAGACATATAAAAACATAGTAAACATATTAACAACATATTAAAGCAGTTGATGGTACTGTTGATTTCCTCAGTTTTAGACTCTACTGTTTGCATCATTTCAGAAACATCATCCTGATCAAGCAATAATAATGAAGAGGTCCCCAAGAACTCTTCCCAGACTGTCGATAATGACTGAAATTCTATTGCATCATTAGAAATTAATCAGATAGATATCTATATATCATGAGGTATACTTTTAATCAACCACTGAGTGAATACATTCTACAATGAATTTTCAACTTCAAAGATAGCTTCCTTGAATGCTTTTAGAATTTATGAACATTTTTTTCTTATTTTTTAATTTTTTTTAAAACAAGGTCTCTTTATGTTGCCTAGGCTGGTCTCAAACTCTTGGCCTCAAGGGACCCTCTTGCTGGGATTACAGGCATGAACTACCACACCCAGTCCATTTTTTTATATACCATTTCTTGGGATTGTAATTCTCCTTGGCTCTTCTAGCAGTGATGTTCGTTTTATTAACAAATGTTTTCAATATGCTAAAATTATTAACATCATACCCTGCTCTTCTAAATCTAACATTTTATTCTATTTAAAACAAAAAAGTGATTTTACCAGCAATTTGTAACAACAGATTTCTATAATTACTGTATTGCTATCAATGTGTGTATATTTCAAGAAGGCTGTGTACAAATAACTCAATTGTTTTGAATCAAAGTATGGAAGTCAAAAAATAAAAAGCATAAAAACTAGCATCTCTTTGACGGTATAAAGGGAAGAGTATATGTGACTATTTTTCTCTTCTTTAAAAACAGACACACAGATCCTTCATATTTTTATTTGGAGTCCTTTTATATCCCTTTAAACAGGAATGCAAATACAGGTGATCTTCTCTTTAAACACGAGATAAGTCCCAACAATACTAAGTGCATACTATACCATATTTAGATGCTCAGGGGAAATTCAATAATTAAAATAAAGCTTCAGGGTTTACTGTGGTGAAGACTTTACAATGTAAACAATCAGCTCCCAAGTGAATGCAAGACTAGGGGGAACTTGTCCAGGACTGGGCCCAGGCCTAGAGACAGGAAGGCCTCAGGCCTTCAGAGATGCAAATGACCCGCAGACTATATCAGGCACCTTTTGTCCTGCAGGATGGAACATTCCTGCAGGGAGAGGGAGTCCCCTCGCCTGACTCCCCTTCCCCCACAAAAGGGGAAGGGCAGAAATCCAGAGGGGAGCTTTGCGCGTTGGCATCCAAGGAAGATACCACCCAGCAGAGTCCCTTTCCAGCAAAACTTTGGTTTAAGTGCTGTAATTTTTTTCTCATTTGTTGTTGGATAGGCAGCTCGACTGTACACCTCTCAAATTTGGAAGAACTGTGCACAGTCTCTGAGGGCAAAGGAAGGACAGAGCCGGGAGGCCTGGGCCCACACTGCAGCCCCGCCCACAGGGAGAGGACCTCCCAGGACCCGCTGGGGAACTGCCCGGGAACAGAAAGCAGCATACCCCTGGGGTTGACAGCCAGAGGTTCCAGGGCCCAGGGAGGGCTCCAGATACCTATTTATGTCCATTTATTTATAAATTCTTTTCTTAAAGCAGAGGCAGATGTGCACACATATACACACACACTTTAAAAATTGGTGGAATGTTTAAAGTTCCTTCTGCTACAATTGAGCCATCTCCACCCTGGACTGCTTTACTCATGGCAGACTGACCTCTCAGTCACTCAGCTTGCTATGGGCCGGACTTTGGTCATTTCCTAGTCCTCTGAGAAGGACAAAGTTGCCTACAATAAAATCACATCTAAGTGGTTTGGTTTGCAGATATCTGTCTGACATAACTCTTTTATATGGGAGAAAGACGAGCATAGTTTTAGTACAGCTATAAGCCCTTCTGTATAAACTTTCACATTAATTTCCATTTTCAATTTTTCCTTCACCAGAATTTTCAAATAAATGATAGACTTAAAGAACTTTAAAAATAAGGGCCGGGCGCGGTGGCTCACGCCTGTAATCCTAGCACTCTGGAAGGCCGAGGCGGGTGGATTGCTCGAGGTCAGGAGTTCGAAACCAACCTGAGCCAAGAGCAAGACCCCATCTCTACTATAAATAGAAAGAAATTAATTAGCCAACTAATACATATAGAAAAAGTTAGCTGGCCATGGTGGCGCATGCCTGTAGTCCCAGGGGAAGCTGAGGCAGTAGGATCGCTTGAGCCCAGGAGTTTGAGGTTGCTGTGAGCTAGGCTGACGCCACGGCACTCACTCTAGCCTGGGCAACAGAGTGAGACTCTGTCTCAAAAAAAAAAATAAGGACTTTTAGATAATGTTACCATCATTGGAAGGCTGTATGTAGAAAGGCCTGTCCCTCAGTAGTTTTATTATTAAGAGCTCAAAGTCTACAGTCCTCTGTGATTTAAACTGAAACATAAGATACAGACATCTAGTGGTACCCATAGACATAGACATCCTCTGAGCTCAACTTGAAAAAAATTCTGATTGTATTCTCAGTTCTCAGCCTCCGAGTAGCCAGGTGGCGAGTGACAGTGCCTCACACACAGAGGTGCTGGTTTAAAAGCATGTCCCTGGTCTGTGCCCTGTGTTTGCCCTGCCTTGATGAGCTAGAATTCTGGAATCTGCATGTAGAAGCAAGGCCGGCCACCAGGCAATGTGTCACCTCTGGTATACTAACACATTATTGCTTACACTTGGGACTTCTAATACTTAAACAGCACATTCCCTTGTTAGAAAGGCATTTATTTACTGCCCCATACTTACGTTTCTTGCATCTAATTAAAACCCAGTACATTGTATTATTTGACTCCTCCAAATTAAAATTGTCTCTTTTTCAAGATAATCCAATTCACTATGTTGAGACCACAAAGTACAAAGCCCCCACAAGGCAGGAAGTCTCCAGCACAGATGGAGTTAAGGGGGCATCCTTGGTGTTGCAAGGTGAGCCCCCTCCCCTCCTCCATTAGTCTGTTGTGGTCCCTTCTGCTCCTCCAAACATTTGTCAAGTGGCTATTCTATTACTATTACGAGATTTGTAAGACCTAGTAGTCCCTGCCCTCAAGAAACTTACAAATGAGGTGGGGAGGTAAATATACAAATAAAAACATAGGGAGAATGTGAAGCTCTTAGAAACGGGCACAATTACCCTGCTGTGACCCTAGAGATCACTTTTGATCATTTTGGTTCTCCTGACTGGGGAGGGGTCATGGGAGAGGTGACATATGAGCTGGGACTTAGGGAGTGGGCAGAACACCAGCAAAATGCAGTTTGGGTGAGCCCAAACCATGGAAGCAGATCAGGTCAAGTGATGATGAAGGGTTCGGTATCCCAGAGAGGCCCAGCCTGAGATGAGGCTGGAAGGTGGTCAGGCTCAAGCCCGTGGGGCCTTGGGCGACAGAATAAGGAGTCTGTGCATTATTTTGACATGTAGTGGGCATCCCCTAGGTTTCTGATCAAAGGAATAACCCAATCTAGTAGGTTTCTCATCAAAGGCACACCACAATCAAAGCACTCTTTAGAAATACTAATCTGACAGTAATGTGGGAAATGAATGATTGCATAATGGAAATGAGAAAGGGACGGAAAGGACAACTGTGATTTAAAGAAAACATGATTTGGGAACTGATAAGATGTGATTTGAAAGAGATTTTTAAAGCCTGGGTTACTTGAAGATAAGAAAATAGGCATGCTGGGAAGCACTTCAAGAAGAGACTAAATTCAGTTTTAGACATCCTCAGTGAGATAAAAAGAGATATTCAGCTCTAACTGCCCTGTAGGCAGCCCAGGGCCTTGGGATTAGAGTTCTGGAGACAGAAAGGTCAAGGCCAGAGCTATAAACTGGAGTTTCCAGTACAGGCAAGATCTAGGAAAAAGACAAGTACCCTTGGCACAGTGCACAAGACAAAACTCTTAGAAATCCCAGGTTTAGAGGGCAGAAAAACAAGGCGTTATCTGGCTATAAAAATGCAGATGACAACCACTTAAGAGGAAGAAATCAGCAGCAAATGCTGCAGAAGACAGGATGCTAGAGACTGAGACAAGCGCAGTGGTTTTGGTGAGGGGTGACCTTTGAGAAAGAATTTCAGTAGAATGATGGGGTGGAAACCACAGTGCAGATGGATAGGAAGAGTGTGGGATGAGGACAGTGCTGGCAAAGACCTCGAGTACCCTTTTAAGGACTTTCATTATAGAATGAAGGAGAAGCAGCATCATAACTTAAGTCAATAGCAATGTTGAGGAAGTCCTGATCCCTCATAGCCTGGGGGTGGAGGAGGAGCATGAAAAGTATAAAACAAAAAGTACAGAATAAAAATCGAGGGGCAAGATTTCGGAGCATGGGGGAAGAAAGAAGATTGTCTTCCTGAGAGCCCCTTTTCAATAAGATAGGAGAGATGGGAAGGAAAAAACCAAGCAAAGATAAAATAGGCACATTTTAAGTCAGAAAAAGGGCAAACTGGAGGAATTCATGCCTCAAGCTTCTCATTAGAGTAGGAGACAAGAATAAACATTGAAAGTCGGGGGATATTTAGAGGACTGGGGCTGGCGGAGAGAAAAGGCTTTGATAAAGGAGTCCAGAAAAGACACTGAAGGAAGGGTCCACTGAGGTCACGTGGCTGGCTTTGTAATGAACCCAATTCTACTGATCCTGACTGTGCAGGTGACACCCAGCGAGGATATCTGGAGCAGGTGGGGCTGTGTGGAGTTAGCAGGTCTGGGTTCTCAAGTGCTACTGAAAGCATGAGTAACCAAGAAGGGTAGGGGTCAAGTGGGGTGACAAGGGAGCTGGGTGCCTAGGAGCCTAGGGACAGGTAGAGACCCATGGTCTTGATGACAGCAAGGGACATGAAGTCTATAGTCATTAGGTTATTAGCAACCACATTAGTTACCTGGTCTGATGGACAAACAACATCTTAAAGTAATTGGAGAATGAAGCAAGAACTGATTTGTGTGCCTTGAAGTATACATCGCCGATTGCAACCGTGCAGTCACACAGGAAACCAAACTCTCGCTGAGCGTTTAACTGTTGCAGTAGAATAAGTCCATGGTTGGCCAAATCCATTTTTTTAAAAATCTGCAAAGCAAACAATTTTATTTTTAAGAAAGGTGATTCACAAATAAGTATGTGTCCTTTATAGTCACCAACAGTAATGATCATAGCTAACATGTCATCACAGCTAATGTGTCAGGCACTGCTAAAAATGTTACATAAATTAACTCATTTAGTCTTCATAACAGTCCTCTGAAATAGTTCTGTCATTGCTCTCTCTCTCTTTTTTTTTAAAACAGATGACATCATTTAGGGTAAATTAGGGAGTTCTGTGATTTGTCCAAGCCTACACAGATGGCAAGTGGAAAAGCCAGGAAATGAACTCAGGTAGTCTGCCTTCAAGCAGGCATAGTATGTCCTTGAGACAGCAAATATTCCTGGGTCATTTAGTCTTTTAGTTTAAGATCTCACATGCAAATTAGAATGATGCATCAGAATTTGTCAACACTTCTATAGAGAGAGATAATTAAGGTGCTGGGGGTGGGGTCACAGCAGAGCAGGGTGAAAATCTTGCTAAGTTTAGGGCAATATTCCAGCTCCCACAGGGTGCCCTGGCCAGTGATATAATAGTTGATGCACCCATTATCCCTTTTACTCTCAACACTAGTGGAGTGAGGAAGTGAGACCGGTGCTCTGCCTCCTGTTTTGTGGAGGAAAAAATGGGCTTTCGGAGTGGAAAGTAACTTGCCCCAGGCCTTCTAGCTGGAAGGTGGGGGAATCAAAATTTAAATCTAAATGTTCTGATTTCAAATTCTATGATTTTTGTTGCTCACACTTGACTCAGCAAAGTACTCCAGCCTGAATCTATTTATAGTAGAGAAGCTGCCTGATATTACCTGGTCCTTCAAATCACAATCACTAGACTGCTCCTTTCTCACAAACAGCATTTGTAAAGGCCCACTACACACAAATCGACATTATATTTAACATTATACTTAATGCTGAGAAAGGGTGAATGCTTTCTCCATAAGATTGGGAACAAGGCAAAGATGTTTGCTCTCACTATTTAACACAGTACTAGAAGTACTAGTTAGTGAAATAAAGCAAGAAAGGAAAAAAAGGCTTATAGTTGAAAAAGGAAAAAATAAAATTTTCCCTATTTGCAGATGACATGATTGTAACATAGAAAATCACCCCCCCACCAAAATCTATAAAAACTCCTAGAACTAACAAAGAAGTCTGGCAAGTTCGTAAATGTACAAAAAGAAAAATTCAACCATAATTCTATATACCAGCAAGGAACACATGGACACTGCCATTACAAGTATAATGCCATTTACAATCACTCAAAAAAATGAAATACATAGGAGTAAATCTATAAAACATATATGAGACTTGTATGTTAAAAACTCAATGAAATAAAATAAAAGATCTCAATAAATGAACAGACGTACTATGTTTATGAACAGGAAGACTCAACAAGGGAAAGATATCAGGGTTCCCCAAATTGATACAAATATGTTTGACACATTTCCTATCAAGATCCCAGGAAGATTTTTTTTGTAGATATAGACAAAATTATTCTAAAAATGTATATGTGTAAAGGCAAAGGAACAAGTATAGCCAAAACAACTTAAAAAAAAAAGAATAATAAGGTGGGAGGAATCAGTCTACCCAATTTTGAGACATATTACATTGCTACAGCATTCAAGACTGGCTGGCATTGGCAGAAGGAAAGAAGTGCAAATCAATGGAACAAATGGAGAACCCAGACGTAGACTCACATAAATGAGCACAACTGATTACTGACGTAAGCACAAAAGCAATTCAGTGGAGAAAGAATAATCTTTTCAACAACTTCGCTTGATCAATTGGATTTCCGTAGGAAAAAAAAAGAACCTTGACCTAAGTCTCATAGCTTATATAAAAATTAACTAACTCAAAATGGATAATGGATATTAAACTATCTAACAGAAAGTAAGGAAAATAAACTCATAGCACATAATTGCCTCTTAGAAAACACACAGTACAACTACCCACTTTGTTTTGTTTAATTAAAACACCTGTGGCCTAACTCATTATCGCTAGACTTTCGTTTTCTCAGCCTTGCAGAGCCCTAAGCAGACAGCGGGGATGTGAACTCCCCACTCCAGTTCTCTGCCTCAGTTCCTCCCAGAAAAACATTTTCAAGGACTCAGATAAGCTGGCCTCACAGAGGAAAGAAAAAGAGCACCTGCAATAGCTTCACAGCCGCTTCTGTTACCGGTCTGCTGAAGCAGAGGGGAAAAGCCATTTTTTACCCTTTAAAAACTCCAAGCAACGTTTCCTCAGGGCTGACTCTTCCCTCCTTCCTCCATATGCCGTGGTCACTCCCTCCTTTTCTGTCTCTCTATCTCCCTCTCTCTGTCTTTCTTGGAAAAAAATCAACTTTTTGCTATTTTATATCCTAATCTTGCATGAAAAATCTTTTGCCACCAGTGGTGTGAGCACCTAGTAAGCTTTCCACCCTTTTACTGGTCAAAGAATTTTTACACTTAACATCAAATGCAAAATCTATGAAAGAAGAAATGGATAAACTGGACTTCATCAGAATTAAAAACTTTTGCTCTGTGAAAGACCTTGTTAAGAGGATGAAAACACATGCTAAATACTAGGAGAAAATATTTGAAAGCCTTTGCAAATTATTCCTTCAACAAATGACTAGTATCTGGAATATATAATGAACTCTCAAAACTCAATAGTAAAGAAAACAATCAAATTAGAAAATGTACAATAGACTTGAAGAGACATTTTATTAAGAGGATATACAGATGGTAAATAAACACACGAAAAGATGTTCAACATAATTAGCCAGTAGGGAAAAGCAAATTAAAACCACAATGTCACTACACACCTCATCAGGATGGCTAAAATAAAAAACAATCACAACAGTAAATGCTGGCAAGAATGTGGGAGAAACTGAATCATTCATACACTGCTGGTGGGAATGGGAATGTAAAATGTTACAGCTATTCTGGAAAATAGCAGTTTCTTAAAAAACTAAACAGGCAAGTACCATATGATCCAGCAATTGTATTCTTGGACATTTATCCCAGAGAAATGAAAACTTATGTTCACACAAAACCTGTGTGTCCACAGCAGATTAATTACTAATAGTAAAAAACTAGATACAACCAGGTGTCCTTCAGTGATTAAATAGTCAAAAAAAAAAAAAAAACACACTGTGGAAAACCCATACCATGGAAAACTACCCAGCCATAAGAAGAAACAACCTACTGACACAACTTAGGTGAATTACGCTCAGTGAAAAAAGCCAATCCCAAAAGGTTATAGACTGTATGACTACCTTGATATAATACTTTTGAAAATTATAGAAATGGAGACTAGATTAGTAGTTGTGGGGTGTAGGCCACTGGGGTGAGTTCATAGAAGGGCAACATGCAGGATTTTTGTGGTGACAGAAATGTTCCGTCTGCAGCTGACTGGATCAATGCCAATATCCTGGTTGTCAAACTACAGTCCTGCAAGGTATTTCTATTGGGGGAAGTAGGAAAGGGCATATGAGATCTCTCTATATTATTTCTCACAACTGCATGTGAATCTATAATAATCTCAAACCTACTACACATTAATTAATTGACTAAATTAAAAAAGGGGATAACTATGCTTAATTTCAAAGTTAGGGAAGCTACTGTGGAGAATGTATTATCAATAAGCCAAAACACGAAAACAAAAACAAACCCACAGTAATTCTTAATTAGCAGGCGCTGGACCAAGTGAATAATACTTTTAAGTGACTGATCAGGTCACAAAGTAAGAATCCAGGATGTCAAATTTCATGTTTTCTACCAAGAGCCATACTCAAGTATGAGAGATAGGAGAGTTATCCAATATTGCAAGTAATTTGGCTGTAAAGACCTACATTGAGGGCTGGGCACAGTGGCCCAGCCTGTAATCACAGTACTCTGGGAGGACAAGGTGGGAAGATCACTTGAGGTCAGGTGTTTGAGAACTGCCTGAGCAAGAGTGAGACCCTGGGTCTACAAAAAATAGAAAAAAATTAGCAGGCGTGGTGGTCTGTGCTTGTAGTCCCAACTACTCAGGAGGCTGAGGCCAGAGGATCACTTGAACCCAGGAATTTGAGGCTGCAGTAAGCTGTGATGACACCACTGCATTCTGGCGGGGGTGACAAAGCGAGACTCAAGTCTCAAAAAAAAAAAAACAAAACTCATATTGATGTCTTATGTGAACGTGAAAACTGCTGGCATGGATCAGGGACTCCGTTCCCCCATGCTTTCTGTTAGGAAGGGGAGGCACAGAAAAGGCTTAGGGTTCATATAATGAAAGCCAGAGATGCTGCCAGATTGCAAAGTAACCGGGATTACAGAGAAACATCACTTTAATCTGACCTCCTCATAACCTCTTCTAACTGGACACAACTCAGAAGCTTGTCTTCAAGGCTGTTCTCTGTAAAGTGCCAGAATACTTCCTTTTCCATCTTGCTAAGCTGCCTTTCTCTACGTCCTCTGAGCCCCAACTGCAATGTGCTGCCCTGGCATATCCTCTGACTTGATTTTGTGCACCTATTTTTTAGGCAACTTGAGATCCCACAGCTTCAGGTATCATCAGCAGTCGCTTCAAGTGCAATAACACATTACTATTTATCCTTTGATGAGAATGACAAGAATGATTGTTATTTATGGAGTGCTACTGTTAATCATTCATTTCCATATGCTATTCATTTAATTTTCTACTAACTCATTTGAGATGTTGGAGGTATTGCTACCCACATTTTATAAATCAGGAAACAGGCTTAGAGAGGGTAGGGAGCTTGCCCAAGATTATAAAACCAGCAGGTTCAACAAGTGGGATTTAAATTAGGGTTCATTCGATTTGTCAGAACATACTAAATGGAAGTGTATATTTGTTTTAAATTAATAAGAAATATTATTTTTACTGCTACTTTTAAGTGTATATACTTGTTATAAAAGATTCAACTATTAACACACAAAATGTGAGAATTTTCCATCCATCCCCACCCCAGTGCATGTCTCCTCACTCTGGTCAATATTGGGGACTGCCAGTTTTTAAGAAAATCTTTGCCAATATTACTTTTTTACTTTCTATGAATTTCATGATAAAGTGAAACATATTTTTACATTTATTCACCCACTTATATTTCCTCTAGTATATCTTCCTGAGTTTTACCCATTTTTATACTAGATTTAGTTTACCTTTTTCTTATCCATCTATACAACTCTTTGACTACAAGGAGAACGAGTCCTTTGTCACATATGTTGCTATCATTTTCTCGCTTTCTTTTGATTTTGTTTACAGCGATTTTGACATATATAATTTTGTTTTAATATCATATTTATCATATCATAATATCATATTTATCAATATTTTATAGGAGGATTTTGGGGTTTTTGGTTTTTATATGAATGAATATATTAATATGTTATCTCCTTCGACATAGCAAAACATACGGCTCCTTCTCTCCATAAACAGACTACCATAAGTATTCTATTCAGACCATAAGCATGAAGCCATGATAAAAATGCTGACTACTTCTTTTTTAAGGGGGTCTACTGGTTATTTTAGGATCTCAATTTAGGAACATCTCCTCGACTAGGAACCACACTGAACATAAATCTTCAAATATAGAAGGAAGAACACATGCGCATGACTCTCAGTGAAGTGAAGAAATCAAATGGAAAGGAAGAAAAATAAAGAGAATGATTCGCATGTTCAAAATTCACATGGAGGAAAAATTCACATGGATCAACTTGAAAAAAATCTTATTTTGGAAACAAAACAAAACAAAAACAAACCCAAAAAACCTTCCTCAGAGAGAAAAACAAAAACAACCCCCCAGACTTTTCCATATGTGAATTATCCTGATGAAGCGGGTGAGAGGGTGGAGGAGGTACCCTGGTGGATCGCAGCATAAGAGCATCTCAGGCAGCCCCACCCAGCCTGGCCCAGCGATAGCACTGCCCCTTCCTAAATCTTTCTTTCCTCTCCTATCACAGTCCCTGTCATGCTCATTTCCACGAGGCTTAACTTGCCCAACTGCTGCGCAGGCTGAGCTGCCCCTTCTCTGTGCAAGTGGCTGTCGCTCTTCCCACCTCTGGGCGGGCTCCTGCCTCTCATGCCCACCCGGGAATGGCTCGCCAAGGTCGAGAGGACCTCTGTTCCCTGGCTGTAGGGACTCAGTAGCTTACTCAACTTCTCTTCAGCATCCTGCTTTGATAAATTTTCTGGCTTCCAGGCCACTGCTCTCTGGTTTTCAGCTCACCAGGGGCTATTCTATTTTAATCTACATCAAGGAGTTCTCTCGCTGGTTCTCCTCTGCGTCTGGTTCACAGCCCACTTCTCATTCTGCAGTCTCTTCTGGTGATCTCCACTTCTACTTGGCTGTCCCATAGGAACCCCAAACTCGATCTAGGTAAAAGTGAACTCAAATCCTCCCTGTCCTCCCACTGCCATTTCCCCTAAAAGGACAATAAAAACCAGGACGTAAACCTGTTCCTTTTACACTCCCAGCTCAGTGTACAGCACTATCACCCACCCTGTGACCAAGCCAGAAATCTCAATTCATTTTCAGGCTTCCATTTCTCTTACTCCTCACATCATCAATCAGCCACCCCTATGCCATCAATCCGTCTCCAGTTCTGGCCTCCTCAACCCACCCCTCAAGCAGCAGTCAGAATGATCTTTCCAAGGGGCAAATCTGATATTCCCACCCTGCTTACCATCCGCAGCACTGGCCGTTGCTCACTCTGCATGACATGCTCTGGTGCTAACCTAAGCAAATGCTTTCCCAGCTTCTTGATTTCACAGACTTACTAAAAACAAACAACTCTCTAAACTGGGGAGTACAACAGAGTGTTGCTCCCTCTTTATTTTGTAAGCAAAGATATAAAAAATTCACAAACCCAGTAGGGATTTTTTTTTTAAACACATAAATGGGTAGAAAGGACACAATGTCAGTATATACTCCCAGAGGAAGGATTGCTAGCACTAGATTCAGTACAGTCATGTGTTGCTTAACGACAGGGATACATTCTGAGAAATGCTTCATTAGGTGACTTTGTGTTGTGTGAACATCACAGAATGCACTTCTACAAACCCAGCTGGTGAGCCTACTACACGCCTTGGCTACGTGCGATGGTCTATTGCTTGGACGCTACCAACCTGAGCAGCATGTTACTGGAGGCAACTGTCACACAATGGGAATTTGTGTATCTAAACAAATTGAAATATGAAAAGGTACCGTACAAATACAGTAATCTTAGGGGACCTCTGTTGTATATGCAGTCTTTCGATGGTTGATGCACGACTGCATATGGAAAAATAATTTTTTTCTAATGCAAAAATATTACAACATAAAATTTTACTTTATTATATTAAATTGTGTCTAATTATTCTCTTGATATACGATTGTTCGTTTGGTGACCTTCAGGGAGGGATCATCAAGTGTCCGTCTAGCTTGTTCTGAAATCCAAGCATTATCAAAAATCCAGTTTAATCGAGTATGTTGATAATGAGAAAAAAGGATGTTATTTTACTCACTCTGGAAATTCTGGATGAACCAAGATAAGCTGAGGAGCAGCAGTTTCTCTTTCCAGAAGGTCCTGAACACTCAGGGCATCACGTGACTCCGCACAGTCTGCCCACTCACCGTTCAGCGGCTGCACTCTCAAGGCTGAGCCACTGGAAACCTGACCGCCAGTCTCAGCAGTCGGGAGACGGCATGCTGGGACAGGGCGTAGAACCTCTGCTCTAGACCTTTGACTGTGCTACTTGCAGAGGGAGGGACCACTGAAACCCACACTTGTCCCTGACCCTCAGGATCAAGAGGCTGTCTCGGCCTCTGAGCATCTGTGAACGAGCCAGTTCACACGTGTTGGCCTGATGCTTTCTGGAAGGGATGCTGAGTCTTCTTTATCATTTACTGCTTTATCCCATGTGCCTAGTATATTGCCTAGTTTTTCATATTTGTTAGGTAAATTAATAACTAGATTTGGAGTGGAGAAGAGTGCTGAGTTCCAGCCATGGTTCAGCCCTCAATGGGCTGGGCGATGGTGGTAGAAGCTCAGATTCTTATTCACCTAGATTGATCTAAAAAATGCTCAATTTAATGCCTGCTACATTTTGGAAGAATTTTTCTATTTAAAAGTGTCACCTTGTGTTTGTTCATGTT
Source organism: Microcebus murinus (assembly GCF_040939455.1). Classification (NCBI taxonomy): domain Eukaryota; kingdom Metazoa; phylum Chordata; class Mammalia; order Primates; family Cheirogaleidae; genus Microcebus; species Microcebus murinus. The sequence continues at coordinate 14,331,649 of NC_134108.1, read as the reverse complement.
TACAATTAAGTTCTGAATAGTGATTTATAGTTTACAATAACCCTGAAGGGTAAAGACCTTGAGAAGAATGAGGCAAGAGATTCAGGCTGGAAACTAAGGTCATGCTAAGGATTTTGGCCCACATTTAAAAGCAATAGGCGGCCACCCAAGGGGATTTTAAAAGCAGGATGACTAAATCAGATGACCTAATCAGCCTAAAGAGGAGATCTGCTAGTGGTCTACAAGAGAGATGATGGGCTAGGCAGTGGTGATGAAGAGAGAATGAAATGGGCAGGATATGAAAGATATTTAGAAGATAAAAACCAACAGACCTGGTTGGTGGGTTAGATCAAAGTGTCTGAGATGACTCTTAGATTTCTTACTTATATAACTGGATAGACTGTGGTGCTCTCCACCAGGAGGGAACACAGGGCAAAAACCCCATTTGGTGGGGAAGGGCAAGACATTAGGTTCAAACACGTTGGGTTTGAGACACTTTTGAGACACCCAAGCTGAGATGTAGAGTACATGTTGGTTATGTCTGCCTAGAGCTCGTAAGTCCGGACTGTGGTTTATGTCTGACAGCCGCCACAGAAGCCAGATGTATCTAACTCCAGAAGCCCTGTTCTTAATCTTACATCACTATAGTGTCCTTCAGAGAGAGGTTAAAACTGTCAACAAATAAAAGTCAGGATTGAACCTTTTGTCTTCTCGGCATATAGGTCATGCTGTCTCCTCTTCACTACCTTGCCCACTAGAACATTCCTAAAAGTTCTTATTGATCCTAGATGATAATCAGACATAGAACTGAAGACCTATATAAAATCCCCAACCATTTAAACACTGCAAACGGAACTTAAAATAAAAAAAAAAAAAATTGTTTTGTCTTTCCTAAATTAGAATAGTGAGCAGAGAGGAACTGAAAAAAAATAGCAATGGATCGAGGAGGCAGTTCTTTTATTAAAAGCAGGTTTTTTTTTTTTTTTTTTTTTTTTGAGACAGAGTCTCACTTGTTGCCCAGGCTAGAGTGAGTGCCGTGGTGTCAGCCTAGCTCACAGCAACCTCAAACTCCTGGGCTCAAGCGATCCTCCTGCCTCAGCCTCCCGAGTAGCTGGGACTACAGGCATGTGCCACCATGCCCGGCTAATTTTTTCTATATATATTAGTTGGCCAATTAATTTCTTTCTATTTATAGTAGAGACGAGGTCTCGCTCTTGCTCAGGCTGGTTTCGAACTCCTGACCTTGAGCAATCCGCCCGTCTCGGCCTCCCAGAGAGCTAGGATTACAGGCGTGAGCCACCGCGCCCGGCAAAAGCAGGTTTTTAAGAATGCCTCCTTTATGTATATAAAGTTTTTTCCTTAAGTAAATTCAGAGACTGCAAGACATATTCACGTTGATATAAAAAACACTTTCTGAAGCCAAGTATAATGCCCTTTTAGATTGTTTAATGTTTTGGCTTTTATCTTCACCATTTCCCACATTGATAAGGGTACAGTGACTACCTAGTTGGCAAGTGCTTTCAGTTTCCACCGTGGCGCACATACGGCTGATCCTTAAGCAAGTTACTCATCTTTTGGAGGGGCAGCTGAATGGGACACATAACCACGTTCTATTTGGACAACCTAAGTTCTCCCTTCACTTTCAGTATAAGAACGGGAGACCAAAACAGCTTTTGGGAATTGATGATACCCTTTTTAAAGATAATAGCTCTTCTAAGACACTAAACACCACTTAGACTACCCGTTTCAAGAGCACTAAAAGGGTCCTCTGAAGTTCTTGATTTTATTTAAGTGAAGCATAAATGAATACTGTAATGCACAAGACATTACAGTAATACACGCAGCATTACCCACAAGTAAGATTGATTCTTTCAAGTAGTTTATACCACTTACCAGGATGAAAAACTGCTTTTTCAAATTAATATTGTTAATAATTAATATGGGAGGGTCCATGAAGTAAACCTGAATGAAGCTGGTCAGTTGAATTTTAATATATTTTAAAACTGTATTTCAAAGGTAGGATATGCATCTTATTTAGTTGTGATGACAGATCGGTATATTTTTCTTAACATTTCTTTAGTCAACCCTCTCCCATAATAATTAAAAAAAGGAGGGGCATAAACTAATAGCACTTATGTTCACATTGGAAAGCATTGTATTTATAAAAGGTTTGTCTTTTCAATTTCATTTTCTTTATGTTAACATTTAAATCAGATTTTAGTTTCCAAATGTGAGTGGGAGTCATAAGGAGGCAATTCAGAGATTTTTTAGGTGCCAGGTACAGGTAGGTCAGAAATTTATGGCTAATAAAGAGTTGATATTAAAGTGATAATTCCAAAAAGCATTATACTACAATAAACTTTAAGAAAACCTACATATGATCACACACAGCAAAATTAAAAACTTTATCTGCTTCTAATAACCCACCAAGTAGTGACTACTTTCCTTTTTTATATGCCATATGATGATTTGCAAAATTAATCTGAGGAAAATGTAATCACCTACAGGTCTAGCTCAAGGCACGCCATAGTCGAGTTCCAAATGTGTTTAACTCAGTCTTAATTGAATAACATATTTCAATATTTTGGGTCAGAAATTCTCAAGATTTTTGGTGTTAGGACTTCTTTACACTCTTTAAAATGACTGAGGTCACCAGTTGTATGTTTATATGGATTTTAACTATTGATATTTACCATATTAGAATTAAAACTGAGAAATTAAAAAAATATTTATTAATTCAATTAAAAACAACAATAAACCCATTACATGTTAACATAAATAGCACATTTTTATGAAAAACTGTTTTCAAAAACAACAGTGAAGTGGCCTCTTTTATATTTCTGCAATTCTCTTTAAGAGACAACTGGATTCTGCATTTACTCTGCTTCTCAATTTATTCTATTGTGGTACTTGTTTTGCTTGAGTATTTAATAAAATCCAGCCTCACCTACATAGTTGGAATAAGGAGAAGTACAAATTTAATAGCCTTTTCAGGCAACTGTGGCTATTCCTCTTTGATACTATGCCAAAACTTGACAAGTGGTAGTTTCTTAAAGGTTAGTTGTATGATCTAAAACTACATCAATGGATAGACCTGCCAGCTCAATTATAGCAAAGTTCATTGGTCTATGTACTTCAGTGGCTTTTACCTATGCATGATATTTAACATCATCCATTGGTCATTTGGAAAATATGAGCTCACTGTGTTAAGCAGATCTTCCCAAAGTCAACACATTTTGTCAACAGAGTGAAAAAGGCCAATAGTATTACTATAACAATAGTTTTGACCTTATGGAATTCTGAAAGGATCCTGGGGATTCACAGTGGTCTGTAGAGTGGACCACATCTTCAACAGCCACTGTTCAGAATCACTTTGGGTTCTCAGACAATCTACACGACTAGCTTGGTGCAGGAGAACATGCACACTTCAATATCATTTTTTCAAATGATTCTGATGCTCAGCCTTACTTGGTGCAGAATTTAGGAGGCAACTATGAAACAAATAGTATACTAAAACCTTTCGCAAAGAAAAAATAGTTTTTGTAAGTACTTAGGCAGATACATAAAAGTGCTATACAAATTTCTATCTTTGCACACTGAGCTTTCTTGAAGTGAGAATCAAAGTCATATGATGTATACCTCCTGCATGTCAACTAGGGATTCTATGTTTCAGAATAAATACCAGCCTCTAACTTGACCTCTGTACCATAAAAAATGGTCCCAAATGTCTTGGTCTTACAACTCCTGGTAAATGTACCCTGAGTACAGATTCCACATCTTTTTTTTTTTTTTTTTTTGGAGACAGAGTCTCACTCTGTTGCCCTGGCTTAGAGTGCTGTGGTGTTAGTCTAGCTCACAGCAACCTCAAACTCCTGGGCTCAAGCAATCCTGCTGCCTCAGCCTCCCAAGTAGCTGGGACTACAGGCATGTGCCACCATGCCCGGCTAATTTTTTCTACATATTTTTAGTTGGCCAATTAATTTCTTTCTATTTTTAGTAGAGACGGGGGTCTTGCTCTTGCTCTGGCTGGTTTGGAACTCCTGACCTTGAGAGTGATCCTCCGGCCTCTGCCTCCCACCAGAATGCTAGGATTACAGGTGTGAGCCACCACGCCCTGCCTGATTCCACATCTTAATGGTTGTATCAGCATGGTAAAAATGCCGATTAATCTTATTTACTATTCATTCAAAATAACATTTTTAACAGTTTAATTAGCAAATAAAAATCGTAACCTATTTGAGCACAAAAAGGTTTTAAAAATGTTTTCAGTCTAATGCTTAGAATGTTTACAATTTTTTTTTATTCAAGAAAATTAAAATTTTGAATTCTCTTTTAGGTTTTCAGGGTCATGTTTGGAGACCCAAAGAGCATGAGGAAAAGTGATAAATGACCTTTTGCCAGGTACATTTGGAAATTTACGGTAAATATCTCCAGCAAATCAGTTCTTCCAATCTTCCTTCCCCACGACATTCTGGCACCACACAACTTACCCAACTTTTCAAAGTTACTACAGGAAAGGTGATTCGGTCTAGGGAGGAAGCACTAAGAAACTAGTAGAGCCCTCATCTCTACCGAAGATGATTCTATGCCAATGCCACATTGATCAGCGTTAAATGCGTCCTTCACTCTTTACTTCTCTTTCTGTGATTCTCAAACGGGAAAGCACATATCCCCTTACTCAGTGATGTGCAGTGGGTACTTGAAATCACAGGATGTATCTCCTTAGAGGCTTGGGGTGGATACATTTTTATATTACCTTATAAAAGTACAGACTTAAAACTGGCAAGAAGCTGGACTGTACTACAAAGTTTTAGGGGTGCTTTATATACCATGCCCATTAATTGGTTCCTCCACTGCTGACCATTGGTAGCACTTAATACCACTGGCACACCACGTCTTGTACTTTTAGATACTATAATGCTTTGGCTAGCAAATAAACTTGTATAAACCACAAGTTTACCAAATGAGAAATGCCCAGTTAAAAAGAATGTAGTATTGGCGGTAAATTACTATCTTCTTAAAAATTACCTTTTAACAGTTTGAAGACATCCTGTATACACACCAAGAAGGTCATTCAGAATGCAAAATGAAATTTACGTTGCCAATTAATCTGGTTTGTGATAAATCAGAGAACGGAAATTTAAATGGCTTAGTTCTAATTTTACATTAAAATTTCAGGCCTCTCACACTAAAACGCTAGTGATATGTACACCTTACCCCGGTGCTCCTTCAGGGTCAATACAGATGGTCTACAGTGCAGACTGTACACTAGAGGACAAGTCAACTCGTTTAAAGTAAACCCAGCACTCTGGAGTTCAGCGTGAGCCCGTAATTCCGGACCCCCTTCTTTATGCTTTATTTTACTAAAACAATACCCTATAAAAATGAATAGAATCGAGACACACACTAAGTAGGCCCATTGTGTGATGAAAGAGCAAATGAACAATGCAGACGGGTGGGGAGGGGCAGCACAGAGCCTGCGTCGCATCCCTAGGGCATAATTAGGAGTTGGAGTAGTTGCAAGTCTCCAGTAAATGGCGTAGCAGTAAGTGTTTTCACCCTGCCCAGTACTTTGCCTGCGCTCTGCCCTCGCCTTCTTTATTGCCTCTCTGATTCACTACCATCTAAAAGCGACGAAAACCTCGCTTCCCTCGCAGCTTCTGGCTTAGCTCTCTTCGCAGCCTTGTTTAAAAATTAATGGTTTGGGGGTTTCGCTACGCCGAGACACGACTGCGCCCCCGACCTTCCCTTCCCGGAGCCCGGGCCGCGCGGGTCGAGGCAGAGCAGCGGAAACTGCGGGCGAGGCCGGCCTTATCGCGGGCGCAGATCGCCGCCGGCGCAGCGCGCTCGACGCCGCGGCAGGAGCCGCAGCCAGGGGCGAGCAGGGCGGCGCCCAGCACGGCCCGCGCGTCCCTCGCCCGCCCCACAGCCGCCCAACGGCCGCCTCGCCCCACCCCGGCCCAAGGGGCGGGGGCCCGGCCGGAGGCGGGGCCCGGGGTGCGCAGCGCCCTGGCCCGCGGGGCCACTCCGGTCTCGCCGGCCCCGCCCCCGGCTCCAAAGGGCTGCGGAAAGGGGAGGGCGACGCACTCTGGCCGCGCCGCACGCTCGCCGCTCCCCTCAGTTCCGTGTGCGCGCGCGCGCTCGCCCCAAGTCCCGCGGAGTTTAACACAATGCCGACGCCTACGCCGTGCGCAACGCCCCGGCCGGCGCAACAGCCCGGCGCCGGGGGCGGGGGGTGGCCCAGACAAGGAAAGGGGATGAGCGCGCGCGAGAGCCGGAGACAGCGCGAGACCCGAGGAGGCCGGAAGCGCGCGTGCGCGCCCCCGCCCGCGAGCGGGGAGGCGGAGCCGCAGCAGTAGCGGCAGCAGCTGTAGGAGCCGCTGCAGCTGGGAGAAGCGCCAGAGAGGCCGGGCCTGCTCCGGTCGGACCGGATCCCTCCCCTCCCCCTCTCTCCTCCCTCCCCTCCCCCAAACCCACTTCCGCAGCTCGCGGCCTTGCCGCCGAAGAAGCAGCGGCGGCAGCAGCAGGAGGCGGCGGCGAGGCGTCGGAAGGATTACGCACCTGACGGGCCCGCCTCTCGGGGCTCCAGCGCTGGACGCTGACCGGCCGCCGCCGCTCGGGACGCTCTTTGCGGTGGCAGAGGGAAGGGAGGGACCGGCCACGGGGAACGGAACGCGAATCGCCCCCCTCCCCTTCCTCCCTCCCTCCTCCGATCCGCCGCCCGCCCTCTCGGCTTCCGTCCCCTCCCCCTCCCGCAAAGCCCCGGATGGAGCCGCCGCCGACTCGCCGCCGCCTGGCTCCGGGGGATGGTTTTGTCAGGCGGCCAGAGTCCGGCGCCAGGCGCAGCCGCCACCGCCCCCGCGGGGCGCCCCTGCCCTCGCTTCCCAGAACCGGCTCCCCGTGTGGCCCGGGCCCTCCGCCTGCCTTCACCCGGAGCCCTGGGACGAGGGTCATTCGTCTTCTTTGTTGCCACCGCCGCTGCCGGAACCGTTTGCGAGCTCCGGTGGCCCCCGCCCCCCCTCCGCCTTCCCGGAGCCCGGGCCAGGGGTGGCACGTGGGCACCGGCCCCGGGAGGCGGAGGCGGTGCGCGCTTACCTGTCGCCGGTGCTGCTGCGGCGGGGGGTGTGGAGCAGGCGCCGCTGGGCAGCCTTGGCTGTGCTGTCCTCACCGCCGCCGCCTCTGCTTCTCGCTGCTGCTGCTGCTGCCGCCGCGGTCGGTGTCTCCGGCGCGGCGGCGGCGGCGGCGGGGCTTTTCCTGTCCGGTTACGTTAAGGTCACATGACCGAGAGAGCGGAGCGACTAGTGCAAAGAGGCTGAGAGCGGCTCCCGCCGGGGGGGAGAGGCGGCGAGGGAGCAGTGGCGGCAAGAGCCCCCTCCGCCCCCCCAGCCGCTCCCCTCCCCCCTCCCGCCTCCGCCTCCGCCTCCTGCTGCTCTGCCGCCGCCGCCACCGCCGCCGCCTGCAGCACTACACTGCCGCTCCCACCCAGGCTCGGCTCTCAGCTCCAGCCAAACTTCTGCAGACCATGTGCAGCCGAGGCGAGGAAACTTCTCTCCACCTATTGGGGCTGGAGGCTTGAGTCACAAGCCCCTTGTTTACATAAAGTGTTTAGGTAGGACAAATCCTTGAGATGCTCGGGCTAGGGATGGAGAACTACTGCTCTGATCCTTCTGCTAGCTGCTGCTTGACATCTCTGGGCCTGTACCATTGCCCCTTGACTTCCCGTATTAGTTTAAGTTTTAATCTTGGGACTTAAAAAATGAAGTGGACTTTAGAACCTGGGAGATACTGTACACCACCACTACCTTTTTATCATCAACGGTAATTGAAAGTCATACTGAGGTAGAGATGCCTGTATGTGCTGTTTATGGAGGAAGAGGTGCTTCCTTACAGTCTACCTGAGTGTGATGGAAGATGTGTTTGTTAGGATTGAATTTCATGGTTATTTCAGTAATTGGGTTTTAGTTTTTGAAGCTTTGGTCCCCTCAAAATCCGTCTGCAAAGCATGTTTGTTACTTAACAGTTTACTCTCCTGTTAAGTTTTGGTCTTTGAGGTACAGATTCCAGAGTTGGCTATTCTGGTTAGATTTAGAGAAAATCTTTTACCAGGGAGACCCTGAAACGTGACAATGGCAGGGGAGTTAGAATTTTCTGATGGTTATTCTTAATATTTTAAGGTTTACTTTTTTGTTGCCATTTTGCTAGCATTTCTTTTCTTTGGAAGTACAATTTAGTCCTTTGATGACTGGAATTTAATGATTTCCTTATTTTACATATTTAGGATTTTGAAGACTTAAGAAAGGATATGGCTTGATTCATAAGGAAATGGAGGCAGCAGTTTCCAAGTTAGTCTTTGGTTTTAAAGCATGCTAACCTGGTTGTCAGTGCCTTGACTATCCTATGGCTACACAGCCAGATTCTAGCACAATGTTTACCACATAGTTTACAAGTCATTTAAGGCAAGCATACTATCTTAAGACAGTTTAATATACAGAAGTGTCCCTCCTAAAAATCTGAGTTTGATTTAGCAGTCCAGTTATACCTGCAGCTATTGATGACTAATTCCTTCTTTAAAGACAAAATAGGCAGCTGTGTAACTTCAGTGGCTCAAAAGTGAATCATAGATTAAGTATACACCTGCCTTGAACTTTCTTGTTCTTTGATCAGCTAGATAAATGCCTTGTTAAGTGGTTAAATATCTCCCTCCAAAACCAAATTCTGACCCTGATCTAAGTATTCCAGTGCACTGACCCTAAAAGATCAAAGTTGGCCTTCAGACTTGCATGCCAGCTTCTTGGATTGGCTGTAGAGTTTCATCTTGCTAGGAAGCTAAGATGATTTTTGAGAGTTCTGTAGAGAGTCATAGTTAGAGATCTTTAGGTTCTTAACTCTTTTGGACTTTGAAAATTTTCAAGGTTATTGTGCTTGTGGAGTGCTCATGTGAAGAGTGTACTGATTAAGAAAAACCAAAAGAAAAAGTGAGCAAGACTAATAATGCTAGACTTGAAGCCTTTGGACAGAAACTTGCCTATGTGTCTAGAGTAATTGGCCTTAAGTCAAAGTAACTATGCTTATTCTTAAGATCAGTAAATAGTTTCCCAGTACTATACTTAGGTTTATAGAAATATAAACAGGTAAGCCCTGAAACTATCATTCCTAAAAGAAAGTGATGTCAAGAGCATCCTTTTCTCTTGGAGAGCTCTTAAATTTAGCACTGGGCTACTTTGCTGCTAATTTGCTCAAGGCATAAGCAGGCACACTTGAATTTTACCAAGTATGCAGATTATTTTGATTTTTAGTCACCATCATCAAGTGATAGTATTAGAAGGAGAGCTATACTGACTATATCTGCTCTCTACAACTTGGTGAAGTAGAAACATTTAGGTAGATGCTTATATCTGCAAAGATTGAGGAGAAAATAGCCCCAGCAGACAAGGGGTGGTTAGTGTATCTTTGGACAAGGCCAACGGAAGCTATCAGTTTTCTAGTAAGTCTGGTTGTGGGACAGCCACAAATGCCCCAAGTTAAGTATTAAGACAAATGAAAGGTTAAATTATTTTTTAGTGCATGCCAGTTTACTTTGGTATTTTGAAAATAAATCTGGCAAATCAGTTCAAAAAGTTTTATGCATTTTACTTCAAAGAAAACCAGTGCAAACAAATAATCTGAATGGATTCATCAAAAATTAAGTTATGCATAAATACTTGCAAAGTCTTTATTACTGAAAGTCTTGGTTTGTGTTCTGTGACACAACCATAAAAATATGCAGTTGCTTGTGTTCTGAAGAGGGGAGTTCAGGAAGACTTGGTTGGACGGTGGGCAGAAAATAATTTAATAATAATAAACCTTGTATGTACGCTCAGGTCGAGGAAGGAATTTATTAATATTTTAACATTGATAAGAAAAAAACAGGAGAAGGAAGTAATAAATGTGATTAAAGCCCAAAGCAGCTTTTTTGTTAAATTTATGAAGGATGTTCTTTGGACTTTTTTTTTTTTTTTTAACTAGTTAAATTAGGAAAGTGACATGCTTTTACATGGTAGACTTTAAAGTCTAGGTCAGATACCATGCCCTCTGTTTTATATCAAGCTAACACAAATCAGAAGAGATGTATTTTGTGAGTGCCTTATATTTCATTGGTTTGGTCATTAAGTTTATAGAAAACGCTTGTTTTATAGTTGGTTGTTATTGAGACCATAGTCCCTCAAGTAGAACTCCCTATGTTTTAGGGAGCTTTCTGTTTTAAGGCTACTGGTGTAGACCTGTGAGTTTAAATGTTTTCACCTGTGATTCAAAGAAACACATTTTAAATTAATACGTAGTATACATGTATATATGGAAAACGGAAACAAATTTTTTAGGAAATAGTACTTAATATGAGTGAATGATGTACTCTTTTTCTATTTTTTTTTTTTTTTAAGTTGCTAGTGTTGTCTTAAATTGATTTCATCAACCATAAATGGGCCAGGTCCATAGTATGGAAAACACTGGTGTATTAGTTCTTTTGCTGTTATAAATTAAGCCAAAATTTAGTGGCTTAAAATAAACAAAACATGTTTATCTCGTACGTTTTTTGTTGGTCAGGAACTTGGGAGTAGCTTAGCTAGGTTGGTCCTGGGTTGAGATCTTTCATGAGGTTACAGTTAAGATGTTGACTAGGGCTAGATGGTCACCTTCCAAGGTGGCTCACATTCAGGGGCAAGTCAGTCAATGCTAGCTGACGGGTAGAAGGTCTCAGTTCTTCTCCATGAAACTGCTTGAGTGTCCTCACAACATGGTGCTGGTTAGCTATCACCAGAGCAAGTGATTCAAACCACACACCAACACTTTTCCATACTCTAAATCCAGCCAGAACTCCAGGGGAGAGGAATTAAGCTCCACCTCTCCAATGGGGGAGTATCAAAGAATTTGTGGACATATTTAATAACTGCCACAGTTCTTTATTTTTCAGTTTATGAATGAATTAGGATTGAACTAAAAGCCTTACTGAAGTCAGTCTGTAATTATTTTAGTTAACATTAAGTCAGTTTTTTCTCTGAGGGCATCTATTCAAACTCCCTTTTCAATATTAAATTTGAGGAAGCAAGCTCAGAGAAGTTAAGTAATTAACAGGCCCAAGGTCATTTGGTCTTGGAGAAGCTTCACAAATTTTCTGACCTTTGTCATGAATAATCTGGGTTGATAAAGATGAGAAAATTGGCTGGTAAATTTTACTTTTTCTAAGGAAGTTATAGTGTAGAAGTGTCATTGTGTGGTCTTCGAGTTTGCAGGCTCCTACATGACAATAGTTATATACTTTACCTACAGATAATGCTTGGTGTCTGGATTTGTAGATTCCTCATTCCAGCACCCCTTCCACTCACTTGCTTTTTAGACGAAACAGAAAATGTACTTCAGAAACAAAATATACTTATTAAATGAATTTAAACTACTTTGAATAGAGTTAGCTCCTAGATGAGGCCAGTTTAAAGATACTGACTTGAAATTGTATTGTGCAAACTAATTCCATTTAGCACATTTTGAGGACCTAAAATCGGATGTTATGGCTTAAAGATAATCAGGATTTAGTGTAAAGAAAAGTGTACCACTTCTTTTTGCTGTGAAATTTTCAGAGAAATTCTGGATCTGAAAGGATTTGTTCCAAGACTAGTTTTAGTTTAGTGGATAACAAGGAATTGAATGAGACCCTGACATTGGTAGTGTGTGTGAAGGAAGCCAGGATAAATTTCTAAGGCCTTCTTTAAATTTCTTCTTTTTTCATTAAGTTTTTCTGAGTAATAAGTGGGGATACAGAATGGGATAATGGCTACTTTTTTCTTAAACCTCTTTCCAGTTTCTTACAGTTCTTAAAATTTCTTAGAATTCTCAGGGTTCTTTTTCTGACCTAAAGTGCTGATTATACACACTTATTTTTATTACCCTTCTTTCTTGTAAGTTGTCTACCTATATCTTACATCCGCCACCCTCACTGTAAGCTGCTTGAGGGCTGGAACTTCTTTTTATGTATACTTCTGGTACTCAAATGCTTGCAAAATTGAGTTGATTTGTAACTGAAGGACCTAAGATAATCCTTTTTCCCTCTAAAACTTAATGAAAAAAGGTTTATTGTTGTAGAAAGCCTCTGGGTATACTTGTCAGGTGCTGGTGGTTCATCTGTGAATGAGAACTATCTCTGCTCTTCTGGTGCTCTCAGTCCCACTGCTCACTGTGGGAGAGAAAATCACAATCAGATAATAACCAATTTGTTCTATACTACAGATGTGTAGTTGTGTAGGTGAGGTTAATGTTTAAGCTGAACCTTGGAGGGTAAGGAGAGCAGGTGTTCAAAAGGTAGACTTAGTTTTGTGCTTAGAGGTTGTGCATTTCTTAGCTTTTTACTTCATCATTATCCATTTATCTTGAATTGATTTCCTTTTATTATTAGTGAGTTACCATAATTTAGTAAGTTCGCTTCTTTTTGTGGCATGTACCTTCTTGTTATTTCACTAGAACTGTGCTGTCCAGTAGCTGCTAGCCACATGTGGCTTGTGTAAATTAATGTCCCAGTAGCTACATGTGCTCCAGGAGCCGCATGTGGTTAGAGGCTGCCATATTGGACAAATGTTTATTACGAAACATTTCTACTGTAGAAAGTTCTGTTGGACAGCACTACTCTGGAATCATGTTTAGCTTATCTGCATGTCTTCACATTATATATAGTGTGTTGAGTTAGGAATAGAATAAGGAAACTTAATAGCCTTCTGATACTGTCATTGGGAGAGGCAGAGTGGTTGGTATTTATGAACAGATGGATGGAGTATAGTACATTGTAGCAGTACCTGGGTTGGAATCAGGCTTCATCCCTTATAAGCTGTATGCTTTGGGCACGTTACTTAATCTCTGAGCCTCAGGTTTTTCTTTTCTTCAAAGAGGGATAATAATATTGATCGCATAAAGGTTGTGTGAATGTAAGATAGCATATGTGGGGGGCTTAGCATGATACTTCCGTAAATGCTAGGATCATTAATGCGTTTTTGAAATAATCACTGATTTAAAAGAATTTAAAGTTATACAGTAAAATGACTTTTTTTTTCACTGTACAGATCTGTGAATTTTAACATATTCATTTGTGTAACCACTACTACTAGAATACAGGGCAGGTCTGTCACCTCAAAAAAATTCTCTCATGCTTGCTTTATATAGTGCTCTTCCTACCCCTAACCACCACTGATCTGTTCTCCATCACTATAGTTTTGTCCTTTCTACCACATTAAATAACGAGAATTATACAATATGTAGCCTTTGCAGACAGACTGGCTTCTTTCACTCAGCCAAGTAGAGTGAGAGATGCATCCAAGTAGATACATGTACCAATTGTTCACAACTGATTTTTAAAGATATTTTAATTTTGAATCATTATTTCTTAAAGGAATTGTGAATCTGAATTATTATAGTACAAGCTGTGTTTGACTCAGGATTTTTGTGTTTAAAAGTGAAATAACTGACGAAATTTATAGGGAACAATTACTTCCCTTGATTGATAAAAACTGTGTGTCTGTATATGATATCAACATGTTTTTCTTTATGAAAATGATTGTTCATTGGTAGGGAAGTTCTTGTTTTTAATAGTTGATCCATATTAAAGACCTATAGAATTGCAGCAAGGACCTGAGTTGGAAAGGTGGCTGTTTAAATATCATGAGTTCCTAAAATGTGGTCTGAAAATAAGGTGACCAGTCCTGGCTACCTAGGACTTTTTCAGGTTTAGCACTGAAAGTATGGCTGCTCCCAGGAAACCCCTTGGTCTCAGGCAAAGGATTTTGGGACCCAGGATTTTGGGTCATCCTATCTGAAAAAAGATACATAAAACTGGAAGATTCCAGTTCTTCAGGTTTTAATAGTGAACCATTGGACACATACTTCAACTAATCTTAATTACTGTCAGGGTGCTCAGAGTCAAAATCTCCAAGGTAACCAGACTCCAAACCACATGAGACTTTTTAGATTAAGATGAACACCTTGAATTTAAGATTTTGTGGCTTAGTGGTTTAGATTTGATTGGAATTACATCATTAATTTTTGTTAGTTTGCTGCCCTCTGTAAGTCTTCATTTGATGAGTTTGAGAGGCACTCTAGTTCATCTTTTATATTAGCAGTATTTAAAAAAATTAATATGGTAAGCAAATTCCCAAGCCTTATGTACAGAAGCTAAGTTAAAAGTCAAGTTTATACTGAAGTCAATGTCTCCTGTTTTGAGTTTTTAAATTCAAATGGTGATTCTAAACCTCAAGTAAATTTTAGGTTTTTTAGTTTTAACAAGTTTGTCCCCCTTTCCTGACTTTTCATACCACCTCTGTACCTCTTCTATAGATTTTGTTATAGAGCAGATCACTTTATCAATTGTTTACTTGTTTTCTTGCTGTCACCATTAGAATGTGAGCTTCACGTAAAGCAGGGGCCCTACGTGTTATCTTTACCACTGTATCTTGGAGTCCAGAGTAGCACTGGATGAAAAAATGAATATCCACGAATAGGTTTTACAATGCTGCATGCTTTCCAGAGATGTGGAAATGTTTTTAAAGAAATGTTTAAATTCATGTTTTGTTTCAAATTGTGCAGAGAAAGTGGAAATGTGGCCTTTAACATTTTTTGTTTCATTAATCCTCTTGGAGGAAAGGGAATTTAGAGTAGTGAACTTACATCTTCCTTAAAAATGGCAATTTGGAACCAATGGAGAGAGTTGAAAGTGAAAAAATTTGGATTGGAAGTATTCGAAAAATTCCCCTTATCCTCATCACCTCCCAACACACAAACTTTGTAAAGGCAGAGAGAGCAGGGTATGAGGAGTCTGAGTTGGAACTCAGTTGGAAAAGAAAGGAGAACTGAGTCACTTGAGAAGATTTAGTACTTAGTAAGCAAGAAGAGTGCTAATGAATTATTTAAAGTCTGCATAACCTGAGTACAAACTAATAAAAAGACTCAAAGTTAGTGGTTCTCAGAGTTTAGTGATCATAAAAATCTGGAGAGTTGTAAGGTACAGATTTCATAGCTGCAGCCCCAGAGGTTCTGAGTTAGTAAGTGTGGTGTTGAATTCAGGAATCGGTAATATTAATGGACAATCTGGGTGTTTGCCCATGCAGTTGGTCTGAGGACCGCATTTTGGAAAAACTGCTGTAAGTGGTAGAAAGACAGGATGGTAATTTAAAATAGGTGAAGATGGTTTGTTTAGGTAAAAAATAAAACTAGAACTATACTGATTTTATATATATTAAAAAGTCTCTACTGCTGACAAGAAGGAACCCTAGAATACCTGGTAGCAGCTACCTGGTGTATGTAAGATGTATAGAGTTCAAAAAGCCTTTGGGAGGCTGGGCACCATGGCTCATGCCTGTAATCCTAGCACTCTGGGAGGCCGAGGCGGGAGGATTGCTCAAGGTCAGGAGTTTGAAACCAGCCTGAGCAAGCACTAGACTCGTCTTTACTAAAAATAGAAATTAATTGGCCAACTAAAAACATAGAAAAAATTAGCCGGGCATGGTGGCACATGCCTGTAGTGTCAGCTACTCGGGAGGCTGAGGCAGGAGAATAGCTTGAGCCCCAGGAGTTTGAGGTTGCTGTGAGCTAGGCTGACGCCACGACACTCTAGCCAGGGCAACAGAGAGACTCTCAAAGAAAAAAGGCCTTTGGGGACTTACACTGAAGAACCAACCCATTTTAAACAGTGGAAATACTGCTTTATAATCAAAATGAACCATTCCATTCCTATGCAGGATTCAGTAACATCTATCTTCTAACTCTCAGTCATGATGTTTCTTAAAGATTCAAAGGGGGATCCTGGGAATTTGATTCAGGCTCCATATAATCTCAGAATCATGTATGGACTTTTACCCAGAAGGACTGTAGTAATAGTTAACACTTTTACAGCTTCAAACATATTCTGTTAATCCTCATAAGTTGAAGTCTTTAATCATGAATTAGATGAAAAAGATGTAATTTCCAGTTATCATAAACACTGATATTTTCAAATAAAGCTATCTTACCACCTTTTAAAAAGCCTGTGTCCAAGTGCCCATCAATTCATGAGTGGATTAAAAAAATGTGGTGTATGTATACCATGGAGTACTACTCAGCTTTAAGAGACAATGGTGATACAGCACCTCTTGTATATTTCTGGATAGAGCTGGAACCCATTCTACTAAGTGAAGTATCTCAAGAATGGAAAAACAAGCACCACATGTACTCACCAGCAAATTGGTATTAACAGATCAACAGCTAACTGGACATAGAGGAGTAACATTTATTGGGTGTCGGGAGGGTAGGAGGAGGGGATGGGTATATATAACCATAACGAGTAAGATGTGCAACATTTGGGGGATGTACCCACTTGAAGCTCTTACTTGAGGGGGGCATGGGCAATATATATGTAACCTTAACACTTGTACCCCCATAATATGCTAAAATAAAAAAGCAAATTATAATGTAAAAAAAAAAGCCTGTGTCTAGTAGAATGTAATACCATCGTAATGAGTTAATGTCCACCATGATCCATTTAAACAGATAAACTATGTAAATTTAACATCGTTTTTTCTTCTTAAAACTGTATTTGTGTTACATTTCTCTCTCTAAACTTTATCCGCATATATTTATGAAAGTCTTACTGATCATCTTTTCATTCTTTGTAACATTTGTGTACATAAATTGAAAGTAAAATTTTAATTTGCCATAGCCATAAAGCACCAAAACGGTTCATTTTTTTCTGGATTATTAAAATTGTTACTATTGATCAGTTGACTCAAATAGCAAATTTTACATATTGATATATGGAGTAAAATTTTATTGAAATTGCATCTCTTGTAATACAAGGGGGAAATATGACATCAATTAAAGGAGGTTGCATGACCAATCTTTGAAACTGTCTGGTGTAACTTCCCAAAAGTTTTAAAAAAGTTAAATATATTTAAAAGTTATTGAATAAAGTGGACCAAACTGTTCTGGATAGGTGAGAGTTACCTCCCTTCTGTAAAGTGTGATAAAGGAAGATGGCAAAAGAGAAGAGACACATTTGCAGGTGTGTGCACAGGCATGGTGATTTTTTAAAAACCAGGTAGAACTACACATAGCAATTTTTTTCTTATTTTGAGATACAGTCTCGTTCTGCTGCTTGGGGTAGAGTGTAGTGGCATCATAGCTCATTGCAACTTCAAACTCCTGGGCTCAAGCAATCCTCCTGCCTCAGCCTCCCGAGTAGCTGGGACTATACAGGTGCATGCCACCATGCCAAGATAATTTTTCTGTTTTTTTGTAGAGACAGGGTCTCACTTTTGGTCATACTGGTCTCAAACTCCTGACCTCAAGCAGTCCTTCCTTGGCCTTCCAGAGTGCTAGGATTGTAGGCCTTGAGCTACCCTGCCTGGCCTAGGAAGCAATTTTTTTATCGATGCCTACATGCTCCTTGGAGTTTGGGGTATAGGTACCACAGATGGGAGACAGCTACTCAATTTTCAGTGTGCTGAAAAAGACACCATACATTTACCTTAGCACTATTATATAGCAAATAAGTAAATGTCCATCAGTAAGAGTATAGATGAATGTGTATTCTCTTGGTGGAATACTGTGTAGCAGTAAAGCAAGTTGCAAAATGGCATTGCTATTTATATATTTATGAAGAAAAAGAACACTTAAATTTACCATGGTGGGGATTGTAGTGGGGCAGGAGAGGTTATACATAAAAATTTGGCAGTGAAGATAAAGATTTGCTCTGTAAAATGTTAACTGTCAATTTAAGATGGTAAGTATATAGATGTTAAATTATGCTTGGTACTTTATAATTTCCCCAAAATATGTGCAAAACAAAAGTCCGTGGAAAGAATATTTTGACTAAGTTTTGACTAAGAATCTTTGAACTTAAAATTTGGATGTGATTACTGGCAAGTTATATACCTACTCAGTGAAAGGAAAGAAAGTATTGATTAATAAAAGGCAAAGTGCTACTGAAGTCACACTCAATGCTGTCTAAAATGGGTATATAAAATTTGTTTCTGCCATTAAAGGCCTGTTTTGTTATTGTATATATTGATTTCATCACCTCCGAGTTCCTGTATGGTTCTCTCAGCCAGGGCCATGATTGGGATTCCCCTGAGATAGGTTAAGTTGTAGTGTCCATAATCTAAGCCTTTTGTCTTAAATATCTTTGCCTGGATTTCCTGGACACTGAGGTTACTATTCTTTAAACTGAAATATTTTCCTTTTGAATTGTCAGTGATACCCTAACACCAGATTGTTTATAATTTTTATTCAAGCAACAATATATTTGGAGCTGAAAAAGATAATTTCTTGATTTAAAAAAATTAAATACC
The DNA here is from genome assembly GCF_040939455.1 of Microcebus murinus. NCBI lineage: Eukaryota > Metazoa > Chordata > Mammalia > Primates > Cheirogaleidae > Microcebus > Microcebus murinus. The sequence goes on along the minus strand of NC_134108.1, from coordinate 14,313,338 downwards.
TATTAAATAAGAGGTCACCCAATAGTGAACATTTATTTTTGATTGCAGAACTTGAACATCTCTTGCAATGACACTTTGGTTATTGCTTGGTCAGAAAAATACTCGTCCCAGCTCAAACATTACCTTGGGATGACAAAAAGTGAGAATTAGTAATTTCATAGCAAACAAATTATTGGTACAAATGAAAATGACCTCCAAGATTGTGATTAATGAAAAATGCTCCTGAAGTTAGAGTAAATACTTGGCTTTCTCACATGGCCAGCTGCCATTCTTGAGGCACAGGTACTTGATGTTGGGCTGTGCATTACAAACTTGTAGCTAGAACTTTTTCCAAATGCTATCTTTAAAAAGGTAGACCTCAAATACTACATTTAATGCATTTGCAAAATACAGTCATTTGAAACTTATCTCACTTCCAAATAGACTTAGTAATTATAACAAAGTCATTCTCTTTCCTGCTATAATTTTCTGTGTCAAATTATCCTTATTCTTAGCCCCTATATAAGATGTAAGTGATCACAGTTCATGTCATTTCCACTTACCTCTATAGTGATGAGGATGACGATCATCCACTCTAAGCGCAGTGCCCTCTTCTCATTCAGATGATTCCGCATCAGATCTGTTAGTTCCATACAGTGCTGAAGTTTTTCATTCATGACCTGTATAACAAAAATCTTAGTATCATGTATTTAAGCAATTTGCATTTCTTTAAGTAAATAATACATGGTGACATCCATAAAAATTCCATAGGTATACAGTAAAAAATTGTCCCTTCAACTCTTGCTTCCCAGTCCTCTGCCTGCAGGTAGCTACCAGTAGTTAGTGTTACCAGTTTGTCAACCCATCCAGAGACATTTTACAATGCACAGATTTGACTGCAAGAAATACTTTGTATACTGAAGCTCTTATATTTGAATGATTTTGATGGAAGACCTACAAATAAAGTTTTTGAGTCTTAGTTTTTGGTAGCTTCCCTTGTGTTTTTAGCAGTTAAAAAAGGCAAACTTGAAACATTCCTTTTTTTTGCATGGCCTAAAGATAAAAAAACAATGATTACCTTCTACAATAGCCTCAAACTTAACATTTGACGTGCTGCACACTTACCACTAGATGGCACTGCTTTCAACTCTGAACTGCAAAGATTCTGCCCTATGATGCCTCAAAACAAGTTGGCTGTGGGGAGTTGAAAGAAGATAGAATCTTTGAACTTAAAATTTGGATGTGATTACTGGCAAGTTATATACCTACTCAGTATATCTGTGTGTCGCTTGCCCTTGGAAACTGGAAAGTCTAGAAGCAAATTTTTAAAATAGTTTGATTCTCTCATAGGGTATGCTGAAAGTATGGTTTTGGTCAGTGAACGGTTAAAAAGAATCATCAGATATACATGTTTGAGGATTGAGAGGAATATGTTGGTGCACCATACTATGATTTTGCACAGAGCATTAAACTGCCGTACTAATGAGGGATGACACTGAACTGCATTGGTAACATCACCTATTTCCAGATTTTATGGTCACCTTGTAGTGTCTAATCTGTATAAATTGTTTACAGTGTACCTGTTTTCCTTCTCTTTTTTCCCCCCTCTTTTCCTTTCCTCTTGTGTTTTCTTCCTTTTTTCTATTTCTATTTGCTGCTTGATCCTGGTCTATAACATGTTCAGCCTTAAGCTTGCTTCCCTCTTCAAACTGATTTAGCCCTCTTCCATTTTCTTTCAGGTCTGACCAAAAAATGACAATTTTCTTCCCTCACCCCTAATCACCCAACTTATTCCTTAACTCTTTAGAATTTGTATATATTACCACAACTCCCCAGAAACTTCCAAGTCTTCTTCTAATTGTTAAATCTAACAACTTTTCTTAGTTCCAAACCTCAACTAACCCAAGCATTTGACAACACGTTGAAATGTACAAGCAAGAGAACCTACTACTGCATGCTTCTTATTTCATGTAGCTGTGGAGGCATGCACATTATGTACACGCAGATGAGGGAGCAGGAAAAAATGGGGGAGGCTTCACAAAGGTGGTCAATGTGAATTAGGCTTTAAGTAGTCAGCTGCCAGGTTGAAAAGGTGGGGTAGGGGGGAGGAAGCATTTCAGGCAGAGGAAATAGCTTAGAGACAAGCATAGCTAGATGGAGACAACTTGGAAGGAAGTGCTTGGAAGTGAGGTTAAGAAGGTAAATTAGTTTCCTGTCTTATGTTGTTTATTAAAAAAAAAAAAAAGGTAAATTAGTACAAAACTGTGAGAGGTACATAAAGACAAAATAATGCACTCCTCCCACCCCCCATCGGCCCAAAAGACATTCACATCCTATTCCTGGAACCTGTGAATACAACGTGCAAAGGTGAATTATGATTGAATATGCAATTAAGGTTGTTGATCAGCTGACCTTAAGATAGGGAGATAATCCTAGGTTACCTATGAGGGCCCAATGTATTCACAAGGGTCCTTAAAAGTGGAAAAGGCAGGCAGAAGAGTTCAGAATGATGTGAGGACCTAACTAGCCTTTGATAGATGGAGGAAGGTGCTATGAGCAAGGAATGTGGGCAGCTTCGAGGCACTGGAAATGGATCCTACCTGCAGCCTCCAGAAAGGCATGCAGCCCTGCCAACACCTTGATTTTAGCCCAGTGACACCGATGTCAGACTTCTGACCTACAGAACTGTAAGCTGATAAATTGTGTTCAGCTGCTAGGTTTGTAGTAATTGGTTATAGCAGCAATAGGAAACTAATACACCTTGCTAGAATATTTGAACTTTATTCTGCAGGTAATGGGGAGTCTTTTGTTCCATCTTGAGATATTTATTTAACATTGACTACACTGTGCTGGGCAGAGGAGACAGACTGGTGAATAAGACAGATGTGTCTCTTTCTTCAGGCCAAAGGGTGCAGAGAGACTCGAAAGGGGTCCAGTCTAGAGGCTGAGGCAGTGAAGAAGGTATTAGAACAGTCCAGGTGAGAGGACAGGGGCTGTGGGATGCACATTAGTAGTTTGGGGGCCTGAAGACCCGGCATTCCTCCATTTCACCAGGCCAGGATCAATCACATAGGTTTTCAATAAATGCCCATGAATGAACGATACTTAGGGGGAAATGAAAAGACTGACTAGATGTGGTGAGTGCAGCAGAAAGAGGTCACTCAGATGACTTTTAAGTTTCTCGTTGAATGACTAGATAAGTGAGGCTAGCTGAAATAGAGAACAGAGAAGGTCTGGCATTTTCTAGGAGAAAACCATGAGTTTCATTTTGAAATCTAATCACTGATTAATTCTACAAATATTTATTGAGTACAGCTATATGTGAGGCCTTTGCCAAGAAGTGGGAAGAAAATAATCACGGTCTTTGATCTCATGGAGCTTATTACATTGTAGTGGGGAATGATGCAAATAATTTAAAAAAGGATGCTACGAGACATGTAAATGTAGAGGATCTGTGAGATTTAGGAGGCAAATGGAAATATCTGGAAGGCAAACGAGATTGGGTTTAAGATATATGCTTGAAAACTAGCGGGAAAAGGTAGAAATAGAAGGCATGAAAACAAACACCACTGATCATGGAGCAGACGACACCAGGAGAGAAGACTCAATGACAGGACGTTGGGGACACTGGCAGGAGCACACAGAGCGAGGGACCCACTGCCAACTGGCTTCTGTCCCACACCACCACTGTAACTGCTGCTTCAGTGATCTCCTAATTACCAAAGAAGATGACTCAACCTCTGTCCTCAACTGTTTTGACTGCTTTTCAGCATGTCTTATGCCTAATCACCCTTGTTTTTGCTCAAGATTCTTTTCTCTATCTTTTGAGAGAAAAAACAGAAAACAAGGACCAACTTTCTTCTAGCATTACCACCACTCTTTCCTTGTTTTGTCTTCTTAGAAGACTGCAAAGCTTGTTGAAGGTCAGGCCAGTTCTTATTTTTCTTTTGTATTATATAGTGTAAGCACTGTGTTGCTCATAAGGGAAGGTGAACTCTTAACTCCTTAGCCTGCTAAAAAACCTTCACATAATCCAACCAGTCTGAACTGCCTTTGGGATGCTAAAAAAATACTCTGAGAAATGTAGTTTGAGAACTCTTAGATATGCTTTATAACTCATGTAGAAGATTTAACACCAAAGAGTGAGATTAGGGAATGAAATGAACAATTAGCTTGCCAGTAGTGGGATTGTAAAAAAAAAAAAAAAAAAAGGCATTTTTAAGGCCACCTTTCAATTATCTGACCCATCTGTGGCCTCTGCCATGGAGGATGTGAGGCACTTTTGAGAAAGCATAAAAAAAAGAGTTCTTTCTGTATCTTCCTACTCTGGCTAAATCTTTCCATACAAGCTGTCATTCATTCAGAAAGGCTATGATGCACTGATACCCCTGGAGACTGCAAAGACGTGGAATTTTCCATAGGAAACATGTAGTCCTAGAGACTGATGTGATCAGACCGCCACGAGACAGGCTGGGAAGTGCTGTACCTGAGGGATACAAAGTCCTCCAGAGTACAAGGTAAGGACTGGGAAACCTTTCCTAGGAGGTGATATCTGGGCTCCTGGGGCAGAATGCAGGCAAGGATGGTCCTGGCCAAGGATACAGAATGAATCAGATCACAACTAGAAAGAGCATGAGATATATATTTATAATGATGCCAGACTAAATAGATTTTTATTTCAATTTTTCAGGATATTACCTGAGTTTTTTTTGCCACCCTGCCCCCACCCAAACTTGGTTGAAGTATAAATGACAAATATTTCAAATGGATCCAATATTGTTCAGTGGAATAGTATGCATTCTCCCTGTGTACTCACTTAAGGATTCAGAAGCCAGTTACTATACTAATATATTTGATACATTCTGAGAAATGTATCATTAGGTGATTTCATCACTGTGGGAACATCATAGAATGTACTTACACAAATCTAGAGCCTAGATGGTATGCTTAGGCCACATGGTATGGCCAATTGCTCCCAGGTCACAAACCTGTACATCATATTACTGGACTGAATATTATAAGCATTTGAAACACAATGATATTTGTGCATCTAAATATCTAAACATAGAAAAGGTATAGTAAAATACAGTATTATAATCTTATGGGACCATCATCCTGTATTTGGTCTACCCATCAAAATGTCATGTGGTGCATAAATGTAGTTCATATAAGATTTTTAAAAATAACTGCCACAGAACTGAGTTGTTACAGGAATCTTTAAATTTTGGGACTGAGAGGAACCTGCTCCACCAGCTCTCTGGGCTGTTTAGTCAACTTTTCAACGGTGGGTACAGAAGCAGTCCTTCCACTCGGAGGAGCTCTGTCTCCAGACAGGCTCCAAAGTACCCTTCCTGGCATGTTCCTTCCCTCTGGTTTAGCAGATTGACAGTGCACTGGCACTTTCTCCAGGTTTTCCCCTTCCTCCTTACTAGTTTCATTCTTGTCCAGCTAGTTGATTATTCATTGCACTTTTGTATTCACTGTTGATCCTTCTTTGACATTTCTCATTTCCCACTGTTGCTATCATGTTGAATGTAAGGGATTTGAGTTAAGTTCTTAGAAGTCATCCTTATCTTTCTACTTCTCCTTTGGACCATACACTATCTTCCTTGCTCAAGCCTCCTTACTGGTGGCTGTAATCTTGTTCTCTTTTCCTGTACTCTCCCCAATGAGAGACATGTGAAGGATACCATATCACTATCAAAGAGATCTGAGGGAGGCCACAGGATGCAGAAGGGATGCCTGAGCTCAAACTTGCCAAGAAGCTGGTTGTCTTAGTTACTCCTCAGTCCACTTTTATTAACTTAAGTAAGCAGAATGTGCTGGTTATCAGAAGAGGGAGAGAAGTCTGCATCTGCTTGATGGCAATGATACCATCTCTCATCACAATCATGATTCCACCAGAGGTCTCCATACCAAAGGAAAAGGACAGACATCTAAGAGCAGTAAATTCTGAATACTTTCAGATTTGTCCCCAGTAAATATGGCTACCTCTAAAGACTTCTCACAAGAGGCTTTATTTTCAAATTAGCTTTGAGACATAATTTACATACAATAAAATGTACCCATTTTAAGTATACAATTTGAAGATTTTTGACAAATGTATACTCATGTAACTACTGTCACATATCAATCACCACAAAAAGTTCCCTTATATCTCTTTGCAATCTACTGTTCTACCCACCCACCCCACTCCCACTCCTTAGGGAATCCTTGATCTACTTTCTGTAACTATAGATTAGATTTGTCTCTCTAGAATATCTTATATGTAGTACAACAGCGTTATGCTTTGGTATCTAGCGTCTTTCACTTAATGATTTTTGAGACTTATCCATCTTTTTGCATGAATTAGAAATTAACTGCTTTTATTGCTAAGTGGCATTCAACTCTATGGAAATACGACAATTTGTTTTTCCATTCACCTATTGATGGGCGTTTGGTTATTTCAAGTTCTTGACTATTATGAATAAAGCTACTATGAACATTCATGTACAAATCTGTGTGAGGACACATTTTCATTTCTCATGGGTAAATACGAGTGGAATTGCTGGGTCATATGATAAGATAATGATTAAGTTTATGAGAAACTGCCAAGTTCTGCAGAGTTGGCTGTACCAATTTATATTCCACAAATAATGGATGAAAGTTTCATTATTCCACATCCTCAGCAACACTTAGTATTGTTAAGATGTTGAGTATCTTTTCATGTACTTTTCATTTGGCTATTCATGTATCTTCTTTGTGAAGTGTTTGTTCAAATCTTTTACTCATTAAAACATTGGGATGTCTTTTTATTATTGAGTAGAAAAAGTTCTTTATACATTCTGATTGAATCCTTTGTCAGGTTTATATGTTGAGAATGCTTCCTTCCAGTCTATAGCTTGCCTTTCCACATTCTGTGTGTTTTTTTTGTTTTTTTTTTTTTTTGAGACAGAGTCTTGCTTTATTGCCCAGGCTAGAGTGAGTGCCGTGGCGTCAGCCTAGCTCACAGCAACCTCAAACTCCTGGGCTCAAGCGATCCTTCTGTCTCAGCCTCCCGAGTAGCTGGGACTACAGGCATGCGCCACCACGCCCGGCTAATTTTTTCTATATATATTAGTTGGCCAATTAGTTTCTTTCTATTTATAGTAGAGACGGGGTCTCGCTCTTGCTCAGGCTGGTTTCGAACTCCTGACCTTGAGCAATCCGCCCGCCTCGGCCTCCCAGAGAGCTAGGATTACAGGCATGAGCCACCGCGCCCGGCCTTCTGTGTGTTTTTTTGAAGAGCAGAAGTTTAAAATTCTTTTAAAGTTCAACTCTCAAGGTTTTCTTTTTCTTTTTTTGAGACAGAGTCTCACTCCGTTGCCTGGGCTAGAGTGTGGTGGCATCCGTCTAGCTCACAGCAACCTCAAACTCCTGGGCTAAAGCAATCCTCTTGCCTCAGCCTCCTGAGTAGCTGGGACTACAGGCATGCGCCACCATGCCCAGCTAATTTTTTTTTATATGTATTTTTAGTTGGCCAATTAATTTCTTTCTATTTTTAGTAGAGATGGGGTCTCGCTCTTGCTCAGGCTGGTCTTAAATGAGCTGAGCTCAAACGATCAGGCTGAGCTCAAACAATCTGCCCACCTCCCAGAATGCTAACATTACAGGCGTGAGCCACCAAGCCTGTCAAGGTTTCTTTTCTTTCATCGCTCATTGGTTTTTAACCTGAGAAATCTTTCCATGTCCCAAGGTTGCAAGGCTTTTCTCTCATATTTTTTTTTTGAAGTTTACCTTTTCTATTTAGGTCTCTGATCCATTTTTTGAAATGGTGTGCAGAGACTATTCACACCATTTTGAAAATGGGATAGGGTTCACTTTTTATATATGGCTATTCAATTGTCCTAGGACCATTTGTTGAAAAGACTATCCTTTTGCCATTGAATAAACTTATTTTCTTTGTTAAAAATCAATTGCTCATATGTGTATGGGTCATTTCTGGACTCTATTCTGTTGCACTGATCTATTATGTCCATACTTACGCCAGTATTCCACTGTTTTGATTATGCAGCTTTAGAGGAAGTCTTATAATCAAGCAGTAAAAGTCCTTCAACTTTGTCCTTTTTTGCAAAATTGCCTTGGCTAGTCTAGGCCCCTTGCATTTCCATTTTGCATTTGCAAATCAGCCTACTAGTTCTTTAAAAAAATAAAAAAAACAAGTCTAGTGAGATTTTGATGGGAGCTGAGTCGAATCTACAGATCAATTTGCAGAACTAATATCTTAATAATAGTGAGTATTCTATGCCATAAACATGGCATATATTTTCATTTGTTTGGGACTTAAGTTTTTCAGCTATCTTTTATAGTTTTCAGTGTATAGGTCTTACTTATATTTTTAAAAATGTATTCCTGGAGCACTTGGCACCTGCCCCGCCATGCCTCTGCTGCTCCTGTTGTCCTGCGCCTTCCCCCTCCCAGGCCCCCAGACACTCGGACTGGATGTTCACCAGCAAGCTCAGGAGCTCAGCCTCCGCCGGGAGTGTGAGTGGCTGCAGCAGCTGCTCCAGGGCCTGGTTGCACAGCCTGGTCCACGCCTACAGAGGGCCGGCTCTGCATGCTGTGGTCCGACTCGCCCCCTATGCAAGCCTGGATGCCCCTGAGGGCCCCCCTGGATCGGACCTGGTCTCCCTGGCTCCCCGCTGGGCCGAGGACTGGGGTTAGGGTTTCGGAACCAGGCACCGCTGCTGCTGAAGCAACCAGGCAGCCCAGGTGAGCCCCTGAGGAGGAAGGAGCCTCCTCACCACCCCACCTGCTTAAGGAGCCTGGACAGAGGAAAGAGGAGGGGGGAAGAGGGGACCTGAACTTGCTACCAAGAAAGGAAGAATTCAGAAAAAATAAAATAAATAAAAATTTATTTCTGAGTAATTCAAGTTTTTTGGTGCTATTGTAAGTGGTATTTTAAAAATTTCACTTTCTAATTCTTCATTGGTAGTATAAAGAAAAGCAACTGCTTTCATATATTGTTCTTGCAACCTTGATAAATTCGCTTATTCTAGTAGCTTCTTTGCAGATTCTTTAGGATATTCTACATACAAGATTATGCTATGAATAAATTCAGTTTTACTTCTTCCTATAAGATATTTTAAATCTTGGGAACATAGAGCCACCAGTGAGGGATTGGTGACGTGTCCAGGTGGCATTGCTTATGGCTTTCTCCATAGGTCTAGAGTGCCAGAGACTGGGTCAGCGTTTGAGTCTTGCAGCTGCTAATGTGTGACAGAGCTCATATGCTTTCCCTTCATGGAGGAACTCAGTCTCAAATGAGCCTCAATACTGGAAGAAGGAGTACACTTAATAGAGGGGAAAGGGGCTGCAGAACCCATTTGTTCTTACTGATGTCCTTTTCATACTGATCTTAGCCAAGAAACAGCCGACCCCTTAGTTGTCAAGGTATTCTTCACTCAAACACATATCCTGAGTTGTAGACTTGCCTTCAATAATTCTATCTTGAATAGTGAGGATGGACACATAAAAATGCCACCCAAGTCAAAGATGAGAATATTACTTTTGGCATCAACTTTCTTTTTCAAGCCAACAGCAGTGGCAGTGGGCTGATGATTCTGAACACAAGACCAGCAACGGTTCCAAGCGCCTCTGATGGCCTGCAGCCGGGAATCATGCAAGTACCGGGTAGTGTGAGGATCGTGTGGGTCAGCGTTTACAAGGCAGGCTTCTAAAATCCTCTCCATCTTTCTCAAATCCATTGTGGTAGGCAGACTTCTATGATGCCACCGAAAGGTTCTCCACCTTCTGGTGTTCCCTCTTGTGTGACCCCATCCCCTGGAGAAGGGGCTGGGCCTAGTGACTTGCTTTTTTTAACAGAAACAGCACAGCACAAATGATGGGATGCCACTGCTGTCATTAGGTTAGAAAAGACTGTCACTCTGTCTTGCTAACACTCTCTCTCTGACGGTGTCTCCTGCCCTCTCGCCTGCTCACTCTGCTGAAGCATGCCGCCCTGTTGTGAGACAGGCTTCTCTGTGGAGAAGCCTCTGTGGCAAGAAACTGAGGGAGGCCGCTGGCCAAGAGCTCATGAGGAACTAAGGTCTCAGTCCAACAGCCTGAGAGGAGCTGAATCCAGCCAATAACCACAGGTGAACCAGACAGTGAATCCCTGAGATGACTGCAGCCTTGTAAGAAACCCAGAGCCACAGGATCCAGCTAAGCTGTACCCAGATTCCTGGCCCACAAAAACTGAGATAATAAGTGTTGCTTTAAGCTGCTAAGTTTTGGGGTAATTTGTAACATAGCAATAGCTAATTAATACAAACATAGGAGATGTCTCATTTGTATAAAGCTTTTAGTATCCCCTCTTTTATATCCTTTGGATCTTCAGCCTGTGTGCACAGTCTAAACCATGGAGGCCCAACACTTTTGACAATCCAGTATGTCCGACCAGACAACTCGGTTGTCAAATCTGTGTCTAAGTAGACATCTGGTATCTAAAACTGTGTTGATGGAGTCCATTGAATTTGATTCTTAGAGCATCACTCACAAATTAATCTTTTATTTTCAGCTAAAAGCAACATAGCTTGGGATGGTTATCTTTCTCTGACCGCTAGCAACAATCTCTACTTTTCTGTGCTGGAAGACATCCACAGAGGAACAGGTGATACCAAGATCAGTGACAACTGCAGATAATTTCAATGTAGTTTTGCAAGGGGGCAGTGTCTGGCTTGGAGGAAAACAATGTAGATACCAGAGCTGCCATAGCATTCAATGAGCCATGGTGGGTTTCTGAAATTATAAGTTATTTATTTTTTATGTGACCACAAGGCAAATGTGGGAAGTGGTAGGATAAAGACTGAAAAAGGGATAGTTTAGGAAGGACCTTGTATATCAAGCAAAAACACTTGAACATAACACTTGAGACAATGAGGTAAACTGGTGGTATAAAAATTAGTTGGAGGGAATTAGAAAAGATAATCAACAGACACCAACATCAAGAGGAATCTGATGTTAAAATTATCCAACAAGGATGTTAAAGCATCTATCATCAAAATACTTCAACAAGCAATTATGAACACACTTGAAACATAAAAAAATAGGAAGTCTAGCAAAGGAATAGAAGATATAAAGAAGAAAACATAGACATTTTAGAACTGAAAAATATAATAAATGAAATAAAAAACTTGATAATGGGCATCAGAATGAAGGAGATAGAGGAAAGAATCAGTGACCTTGAAGACGGAACATAGCAATTACCTAATCTGAATAACAGAAAATATGCTAGAAAAAGGTGAACAGAGCTTCAAAAATTTGTGAAATTATAGTAAAAGATCTAACATTCACATCACAGAATGACAGCAGATTTCCTATCAGAAATGATGGAGACCAGAAGGAAGTGGCACAGCATCTATCAGGTGCTAAAAGAAAAAAAGGCCATCACCCAGAATCCTATATTTCCCTTCAGGAATGAAGGGAAAAATGAAGACATTCTCAGATAAAGAAAAACTAGAGAATTTGTCTCACCAGACTTACCTTAAAAGAATGGCTAAAGAAAGTTCTTGAAACAGAAAGGAAACAATAAAAGAAGAAATCTGAGAACATCGGAAGGAAAAAAGAACACTAGAAAGAATAAAAATATGAGTAGATACAACAGACTTTCCCTCTCCTCTTGAGTTTTCTAAATTATGTTTGATGGTTGAAGCAAAAATTATAACACTGTCTGATGAAGTTCTTGATGACTGCAGAAGAAGATAATTAACACAATTATATTATAAATTGGGGGGAGGGTAAACAGATGTAAAAGGAAATAAGGATTCTATACTTAATTTAACCCTTTGCATTCACTTGCTTTTTTCTCGATTCCTTTATTGTACTCGGGATTTAATTTTTTAAATACCCCAGATTTTACAAAGCGGGGCAGTAGAATAAAAAACTGGAGTTTCTTTTCATACAAACTTATTTATTTGGATTTTTTTATATTTCAAATTATTGATACATTCAAAGAGTAATTTTAATCTCTATAATTTCTGCTAACCGTGTCGAGTCACACTAGACACCCGAGTGCAATGGGTTAATCTGTATAATGTTGAAACCAGTAGACTGTAACAAGTTATGTATTATGTATAATGTAATCCCGAGAGCAACCAATAAATACCTGTGCAAAGATATATACTCAAAAACAATACAGATACATAAAAACAAAATTAAAAAAAATGTTTAAGTAATTGGCAAAAAGGCAGGAATCCAATATACACAACTTGGATGTATCTCATGGGCAATACACTCAGTGAAAAAAAGCCAATTTAAAAGTCACATACTATTCAGTATGAATACAGTAAAAAGAAAAGTCACATACTATATGATTCTATTTATATATGATATTCTCAAAATGACAAGATTAGAGGTGGAGAATAGATTACTCACTGCTGGGGGTCAGGGATGGTAGGGGGAGGAGGAGAGGTGTGTGACTATAAAGGGTTAGCATGAGGGAGATCTTTGTGGTGACAAATAGTTCTGTGCCGTTGATTGTGTGGTTACATGAATCCATGTGTGATAAAATGTCACAGAACTATGTACACACATTGTAATAATGTTAATTTTCTGTTTTCTGTGTTCTTTCCCCATGTGGTCCAACACCATCATCAACTTGATATAGTTGTCTCTCTTCTCAACTTTGTGTCTACATTTCTATATGCCTGAGTTGGTAGTGCTAATTGAATGTCCTGCTGCTACTCTAACCTCAGCGTATCTTAGATTTAGCTTCTCATCTCCCTGCTCTGACCCCTGTGTGTTCTACCTGTCACTCCCAGACAAACATCAGCCATCATTTATTCTTCCCTCTCCCTGGCCTCCCATTACTGGTCACTTGATTTGTCCTATAGGATTCTCTCTTAAATTAATTTCTATTCTGTCACCATTATAGTTCAGGACCCCATAAACTCTTGCTTGAAACTTCACAAGAACCTCCTAATAGACCCCAAAGCCTCCAGGCTCTCACTAATCTTATCTAGCCTATAGTGCAGGGGTCCTCAAACTTTTTAAACAGGGGGCCAGTTCACTGTCCCTCAGACTGTTGGAGGGCCAGACTATAGTTAAACAACAACAACAAAAAAACTATGAACAAATTCCTATGTACACTGCACATATCTTATTTTGAAGGAAAAAAACAAACTGGCAAAAACACCTGCATGTGGCCTGCGGGCTGTAGTTTGAGGATGTCTGCTATAGAGTTAATATCAGAAGATCCTTTGACACAAAAAGTTGAAAAGTTGACTGTATAGAGGACAAAAGGAAGGAGAAATATAAAGAGATCTGAATACAAGTCAAAGCAGAGATTTCTCTGAAGCAGGTAAACACATTCCGCTAACTTAAAATTTATCTTCACATAAGTTATGCACATTATAGGCAACAACATGTCTTTCTCTCTCAGTACAAAGTACATACCTTAACTCTTCGGGTAATGCTAAGGAACTGGCAAGTTTTATCATAAAGTTCTTCCAAGTTTTCTCTGTCCCAGTAGAAATCAGGAGTAATCAAGAAGTCGGAACTCAAGTTTATACGGTGCCTTAAAAAACAGAAAATTATAACTTTTTATTTACCTTAAATTAAAAATCACTGTTTCTCTTACACTGCACATTTTCAAGGTGTTTTGTGAAAACATTTTTTTTATTCTTATGATATTTTTCTTTTTTATTTTATTTTTTATTTTAGCGTATTATGGGGGTACAAGTGTTAAGGTTACATATATTGCCCATGCCCACCCTCCCCCCTCGAGTAAGAGCTTCAAGCGTATGCATCCCCCAAACATTGCACTTCTTACTTGTTTGGTTGTATATACCCATCCTCTCCTCCCCCCTCCCACCCTCCTGACACCTGATAAATGTTACTCCTATATGTCCACTTCGGTGTTGATCCGTTAATACCAATTTGCTGGTGAGTACATGTGGTGCTTCTTTTTCCATTCTTGAGATACTTCACTTAGTAGGATGGGTTCCAGCTCTATCGAGGAATATACTAGAGGTGCTATATCACCATTGTTTCTTAAAGCTGAGTAGTACTCCATGGTATATATATATATACCACATTTTATTAATCCACTCATGAATTGATGGGCACTTGGGTTGTTTCCACAGCTTTGCAATTGTGAATTGTGCTGCTATAAACATTCGAGTGCAGATGTCTTTTTCATAAAGTGACTTTTGATCTTTTGGGTAGATGCCCAGTAGTGGAATTGCTGGATCAAATGTTAGATCTACTTGTATCGCTTTGAGGTATCTGCATATTGCTTTCCACAGAGGTTGAACTAGTTTGCAGTCCCACCAGCAGTGCAGGAGTGTTCCTCTCTCTCTGCATCCATGCCAGCATTTATTGTTTGGGGACTTTTTGATAAAGGCCATTCTCACTGGAGTTAAGTGATATCTCATTATGGTTTTGATTTGCATTTCCCAGATGATTAGAGATGTTGAACATTTTTTCATATGTTTGTTGGCCATTATTCTGTCTTCTTTTAAGAAGTTTCTGTTCATGTGCTTCGCCCACTTTTTGATAAGGTTGTTTGATTGTTTCTTGCTGATTTTCCTGAGTTCCAAATAGATTCTAGTTATCAGCCTTTTATCAGATGTGTAGTTTGCAAAATTTTCTCCCATTCTGTGGGTTGTCTGTTTGCTCTCTTGACAGTTTCTTTGGCTGTGAAGAAGCTTTTTAATTTGATCAGGTCCCTTTTGTTTATTTTTGTTGCTGTTGTGATTGCCTTTGGGATTTCTTTCATAAATTCTTTGCCTAGGCCAATGTCTAGAAGGGTATTTCCAACATTTTATGAAAACATTTTTTAATGCTGACCTTTGCAAAATACTTCTCAGAAACATAGAAAGTTTACCAAAAAAATTTCAAAATTCTCAATCAAATTAACTGAATCTTTACTATCAACATTATTTATGAAGTAAAGAGAAAAAGACCCTCTCATTTTGTTTCTAATTTCTAAGCTTGTTTCATTTTTCATTAAAAAAATTTACAATATACACACAGATATATTTTTTGGAGACGGGTAATCACATGGCTTAAAAATAAAAAGTAGGTTGGGTGCAGTGGCTCACACTTGTAATCCTAGCACTTTGAGAAGCCAAGGTGAGAGGATCACTTGAGACCAGGAATTTGAGGCTGCATGAGCTATGATCATACGACTGCCCTCTAGCCTGGGAAACAGAGTAGGACTCTATCTCTAAACATAAATAAATAAAAAATAAAAAAGATATAAAAATATAAAAATTGATAAATCTTATTCTTATCTCCATCTTCCCCTTGCAAAGACACACACACACACAGTTTCTCTTTCTCTCTAATTTCTACCTTTTCATATAAGAGGTCTATGCTTACTTTTTTTTTTTAACCTGCTCCCCCCAAAAATATAAGCTTACTTTTAATAATTTTAATTGAATGCAAATCTAAGTTATAAAAGTACATATAAATAGCTGTTCACAGCCAGGTGCGGTGTACACCTAGCACTCTGGAAGACCACGGTGGGAGTATCACTTGAGCCCAGGAGTTAGAGACCAAACAAGAGCAAGAATGAGACCCTGTCTCTACAAAAAAAAAATAGAAAAATTAACTGGCACAGTGGGATGCTCCTGTAGTCCCAGCTACTTGGAGGCTGAGGCAGGAGGATCACTTGAGCCTACGAGTTTGAGGCTGCTGTGAGCTATGATGACGCCACTACACACCTTAGCCCAGGCAACACAGTGAGAATCTGCCTTAAAAAAAAAAGTAGGCCGGGCGTAGTGGCTCACACCTGTAATCCTAGCACTCTGGGAGGCTGAGGCAGGCGGACTGCTCAAGGTCAGGAGTTTGAAACCAGCCTGAGCGAGACCCCGTCTCTACTAAAAATAGAAAGAAATTAATTGACCAACTAAAAATATATATACCAAAAAAAAAAAAAAAAGTAGCTGTTCACTATAAAAAAATAAAATACCCTAAGAAGAATTCAGAAAATCAGTTGTAGGCCACCTTACTCCACCACAACTCAAATCCTTTCTTCTCCCTAAGTATATGCCTGTGAACACCTAGATGTGTCCTTCTAGATCTGTATGCATACATGCATGTGTGCAAGCACACACATATATGTACACAGAGAGAAATAAAATTATTTATTTTTGTTTGCTTACACAAATGGGATATCACATATAATCTGTGACTTAATTGTTTTACCTAATGTAACTTGCCACGTTTCTCTTCACGGAATTATCACAGTCCTTTTAATAATGAGTAAGCACTTTTGTTGATAAGTTAGGATAAGAAAAGTAAGCCCGTATAGAAACTATTCATAAACCTAAATAAATTAGTCTGAACTTTGGGAGTTTTGATGTTATAATTCACTATATCAAATGCCGCTCACATTACCAAGACAGCAGGAGAAAGTAGAATTTTCCTACTGTACTTTTCAGAGAACTCAAGATTTTAGATGTGCTGTGTAATGCTCCTAAAGAATGGATTTTTGGTTTTTACTGGTATCCTGAATGACGGTCCCTGAGCTAGAGAAGTGTATAAAGGATGAAACACTGGACCACTTCTCTTCTCAAGGCAGAGTAGCTAAGGATAATGTAGAAAAACAAGTCTTAGGCAAATATTTATGATAAGTTCTGGCAACTCACTCCATATGCTAGAAGAAAACCGGACAATGCTGCCCTGTGAGAAAAACACCAACATCCGGGATGTTTCATTCCATAAATCCTGGGACAATGACAAGAATAAAATAAACTGAAAACCTTTCCATTGACTTAAAACAATGCATTACTGTAGTTCATCAGTTTTAAGCCACAGTTCTCTTTTAACATCTCTGAAAATGTGAGGCATTTAAAAATTAATGGTGTTTTACAGAGGGCAGTTGAGACTTAGTTGTCATTGCCTTAAATAAGTGATTTCCCTTATGCCTTCCTTTCCCACATGCCCAAAAGGGAATGTGACAGAATCTACATCCAAGTAAGACTGAAAAAGCTATTTTGGCAAGTGTAAAATGTAATTCTGTGATTAAAAAAAAAAAAAAAAAGCACTGTCATAGTTTAATTGGCAGCATCTTTTTTCTCCTGTGGCATCTTGGTGTCTTGGATTCAATGAAATATGGTACATTACTTTTCTGTAGCAATTAGGTGTATTTAGCATTATGATGTACTGATGTATTTTTACTGAGAATCCCCATTAATCGAATACAAGAATATGTCTTTCTATCTTCAAAGAACATCTACTGAGCTATTATGTGGGTTAATGGAGATTAATTATGGTCTCTTCTGCACATGCAGCATTTCTTTAAGTGTAGTCCTAACATAGCCCAACTGCTTCTACTAGGTGAGAGTCTGCCTGCCTGTAATCATTGGAATGAAAACAGCTGCAATTCCCATAAAGGTATAAATGTGTGCTCTTTACTGCAGAACTATACAAATGTTTCCTGGAGATTGGCAAATATATGAACTATTCTGTTTATACAGAAAATTTTTACCTTAGGGCAAAGAGTTCACCCATTTTCTGCATGACTTCTTCATGAGATAGTTTCACTTTCTTCCCGGCTTTTAAAGCCTATTTGGAAGGAAACAAAACAAAATAAAACAAAATCTCTCTCAATCTCTCTCTCTCTCTCTAATAAGCATTAGGTCCATAAGTCAAATTCTCAAGTGATGTAACTTTGATCTCATGTATCTCTTAGGATGACTGTCTCCCCAGATTAATGTCCTAACTCACCCTGAAATTTCACAATCTTACTAGGTAGAAGTTTTACATTCTCTTTTCATTTCCTTTCTCATTAGCATGTCCTATGATACACATTCCTAGTTTCTCAGTGAAAAAGCAGGGCCTCTTTTCCTAGGTGTAATTAGATTATTCCTTCACAATAAAGACAACATTAATTACAGTAGAAGTGATTGTTAACCCTTTGCACTTGGACGTCAAGTGTGGATAATGCCAAGTGGATAATGAGAAAAAAGCAACTGAGTGCAAAGGGTTAATGTATTTTTAAATTATAATATAACTTTATATGTATTTTTCATGCCACTATTTTCTCATAATTTAGCAAAACACTTTTTTAAAATCAAGAAAGGTGGCCATAATTTCCTTCCTTAGAGAGGAAACATTTCATTTTTCTTCTTAAATTCAGTTACATTAAAAATATTGTACCAGCCGGGCGCGGTGGCTCACGCCTGTAATCCTAGCACTCTGGGAGGCTGAGGCGGGTGGATTGCTCGAGGTCGGGAGTTCGAAACCAGCCTGAGCAAGAGCGAGACCCCGTCTCTACTAAAAATAGAAAGAAATTAATTGACCAACTAAAAGTATATATACAAAAAAATTAGCCGGGCATGGTGGTGCGTGCCTGTAGTCCCAGCTACTTGGGAGGCTGAGGCAGGAGGATCACTTGAGCCCAGGAGTTTGAGGTTGCTGTGAGCTACGCCACGGCACTCACTCTAGCCTGGGCAACAAAAGTGAGACTCTGTCTCAAAAAAAAAAAAAAAAAAAAAATTGTACCATCAGAAGGAAGGTAATTTGAAGATTTAAAAAGTATAAAAAAAATCAATATGAAGTTTCTTATTTCATTATTTTATATGTAATTGGGAGTTCTATTTTGCTTAAATTCAGTGAGCTTTCTTAGTGTTTTGTTATTAGTTTATTATATTCCTAAATACTGTTGGGCTTCTGTATTTGTGAGTTCTGCATTTGTGGATTCAACCAACTCCAGATTGAAAATATCAGGGGTGGGGGAAAGATGGTTACATCTGCATGCAACACGTACAAACTTTTTTCCTTGTCATTATTTCCTAAATGATATAGTCTAACAACTACTTACATAGCATGTACATTGTATTAGGTATTACAAGTAATCTAAAGATGATTTAAAGTATTAAGGAGGATATGTGTAGGTTATATGCAAATACCATGCCATTTTATATCAGGGACTTGAGCATCTGTGGATTTTGGTATCCACGGAGTCCTAGAACCAATCCCCCATGGATACTGAGGGTTGACTGTATATTGTCAAATTGGTAAATTAATATTTTTCCCATATAAAAATCAATCTTTGAAAATAAGCATAAGATCGATATAATTACCTCTGGAATTGACTGAATAGATTCAATAAATTTATCCAGCGATGCTTCCCAAATAGCCAGTTTCACTGGGGGAAAAAAAAGTTAACAATGAAACATTTCTTTATCATTATATTCACATTTATACAAAATGCTTAACTGCACAGTACCTTTATTATCATTTCAACAAAGTTTAAGAGACAAGTGGGCTAAAAATTTGAAGGTATACTTTAAGAAATAGTTAATTATTATTATAAAGGATGAATTTAAGTGGAAACAGATTTTCAAGCCCTTTTGGCAGACCAAAGTTACATTTGGTACAATCCTTGATTTTGTAACATTACTTCTTGGAAACAAAGTTCAATGTACAGATGGGGCAGGAGTGAGATTTTCCTGGCCTTTGCTTCTACTCCTCAAGAACATAAGTAAAGCTCAGAAGCTTCCAAAGCCTCTTGGAGTAGTATAGACAGGCTGCAGCAGGTTCAACCTAATGTACACTGGCAGCAAAAGAAATTCCTAGAGAACTTCTACAGTTTTATGCAGGGGCACAGATCTGTTAGAAAAAACTTAGAGCCACTGTGACTCCATATCTCATTCCTAAAAAACACTAGAGTATGTTTTTCTACACAAGGGCCCGTGCCCAATCCACAAGGCGGGGCTTTCTCTGCTTAGATTAGAGATTACCTAAGAATGACTATCACATAGAACAGGAGAGAAAACAAAGGGCAATAATAATAATAATAAAAATAATATAAAAATATTTTTGGGCCAGGCGCAGTGGCTCACGCCTGTAATCCTAGCACTCTGGGAGGCCAAGGCAGGTGGACCCCTCAAGGTCAGGAGTTCGAAACCAGCCTGAGCAAGAGCGAGACCTCGTCTCTACTATAAATAGAAAGAAATTAATTGGTCAACTAATATATTTAGAAAAAATTAGCCGGGCATGGTGGCGCATGCCTGTAGTCCCAGCTACTCGGGAGGCTGAGGCAGAAGGATTGCTTGAGCCCGGGAGTTTGAGGTTGCTGTGAGCTAGGCTGACGCCAAGGCACTCACTGTAGCCCGGGCAACAAAGCGAGACTCTGTCTCAAAAAAAAAAAAAAAAAAGAAATTAATTAGCCAACTAATATATATATAGAAAAAATTAGCCAGGCATGGTGGGACATGCCTGTAGTCCCAGCTACTTGGGAGGCTGAAGCAGAAGGATCGCTTGAGCCCAGGAGATTGAGGTTGCTGTGAGCTAGGCTGATGCCTCGGCACTCACTGTAGCCTGGGCAACAAAGTGAGACCCTGTCTCAAAAAAAAAAAAAAAAAATTTGGAGAGGTTTAGCTTTATCAATACAATTAATAAGGAATGAGTAACTTCAGCACAGTACTATCTTTTATACTATATAGTATATATTTTTTTCTGCTGGAGGGAAAAAAAGGAAAAGGAAGTATTTTAAAAATATGCCAAAATCTTTACTAAATTCTTAAACTTTCCTTGATAAAATGAAAATAGTATTAATAGTACTTCTCCTATAAGTAGCAGTAACTTACCTGAAAGGCAGAGAGCATTGGAGAAAGCAAATTTCTCTAGAATGGCATCATCTAAATCCAACCCTGAATTTAACTTGATTTCCCCTCTGTGAAGTTTTGACTGCCCCCTGTGAAAAGCAAAAAAGTGGTTATCTTCTCAATCTTAAAAAGCACTAGGTTTTTTCTTTGAAAAAGTTACCTTATAATCTTTCTAGAGGTCATTTTGACAATGTGCATCAAGAGTCTTAAAAATGTTCTCATATTCCTTGATCCAGCTAATTCTATTTCTAGGAGTTTATCCTAAGGAAATAATCTAAGGTGCAAAGAAAGATTTGTATATAAAAAACTTTTTATGGTCAATGTTCAATAATAGAAAATTAGGAAAGAAATTAAATGTACAGTGAGGGATGGTTCAAAATCAGTCATTCCAGACTGGAAGCTGTGGCTCATGCCTGTAATCCCAGCACTTTAGGAGGCCAAGGCCAAAGGATCAGTTCAGGCCAGGAGTTTGAGACCAGCCTCAGCAACATAGCAAGACCCTGTCCTTACAAAAAAATAGAAAACTTAGGTGGGTGTGGTGGTACACAACTGTAGTCCCAGCTACTTAGGAGGTTGAGGTAGGGGGGATCAATTGAGACCAGGAGTTTGAGGTTGAAGCGAGCTATGATGATGCCACTGCACTCCAGCCTGGGCAACAGAACAAGAATGCATCAGAAAAAAAAAAAATATATATATATATATACATACATACATACATACATACATATATACATATATACATATATGTATGTATAGAGAGAAAGAGAGAGTCACTCCACACAACAAAAATTAAAAAGTGTGTTTTGGAAGGATATTTAATAAAAGGGAGAATATTGACAATAAATTTCTAAGTGAAAAAACAGTGAATATAAAACTACACAGAGAGTGTAATCTAAAATCATACTGACGTTTTTGGAAGGGAGAGGGAGGGGGAAGTTGTGAGAAATGAATGTGTACCTTGGAGAACTTTGGAAGGGACAGCAGGAGGTGCCAGTAAAGAAGGCAACCTGTGTGTATAAACGTCATAAGTAAATGGAGAAAGGGTAAACCTTTAGAAAAGATGTGAGACAGAAGAAATGGGCAAAAACAGGTGGACAAAGCACCTAATGGGAGGGCCGAGAGGCAGAATCGCTCTGGCAATGTCAGGTGGAGGAAAAAAAGAAAGACAAAGGAGAGAGTGGAGTTTACAAGATGATTTAGGAACGAGGTTGGCCATGCCACTGAACCCAGTGAGGCAGCAGAAACTGGGAATCATAGGTGGGACTCACTAACAACCATGTGGGTGGCAGCTACGATGGTCTTTTTGAAGAAACAAATAGCTGGCTCTGGGATCCAAAGATGTGAGGACTTTACTCCTCACAGACTAAGGTGGTGTGTGTGTGTGTGTGTGTGTGTGTGTGTGTGTGTGTGTGTGTGTGTGTGTGTGTGTGTGTGTGTGTGTGCACAAACACATGCGAGGGCCTAGTAAGCAACATTTTGATCTGGAAGAAGTAGAAGACAGAAGGGGGATTTGTGGGAATCATGAATGTTAAGCTGAGGGCTTAACAATGAATAAAGTTACTAGGATTCTATTAGCTCCTCATTTGCCGTGTCTCTTAGGTTCACATCCTCACTTCTGACTGCAGCCACCATGGGCCCAGGCCCCAACTCACTAGTCAGATGCCCTCTGGCAAGACAGAACTTCTTCTGAACTCCATATAAGAGCCAGTTAACTGCAATTACAGGGTTTTTGCCAGGATGAAATGAAATAATGAATAGAAAGGATTTAGAAAACAGTGACTATACATGGTGAGTACTTACTCATTGCCTGGCTGTTAGTACTTAGCTCCTATAGCTAGTATAGGAGCCAGACACTAGACACGACACTAGTCTTTCTATAGCTAGTGTGTTTCCCAAGTTTCCCCAAAGCTCTGCTTTCAACAATTCCCTTCTTAAGAATCTACAGTGACTTTTCCCCCACCCCCATAATCCACCAGACAGGTAACTCTGTGAGAAAAAAAGACTTTTCTATCTTGTTCATATTGCCTTCTCTCTCCATCCTAACAACTCTCTTCATTTTTTCCCTCTTGCTGAGACAGGAAAATCAGCTAGTCTACTGCCTACCCACATTTCTTACTTGAGAATGGTATGTCAGGCTCCCACTTCTTGCATGCACCCACATTTCCACAAGTGGTTCTCTTAGACAGCCCCCTCATTATACCTCCCTTTTATACCCAAAATCAATAGGAAGAAAATGGATTTACTTAAGAGAAAACTTTACTGGAATAATTTGATAAAAGGTTCATTTGATAAAAGCATACTGTCTTACTGATTTAGTCTGCTTAAAAATCTTAAACTTTCCATTTTGGGGTTATACTATTTACTTGTTTTGATTTGTGGATAAAAAGAAGTTAAAAAAATTATTGGCTAGGCACAGTGGCTCACACCTCTAATCTCAGCACTTTGAGAAGCTGAGGTGGAAAGACTGCTTGAGGCTAGCCTGGATAGCCCAGGCTATGGAAAAAAAAAAGAAAATCTCTGAAAAAAAAAGAAAATTACGTTTACCTTTTAATATTTGTACCTCCTCTATTGCTTTACCTAGTTTATCCCAAGTGTCCTTTCCATAAATTTGATAAAAAGTTGCTTACTCTGTTTTTATGTAGTTCAGTTCTTCATTTTCCCAGTGTACCAGTGCAATTTCATAGGGCTGAATCTCATGTTTTTCTAGAACTTGCATCACTTGCTTCATCTAGAAGAAAAGGAAGATTAACCTGAAATTATAAATGACTCCCTCAGGACAAGTATGTTATGGTGCTAATGCTTATAACATTCTTCATTACACTTAAAAGCATGTTTTCTGTTGCATGTTTTTAAGGAAAAGGCAAATTCATTGTGATATCAAACTAATCAGGATGATATGTTTATTTGTTTTATATTTCGAAAACACAGATGAGCGTAAAGAAGAAAATCAAGATTATCCCAAGGAAAACCACTAGTAACATTATGGTTTGTATTCTTTAAATCTTTATAAAAAGGTAAAGCCCAACATACTTATAAAAATTTAAGCAACAAGAAGTGTAGGAAGTGACCACCTCTCTTTACTCTCCTGAAATCCTAATTCCCACAGGTAACCATGATTAAATTTGGTGCATACATATTTCCAGACTTTCTATATGTATATGTGTACACATTTATTTTGCTTTTTATGTGAAATGGATCATACTATGCATATGAACATTTTCAATGTTCAATGCTCCCTAAAGGAGAAACTACAATTAATTAAATCATCCTAAATGTGCATCTGTGGGGGATTATTTCTACTCTGTATTATTACAGTGTTATAATGTGCCACACTTACGCATGTATCTTCATGGCCTTGTGGGAATACTTCTTGAGAAACTGCTAGCTCAAAAGACATGCATGCTTATTGTTTTGACAAATATTGCTAACCTGTTCTCCAAAATAGTTTCTCCAACTTTAGCATCTAAACATTTATGAGAGCACTCTTAAAAAAGCCTTTTACATCCTTACAACTTCAAATAGCTAATTTGTATTTTCTTATGTTTACTGGTCATTTATATTTCCTTTTCTAAAGCATCCCTCCCCCACCTGAGCGTGTCTATTTGCATGGATGTATTTCCTTTTATTAAAACTAGGATTATATGAAGTATTATTTTTTAACCAGCTCTGATACTATATGCTATAGTCTACTCTTTTAACTCTATCATATATATAGGCAACTTCCCAGGAATGGATGTTTTCCTTGTGATTTTTAAGAGGTTTAGTATATTTTTATCCTATAGATACATTTAATAAGCTTTCTATTATTGTGTGTTTTGGTTATTTCTTATTTTTTCTATTATAAATAATGCTTTGATGAATGTTTCTATACATAATTCATCATGCATAATTATTATTTCTTTTGGATAAATTTCTAGGTATAAAATTGCTAGTTAAATATAAAACTTTGATGTAGATTAACAGATCACCTCTACAAAAGTTGTATTTAAACAAATTCTCATTTGGATGTCCAGCAAATTATTTCCCATGAGTGATAAGTACTAGAAAACTTGATCTAAGACTCAATGCAACCAGCTTCCAACTAACTGCATATACATTATTCATTTTGTATATTATCACATGCAAAGTAAACTGTACTTCTTTCTGTCTGTCTGGAGTGTAGCTAGTATGATTCTGATTCTCCACAAATTAGTGTGTGTCCAGAGAAAGAAAAATGCTGGAAACTTTAAGCCAAAATACAATATATTTTGGAAGATTAAACTGATAAGTATCACATAATGCAGATCAAATAAGTTCTGCATTTGCTAATAATTTCTCTTCTAATAGCTCACATTATTGAGTGCCAATTAACAATTCATCCTCATAAAACTACAATTTTTTACTTTTACATTTTATTTACACTTACAGTTTTGTCTCTCACATTCCAAAACACAGCAGCTCCTTCCCTGATTTAAAAAAAGAATATCAAAATAAAAAAATGTAAAGGTACAATACATTCTTTATGGTCATATATAAAGTCATACTTAGGTAATTTCTAGAATGTGTCTTGGATGCAATTTTTAAAAATATAATTTATTTACTAATTTGACACTATGGTACCTAGCTGAACTTGCTAAAATAAGAGATACTATTTAAATTCTTGAAAAAACCTGACTTCTAAGAAATTCATGATTGCGCTCATGGTTTGCAGAATAAATAGCTATTACTGCAATACTATATAACTTCATATATCTAGACTCTTTCATAACCAGTGAATCAATTCTGATTCACGGAAATCAGAATAAGGAAATTTTTTGAGACTCTATCTTAGCTCTCATTAGGTAAACTCTGCTGTGGCCAAAGAATGCTTTTAATAGTTGTGTGATAAAGTGAGATCAATGAAAGCCTCAGTCGACTAAAGGTCTCTATAGAGTAATGCCACCCATCCTTACTGTGCTTACAGCAGAACTATAGTGAAGCCACAGGATGCCTTCTGCATCCAATTCTGGCTTTAACAGAATTTAAGGCCTAAAACTATAAATGCACTTGTTTGATTTCTAAAATTTGATGTATTGAGTTGTTTTAGGTGGTAAATAAAATGAGTAATGGCTCTGGGTTACTGCACTGGGGGAAGGTAGAAATGGAAGAAAGGTAAAAATATGATGACCCCACATCATCTTTTAAACATTTCTTAAGTACTTAGTACATGAACCTGTGCTTAGCATTTGGGATAAAACGATGAGCAAAATGATCTATTTCCTATCCTCCATCAAGAAAAGACTGACGCTTGGACCATCAGTTACAACAGTGTGTGATCAGTGCGTAAGAGAGTTCTGCAGAGTATCCTATGGGCTGTCCATCAGACGGACACCTCTCCTAGGAACTAGCAGAGCTACCAAGTGAGAAAATGAGAGGTGCCAACAAGGCAGAGGAAACACACAGGCTCAGGGAGGAGGTGGGAGTATCAGAATAAATAGCTAGTGGCTGCATGGCTCTGGACATAGTCAAGTTGTTGGCAACTAGGTTAGAGAGACAGGCAAGAACCAATCACTGAAGGAACTTTATGCAATTATAAAGAATTGGTCAGATTCCACAGAATTTTAAGCAGAAGTGATCAGAAATGCCTACTGAAGAATAACCCTCCCTACCATTGACACACAGACTGGTGGTGGTGTGAGCAGGCAAACAGGGAGACCAGCAAGCAAGCAAGCCGCTGCAAGAGGCCAGGAGAGGGTCTCAGGATATGAATTCAAGAGATGGTATTTCAAGCCATAGCCATGTATCAGTTCAGAGAATTACTTCTATGCAGAAGAGTGGGCCAGTGAATTGTGCACTCCTTCATCTAGAGCCGTGCGTGTAACATGGCACTCAGAAGCCACATGTGGCCATAAAGCACTCAAAATGTGCCTGGTGTAAACTGGGATTTGCTGTGTGACATACAGAGCAGATTTCAAAGATTTAGCATGAAGAGTAGAGTGGAAAAATCTCATTAATGATTTACTAATTACATGTTGAAATTATAATATTTTAGCTATGTTGGATTGAATAAAATACATTATTAAAATTAATTTCAGGAAGCATATGATACTATTATTTGTGTCATTCAAAGTTAATTTCAT
Source organism: Microcebus murinus (assembly GCF_040939455.1). Classification (NCBI taxonomy): domain Eukaryota; kingdom Metazoa; phylum Chordata; class Mammalia; order Primates; family Cheirogaleidae; genus Microcebus; species Microcebus murinus. The sequence continues at coordinate 14,286,682 of NC_134108.1, read as the reverse complement.
TTTAAGAAAAAAATTTTTAAATGTGGCTACTAAAAATGTACCTGCATGATATTTCTCCTGGACAGTGCTGATCTAGAGGTTCTCAGAAATCTAAATTCCTCACTTGAGGGATGCTAAATTTGGACTAAATTTGAAATTTTGATTATCTCTTAAAGATAGAGTCAAAAGGAAGGTAGGCATTGAAAGAATAAAGATAGAGCTTCCAGTTATCACCAACTATAAGGACTAAGATGACAAAATGTTATTCAAGTTCGGTTTCTTATGGATGTCACATGTGTTTCTGTTCTGCTACTTATTAGTCCCATGACCATGGGTAGTTCACTTAATCCTTCTGATCCTCAGTTTCCTCAGCTGCAAAATGGGAATAATAGACCTTCCTCAAGTGTAGTGAGAATAATACAAGATTATTTTATCTGGTTTCTGTTATCACTATCACTCCCAGTCAGCTACTCTGGAGTATTTGGTATAAAGACAAACTTAAATAAAAGGAATAAGTGTATGTGAGTTAGGATCCCAGTCTAAAGTCTCTGGAGAAGAAAGGAGCTGCTAAAACATTAGCTAAAGAGCTACAAAAGGAGAAGAAAGAAAAAGAAGAAATTGATAACGAAGAAAAGAGAGCAGAGGAGGAAGCCTGATTAGGGGCACTGAAGATGAATGAGAAATGGGATGCTTTACACAAACTTAGTCAATGAAAATCTATATGTACAAAGCAAGACAAACCAGGGGAAGATTATTTACTTGTTTTAAAAATTCTTTATTTCATAAGACGATTTACCAGAAAATTCCTAAAACTGACAAACTCTCTAAGATCAAATAAGAATTAAATGATAAATTTAAAGCCCAAGTACATTTTGAGCACATTTACGGTTAAGAGAGGTACACCTGTACCTTTAAAGACCAAAATTACCTGTCATGAACCCATCTCCCAGTGGGGTTTCTTTCCTGTCTTACCTAAAGAGGAATATTGTTCCAGGATCACCTTCTTTTGCAGAATTTTCCACACCCATCACCAAAATATTTGCTGCATCTGTGATTTAAAATAAATGAACAAAAAGCTATGTCAGAAGGTAACATGAAGTGTAAGAGTCACCTACAAACATTTTATTTATTTTATATTTGTCTTTACACAGTTCCTGGTGTACCTATAAACATTTTAATAAAGTACTATGATCATTTCTTTTATACTAAGAAGTATGCTGTAACGCAATCTCCATCTTTCTACCAAGTTTTTTGAAAGGATTTAATATATAAAAATATGACCATAAGGAAAAATGACTATAAGAAATTACTTTCATATAACATTCAACAACCTGTGATGTTATTATTAGTGCTATTTAAAAGTGCTCATTCACACCAATTTTGATTCAATATTCATCAATCCAGTTTATATATATGTATATGTATTTTTTTTTTTTTGAGACAAGGTCTCGCTCTGTAACCCAGGCTAGAATGCAGTGGTGTCAATCATAGCTCACTGCAACCTCAAGGCAACCTTCCTGCCTCAGCCTCCTAAGTAGCTGGGACTGCAGGTGCACCACCACATCTGCCTAATTTTCAAAAAATTTTTTGTGGAAACAGGGTCTCACTATTGCCCAGGCTGGTCTCGAACTCTTGGCCTCAAGTGATCCTTCCATCTTGGCCTCCCAAAATGCTAGGATTACAGGCATGAGCCACTGTGCCTACCCCCAATTCACATTATTAAAGTCTTAGCTTCAATACGACTAAGTTTCAAGCATTAAACTTCTTTCTACAAAATTAATTTAAAATGAAATTTGAAGTATTAACATAGTCTCTTCCTTTAAATAGCATTTTATAAGTAATATAATTTCAATATTTACAAATTATTCATTCTGCTGAATTTTAAAATAAAGTGCGAGGGACAGAAATAAAGATACTGACCATTTCAAAACAAGGTTAATCCTGAGAACTACCACTGTAGCCACCTGTAACTATTTAAAAATTTTAACCTTTTCAATATTAAATATTATTAAACATATACTAATATACCAATATTTACTATTTATCAGTGAGTACCTGCATTACATATTAATATTTAGTAGTAATATTTATAAGTATATATCCTATAATGTAAACTAAAGACTATATGCTAATATGTAAATTTAATAAATATACTATTATTAATTTTTAAAAAGTATATATAATTTCCTGACACAAAATAAGATCCTCAAAGCATAGAATTCCTGGTAGTGGTGAGGAATTCAGACAGAGACCAAATCTTAAACTACTTTTTTTTGGTGAACTCTATCTTCCCTAAGTACTATATCTTATACAGGACAAAGTTTGCTTATCCAGCCAAAAGCAACAGAAATTTGATGGAAAAGACCCAGGGCAAAGAAGCCCTGAACTCTTGAATACACAAAGCCACACTGTTGGCAGCCTTCAGTGTCAGCTAACAATACCCATGGAGCAATTTTTCATTTTAGGGACTCTGGACATAGCTGTTTTTCTAATTCAACTGTGCTTGTTTTTGTCATTAAACAGCACAAATAATCTGTTCAGATCAGCAAGGCTGAAAAAGCACGATGACATTTCAACTGTTTCTTATGAGATTAACGACTCTTAGGAATTTTCTTTGTAGCTGGGAGGTTTTCAATCTATTTTTGCTACTCTGAGGTAAATTCATAAATTTTCTGAGAATTGGGCTATCTTGAATTTCACTATAAAACTTTCTTTCATCAAAATTTTCTAAGTTATTTATTTTTTTAACATAAAACACGCTATTTCCTCAAGAATTCTTCCTCATACTATGCTAAATTCCTGTTATATTTTTCTACTTTTTTATACTCATGTTTTATCTTTTAACTAATTTTGTCAGTTTTAAAGTATTAGATTGAACTGATAATTTTTTTAAGGGCTCTTCTCATTTCTATCAATTTCATGGTTCTTCTGTAATACAAAAATAACTTTTTCAGGTAACAGAAATGAAGCAGCATGACTTTTGACCACCCCAAGTAATAGTGATCCTATAAACAAAGCATAATAAAGCATATTGATTTTAATCTGAGAACTAAGTTCTCTATAAACACATTTTATTCTCTTTATATGTCATTTGTATAAAGAGATTCAACACCACTTTTATGATACAATCCTTTCAAAAGAAAAGGAAATGCAAAGAAACATACACTTAAAACAGTATCATAAAAAAATTATCTAATACATTTTAACATACTTGGCCCCAGGTTCAAGAAGTACCTCTAGGCAAGCTTGTTATTTCAACAAATCCGTGGGAGGTCAGATCTTGAGACAGATTTCCCAGATGATATTCATCTGCCGTTGCAAATGCTGTGCAGTGCATCAGGTCCTGTTTCAGGGAGACGAGCACAACATGGGTTACCAGGATGCTAAACCACCTGTGATGGCTTCTGGGCTGCCTTATGGAACTCCATTCTGCAAACCTAGCACTGTGTTGTCTTACAACATCTCAAAGGTTCATACGAGGGATGCAATGAGGACAAAGAGGACAAAGTCACAAGGACCCAAATCTCAGCTCAATCTGCAAAAGAACTTGCTTTTACTAGATAAAGGGATGTAACAGATTATCCTGAAAGGGAGGCCACTTCCTGATTGGTGGTGTTTCAAGCACAAAAGATACAGAGAGGATTATGGCATCCTATGGGTGAAGGGATGAAATGATATTTAGAGTCTCTCTAACCCTGACTCTTTTCCATGACTCTTTTCCAAAGGAACTTTAGTATTTGAGGTCGTTTTCTAAGGTGTCACTAACCTTGTACAGGCAGACAGTCCTTTAAATCCTCAAAGGAATTACAGTATTTCCATACTGGTTAATAATACTAAACAAAGAAGCTTATAAATCTGAAACTGTGTCCTGGTTTGATTAGTACTTTGGTTCATGCACTGCAAGTCTTGTCCATGTATACATGTGGGTATTCACGTAGTTTGTGTCTGTACAATAAACATATGGTATATGGCACAATGCACCGTTTTTTTCAAACTACAGGTCACAACCTGTTAGTCAATTCTGATATCAATTTAGTTGGCCCAAACAAGCTTTTCAAAACAACTAAATAGAATAAAATAGGAAATATTACAGCATATTACTCATAGTAAATGCATATGAATTTTCTTTTACCTACATATTTAAATGTATTTCTTACTATGAGATGAGGTCAATAAAATTTGAAAGCTACTGGCAGTAAGAATTAAGATTTCAGGCACAGAATTCGATTAAAATTTTTTAAAAATCAGAGTAATAATAATGACTGCTTTATAGGGCTGCTGTAAAGTTTAACCACGTCAGTAAGAGTGTGGACTATAGTCAATAGCCACAGATGAACGCTCACAGTGACTTTAGCCAACAGCCGTGATATGACTTTTCTAATTTTTCATTTATCAAAATTGTGAACATTTAACATTATAAAATTGTGAATATTTAAAAATAACGTAATGAAAACATATATGTATATGTTACTGATTCTGATTTACATTACAAGTAAAGCTGCCTGTAAAGTAAAACAAGCTTTCAGTGCTTTAAAGCTTTCCTCACTCATCACACAAGAGCAAAACGGATTCGCCGTCAATGCACAGCACAGACTATCGTGTGGACTGTGAGTGCCCGCTGTGGGCAAGGGTTCGCGGCCGGTGAGCGCCGTACCCAAGTGGTTAAACAAACTGATGAATGTAAACTGCTCAAGACTGTAACATAAATGTTCAACACTCATTCATTATAGTTGGCTAAAAGAAGTTTATGAGTCACTAAATCAACATTTATTCTTAGGACTTACTCTTCTCAGCTCCCAAATTCCTTCCCATTCTGTTACATTCCTACTAGGAAATTCTAGAGAAGTAGTATATTAATTCCTTCCTTCCTCCCACCTCTGTTCCTTAACTCTCCTAAAAACAGCCTGACCCTGCTTCACCTTTCCCTCAATCTGGTACACAGTGCCAACGTGTGGTTTAAAAAGTAGCAGAGGAATTAACAGAGGACTTGAGCATCCACATAAACTGAAAAATCTAAAATCAATAAAATATCCACTCATAAGCAAAATAACCTTAATTCAACTAGAAAAAATGAAAAGTCAGACAAATTGAAATTATTGGGGAATGTGAGGATAAGTGGATGCAGTACACTCATGATTAGCTGATAATGGATAGGCTAATTCCCATAGTCCCATATGAAAGTAACAACACACTGATACACAAACACCTGTGGATCAAGAGAGCCAGAGCCTAGACAGTTACCAGAGTATAGAGATCAGGTACGTGCTTAAGGTTTAGACTTTCGAGCACTAGCTGTTCCTTCTCAAACTCCATGGAGTTAAAAAGAGCTGCCGGGATATGAGTATAGAGATTAACCTGGCTGAAAGAAAGGACCAGGCAGGACCACAGCAGGCAGGTTCTACTCTGTGAGACCTGACAAATCTACTCAAGCCTGCCAGGTAAAATCACAGTTGGATGTCAGAATTAACTTCTGTGACTGCTATGGCTGATATGCTTTAGTATGGGCTGGGGTGGGAAGAGCAAGAGGCACAACAAGGAGGCAAGGAGGTCAAAAGCTAGTCCAGTGAAGGATTTCCCCATACTGCACTGAAAATGGTAGAAGCTGCCTCTTTGTAGAATCAGAGTTGTACAGTGTCAGCTCAGAGAACCATCCAATTCAAGAGTTGTCTTACATAGCACTACTAAAATTGAGCTGATTGTCAACAGCATGAGAAACTTCCACCACCTCTTGACCAAGTGGAAGATCTGGCACTAATGGCCTACGATAGAGTGTGTGTGGAAGTAGGTTTTCCCACCCACGCAGTCCCTACCTCTCCCTGCTGTCTCAGGCCTGCTTTGCCATCACTTACGTTACTGGTCAGGCCCGTCTGTGCCAAAATGCATACCATCTGGAACTCTCAAGGACAGGACAAGGCAAGTCATTCAATTACTATTTTTATGAGAAAACATATTCTGAGCTCCAAATAAATTATGAATAAATCTTTAAACACAATGGTTTTCCTTAGCCATTCCCAGGACCTTTGTTGTAAATCTTTTGTATTGTTACCTTACCTTCTTAGCCTTTATTTAGTTTGGCTAAAAGTTCTGCCCAGTGTCATGCAGCTGCTATGGCCTGCCACACTCCTTTCTGTATCCTCCTTAAACTTCTTAGATCTGAATCTCTGTTTCAGTTGTGGGCTGCTTCTATTAATAGATGATTCACAAGTTTTAAAAAGCTGACTTTTTAGACATCTTGTTTTGGTTTTGTTTCCTTTGCTTTTAAATTTCAAGTTTTCTTTTTTTTTTTTTTTTAAGTCTATTTGGTAAAGGGAAAAAGAACCACAGAGTGACTTGTCTTTTTTCCTACTAATTCAAGGTGCCATTACTTTTAAAAGCTTTCATTTTCATACATGTCTTCCTGGATTTTTATACTGAATCTTTATTTATTAAGCATTAATTACATGTATATATGTAAAGCAAATTTCAGGTTTTAGGATGGGGACTAGCAACTTCGTTTTAAACAAATCTGGCAAACCAACCTAAAAAGGTTAACTTAGGGCTTTCCTATTTTAAAGTGTTAAAACAAAACAAAACAAAAAAACAAAAACCCAAACCACAGTATTTCAGTATGTGTTTTGTTTTTCTGGCAACAGAAGACATGTTCCAGCAGATGGGGCTATAAATCTATATATGATTCTTGTTTTAGTAGCTTCGCATGCTCTGACAGAACACTTACCAAAAAAAGCTTATTTTTATTCATGTTCTATTACTAAAAAAAAATTAATGCATTATGGCAATGTTGCTTCTCTATTGCTGTGATGTTGTGACATAATTAATTTATATTTGGTCTTTGTCCTTGGTTTCTGGCATAAAGCTCCTAAAATCCTCGTAATGTCCTAAGTAATAAGGGTGATGAGAGATAGGAACATTTTTTATTGTGATATTTGGTCTCTGCCTTCAGTTCCAAACACAGAGTTTCTAAATCCTTTGGAATTTCTTGAGTAATAGGAACATCTTTTGTTTTAATTAGGTGACTGTTGGTGGGCTCCTGGATAGCATCAAGATGGGGGCTAGTTGCCAGGAAGAGCAAACCTGGATTAGAGGCCTGGAACTTCCAGCCCCCCCCCCCCCCCCCCCCCCCCCGGCCTCTGGGGAAGGGAGAGGGCTGGAGATTGAGTTAACAATCTATCATGCCTACATGATGAAACCTCCACAGACACAATGGGGTCTGGGGAACTTCCATGTTGGTTGATGCCTCCACATGCTGGGAGGATGGCACACACCAACTCCACAGGAACAGAAGCTCCTGTGTTTGTGGCTCTTCCAGACTTTGTCCTCTGGCTGCTCATCTGCATCCTTTAGAATTCCCTTTATGATAAACTGCTAAACATAAGTAAAGTGTTTCCCTGAGTTCTGTGAGTCATTCTAGCAAATTATCAAACCCTAGGAGGGGGTCGTGGGAAGGCCCAATTTATAGATGGTTGGTCACAAGTCCCAGATTGACACCTGGAACTTGTGACTGGTGTCTGCACTTGAGGGTAGTCTCATGAGACTGAGCTGAACTGCAGGGTCTGCACTTCGGCCAGTGTCGGGACTAGCCAGAGTGAACTCTGGACACCTTGCTAGTGTCCAGGGAGTTGGAGAATTGGTTGGTGTGGGGGACAAACCACATGCGTTTGGTGTCAGAAGTACTATGAATAGAAATAAATCATATTTACTAAGTGAAAAATGCATCTTTTCCTGCAATGTATTGCTTGGAGATGAAAGTTATAAAGCACAGATACAACTTACACTACTAGTTAACGCATTAACTTGTAAGTTTTTTGATTACGAGCTATATGAGAAATCATTTTATATACACAATATACACATGTGGATAAACTAGTAACTGTCACAAAAGCTTCACAAACGACTATTCATCTTCATCTCATTTTTAAAAAAATGATTAACAACCCGCTAGTAATTTTACAACACACTGTGCTATCAGTCTCCTCCTTGTGCCAGGTTCCATGCTGCTCTGACCAGCGGTTCTCATCCTCTGTCATTCCTCTCCTGAAAGATGGGACAGGAACAACACGAAGCACCACTGTTCTTACAAACTGTAAACCAATGGGATGCGGGTTGAGTGTCTACGTAGGCTATGATCTCTGCAAACGGGACGAGGTGAAGATTTAATTTCAATACTGAGAGTGACTGAAACCTCATTCAGCCAATTCCGAACACATGATGCTCGGCAGAGGTAAATGGATGAGCTCAGGAGCCTCTGTGGGAACGAGACCAAGTACCGTGTTTCCCCGAAAATAAGACAGGGTCTTATATTTATTTTTCCTCAAGAAGACACCCTAGGGCTTATTTTCAGGGGATATGGTATTTTCCCCTCAAAGCCTCAGCTTGCAGCATGCACAGGATGGCTGGGACCTGACAGGGGGAGCCGACCTTGTTGGTGGGGCTGCCCGCACCTTTCCGGTCACCTCTGGGATAGTAGCTGTCACCATGGGGCACCATGAGAAGGGCTGCTCGTCTTCTTGACCGCTCCGCGATGCAATGCATGGGTTGTGCAGACACGCTGCGTAGCCATGCTCATCACGAGGTCTTATTTTCAGAGTAGGGCTTATATTGCACAAATGCTTAGAAATTCTGCTAGGGCTTATTTTATGGGTAGGTCTTATTTTCAGGGAAACACAGTACATACACACGCTTTCTAATGCACGGCAGGGTCTTCTCCCTGTCTCAGTGAAGAGTGGTATAAAGGGTTACCCTGTAACAAAGGAGTGACCAGCCCCATGGTACCCATATAAAAATGAAGTGGCCCTCAATTTGGGGCAGATGAAAGTCAGCCTTCAGTCCAAGAGATGTATTAACTCGTTATACCTCAAGACTGCTTTCTCTATGAAAAATAAAATCCTCAGAAAACAATGTTCCAAAATTATATTACCTCAGATCACTTTTGAAACATACGATTTTCTATTATTTTCCTGTGTTTTTAGGAAGACAACATATGGCTTCTGTTTCTGCCAAACTCCAACTAAAGTCATTGTCTATTACTTTACATGTCTCCTATAAAAGGACCCAGGAAATAAATCATTCCTTAACTTCAGTGCTGGAAAAGGCTGTTTTTCTTAATATATTTTTGTTTTTCTGTCTCCCCCTCAACAATAAACAACAAACAATAAATCCCAGGAGGATTTCCTCTTTAATTATTGGGATTCTCAGAACTAAATGGTCAACTAGATCATTCATACCAGGTAATTTATTTCTCTGTTTACATCAACTGTTTGTTCTGACTTAAATAAATGTAAAAGCATTCATTATCTCATTTGAAATGATGTTGAATTTTGAAAATCTACTTCAAATCCTTTCTTAGAAAGCAGCAGGAAAAAAAAATCCTAAAGAAAAATAAAAAATGGAATTCAGGAAAATCGCTTCCAAGTCTAGAGATAGCCCAAAGAAATAAAGCCTCTATTATAGTTCACAACCAATTGCTACAAAAAAAGGGACTTCTCTGACCATACCAGCTTCTTCGTAAGAAACCTGATGCATTGTGCTGCTAGATATAACAAAAGAAACAAATGAATTGCTCTTTCCCGTTTTTGGATCTGCCGTGAATTCAGCTTTTTACACTTAACATCATCTCAGTCACTTAAATACTGAATTTCCCAGACTATCCCAAAGCTCCAGGCAGAAGGAAGGGGGACCAAGTACCTGCATGAAGGTTCCATACTTTACATCTTGGGTGCAGGAAAACCACGCAAGAATTGAAACCAAACTAGAGTGCAACATAAAAACTATCTGTTAACTCTCAGATTCAGAATCTGAGGATTACTGAGACAAAGGCATGTGTATCTTTGCAAGGGATGTCAGCCACACAGTAAAAAAAACAAAACAAAAAAACACAGTCAAAATCAAACATGCTTAAGGTCTACTTCTCAGAATCAAGATCTGAAGACATTCTAACCTGTTTTCTGATAGATTCAGGAGGCCTAATCAAGTTTAAACTATCTACATTCCTACTCTTAATGTTGATGAATATTGACATTAAAGGTCCCTTTGCCCCTTTTCAATCCTTTCCAATTTAATAACATTCATTAAGTACAAGGCACAGTTCTAGGTATTATGCAAGATATAAAGGTGAACAAAGAAAAGGGCTTGATCTTGACCTTTAGACTGTTTATTACTCAGAGGCAAAATGCACACTGCAGCTGAAAAATTCCCAGAAACCTTTATTTTTAAGACAGAGTCTCACTCTGTTGCCCGGGCTAGAGTGCCGTGGCGTCAGCCTAACTCACAGCAACCTCAAACTCCTGGGCTCAAGCAATCCTTCTCCCTCAGCCTCCCGAGTAGCTGGGACTACAGGCATATGTCACCATGCCCGGCTAATTTTTTTTGTATCTATATTTTTAGGTGGCAAATTAATTTCTTTTTATTTTTAGTAGAGACGGAGTCTGGCTCTTGCTCAGGCTGGTTTTGAACTCCTGACCTTGAGCGATCCTCCCGCCTTGGCCTCCCAGAATGCTAGGATTACAGGCGTGAGCCACCACGCCCAGCCCCCAGAAAGCTCTTTAATGGTGAATAAAAAATACCTCCTCAAACCTTCAGAGGATAAAAAAGCTAAATCCCTGTCACTGCTTTTGGAATTTCCCCTGCCATGTCATTTCACCACCTCATGCAGTTACCACAGGCTGCCGAATGCTCACCTCACTGCAGTTACAATTTTTCTTAATTTGGTGGAAAATTTCTAGTTTGATTTTTTTTTAATGGGCGTTTTTTTTACAGTTCCACTCTTAGACTGGACTTAATACTAGTCCTGTTTTTCAAAGTTTCGTTAGACTAATAACTAATCCTTTCATAAATTATATTTTTATATTTTATTGCTTATTTTTGTTTTTATATGTATCATTAATTCTTAAAATTTAAGATTTTGATTACCTTTGGACATATTAGGCTTCAAAGATCTTTTTTTTTTCCTGGTCAAGTGAAGCAGTGGGAGTGGAGAAGGAACAAAGGAATCTATAACTGGTTGCGATCAATTTGTTGTAAATACCACTGCACTCGGAACAACTAGGGTTCAAAGATCTTGATGAAAAAAGTCTAGGTTGGCTGCCATTCTCTTACGTGAGCAGTAAGGCTATGGTGCAATGCACACTAGTTTAGAAAGTGAGTGGTGATTGCTAAACACAAGGGCAATAACCACACTGATTTTACCTCATGCACAGACAGAACTGGAAGGTTGGTCCTGGATGGCTGCCTGGTCCTGGATGCTTTTAGTGGTCTCTTGATCTGCGGAAAGTCTTGTTTCGGAACAAATGTTTCAGTTGATATAGATGAATGATGCCTCTTTAATATTTTTATAAACCATTTAAGACCCAGTGGATTTGGTTTGTGGGTCACTTTCCTGTGAGTACCAAATGATTTCACGGTTGGAGAGTGCACTTTTTCATCCTGGCAATGTGTAGCATTTAATGGAGAGAGTGTGCTTGTATTTGATATTTTCTGGTTTGTTTCCAGGATCTGAGACGTATTCAAACCACCAGCTGCAATATCAGGAAAGAACAAATCCAAGTTTTGATGCATTGTCAGCGTGCTACACGTTGCATTTTCAAATTCCTTAAGCGGTTCTAATGTTAGATGAACAAGTCTTTGGCACTGATGGGCTTTCGACAATATACGGTGAGATCCGACCAGGGCTCTGAGAAGTCTGGCTGGCATTATCACATCTCAAACTAAAAGAAAAAGAATTCAAAGTTTTTTTGTTTTTTTTTTAATGTTTAAAATATATATATATAATATTTCCCTAGGCAATATGCATATTTCTTTAAAAAAATTTCCAAAACAGATACATCTTAATTCTAGTAAAAGAACAAGGTTAAAAAAATAAATACAGTGTTTCTGCCTCTTTTCCTTGAGTCAATGTTTGGCCTTCTTTCTGGAACATTACAAGATTATAAGGCTAGTGACATGAAAAGGACCTTAGGAAAAAAAAACAGAGTGATAGGATCTCTTATTTCATTAGCATGTCAATTTTAAAAAAAATCTGTGCTTGCAATTTCCTTTATTCAATATTTATTCAGCCTTTACCATAAAACAAGACATGAACTGAGGCCAGGGATGCATCCATGGGAGCACAGGACATCTGCCATCATGGTGCTTAGGTCGCCTGGAGGAGACAGGCATTTTCAACTACTCATTATAAACCAGTGGAACAGACCTTACTATTGAGCTATGGCATGAGATGCTGAGGAAACACACAAAGAGCTCACCTAATTCTACAGGAAGAGGCAGGAAAGGCTCCCAGAAGATATAAGCTGCTTCTTGAAGGAGAAGGTGCTTTTCAGATTGGGGCTGGGAGTGGGCATAGGCATGTCAGCTACACACACACTCGAGACAAAGGAAACAGATTGTATATGTAAATAATTTCCCCCCTTATTTACAGTATAAAATGTTCTCTAAAAGTAAGCCCACAGTAGGTAAACAATAATAATTCTTTAAAAAAATAACATGTTAGGTGCTAGAGATACAAGTACGATCTCAGAATTCACAGTCTAGTAGAGGAAATAGAATCACATGACATACAAATGGCTATGAGGTCCAGAGAAGGGAGTATGTTGGGTGAAAGGCGAGTCACAGAGGTGACTTTGAACTGGGACTTGAAAGGGCAAAGGTGTCAGCAAATCAAACACCCCAAGGAACACAGTCTTACTTATCTGACAGAGTGCAACCTCAGGGGAGGCAGGAGGGAATGGCAGGAGATAAGGACTGAAAAGGAGCCAGCAACCAGATCATGAAAAGATTCATTAAGTCATCCTAAAGAATCTTTACAGGAAGGGGGAAGCCAGAGCTTTAAAATATGAATGTCACAGGGTCAAATGTATTTTTTTTAAGATGGGGTCTCTCTCTGTTGCCCAGGCTGGAGTATAGTGGCATGATCATAACTCACTGCAGCCTCCAACTCCTGGGCTCAAGTGATCCTCCTGCCTTGTCCTCTCAAAATGCTAGGATTACGGGTGTGAGCCACCATACTCTGGCCTAACTCTTGATGGTTTTTATATCCAAGTAGATCAGTGGTGGGGATGATTCTTCCAATTCTCTGACCTCTGAGTTCCCTGACCACCTTTCCTGAGTCATTTTGTTATCCACTGTCCCTCAGCTGCTACTCACTCCTATGGTCATATGCTCTGACCCATATAGTAGCCACTGGGTGACACATGTTGCTACTGAACACTAGAAATGTGACTAGTATAACTTGAAACTTGATTTTTTTTAAAAATGTAAACTACCTCAATAATTTTTATATTGATTATTTGTTGAAATATTTTTGGATATATTGGGCTAAATACAATCACTAAAACGAATTTCACTTACTTTTACATTTATCAATGTAGCTTCTAGAAAGCCTAAGATTACATTTGTGGCTTGCACTGTATTTCTATTGGATAGCACCCACCTTGTCATTATCATTAAGTGCAACCTCACATTCTCAATTTCATGCATTCTACTCACCCAACCACCACCTATCTTTCCAGCTCACTGCTTCTTTTATCCAATCCAACAATTCTTCAACCACAACAGGTCCTACAATTCAATGCCCCAACCACCTTTTCATTGGGTCTCACTCCCCATGACTTCAGTTCCTCCATATCCAGTTTATAGTCCATGGTCTACCATTATAATCTCTCCCATACTCAGATCCTCACATTTCATGCATCCCTCACTCTTCCACAAACCCAGGTGACATAATCTCAACCCTAATTAAATATAATTCACCTAAGTTGTGCCAGCATTCCTGCAGCAGAACTTGGCTGGAGACAATCAAGCTGTCTGAGCTCACTCAAAAATCATGACCCCTTACTTCAGGCAGGCCTTTCATGCTGCTCAACAATCTCACTACATTTCCCCACTGTATCCTACTCTACTCTCTCCTCAAAACATCAAGCCTCCTTCTCCTTTCTCATTCTCAATAATGGCCTGGTCAATATAGAGACAGTGGTCTCTACAAAAAATTTTAAAAAGTTAGCCAGGCATGGTGGTGTATGCCTGTTGTCTCAGCTACTTGGGAGGCCGAAGCAGGAGGATCCCTTGAGCTCAGGAGTTGGAGGTTACAGCGAGCTACAATCATGCCACTGTACTCCAGCCGAGGTAACAGAGTGAGATCTTGTGTCTAGGAAAAAAATTTTAAAAAAAGGAAAAAAAAGGCACAACCAGCACCCATCCTCTATCTTACTTCACTTTACATTTTGCCATTGTATTTAACATCGCTTGCATACTGCACTAACTCACACAACATGAACTGAGTTCTTATCATGTGCCAGGCATTGTCCTGGTTGCCGATACAGCAGACAATAAAATAGACAAAAATCCTTATCCTTTCAAACTTACTTTACGTTGGCTGTGACAAATAATAAACATGGTAAATCAATAAAATGTACGTTAGTGATGATGCTAAAGGAAAAAAGATAGAAAAGGATGGAGTTTTGTAAGCTCTTTGAGGATAGCGATTTTTGAGTTTTGCTCACGTTCAATCTCCTGTAACAATAGTACCTAACACATAGTAGGCAATTAAATTTTTAAAAATAAAATACAGTTGTATTTTAGTCGGTTATTCAGTTCCTGGGCACATTTCAACATTTACAAAACAATGATACCAATTAAGAAAATAGTTACAGGTAGGCTAAGATTCAGTGGACAAGTAGTGATAATCTTTGGGAGTATGCGTTCCAATTCCTTAACCTCAAATTATTTTATTGAACTTTGCAGTTATCAGTCTGCACTGGCTCAATAAAGATTCCATCAAGTGTTTATTGACTGAGTGCTTTCTACTCGCTGCTAAGACGGCCAAAATCACTGCAAGAGGGCAGGAGGTCATAGCGGTACTGGTGTAAACGAGAGGGTTCGCGCGGCCGGAGACCTCAGTGCCGGACCATGCAAGCGTCTAAGGAAAGGCAGTGCACTAACCTCTCCGCCGGAAGAGAAGAAGGAAGCACTGGCTTCCCGGCAGGACTGCAGGGAAAGAGACAATGTCAGCACCAACCCCCTGCTCCTGCAGCCAACCTTTCTCCTGGAAGGGCGCTCCTTCCCAGCGCCTGACAGTGCGCAGGCGCACGGAACTCCAGGGGCAGAGCGCAAGTTGCGCAGGCCACGTGACTGTCCGAACACGTGATCCGCACCGCCGCGACCTCTTCCGCTCTCTAGTCGCTGGGACCTCCCGGTCCCTGCCTGCTTCCGTCTTCCGCTCGCTTCCTAATCCCGCTCCTCTCGTCGCCCTGTACTGGCCCCGCCTTCGTCCCCGGATGAGCGCGTGCTAGTGCCAGCCTTTGCTTGCCACTTGTACGGGCGCCAAATAAAGTTTCCTCATTCAAAAGCTTTTTTTTAATTTAAAGCCACATCGCTCCCTTTCTCAGTTCCTCCTCAGCGGAACCGTCTCTGTTTCTGCGGCCGGTGCGACCCGAGGGTTGGAGCCGCCATCGCAGAACGTAATGGCTAAGCCTCCGGCGTCTCTCTCGGGACAGGACGTAGGGTTTGTCTCGCCTTTCTCCTCTTCACTTCTGCGGGAAGCCGGGCCTCGCCGGGAACGTGTGGGTGACAAGCGGAGGGCGCCTGCTTCCGCGTGGGCTGTTCGAGTCCCGCGGTCGGGGTCGGCTTCCCAGGGGCGCCTTTTCGGCTTTCGATGGCCGGCTTGGAGGCGAAGGCGAGGCGGCCTCAGCGGAGGGAGTCCGCCCGCCGCGGCGGCTCGCAGGGGTCAAGACTTGGATCAGCTTTGCAGTCTTTTCCTCGCGGTCACTTTTTATTTATTTACTTTAACCAAGGGGCTTTCAGGGGAGTTAAAATTCTCCTTAAAAGTTGGGAATCTTAGGTCTATTGAAAATGTGTTTCTTCCTGTTGCCGGTCAGTCATCGTCTCACAATAAAACTTGTCTGTAACATTTTGCTTTTTTTAGTCGTCACCTTACATATTGTGGGCAAAGTTGTGGGCGACCATAAAAATTACATTCATTTGCATAAATTGGATGTTTATATTCGAAATAAGTCCTTGAAAATGTTGTGATAAGAGAAATGGTAATACTTTATAATTAAAGCAAAATCTCAAAGGACTGTCACTTATCGTTTCTGCTGCTTTGGAAAATTCAAATGTCAATTGATTTAATGTTCCTTCTGTCCTTCCAAGGTATTAGTGACTTTAAAAAATCAATTCTAATCGGAGTAGTTACTGTGCACATTAAACCTAATCACTATTTTAGGATACTCAAAGCACCACGGAGCCAGAAACGCGTATGCAATATTTTCTTTAAAATTCAGTAGCTATCGTTTGAGGAAATAATTTAAAGACGTAAGTACTCGAGGTACAACTGGATAATTTAAAAATTGTCTTTTGTGACCTGAAGATACAGACACCGATCCGCAAAGTTCCGTGCTCTACGTTTAAAACTGCCCAGAGGCCGGGCGTGGTGGCTCACGCCTGTAATCCTAGCACTCTGGGAGGCCGAGGCAGGCGGATTTCTCGAGGTCAGGAGTTCAAAACCAGCCTGAGGAAGAGCGAGACCGTCTCTACTATAAATAGAAAGAAATTAATTGGCCAACTAATATATATAGAAAAAGTTAGCCGGGCATGGTGGTGCATGCTTGTAGTCCCAGCTACTTGGGAGGCTGAGGCAGTAGGATCGCTTGAGCCCAGGAATTTGAGGTTGCTGTGAGCTAGGCTGACACCATGGCACTCACTCTAGCCTGGGCAACAAAGTGAGACTCTTGTCTCAAAAAAAAAAAAAAAGAAAACTGCCCAGAATTTCGCCATCCAGTAGCCTGTTTTTTCTAACTGAATTATATGTATTTCGTAAGAAAACAATTATATAAGACGATAATCTGTTAATCTTGATTTTTATATAAAATCAAGAATATTTTTAATTTTTTTAATGCAAGTATAAGTTTTTTCTCATCTCTGTCTTTCTTCATTCTTTGACACTTCTGTAAAATTTCTAATTTTTTGGCTGGGTGAGTGAGAGTAGCATGCCTTAATTTGTTTAGGGGCAGAATAGAATGGAAGCAGAGTGCAATAGAGTACAGGCAGAGAAGACAGCCAAGAAAACCTTTGAAAAGATTTAAAATTGGCTTAGAATATAGATTGAGACAGAGAAGAGAAACAGGTTCACAAATAGCTTTCTTTGTTCTTCAAACACATTAGTGTCTTTAAGGCTGTTTTACATGCATTGCTTCATTCATCTTTCTAAGCAGGTGAAGTCACTTAGTAAGTAATAGACCTTAGACAAGAGGCTGTTTGATTTTTAGGCTAATCCTTTTTCTCTCCTATCATATTGTTAATCTACTTACTGATTTAGGAAAATAAAAGGAATAGAATAAGAAAGATAAGACTAATTAGAGTCTAGAGGAGAATCTGGGATTAGGGGCACCAGGACTATTAGCTTCCATGACATACCAGAGAAATTTTTAGATTTTCCTTTGTTTTGATATAGTAGTCACACAATACTGTTTTACCTTTTTAATAGCTACATAAGAAGGAATTTTAATTTAAATGGGGTATTCCAGAAACTAAGATAGCCTTTATAGCAGTGGTCCCTAACCTTTTTGGTACCAGGGACCAGTTTAATGGAAGACCCGGTTCCTAAGTTTCATGGAAGACAATTTTTCCATGGAAAGGGAGGGTAGGAGGGAGGACAAAGAAAGGTATGGAGGAGAGGGAAAGGGTGGGGTGAAAGGTTGGCTGAGCTCAGGTGGTGACTCTGTCTGGTTCCTAACAGGCCATAGACCAGTATTGGTTGGGGACCACTGCATTACAGTATTGATGCTCCTTAGTAATATATTGTATGTGACTCTTTTTTTCTAGATCATTTACATATTTTACAATTAAAGACAGACTACCACAGATCTTAACTAAGGCTATTGATACATTGCATCGACATAAAAGTGAATTTTTTGAGAAACATGGAGAGGTAAGAATTATGTTTTTACTTTAATTTTTTAAAATTCTTTAACAGAAACACAGTAAGTAGTTATTGAAGTTATCAGTTTTCCTATAAAGTGTAAAAGTGAATACATGGGCCAATTATTTATCTGGCTGTAATGTAATAGGTTGAAATGAAGTATAATCATGTGGTAGTCAAGGTTAGAACAGCCAATCCCATTTAGAAAAAAATTGTGTTCCAACAATTCTGTCAGTTATTTAGACTTAAGAACATATTTTCTAATACATACAATGTTATAAATGGTGACTAGGTTGTTGACTTGCTCAGGAAAGCTTTTTAAATTTAAATTTAGCTGAATTGCAGTATTTATGTTAATAATTTGAAATCTTGAGTCCTGAAAGCTACGGGTGCTATTCCAAACTCAAGGTAAAGAGTGATATGATTGAGTGACACGCTATACTAATTAAAGATGAGAAAGACTCATTAATATTTAGAGCAGGGTGGACTTTATTTTATTTTATTTAGAGAAGGGGTCTTGCTCTGTCACCCAGGCTGGAGTGCAGCAGCATGATCATAGCTCACTGCCACTGTGAACTCCTGGGTTCAAGTGATCCTCCTGCCTCAGCCTCCCATGGGATGGTACTTTAGAAATCACCTTGTCCATTCAGTTACTAGATGAAAAATCCAAATAACTATATATAATTATATTTTGTAGGTTTAGCTCTTTAAACTTGCAAGTTCAGCAGTCTATTACTCAGTAGACTGTAAAAGACCATGCATATACCAGTACATTTTTATTTAAAGAGTTAACAACAAAGATACAGAGAAATGGTTTTTTCTTCCTGGCCAAATTGAGATGGGACAAGGCAGCATGTAGACAATTTGAGCATAATATTGTGTTTCTTTCAACTTCTTTTATATTGTCTTCTTTGAAACTAATCGTGGCACAATACAGGAATCACCTGTTCTTTTGCTGAGATCTAGCTTATCTTGAACACTGACTTTTTTTTTAAGTGTTAAATAATCTTTATTTGATATTACACATAAACCACACTAAAATGCCATTCAGTAAATAAAAGGCAGCATTTTAATAGACATAGGGAATTAGATTGGCATAGTAAAGACCAAAATTATAAAGTAAACATTGATACCTTTATCTCCAGCCCTTGCCTTTAACAGGTTAATGAACACAAATTAAAACATTAGTGAGCCTTGCTTGGTTCTAATACAGTGAAGGGGTTTCCCTAGTATTTAAATATATTCTCACAACCAGTTATATAAATCTAAATATAAAACCAATCTTTGATAGGTTTTGAGATGGTAATTTACCATCTTTGTGAAAAGTTGAACATTACTAATTAAGTCCAATCGTATCTTTAGAAGGAGAAAACAGTGATAGCACTTACTGAATTGGAATTATTATCAAAATTCAAAAACCTGATCATATTCATTTAACTATAAGCCAGCCTTAGTTAAATGAGAACTGTCCAACAAAAATATTCTGATATTCATTCATGATCTGAATTCTGGTGTATGAGACCAATTAAATTGTGGTACACATAAAAAAGTCATGAGACATTTCTGTTTTATAATAAATAAGGCAGTGACCAATTATTACTCATGAGTAGCTTTTTTGAGATAAGCTATCAAGTCTGCCCTTTCTGCCTACTCCTTAATGCTGGTGAAGATCATTTTCATTCCAGGGATGTACTTCTTGGGATTCTCTCAAAACTCCATCAGTGTATCCTGTCCTCAGGTGATGCCTTTGTTATGATTGGTGTCTGGTTAAGAGAATCCAGCAGGCTGATCTGTCTTCCACCCATAGAAGCCATGGAGATTTGGCCCAGTCTTGTACTTGCCTCCCTTTTCCAGGGTGTGACCCTGGGCACACTTCGGAACAAAAAATGCCTTTCTCCATATCACCCGTGTTTAATTCTCTTGCCTTTCTTTATATCACCCATGTTTAATTCTCTCTTTGGTTGCTGACAGTACAGTGATAACCCCCTCTGAAGCCCAACATGCCACTCTCTAAGGCACTGACATTTCTGTTGATGAATGGTTTTAATGTTATCACAAAAACATGGTTTTGTTTTGAAATATGCACACATTTAGTACACAAGTATAATTTAGCCAAGTTTGGGTTGTTCACTTGAGTATTTTGTCATATACTTAAGCAGGTCCCCATAATAGTTGAACTTGTAGTTTCAGTTTTTTCAACTGCAGTGATCTAAAATGCAGTAATTAAGTTGCGGTATATTACAGCTTGGCCTGTATGCCCATAATCATCAGGTGACCATGCTAGCTGAGAGTGAGAAAGCAGGGCCTATTGTCCCTCCAGCTCTAACCCATTTCACACTCTCCTGGGGATGGGACAAGACCTAAATAAAAGGTTGACATCAGTCTGTTTTTGGTAGCCTTTCAGTCTCCTTTTGCATGCATCTCTCATACCTATGGCCACTCTCCCTAGGCCCCACATGTTCTCCTAGCTCCATAAGCCTCCAGTTACACCAGAACCAGGCTTTTCCCCAAAGGAGCCATGCTACACAGTTTTCTGCCCTCCTGTCTTAGTGGCCAAATGTCTATCCCCTTAGACTACCTGGTTTGCCAGACATGCGTCCCTGAGAGACAGGGGTCCGGGCTTTATTCATCTTTCTTTGGCCCTGAATTTAGTGACTGACACATAGAATTGAAGCAAGTTAACAAACTGGCATTAACACAAATATTAGTCCATTATGTCTTCTAGGTATTTGCCTGTGTAAAAGAGGGTGCTCAAAACCTGTAAAAATCTTAGTTGTTGGAATTTATGCTTAAATAATTAGTTGAAGTTGAAGAATTTAGGGTAGAGATTTAGAAGGAGAGAGCCTCTCAAGAATGTGGGGAATCTGGGGCTCAGCTCCTAAAATTTGTATTTTTAACAACTTTTCTTCTATTTTTGAACTTGTAGAATCTCTAAAGCTTCAGCCTTTCATTCTAGTGGCAAAAGAAATTGTACTTGGGAAAAAAAAAAAAGATTGGAGAGATGTCTGTATTTAGACAATTATAGGCCTGAAACTAGGGACTAAATTTTCCCTTAATATCAACATAGTGATAATGATTTCATAAAAATATTCAATTGGGTTTGATGTTTATTTCCTACAGTTTTTTCTGTATGTTTGTTAGGCTTGCATCTTTTTTTTAAATGGGTGGGAATCTTGCTGGTATAAAACCAAAGGTTTCATTTTCACTGCATTCTGATCCCGTAACATTTGTCTCCTCTCCAATTGGCCTGTTATGTTGAGATAATACTGTAGCACCTTGTGTGTCAGGGTATCTATCTGTAACTTGGTGGAAAACAAGTAATTAAAAAAATCCTTTGAGCTGCCAAAAGAAACCTCAGGAAGACCAGAATAACCATTTGGAAGCATGAAAGATGTGGAAGATCTCATGATTGGTCCTCTTCCTGTGTGTGGTAATAGTCATCCCACCCAAAGATACAGAGGGGCCAGAACTTTAAAAAAAAAACAAAAAAAACCCCAAGGTAGATAAGTTATGATTATGTTGATATGAAATCTGTATATGTTCTTTGATTTTCAACTTAAGAATTCTAAATTTAATGTTTACAGTAGTTTGTGAAAGACATAAAATGTCATTTAGAAATAGGATATTTTTCTGTCCTTCTTAAGTTTAGGTCCATAAAAATATATTCTCCTAGAGGAATTACACATTCATGCACACACACAAACACACAATTTATTGTTCTTGTATTTCCACAGGAGGGCACAGAAGCTGAAAAGAAAGCTATCTCTCTTCTTTCTAAGTTACGGAATGAATTGCAAACAGATAAACCATTTATTCCCTTGGTTGAGAAATTTGTTGATACTGATATATGGAATCAGTACCTAGAATCTCATCAGACTCTTTTAAATGAAAGTGATGAAAAACCAAGGTGGTTCTACTCACCATGGTTGTTTGCAGAATGCTACATGTATCGTAGAATTCATGAAGCAGTTATCCAGAGGTAAGTAGGTAACCATCAACTAGTAAATGTTTAGATACTTTATACTTTTTTTGAAATTATAAAAGGATAAGTTTAAAAAATAGCACCAGTAGAAACCTGATTTAGTTGAGTTCATCAAATATTAATGGCATTGTTAGACACTTCTGCAAAATGTTACAAATTTAATAGATTCTTGGCAGTTGTAATCCACTTGCCTAGAATAGATATAAGATTAAATATGTGAAGCATGAACTAATTAAAAATTCTTATAAAGACTTATAGAGTAGAAAAAATTGTACTTATTGAGCAAAAAATAATAATTTGAAATAATTACATATATATAAAATCAAGATACCTCAAAGTAAGCATATGTTTTATTTATAAAAATAGATAATGTGCCACATTTATTTGGTATAAGGAGTCATCAGTCAGACAGTGAATCACTCTATTTTATATACTGTCTCAATCTTTAGTCTTGTTTTTTTTTTTTAAATGGGTAGGTTAGAAAAAGACTCTGAAAGTTACACATGTGTTTCAAAGTAACCTTTTGTAGGCTTGTTTATGTTAATTTTTCCTAAGAAACTTCTAAAATAGAATTGATTTATAGTGCAAACAAAAAGTTAATGTGAACTGTCCTTTTAGCTCACAGGTTCCAAAATACATGTTTGCTGAATAAGAGGAATCCTTTGGTATCTGTTCCACATAGAGTTAAGATAATTTAAAATGATCGATAAGCCAGTTCTAATTGTAAAATACAATTATTTTGGGAAATATATGTAACTTTGAGTCTGTTCATTAGCTTTTATTATCTTATTCTTTATAAATTATTTTTTTAAATCTCAATTTGTTTTTGCTGAATAGATAGATTTTAGAATTTCTGCTCTAAAAGCAATGTATACTATTCAAAATCTGGTACACTACCTGGCACATAGAAGTCACTGCAGCAGGAGATGTAAGGAGCTGTCATCTATGGAATACTAGCTATGTTACAGTTACTGTGCAACCCAGTGAAGTGTAGGCATCGTTATGGTTTCCATTTTACAGTTACGATGACTGAGGCTCAAAGAGGCTCATAATTTGCCCAAGCTGACATGGCTAGTAAATGGCAGAGTCAGGATTTGAGCCTTGTCTGTGTAAATCAGATTAGAGTTCTCATCAGACTGTTCTTCCAAAGTAGTAGATTTAGATGGCTGTCAAGGACCAAGAGTAGTCTGAAATTATGGTCATGGTTCCATAACTGTGGGAATTATTGGAAAATATTAGTGATATGAGCTAAAGCTGCCAAGGTGTTGAAAGACTGGGTGACACCTTGAGTAGGGTTAGTAGAGTTTGTAAGTTAGGCAAAAGGAATACTATTTTTCTGATTTTGATTTTAGAGGTGGATCAGGTTTAGAGAATAAAAATATCTAGGGCAGAGTTCACAAACCTGGATACACATTTACAACCCAGTTGGGGAGAGGGAAGGTGGTTTCAAAGATGCAGATTTTTAAATCATTATGTTAGAATAAATACTGATCCTTTAATTTATCCAGGGTGGTGCCTGGGTATCAGTTTTTCTTTAAGTACCTCAGGGAATGATACCCACTGGTCCAGGGAACAACTTGTTAAACAGGGTAGAGGGAAAATGTAGCTTTAAGTTCAAGAAACTAGAATGTTTAGTCAGCCATGGATGTAGAACTCTTCCCAAAGTGATTTCTGTGGCAGGTATTTGACTGTCTGGGGATTGGTGTTACATTGTGCTAGAACTCAACTTTTAGATAGGTATAATAAAGAACTGTGTTATGGCAGAACTAGCACTGAAGTAGTTTTTAAATGTCTAATTGATCAGGTTCTGGTAGGGGGAATTCCTGTCTTGGGTCAGTGGCAACTCCAATGTGACCAAAGAAGGGTCTTCTTAACTTTTGTAGGATCCTAAAGCACATGTTAGCTTTAGGACATGTTCCTGTTGATCTACCTTTTTATACTGACACATGCTTCAGTAGTCTGCCAGGCTAAATTAAGATTCAAAGTTTAGCCATATATGAAATTAAGTAGATATACTTCAGATATCGAAAGATGAAAGTACAGAGAAATTAGCAGACATTTTAAGACTTTTTTTTAAAGTATAATTTATAGAGAAAAATGGACATGCCTTAAGTGTTCAAGAGCATACTCATGTACCCAGTGCCCAGATCAAGAGACAGAACCTTCCTACTATCCCAGACCCCAGTGACTGTGAGTCCCCTTCCAGTCACTGCCATCAAGGATGGCCAGTAATCCTGACCAATGTTTTGCCTGTTTATAAACTGTATTGACATGAAATTATATGGTGTGTAGTTTGTGTCTGGCTTCTTTCACTCATTCGTACATTGGTATGATGCATCCATGTTGTTGTGTATAATTATAGATCATTCTCGTTGTTTCGTAGTATTGGCATTATATGAACATATTGCAATCTATTCACTTACTCTATTGCGATGGGTGTTTTAGTGGCTTCTGGTTTGGGGTTATTATGAAGATTGCTGCTATAAACATTCTAAGACCTTTTGCTGAACATGTGTTTGTATTTCTGTTGGGTATATCCGTAGGAGTGAATCACTGGGTCAGAGTTTATGAATGTATATAGCTTTAGTAGATCCTAAAATAGCAAACATTTTAAAATAAGAAATTATCTGTATTTATATAAATTTATTCTTACAAATGTGAGAAATAAAGCTCATTTTTAATGTGAGGCATGACTTTAACCTCATGAATGATTTGTTAATAAAACATTTGACATGGGTTGGTAAACTTTTTTGTAACGGGCTAAGTAGTAGGCTTTGAGGGACATGTGGTCTCTGTTGCAGCTGCTCAACTCTGCCCTTGTAGTGTGAAAGCAGCCAGAGATAGTATGTGTAAACGAGCATGGCTGTGTTCTACTAAAACTTCACCCATGGACACCAAAATTTGAATTTCATGTGTCACAAAATACTACTTTTCTTTTGCTTTGTTTTCAACCATTCAGAAATGTAAAAACCATTCTTAGCATGTAGGTCACACAGACCAGGTGGTGGGCCAGATTGGGTCTCTGGGCTACTGTTTGCTTACCCCTACACTTGAACCTACGCATCCAAATGATTTTTTTATCCTTTTAAGTCACCTTGAGAGACTGACTGATTTCAAGAATGCTGCCATTGCTAAAAACGTCTTTGAATTCTTTGGAACTTCTTTTTTTTTTTTTTTTATTTCGGCATATTATGGGGGTACAGATTTTAAGGTTTCAATAAATGCCCATTTCCCCCTCTCCCCCCAAAAGTCTGAGTCTCCATCATGACCATCCCCCAGATGCTGCACATCTCACTCATTATGTATGTATATACCCGTCCCCCTCCCCCCTCCCACCTGCCCAATACCCTATTACTGTAGTACCTATGTGTCCACTTAGGTGCTACTCAGTTAATACCAGTTTGCTGGAGAATATATCTGGTGCTTGTTTTTCCATTCTTGGGATACTTCACTTAGTAGTATGGGTTCCAGCTCTAACCAGGAAAATATAAGATGTGCTATATCACCATTGTTTCTTAGAGCTGAATAGTACTCCATGGTATACATATACCACATTTTATTAATCCATTCTTGGATTGATGGGCACTTGGGCTGTTTCCACAGCCTTGCAATTATGAATTGTGCTGCTATAAACATTCGAGTGCAGGTGTCTTTTTTGTAGAGTGTCATTGGATCATTTGGGTAGATGCCCAGCAATGGGATTGCTGGATCAAATGGTAGATTCACTTGTATCGCTTTAAGGTATCTCCATATTGCTTTCCACAGAGGTTGAACTAGTTTGCAGTCCCACCAGCAGTGTAGGAGTGTTCCTCTCTCTCCACAACCACGCCAGCATTTATTGTTTGGAGATTTTTTGATAAAGGCCATTCTCACTGGGGTTAAGTGATATCTCATTGTGGTTTTGATTTGCATTTCCCTGATGATTAGGGATGTTGAGCATTTTTTCATATGTTTGTTGGCCATTCTTCTGTCTTCTTTAGAAAAGTTTCTGTTCAAGTCCTTTGCCCACTTTTTAATGGGGTTATTTGATTTTTTCTTCCTGATTTTCGTGAGTTCTAAGTATATTCTAGTTATCAGTCCCTTATAAGATGCATAGGATGCAAAAATTTTCTCCCATTCTGTAGGTTGTCTGTTTACTTTCATGACTATTTCTTTGGCTGTGCAGAAGCTTTGTAGTTTGATCATGTCCCATTTATTTATTTTTGTTGCTGCTGTGATTGCCTTTGGGGACTTCTTCATAAACTCTTTGCCCAGGCTGATGTCTAGGAGAGTGTTTCCAACTTTTTCCTCTAGAGTTCTAATAGTTTCATTCCTTAGGTTTAAGTCTGTTATCCAGCGTGAGTTGGTTTTTGTGAGAGGTGAAAGGTGTGGGTCCTGTTTTAGCCTTCTGCAGGTGGCTATCCAGTTTTCCCAGCACCATTTATTGAAAAGGGATTCTTTTCCCCAGCGTATGTTTTTGTCTGCTTTGTCAAAGATTAGATGGCTATATGAGGATGGTTTTATATCAGGATTCTCACATCTGTTCCACTGGTCAATATTCCTATTTTTGTGCCAATACCATATTGATTTAATTACTACCGCTTTGTAGTATAGTTTGATATCTGGCATATTAATGCCTCCCATTTTGTTTTTGTTGCCTAGAATTGCTCTTGATATTCGGGGTCTTCTTTGGTTCCATACGAAGCGTAAAATTATTTTTTCTATATCTGTGGAGTATGCTGATGGGATTTTAATAGGTATTGCATTGAATCTGTAGATCAGTTTGGGTAGTATAGACATTTTGATGATATTGAGTCTGCTGATCCACGAGCATGGTATGGATTTCCATCTGTTTACATCCTCTGCTATTTCCTTCCTCAGTGTTTCATAGTTCTCCCTGTAGAGGTCTTTTACGTCCTTGGTTAAGTATAGTCCTAGGTACTTTAATTTCTTTGTTGCTATTGTGAAGGGAATTGAGTCTTTGGTTTGGTTCTCAATTAGATTGTTGTTGGCGTATATGAATGCCTCTGATTTCTGTGTATTGATTTTGTATCCTGAGACTTTACTAAATTCATTGATCAGTTCCAGGAGTTTCTTGGTTGAATCTTTGGGGTTTTCTAGATACAATATCATATCATCAGCAAACAGTGAAAGTTTGATCTCTTCTGCCCCTATTTGGATACCTTTGATTCCATTTTCGTGTCTGATTGCTGTAGCCAAGACTTCCAGCACTATGTTGAACAGAAGTGGAGATAGTGGGCAGCCTTGTCTGGTTCCAGTTCTAAGTGGGAATGATTTCAATTTTTCCCCATTCAGTAAGATGTTGGCTATGGGTCTGTCATATATGGCTTGTATCATTTTTAGGTATGTCCCTTCTATGCCTATTTTCTTAAGTGTTTGTATCATGAAAGGGTGTTGAATTTTGTCAAAAGCTTTTTCTGCATCTATTGAAAGAATCATGTGGTCTTTGTTTTTGCTTCTGTTTATGTGGTGAATTGCATTTATAGATTTACGTATGTTGAACCATCCCTGCATCCCTGGGATGAAGCCCACCTGGTCGTGGTGGATTATTTTTTTGATAAGCATCTGTATTCGGTTAGCTAAGATTTTGTTGAAAATTTTTGCATCTATATTCATTAGGGATATTGGTCTGTAGTTTTCTTTTTTTTGTTGCATCCTTTCCTGATTTTGGTATCAGAGTAATATTCCCTTCATAAAAGGTATCGGGGAGGTTTCCGTTCTTCTCGATGTTGTGGAATAGTTTCTGCAAGATAGGTACTAGTTCTTCTTTGTAAGTGTGGTAAAATTCAGGTGTGAAGCCATCTGGACCGGGACTTTTCTTTTTAGGGAGAGTTTTAATTGCTGTTTCTATTTCAGCTGTTGAGATTGGTCTGTTCAGGGAATCTATTTCTTCCTGGTTGAGCCTAGGGAGGCTGTGTGTTTCTAGAAATTTGTCCATTTCCTCCACATTTTCCAGTTTGTGTGCATAAAGATTTTTGTAGTATTAATAAATTGTATCTTGTATCTCTTTGGGATCAGTTGTGATATCTCCTTTTTTGTTCTTGATGGAGCTTATTAGAGATTTCTCTTTTCTGCTTTTCGTTAGCTTAGCCAATGGTGTGTCAATTTTGTTTATTTTTTCAAAGAACCAACTTTTTGTTTTATTAATCTCCTGAATAGCTTCCCTGTTTTCAATTTCGTTTAGTTCTGATTTGATCTTGTTGATTTCACTTCTTCTGCTGGGTTTGGGCTTGGTCTGTTCTTCTTTTTCCAGCTCTTTGAGTCGTTTCATTAGATTGTCTATTTGTGATCTTCTTGTCTTTTGGTTATAGGCATTTATGGAGATAAACTTTCCTCTCAGAACTGCTTTAGCTGTGTCCCAGAGGAGTTGATAACTTCTCTCTCCATTGTCGTTTTCTTCATAGAATTTTTTTATTTCCGTCTTGATTTCTTCATTTACGAAGTAATCATTTAGTAAGGGGTTGTTTAATTTCCACATTTTTGTGTAGAAATGTGAGTTTCTGTTAGGGTTGATTTCTAGTTTTATTCCACTGTGATCTGAGAAGGTACATGGTATGATTTCTATTTTTTTAAATTTCTTGAGATTTTCTTTGTGTCCTAGGATATGGTCAATCTTAGAGAATGTCCCGTGAGCTGATGAGAAGAACGTATATTCAGTGGATTTTGGGTAGAATGTTCCGTAAATGTCAGTCAGACCCAATTGTTCTAGAGTTTTGTTTAAGTCCATTATTTCTTTATTAATTTTCTGTTTGGAGGATCTGTCTCGTGCTGTCAGTGGGGTGTTGAAATCTCCGGGGATTATGGAGTTGCTATTAATCCATTTGCTTAGCTCCAGTAAGGTTTGCTTTATGAATCTGGATGCACCTAAGTTGGGTGCATATATATTTAAAATTGTTATCTCTTCTTGTTGAACTGTGCCCTTCACCATTATATAATGACCCTCTTTGCCTTTCACTACTTTTGTTGGTTTAAAAACTAAATCATCTGAAATTAGAACTGCCACACCAGCCTTCTTTTGGCTTCTAGTTGCTTGGAATATTGATCTCCACCCTTTTATTTTTAGTCTATATGCATCCTTGCAGGTTAGATGTGTTTCCTGAAGACAGCATATACTTGGCCTGTATTTTCTTATCCATTCAGCCAGCCTATGTCTTTTGAGTGGAGGGTTTAAGCCATTCACATTTATTGAGAGAACTGATAGGTAAGGTAGATTACTGATCATTCTGTTGGGCTGGATGTTGTTGCTATGATTTCTGTCTTGAGCCATTGTAATATCTGGCCTTTAATATCTTTGGGTTTTGGTTGTTTTTATATTCGTGGGTTATTATTATGATGTTCCGTGCATAATGCTGTTTTAAGTACTTCTTGTAGGGCTGGTCTTGTCTTGGTGAATTCTCTGAGCCTTTGCTTGTCTGAGAATGTTTTTATTTCTCCTTCATATACGAAGCTTAGTTTTGCAGGGAATAATATTCTAGGCTGGGCATTGTTTTGTTTCAAAAGAGTGAAAATGGGGCCCCAGTCTCTCCTTGCTTGTAAAGTCTCATTAGAGAAGTCTGATGTTATTCAAATTGGCTTTCCCTTGTATGTTACTTGCTTCTTTTGTCTTACAGCTCTTAGAAGGGCCTCTTTAGTTGATACTTTGGTCAGTCTGATGACTGCATGTCTTGACGTCTTCCTGTTTGCGTTGAATCTCCCAGGGGTCCTCTGAGCTTCTTGAACTTGTATATCGAGATTTTGAGCAAGGCCTGGGAAATTTTCCTCTATTATATCTTCAAATAGCTTGTCCAACCCTTGAGTGTTGTCTTCTTCCCCTTCTGGTACCCCTATGACCCTCACAGTAGGTTTCTTCACATAATCCCACAGCTCTTGTAGGCTTTGCTCCTTTCTCTTGTTTCTCTGCTCTATTTCTGTGACTGATTTATTTAATTGGAGGGTGTTATCTTCAAGCTCTGAGATTCTTTCTTCTGTTTGATCTACCCTGTTCTTGAGACTTTCCACTGTATTTTGTAGTTCCTTGAATTGATTCTTCATTTCCAGGAGTTTGGTTACACTTTTCTTCATTGTGTCTATTTCTTTTCCCATATCCTGGAGGCTTTTTGTGGTTTCTTTGTGTTGGTCATTGAGTTGTTGTTGCAGCTGGGTGAGTGTTCTTATGATCCACATACGAAATTCCTCTTCTGTCATATTGGTTGCCTGATTTTGGTCGGTGTCCATTTCTAGGGGGCTGGTGCTCCTCTTTGGGGGTGTGTTTTCCATTTGGTTCTTCATATTTCCTGAGTTCTTTCACTGATTTCTTCCCATGTCGATCAGTTGTTGTTTCTTTCTTTAGGTTATTGTTTGGGTATTCACACACCTTGTTTAGTTTCTGAGGCGTTAGGTGGTTTCTGTGGGTGAAATTGGACCACTCCCTGTATATTGAGTCAGTGGGTGCCGTGGAAAGGCTGTGCAAGATGCCGTCCCTGTCAGTAGGTGGCGTTTGCTTGGAGGAACAGGCTATACTGTCGATTTTGTGTCCTGTTATCTGCTCTTGTTCTGGGCGGAGCTGGGTTGGGTAAGCCTGCCCTCAGGCCATTAGCAAGGGTCAAAGTTCTGTTCTCTGCTTCTAGGGAAAGGTATCAGGGCGGGGCTGGAATGGTCCGGCTCAGCCAGAAAGTCTGCGTGTGGGGGTGGGGCTGTCTGAGACCGGCAGTCTGGAGCAGGCCTGGCTTCTTTCCACCCTCCCCAACTCCGCAGCTACTCCTGGGCCTCTGCCAGCAGGCCAGACCACAAGCCACCAGGCCTCCCCGGACTGTGATGCTGTCGGGGAGGTTCCCTGCACAGGAACGCCACCTGGGTTGGGCGCACGGCCTCCTCCTGGGAGGAGGGTTGCCCTCTAGGACGCCGATCCGCCCCTGGAGGCACACACACCTCAGTAAGCTGTTCACGTATAACCCTTCTGTGCCCCGGGCAATGCTAGCCCTCAGTGCAGGGGATCTGGTCTGCAGGTCCAACCTCTGGGTCCCAGAGTTCAAACTGTATTCCCACCAGGGAGAGGATTTCCGGTCCTAATTCACCCACAGGGAGCCCAAGCTGGGTCTATGTCTCTCAGCCTCTGAGTCGGCACCGTTCTCCTGGGAACACTGTGCCAGCAGCACCTGGGAGGACGGGTGGGTAGGGAGCTCACAGTCTGAGTTCTCCTGAGTCAGCTGTAGGGTCCCAAAAGAGAAGGTCCCGTTCCCTGGAGGTGCCTCTGGCTGGTGGCTGTATTGTCTCTCTGGGCAGCCGTGGGTAGGGTCGGCGGAGGGGAGGAGGAGGCAATATGGCTCCTGCCACGCGGCCCGGGTCTGTGCACACGGAGGTGCCCGGAGGAAGTTGGGAACCTGGTGCCACGTCTGCTACAGGCTCACTGCTGGCTGGCGGCGGCAGTCTCTGGGCTGATGTCCGCAGGTCTCTCCACCCTCTGGGGAGCCCACCAGCAGTCCCAAATGCAGGGGAGGGGAAACAGCAAATCCACCTACCCTTGCCGCTGGTCTCCGGGCTGCTCCGGTGGTCTCAGCCTCCAGTTCTCCTCCGCAGCCTCCTCCCGTGGAGTCTCCCGGGGTCTCAGGTACCCCTCCTTCCGGCCCTCGTCCGCTGTATGCTCGTCTTCTTGCTTCTTTCCTCTAATTTTCTCTTTGGAACTTCTTTCAGAGCCAATTTACATGTCTCAAAAAGAAAACTAATCTTCTCATTTTTTAGTTACTCCTCACTTTTGACCAAAATATGTTTTTTCAATTTGATATACACCTCATTTTCCTGAAACCACTCTGAGTAACTTTTGGCTATTTCCAAAAGTAAATTGACTTCAAAGAATGAAGATATATGATCATTTACCAGGACATTTAATAATGTGCCACGTTCCGAAGAAAATTCCAAAAGTGCTCTGAGTAATGGCAGCATCCATGGAATAAGGGTGTAGTTTCCCAAGGTGACTGACTGACTGGAAAGAGGCAGCAATCATTTGGATGTATAAATGCTGGTAGGTTTTTTTTTTTCTTTAAATCCTGTTACATCATTCTTACTGTTTTTATCCTAACATGGATGGCCTCTGGGAAAAAGTAGCTAACTGAGAAGATCCAATAATCTGAATGTAATCTGAATATAATCTTTTATATTCAATTCTATAAAGGCTATTAGTATTTATATCTTATTAGTTATGTTTTTCTTAGGTCAGTATTAATATAACTAAATCTCCCATTGGACAGCATGAAGATGTAGCAGTGGCACATACATGACTTTTGGAAAAATAAACCTGAGAGTAAAAGTTGCCCCCGAAATGCCTATGTATAAATGATCAGAATTTGTCATTCTAATAATAGTATTAAGTCTGATTTATCTCGAGTACTCATTCTGTTTCCCTAACATTTTATTTGACTCTATTAGTGATTACTTCATTGTATTCAGGTATTCGGTTTATATCCATATATTTGTTGTTGAAACCCTGCCACATTGGATGTTCAAAAAATGTTTGTTGAACTAAAGCAATTATCTTGAAATTTTGTTTCTCTTTCCTTCTTTTGCCCTTGAATCCTTGCTGGGTAAGTAATGATGGCCATAGTTACTATAATTATTTAATACTTCAAGAAAAATAGTTGCTTTGGTAGCTTTTGACACTTAATTACAATGCCTTTGGGGATTTATTTTTGTATAACTTGATTATCTATGTTATATCTAGTGTCTGTTACCACTAATTACTGAGATTTATGGTACTATTCTCTTTCCTTTAAAGAACTGCAATTACCCAACTGTAAAAAAACAAAAAAAAGGTACAGACTTACATAAATGTTTCACTTATGTTTTTCTCCTACTGTAGTCCACCAATTGATGACTTTGATGTATTTAAAGAATCAAAAGACCAAAATTTCTTCGAGTCACAGGAATCTATCATTACTTTATGTACTTACCTACAACAGTTGGTGAAAACTATTGAAGATTTAGATGAAAGTCAGCTGAAGAATGAATTTTTTAAACTTCTGCAGGTAAGTGTGATAATTAATCTCCCAACTGTACTTGGTAATTTAAACAGAAAATAAACTGGTACACAGTTAACAACAAAGCACGTATATATGGTTCAGTTATAATTGATAATTTTTTATCTAACAATAGTATTAAGAGATGAAAACCCATTTAATTTCTAAAAGTGAGTTTTGAAATCTCTGCTACTCCAACTGGAAATGATTTTAGTGGCACAGGAGTTTTCTGACTTCATAGATTCTTTTGAGAATACTTTGTCATGCTTTTGAGAATACTTCATGATGATTTGGTTTGTCCAGGCTGACTTGGTCTTCAGCATTGGGTCTGTTGCTTATTTGTGGTTGGACCTGAGGCATGTTATATAATTTCTCTGGGCTTCAGTTTCCTCGTCTGTTAAATGAGGATGATAAGATATAACTTATAATTCGAGAACTTAAAGTTCTCACTTTAATTCTAGTGAGAATTAAACTAGATTTATGCTGGTGAAGTGCTGAACACAGAGCCTGTTGTTTTTAGCAGGTGATAATACTTGGTGGTCAGTTGACCTAATAATAATATATTTCTTCATTTATCTTGTATTACATTTAGTTTTTAATTTATGCAAACATCCTAAAATTTCCAACATGTTAGAATCAGAACTGTCTGAAAACTTGTAGTATACAGTAGTATCCCCAGCCATCACGTTTTCCAGAAATTTGCTGACAGGTTTGCAGGGCATGACAAAGCCCTGATGAGACTTCAAGGGCAAACAGAGTCAGCTGAGAGATCACAAGTAAAGGCATATTTTGAATTTGGAAGAAAATTGTTAGGACATTGTTAACTAATAAACCTAGTCTTTTTGTTTTTTTGTCTTTTCCCCCCCTCTCAATTGTCCTTTATGCATAGCTTGGAATTGAAAATAAAAAGAAAAATAACGAGTGTGCCAGATCTGGGCTCCTAGTTAGCCCATTCTTTCAGGGAAAAGTCTTTGAATGTGTTCTTTGTCCCATATAAGTATAATCAGTTGTGAAGAAGAATGAGCACCCATCTATTGTCTGTCATCTAATTTGGCCAACAACTTCCCACTGCCACTCTGCTCCCAAGTATAGGGAACCATATTGAGCAACAGGTTAACATCCTAAGTCAAGAGAAGCTAGTTTGCAGAGGATGTTGACCCATTTTCAAAAGTCCTAGCATTGTCCGACTGTTCATGCAAACATTTCTGGGCATACTTTGTTAAACACTGTTCCAGGTGCTGAGCGCATGGTGGTGGGGAATAAAAAGTCTGATCTTCACTGTCGTAGAACCTGTAATCTTGAGGGAATATAGACAAATAATTGTACAAATAACTATGTAATTGTAAACTGGAAGATGGAGCGAGAGAATGTGCAGGAGGCCAACACAGAACCTGATTTCAGTTGGTGACGGCCACCACATACACCATTGTATGTGTTTCTTTAGCAAACTATAGAAAAGTGTGACCTTAGACACTGTAGTTATTATTTAAGCCTTATTTTTTTAAATCCATTCATCTGTTTTTAAAATAATATTCTTTGTTGGAACGTGCATTTTCTTACTTTAAAGCACAAATGAGAATAGAGTCTATTTTGGCTAATATTTTTTGGGAACTTTTGTATGTCAGATATTTGATACACTGTTTACATGCATTATGTCAATTATTTAATAATTCTCACAATAACTCTGTGAGGTAAGTATTACCGTCTTGTTTTCCAGTCAGAGAACCTGAACCTTAGAGATCTTAAGTAATTTGCCAGTGGTCATTAATTGAAGATGCTGGGATTTGAACCCAGGTCTGTCTGACTTAAGAGCCTGCAGTCCTAAACATGTAATTTTATAGCTTAAAAAAATAGTACTACATACCATTTTCTACAAACTAAAATTGTTATTTCAATTTAAAGCCAAATAATAGATAATTGATTGTGGTGGGTCTTTAGTTAACATTGCCTTGTCTAAAGAATTGGGTCTTTTTGTTTTTGGAGATAACTCCTGAGTAGCTAGGACTACAGGCACAGATCACCACACTTGGCTAGTTTTTTAAAAAAATTTTGTAGAGATGGGTGTATGTTGTCCTGGCTGATTTTAAACTTTGGCCTCAAGCAGTCCTCCTGCCTTGGCCTCCCAAAGTGCTGAGATTACAGGTATGAGCCACCGTGCCTAACCTAGAGTTGGGTCTTTAAACATCACCTTGTCCAACTTTTTAAATTTAAAAATGAGAGAACTAATCCCAAAGAGGTTATGTCCTATGATTATACAGTTAGTAAAAGAAACTGGGCAATTTCAGGGGCTTGGGAGGAAAAAAGGAACTTTTATTTTTCTCTTCAATCTGGATAATAAAGTAAACTCTGAGCCGCTCTTTGCAGCATCTGATGATGTTCTAATATCTGTAAGATGCAAAAACTTTTACTCTGAATAAATAAGGATGCTAAAATCACTAAAACCAGTTCTTTTAAGTTCATTATGTACCAATATTAAAAATTTCACTGTTTTACCTTATTAATTACAGCATCATATAAACAGTCTTTGCATTATCAATGTATAGATTTTATATTAAGAGTTTATAGAAATTTATGACTATTTTTAGCACCACCCTCCTCCACACACACATATATTATAGTAGAGTTTTTGTTGGTTATTCAGAAGAAGGGTGAATGTTTTGTACTTTTTCTTTTTCAGATTTCTCTGTGGGGAAATAAGTGTGATCTGTCTCTATCAGGCGGAGAATCTAGTTCTCAGAAGAGCAATGTAATAAATTCTTTGGAAGACCTAAAACCTTTCATTTTACTGAATGACATGGAACATCTTTGGTCATTGCTTAGCAATTGTAAGAAAAAAGAAAAAACATCTATTAGAGTGGATATTGTTCTGGATAACTCTGGGTTTGAACTTGTTACAGACTTTATATTTGCCAACTTCTTGTTGTCCTCTAAACTGGCTACTGAGATCCATTTTTATGGAAAAACTATTCCGTGGTTTGTTTCTGATACTACTATGCATGATTTTAATTGGTTAATTGAACAGGTAAAATGTAGTAATCATAAGTGGACATCCAAGTGTGGGGCTGACTGGGAGAACTATGTTAAAATGGGTAGATGGGTTTACCATGATCATATATTTTGGACTCTGCCTCATGAATACTGTGCAATGTCTCAGGTCGCCCCTGACTTATATGCTGAACTACAGAAGGCAGATTTAATTTTATTCAAAGGCGATTTGAATTATAGGAAGTTGACAGGTGACAGAAAATGGGAGTTTTCCATTCCATTTCATGAGGCTCTGAACGGCTTCCATCCCGCACCTCTCTGCAGCATAAGAACATTAAAAGCTGAGATTCAGGTTGGTCTGCAGCCTGGGCAAGGAGAACAACTCACAGCCTCTGAGCCCAACTGGCTGACCACTGGGAAATATGGAATATTTCAGTATGATGGTCCACTTTGACTCAGATTAGGAGCAATCAGTTGTGTGGAAAGGTCTACCAAGCATCTTTTCAGCCCTAGAAAAGCAGTGTGCCAGATTCAGTCACTTGACTGCTCTGCATTAGCTGGGAACCCTAGCTTCTCCATGCTCATTTACATGTACTCATTTTGTCCCACTGCATTGTTTTGGGGTTAGACGGCTTTAAGCTATTATAGTTATATATATTTATGTTTATGTTGGCATTTCAGTAACTTGTTTCAAGTTAAATGCATAATTTCAAGTGGTTTTAATGAACTTTTAATTGGATAGAAAGCAAAATATAAGTAAGTTCTTCTTTTAAAGTTACTTAATCCTATCTTTTTCTTAAATAACATATACTGCATGGTATTTAATATTCTAGAAAGCATGGAATTTAACTTGATTTTGGGCTCTTGAAACAATGGCTTTGTGAAAATACACATTTTAATGACTCTTTGTAAAGAGGCATTTCTTACAACTGTGATGTTTGAACACATTAAAGCAAAACTTACCTCATAAGTTAATTTTAACTTTTGTTCTTGAATTTTACTTCATTTCAATAGCTTGTTTTATTTGCATGTATTTGTATCTTGATTGGCCTATGGAATGGATATTAGGAAACACAAAATTGAATAGAGTGAAACAAATAGTATTTGAAGAAATGTAATACCTTTTACATTCTATTTATGATATCTTTAATAAACTGAAATTATTTTACCCCTTAAGTGCTTTAAATGAACAGATTTTTAGTTTGCAGTTTAAAAAAAATGTTTTAGTAGAAAAGATTTTTATGCATTGAACTTGGACTACTATCGACACTTTATTTTTTATATTGTTACACATTTTATTGGCCTTTATCACAGATATTAAGGGCTAAAAATTTCAGATCACTTTGTTTTGAAATGGAAATTGGAAATGAACCTGGAAATGTTTTCTTGCACTTGAATAATAAAATGAATTATACCAAAAATCTCATTGGTTTTATTTTCCAACCGGGAAAAGTCAAGAAAGGAACATTAAAAATGAAATTTACATAGCAAAGAAACTCATAATGTGTATTACAGATGTTGCTAAAAGCAGTAATTAAATAATGCCACTTACAAATGGGTCTATGCTCTTGCTAAGTGCTTAAAACTTTTTTATATTAATAAAATATTTACATAAAACTGCACATTTTGAATTGACTGTGTTTCCCTATCTACATGTGTTCCTTTTTAAAACTTTGTTACTAAAATGCTTCCATTTTAGAATTCTTTATAGACACTTCACATAATTTAGAACACAGTTGTATATTTGGGTTGTCTTCATAGCCACAGTGTGAGCTATTGTGTGGTAAATTATTTCTCCAAAGCACTTGGGTTTTTTTCCCCTTACTTTTATCATGTAGTTTATTGTTATTAAGAACATGACATTATGGTGTATTCAGAAGTAGTTCAAAACCCCTCCCTACCCCTGCAAGAAAGAGCAAGGGCAAGCTAGTGCAAGAAAGAGAGTATAATAAAGAGATCATTTACAAACTTTAGTCAGGATTTAGGAAGCCTAACAAGAAATACTGCAGAACAGACTCCCAGAGCTTAGGGGAGGGAATGGTTACTCGAACTTGGGGGGGAGGGTGGTTATATGGAAAGAGCTGCTTGAGAAGAACTGCGGGCTTTGATAGAACACAGTCAATCATCCACTACTGGACAGAATTGGTGGTATGAATACCCTGACTTCCCTCTCCTTCTGCCCTCTGTTCTCTGGCCAGAGCCTCCCATTGGCTCAAACAACTGGAAGCCTGAACACAAGAAAAGTCAGTGCTTCCCCAATCGAGTCACTGAAAAGAGGGAGAAAAACATTTTGCAGTGATACTGCAAAGGCTTAAAATGTTTGTCCTATCAGGACAGGCAGTAAGGTTGGATTTGGCCTATGGGCCACAGTTTGCCTACTCCAGCTAGGACAAGGTTTAGGATGTGGGTACATTTTCCATTTGGATAAATTTAAATTATTTAGTAAGTGATTATGTAGGTAGTATTCAGATACAGCGCAAAAATCATAGAAGGCGATAAAAGAATGACTAACATTTGGAAAACATTATACAGGGAAACACCGTGGAACAGTGGAATTACTGGCAGTCTTGAGCGAGCCCTGAGGTTTATGGTCATGATTTTAAATGAAACTAGTCAACTCAAATGTACGATTTTTCTCCTATATATTTCAATTGTTTAAGAAAATGGAACTTAGTTACCCTCAACCAAGGTCAGGGTTATGCCAGGCGAGTAAGATAGAAAGAGGAACGAGGTAATCGATTGTATTTACCAGGGAGCCATTATAATGATGGAACATGAAATTTAAGCTAGATAGTAAAGAAAATGAAGATAGGAGGAAAATGAAGGAATATGGGAGTTTGAAAAGAGAAAAGGATAGGACCGATGAATGAGAGGTCTTGATGAGGTCAGAACATTGTTGCAGTGGAACTATTCTAGTGAATTGAAAGGACAGTAGGTGGTGGTCAGAGTGGGGATGCTTGAAACCAGAGATAGTGTAGTTCCTGGTCTAGGCTGTAACCATGGGAACAGGTGGCTCAGTTAAAATACAGAGAAAAAAATCATTGATCCTGAGGCAGGTAATCAACTGTATGGTCAAGATGTTGGATGGGTCACTCAGTCAGATGTTGATGTCACCGAGGATGATGACAGAGGAAGGCAACCAGGAAAAAGTCTTCCATAGATGTAGTTGGCAAATTTTTTCTCAGGAAAATCCAGCCCTTCTCCTTGGTGGCTGAAAATAATAGGTTTTCCAATGAAGATGGTGTAAAGTATTTCTTCACCTTAACCAAGATGGAAATCAGTAGATTAATCTTTAATTGAAATTGAATTATAAATGAGATTGATTCTTTTCATATGTATGAAAAAAACCCAAAAAACCACAAAACCCAAAAGCACCTATAAAGTGTAAGAGAGATCTTGTCCTTTATAAAAGATATTGGGCCAGGCGTGGTGGCTCCCGCCTGTAATCCTAGCACTCTGGGAGGCCAAGGTGGGCAGATTGTTCCAGGTCAGGAGTTTGAAACTAGCCTGAGCAAGACTCCGTCTCTACTAAAAATAGAAAGAAATTAATCGACCAACTAAAAATATATATACAAAAAATTAGCCGGGCATGGTGGCGCATGCCTGTAGTCCCAGCAACTCGGGAGGCTGAGGCAGAAGGATCGCTTGAGCCCAGGAGTTTGAGGTTGCTGTGAGCTAGGCTGATGCCACGACACTCTAGCCTGGGCAACAGAGCCAGACTCTGTCTCAAAAATAAAAAATAAAACATATTGAATGTCCTTGGATTTATCCCTGAACTTGGAGGCCTTCAAACAGTGTAAGTAGATAGACTCTGGAACAAGACTGTCTGAGTTCAAATCCTGGCTTTGTTTATTTTCTAACTTCTTGATCTTAGGGCAGTTTCCTTAACCTCCTTGGTCCTATCTCCTCATCTGTAGTACAGAAGTAGTAACAGTACTTAATCCACAAGGCTGTCATAAGGATTAAATTATTTAATGCATGTGAAGTGCAGAGTCTGCAGAACTGAGGACAAAGTACAAAATAAGTGTTAGCTATTGGCATTAGTATTCTAAAACGCAGAGTAGAGAATTCCCCTGTAAGACACCAACAAAAAGGACTAGAAAAGCAGTGTTAACTCTTATTCTAAATTATACTTAGCAAGATCATAGACTTAAATTAAAAAAAAAAACGAATAAATAAGAATAAATTTTTAAAGCATTTTTCTTTACTTTTAGAAAATAAGAATTCTAGAAAGAGGTTGGATGCAATAAAGAGGTGCCTCACCTTCAAGAACTTAGAAATCAATGAGCCTCATATGGTTAAACCAAAGTGGAGATATACAAAACACCTTAAAAAGACACACTCTCTCTCCAGCCAAAAGAGGACTTTGAGTTAATTGAACATATTAGTTAATATATAAAGAAATTTTGCAATGATCACAAGAGAGTTTATTCTGCAATGGAAGCTGAGGTTGGGGCTGCAGAGTGCTGAGTAGGTAATGGACTTCAAATGCCAATGCCTTGTCCATTTGAGAGCTTTATTTCTCATCTAAATCAATAAAGGGCAAGATTTCACCCTCAAAGCCTGCAAGCCTGTGGCCACAAAGCCCTCCCCTGAAAACCTGTCTTCCCTCAGGACCCTTGCCCATTCACACGATGTGGCCAGGAGTGGTCAAGAGAGGAGGCCATGAAGGTCACAGTTGTGACCCCTAAGAAAGGCCAGTCAGGGTTACCCTAAGGCCCTAGTGAGAAAATGATTTTGCTCTCAAAGTAGGAGTTCTTGGAAGACCAATGTTAAAAATGCCTCAAAAAAAATGACAATTTGCCAAACGTTCCGTTAAAATCAACTTTCAAAAGCAAATGTGGTTCCTAAATTAAGCAAAAATGT
Organism: Microcebus murinus; assembly: GCF_040939455.1. Taxonomy (NCBI): domain Eukaryota; kingdom Metazoa; phylum Chordata; class Mammalia; order Primates; family Cheirogaleidae; genus Microcebus; species Microcebus murinus. The sequence goes on along the minus strand of NC_134108.1, from coordinate 14,245,977 downwards.
CATCTTCTTCTGGATCTTTAAAATGCTCTTATTATTTTGGAAAATCTTACGGCTTTGAGTGTTGGTGGGGAGGAGTGTGGGATTTTCCTGACCCCATTTTAGACATGCGTTAGATTTCTTTTAAAATCATGCCAGTTTTCTTTCAAAATCAACAAATAATCTTGCTTTTAAAAGTTGAGTAAAGACTGTTTCTCATATGTACTTACTCCCTGGTTTCTCTGTGTTGATTCTAACTTCCTGCTGAGGTTTCACAAAATAATTCAAAAATATTTCAATAATTTTTCTGATTCAAACCAGGGTAGATTTTATTACCAATTGACGTTTAACCAGCCTTATACGTATGTATAAAGTGATTCTCATCTGCCCCTCTCCGAAGCATCATCATAATAAATTAGTCTAATTTTTGGAAAGAAGTTTTATCTTCTGCTGATTTACAGATTTAACCTCAATTAAAATACCCTATTTATAAACTTGCAATACTGGTCATAAATTTACTTGGTCTATAAAACTTCCTCTTATAAAAGAGAGAAGCAAGCAAGATACAGGAAGATGAACAATTGGCTAATCATTTTTAAAGAAATAAACGCTTCAGCTTCCCAGGGACAGATGTCTCTTGAGATAGTTTCTAAAAGTTTTATTACTAGATACAAAACACTGATTTGAGTGTCAACTGCCTTTATTTTAGTTGATAAATCAGTCTGCTCAATACAGAGCACTGATTAGAATGTACAATGAGTTAAAAAGAGAGTAAAGGGCATTTAACTCTATCCTCAAGAACGTTTAGATTAAAGATGAATGATGAGATTTGTAACAGAGAAAAAACAAAAACACCTCAAAAAAATTAGTCACAGAGCAATATTGCCAAGATGCTAAGTTATAACTGGAGTTATAAAAGTACCTGATGATAGTTTGGAAAAGACTTCTCTGGGGAGGTAAATCTTATGAGAACTCTGAAAATAAAACGAGAAAAAGAATTTTTCTAACTCCTAGCACTTTGTGCTTGGGGGTGGCCATTTTGAAACACGTGTGTAAGAAAAGCTCTCTGAAGCAGTTCTTATACATTTCAGTATTTACACATCGTCACAGAAACACAAACATAAATGCAGCCTGACTTGCCCCAAGGCAAAAACATAAATCTCAGGCCCGTTTATGTTTTCCAATTTTTATATCTCAGTCATATGTGTAGCAGAGACTGATTTGCTCACACTAAACCCAGTTAGGTGTGACCTTGAATTCTGACCTTTGGGATGTGGCAAAACTGAAGCATGTCACTTCCAGGTTTGGCTCATAAAAATGTCCTGTGTGACTCTGTGTGCTCTCTCTTACCCTGTGTTCTGGCTAGATCTTGATTCCAAGATGTCCTCTGAAGCCACATACTGAAGGTCCCTGAATGCTTCATAGAGCCAGTAACCCCCCTACTTCCCACACCCCTCTCCCAGCCAGTTGTACTTTCATCAGAGTATATTTTATTCTGTTAAACCACTGAGCTTGGGATGTTTATCTGTTACGGCAGCTAGCATAGCTTTAACTATATAATGTATCATTTTTTAAAAAAACAAAACAAAAAGACATATATGTGATACTGCTGAATTGTGTTGGCGAATGTTAGAAATCTACAAAAGACTTATTATGAGTCATTTTCATTTTTAAAGGTGAAAAATAAAACATTTGAATAGTGAGTATAACTAAAACTGTAGGTGTAGATACAGTTAGAAGAATGCATGAGTGATAAATTCGAGGGGAAATTTCTTTTTCATTTTCTTTTCTTTTTTCTTAGAGAGAGGTTGTCACTCTGTCATTCAGGCTAGAGTGCAGTGAGTGGTGTCATCACAACGTACTGCAACCTCAAACTCCCCGGCTCTAGCGATCCTCCTGCCCTCAGCCTCAGCAGTAGCTGAGGGTATAGGTGCCAACGCTTGACTAATTTTTTCTTTCTTTTTTCCTTTATCTATAGGGCCTAAGTAAAGGCCTCAAACTCCTGGCCTCATGCCATCCTTCTGCCTTAGTCTCCTGAGTCGCTGGGATTGAAGGCTTGAATTGCCACACCCAGCAGAAAATTCTTTTTCATATTGGATTGGGTCAGACCTGGAATATATAGCTGTTTCTAGCGGGGGACCGGAATAGCTCCTGACTGTGGAGAGACAGGGACTCTTTATTCACAGAACAAGAAGTTTTTGAGTGTACAGTTTTTGAGTGCCTTTTCTTCCTTGTGTAACACTCCAGTACATTTTACAGGAAAGCAAATATGTAAGACGTACCATCTAGGGTCTAGGCTCTGCTCTGACTGAAGTGGGAGTTCGGAGTGTGGCTCTAGTCCCCAACTGTTCCCGGCACTCCTGGAAACACCTAAGCAAAATCCCAGGGGCTCTTAGCATCACAGTTTGAAAGCCACAATTTATGTTAATTCAATCACAAAATATTAAGTGAAGTCACATCAAACATCCTTAGTTTCCCTTATAACTTACAATGGCCCCATCACCTATCAGTGTATTTGTAGTTTTGGAAAGTATTTAAATTTTCTGCCTGTCTAAGCTCTTAGGTAATAGATTCTACTTTCCTTTAAAATATATTTTTTTATATCAATCTTTCTTTCCCTTCTCTCTCCCATCAGCCTAAGTCAGGCCCATGTTACATGATACTTTGCCTCAGTTTCTCCCCACCCTCCCAATCCAACCTCTTGGATTCTGTTCTCCAGTGGCAGCACGAGTGGACTTCACCAAACACGAAGCCTGTCCTCCTCAGAAACTCTCCATGGTGCCCTGTCACCTACAACTGCAGTTTTCCAGCCTTTCTCCTTTTCAAGCCAATGTATCTTTGTGGAGACCTTTTTGGGGATCCGGGATCAATTTGGAGATTCCCCTGTTGACCTCGTTAACAAAGGGGAGCACTAGAGTCACACTAACATGCCTCTCCATGATTCCCACTGTACATGTCACCCTAAGCCCCTCAAGTACCTCCACAGAATCTCCAAGTGTCCCCAAAACCACTAATTGAAAACCAGTGGCCAATAGGACAAAGTCAAAGTTTTTAGAGTTATCTTTCTGAACTCTGGGAGATCTTACTATTTGTCCTTAAATAGTAATTTATGGGGCCATAGAAAGAGCAGAGGGCTTGGAAGTCATTAGGTTCAAGTCCCAACCCAGCCACTTACTAGCTGTGTGGACCCTATTGAACCTCTGTTGTCTCGTAGATCAAGTGAGTGTAACAATACCTCTGTCAGTGCTCTCGTGATATCCCATGGTATGTGTCTTTGCAAACTGTGTGCTAGAGCACTCTGCTTATGGGAGGCAAGATAGACGGTGGCAAAAACTAAAGGTTGGGACCTGTTGACTTTGCTCAAATACAGGTTCTGCCATTGGCTAGTTTCTTCTTCTCTCAGAGTCTGTTATCTCATGTGTAAAATGGAGTGAATGTAGCATCGCATCCAGACGTGAAAACCTTTAGCAGAAGAAGAGGGATATCTCTTTCCATAAACGTTTTTTTAAGAGCAAGAAAACCTTTTCCAGAAGCCGTCAGCAACCCTGCCTCACCTTGGCCAGAGCTTCATGCCACCTCTGAAGCAATCCTTGGAAAGAGGGGTGGTCCCAACATGGGAAGGATGCCCAAATGAGATGGCGGCTGTGCCAGTGGGATAGAAGGAAAGATGACTTTTGTATAGTCATTCAATTCCTACCCTTGGAGTCCTATTGCTAAGCCAGGCTCCTCGATATTATAGAATATTCCTCCATTCCAAGAAGAATTACTACTGTATGTAGTGTCAACAATCTACAACACGAAATATTTTCATTGGATTCATTGAAAATAAGTTCTATCCTCTAGTCCTTCCTTACTAATACATTTAATTTTATCTCCGGGATTTATCTGTAGCGTGCAAAAGCATGTTGTCATGGATAATAGGTACCCCCAACCTGCTCACCATGGAGCTGGAAGTCATCATCTTATGGATGGAAACCAAGATGGAACTTAGCCAATATTTCAATGAGTTAAACAGGTCAGCAAAGAGAAAAAGTAGAGTTTTCCATAAAGAAAATAAATGGCATAAACAAAGTAGGAAGGAGATAGAATTCTCTACAAAGATAAAGTGACAACTTTTGGGCGATAAAAATAACTAGGATTGCCCTATCTTGGTGCATGTCAGAAAACACAATTAGATGCTAAAATGATAGACAGAGCTCAAAGTGAATTTACTGTTTACATATAAGGACATTATGTAGCTAAATGAAAGAACACGTAGCTAGATTTTGTAACCTAGTTCTAGATTTTGTAACCTAGTTCATTCGTTCTTTCTCCTCCTCCTCCTCCTCCTCCTCCGCCTCCTCCTCCTCCTTCTTCTTCTTCTTTTTAAAAACAGGGTCTCACTCTGTCCCAAGCTGGAGTTCAGTGACCTCATCACAGCGCACTGCAACCTCAAACTCCTGGCCCTAAGAGATCCTCCTAGCTAAGCCTCCCAGAGTAGCTAGGACTACAGGTGCTTGCCACCACACTCAGCTTAACCTGGCTTTAAGTGACATAGTGATAGAGCTGAGACTACAATCCTTGCCCAAGTTATAATCTTTGAGCTCATCTCAGTGGAAAGGTGGCTGTGGGTCTCCTCCAAGACCACAATTATTAGGGTTTCAGTGGTTCAAATCATATGTCATTTAAGAACTGATGAGAAAGGAAACAAAAACATAGAATTAAAGCATACTGTTTCAGATTAATGTCAAATTGTACTTCATTTAATTTTAAACAATTTATCATTAATGCTATAAAAAATAAGGCAGGATCCTCATTAGTATAGTGGTGAAGAAAAAATAATTTTAAAAAAGAAAATGATCAGGCAGGAATTAAATTAATTTATATGAACAGAATTTTGGATTTCACTGAGAACAAAACACAACTGTATCATCCCTTTGGTTGGAAGAATGAGCCAGTACATCCTTGTCAAATCACTTCCATCTGTTCACAAATACAGTTTCCCTTCAAAATAGCTACCCACTGGCTTCCAACTGCTTGGTGGCCTGAAACATGAGAAGCATCCTTTTCATTACGGATTTGCTGATGATGTTCCTCCCTCTACACTAAAGCTCCTAGAAAACTTCTTTCTCAGTGTGGTGTTCAGCCTTTGTAAAAATCCTTGAATTCCTATGTGCCCAAAGATACCAAATGTAAGGATACAGAAAACCAACCCAAACTCTAACCCCCAACTTTAGATCTTTATCGTAAAACATAAAAGTAGGTTGAGGTGGCTCATGCCTGTAATCCCAGTGCCTTGGGAGGCTGAGATGAGAGGATGGCTTGAGGCCAGTAGTTTGAAGGCAGCCTGGACAACACAGTGAGACCCCATCTCTACAAAAAGTTTTTAAAATTAGCCAGGTGTGGTGGCACACACCTGTAGTCTTAGATACTTGGGAGGCTGAGGCAGAAGGATGGTTTGAGCCCAGGAGTTTGAGGCTGCTATGATCATATGATCACACCACTGCACTGTAGCTTGGGCGACAGAGTAAGACCCTGTCCAAAAAAAAAAAACAAAAAAAAACTAAACATAAAAATAGTACTTAGCTATAGTTTTCTTCTTTTACTGAGGCTTCAACATATCAATAAGTCATAATATGGCTTATTCACAAAATCATAGCTCAAATGTCCATTGATATTAATAGTATATTCATTTTTAAAATTTATTTATTCATTTTAACATATCCATGTAACAAAATACTTACTCTACATGGCTACAAACTATGCTAAAAAGTGTCGTAACTTCAAATAAAAAGCCATAACTTGAGTTTTGGAGGCCAGCAGAATGGAGTTTAAATGCTGGTTCTGTTGACTGGCTGAGTGGCCTCGTCGTGCCAGTTAACTTGAAATCTGAGATCTGGTGTCTTTAAATGCATAATGGAACAAAAATATTTTCCTTGAGTATTTTTATGAGGATATCATGCCACATTACAAGTAAGGCATTTAATACAGTGCCTGGAACACAGTGCTTCATAAATGGTATCTATATTGATTATAATGCATCTGTACACACATGATTTTCACAGATTGCCAATAACTACCATAAAACTTGAAAAAACACATGAAAGAAATTTTTGGAAATTTTGCCTCTTGGCTTTTGTTTTAAACAGTTCTTTCAGATTTCTCACTTTTAGGACCATTAAGATATTTTTATATAGTAGTTCTAAATATGAGAAACATTCCAAACACATTTTCAGCTTTTTAGATTTTAAAAATCCTCCTAATAATAAGGTTAAGGATGACTCAATCCATGTACACGTGTGAAGTCTTTCATTTCTTTTAAAGATCTTTTGAAGGCACTGCGCTGGACAAGAAAGGATTGGTATTAAGTGAAATTTGAGATGGGAAGAAAAAATACACTATAATGTGTCTCCTCTTTGCCTCAAAAAAAAAAACTGGTCATAACTTTCACCAACTTTGTGAAAATGGAAGAAAGAGAATTGAGGGAAAAGGAGCAAAATAAGAGCAGATGTTCTTAACTGCTCTTGTGTCATTGATTCCTCCAAATAAAGTGTTTAAATGCCTTAAGTAAACAATGCAAAGGGGAAAATTACATCAAAATAGTTGTCAAAACATTAAATAGATACATTTGTAATAAAGTAATATGTGTGATTCTTTAGTAACACATTAAGATCTAACAATGGATATAACCATTATAATTTTGATGTAATGATGAAATAATATTTAAAAACATCTGAAAAAAACTTATGTAATATGAAAACGTCTGTGATTTGTACAGGTGACAAAGGCACAGTTATTGCTAATACTCCTGAGGTTTGTGGCCCATATTCAAACTTGAAGGAAATACCAAATTTTAACTATAGCGTGAGGAAAATAAAGATGTAATTTCTCCCCACCCAAGTTTACAGACCACCTGGATTCTGCCCACTAAACCCCTTGGACACCTACTTTAAGAATTCCTATAACATTTATCGGGTGTCGGGCAGGTGGGAGGGGGGAGTATATACAAACACAACGAGTAAGTTGTGCAACGTTTGGGGGATGGACACACTTGAAGCTCTTACTTGAGGGGGGGCATGGGCAATATACATAACTTTAACACTTGTATCCCCATAATATGCTAAAATTAAAAAAATAAAAAAAAAAGAATTTCTGCATGAGAGACAGACGCGCCCAATCTGTATCATCTTAAATGTAAGATAAAATTGGAATATTAGTTCCTTTAAATCTTTCCAATCATGGTTAAAATTAACGTGTTGTATTACAATTAACAAACCGAGGGGGGACATGTAGTATTTCTTCTTTCCTTTAGTTTCTTGTGTGCAATATTCAAGCACAGGTTAAGTGAATGGAAAACAATTATCTTAATTTTATTACTAAGTTTTTCTAGTGTGACTTTTCCACATTTATTAACAAAACTATTGTTTCCACTTTTCCTGGATTTTTAAATGTTTTCAAGTTCACCTATTTTATGATATACTTCTATGATAAACCACTGTAATATTTTATTGCAAGAATTACATATATATATATATATATATGAATTAACCCAACAAATGAATGGGGACACACATATAATCTTATCATCACTGACCTTACTGTGTTTTACTGTGGTAGACACAGAATCCTAGCTCCAGGGTAATGATTTTAAAGTTGAAACCACAAGAATGTGTGCAGTCAACAATGGAAATTATACTTTGCCCATTTTTCTTGCTGACATCTCTGTATTAAATAGTACAGAAGAAAAATCCAACCACTTTATTATGCTAACGGGTCTCTTCCTTATGCCTAAACTTGGTATTGAACTCAAGCAGGGCTGAAAGTCATTAGGATGCTATATAGTATGCATTAACAAAAAAAGTAGGAAGAGAACCTTCTCATGGTAAACACTCGATATTAATATTGAGAGTTTGGGGTTATAAATCTAATGCAAACACTATTGTAGATATACTAGAATAACTGGGTGGTTCCTAATAATTAGCAGTATCTGCAAACTTGAAAATCTTAATAGGTATTATTAGTGGTCTGAAGATGTTCACTTCAGCTTTTTTTAAATAATAGCAAAAATTTTGAACAATCTATGTAGCAAGAGAAAAGATGATCTAGTCATATGATGAAATAAATGTAGACATTAAAAATCACATTTTTGAAGAATTTTTAACAAATGGGAAATGAATCACAATATAATGTTGAAGGACTGAAGCTATATTCAAAGATGTGTACTTTTATTGAAAACCCCCAATTATATAAAATATATATTCCTTTATTTATTCGATAAGTACTAACTGATCTCCTATTATATGTCAAGGTTTCCAGCAGACCCATTTCATCTTTCAGACCTCAATTTACACAGCTTTAGCTCAGAGTTTTAAAGAATTATTCCAAATGGTAGAATTCATTGTCTATCAATCAGCCATTCACTGAGCACCTACTCTGTGTTCAACAGCGTGCAGGGCAAATACGCAGAAGATACAGGTGGTGGCTGTCTTCAAAAATGTGTGACTAATAGGAATTGACACATTAGAAATGTCTTCTGTATGAACTGATTTCCCTTTTATTTTCTAAAAAAATAACTCTGAGAATAGAGCGAAGTAATATTAAACAAACGGAAAGGGGCCCATGAGACACATCAAAGAAAAGCAAAAGGGAAAGAGAACAACTCGAACGGTGGTCTCTGATGTGATGGCTCAGAGCACATTACCCGATGCTCCATAGGCAACGGTACTTGCCTGTTTCTAAAAGAAGAGAGTCAGGTTTCATGGGATACTCAGGTGGCCACTAGGGGACGCCAGCATGCTAATGTCGTTCTGTGTGTTTCCAGCTTCCCTAGGGTAACCTGGGTTTGGGATTGAATGTAGTTCAAATTGACCAGAAATAACTTCTCCTTTTCCAGTAAAATTGTGAAAATGTGACTCAGGTCACACAGTTAATGGGAGTCTGGTGCTATGGTTTGAATGTGTACCCCTCTAAAATTTGGTCTTGAAACTTAATGGCCAGTGTGATGGTATTAGAAGGCAGGTGATTAAGTCACAAGGGCTCCTTCCTCATGAATGGGATTAAGGCCCTTGTAAAAGAGGTGTCGTGCAGAGTTTGGCTCACTTGCCACCACGCCAGGCAAGGACACAACATCCCTCCCCTCCGGAAGATGCGGCAACAAGACACAGTCTTGGAAGTTGAGGCTGGGCCCTCACCAGAAAACAAACCTGTTGGTGCCTTAAACTTGAACTCCCAGCCTCCAAAACTATGAGAAATAAATTTCTGTTGTTTTCAAACCACCCAGTGTCAGGTTTGTTATAGCGGCACAAACAGACTAAGACAACTGGGAATGAGAAATCAAATATGTGAGGAGTCCCAAGCCATTGTTGAGTCCCAGGTAATATTGAATATTACTATCCAAGAGAAAAAAAATCTATCCCTTCAGCAGGAACTAATTAGTAAACTGAAAAAAAAAATTACTGAAGCAAAATGACAACAAAACCAACGAACCAGTCAAAAGTCAGGAGTTGGAAACATACCTCAGAATTTTTTTTTTTTTTTTGAGACAGAGTCTCGCTTTGTTGCCCAGGCTAGAGTGAGTGCCGTGGCGTCAGCCTAGCTCACAGCAACCTCAAACTCCTGGGCTCCAGCGATCCTTCTGCCTCAGCCTCCCGAGTAGCTGGGACTACAGGCATGCGCCACCATGCCCAGCTAATTTTTTACATATATATATATCAGTTGGCCAATTAATTTCTTTCTATTTATAGTAGAGACGGGGGTCTCGCTCTTGCTCAGGCTGGTTTTGAACTCCTGACCTTGAGCAATCCGCCCGCCTCGGCCTCCCAAGAGCTAGGATTACAGGCGTGAGCCACCGCGCCAGGCCTTACCTCAGAATTTTTTTAAAAAATGTTAAAGCTGCCCGCGGGATTCTAGTGTGCAGCCAAGGTGGAGAAAAGCTCGTGTAAAGCCCTCATGAGATCAAAGTCCTTGTCGTTACAGCCAGGGCCTTTTTCTCTCCAGTGCCAGGGCAAGGTTTCTTCTTTTAAAAATTAATTTTTTATTGTGGCAAAATACACATAAAATCTACCATTAGAGACATTTAGCACATTCACAATGTTGTGCAAAAATCACCACTATTTAGTTCCAGAACATTTTCATTAACCCAAAGGGAAACCTCACACCTATTAAGCAGTCATTTCCCATTCTCCCTCCTCCTGGCCCCAACTGCGGATCCACTTTCTGTTTCTGTGGATTTGCCTTCTTCTGGGTATTTCATATAAATAGAGTCGTACGATGTGTGGTTTTTTTGTGGGTGGCTTCTTTCGCTGGATATGTTGAGATGTTTTCTAGGTTCATCCATGTTCCAGCATGGATCAGAACTTCATTCCATTTTATGACTAGAATCCCAGTTTTGTATTCCATTATGTGGATATGCCACAATTTGGTTATCCATTCACAGGGTTGCATTTTATTATAGTTCAAATATTTGACTCTTTTAAACTGCTCTGTAAAATAGTTGTTGACTGAAATAGAACACTGTTGTTTCTCCTGGAAAAAAAATTTATGGTATGAGCCTGCTTTTTTTTTTTGCCTTAGAAATGTGAAAAAAAGAGATGTCTATACATAGAGAAAAACTTAGAAATATATGTATCAAAATCTTAACAGAGGTATTTGGAGGTGGTGGTACTATGTTCTTATCATTGTTTTCCTGGGTTTTGTTCTCCTCTGGTTTATTCATTTTTTATAATTTCAAGGTATCACTTATTGCCTAACATAAGTTTCTGACATTACATTAGCACTTTATCTAGGTAATGACACGCATGTGTAGAGGCGTTCAAAGTCTTCTCCACTCCTAACCTAGTAAAAAAAGGAGAGAGTAGGGAGGAAGAGAGGGAAAAAGTAAGGTTTCATGGCAGGAGATGTTCTGGAATAAGGCTTAGTGGGGGTTTGGGCAGAGAGAGCTGTGTTAGAAAAATGGGTGGGAGAGGGAATTTTAATAAGTAGAATTCTGATTTTCAATCTACCATGGGGGTTTCTTAAAATGCAAGTAAAGGTTTGAACCATGTTGGCATTGCTTTTTGTGGCTCGTGTGTATTTCTTTTATAGAAACATAACCTTGAGATTGAACAATGTGGCTTCTGGTTTAATAACATATTTTATTTATTTAATTATTTATTTATTTAATAACATATCTGGTTCAAAAACATATTTTATCAAACACAAGAGATTGTCTCAAATTAGATAGAAAAGCTGCATCATGTCAAATCTTGTCCTTTTGCTGTTTAATAAAAACATCATCCTCTGCCTAATTATTTACCTGCCCTGCCCTTCATCCTCCACGTTTCCATCCTGATATTAGATCTAAGACTTGAGAAGTGTACTGCATAATTTTTTTTTTTTTTTTTGAGACAAAGTCTCACTCTGTCGCCCTAGGTAGTGTCCAGTGACAGCATCATAGCTTACTGCAACCTCAAACTCCTGGGCTCAAACGATCCTCCTGCCTCAGCCTCCCAAGTAACTGGGACTACAGGCAGGCACCATGATGACCTGCTAATTTTATTCTATTTTTATTAGAGATGGAGTCTTGCTCTTGCTTGGGCTGGTCTCGAACTCCTGAGCTCAAACTATCTTCCCACCTCAGCCTCCCAGAGTGCTAGGATTACAGGTATGAGCCATCAAGCCCGGCTGATAATATTTTTAAAAAGATATAGGGTCTCACTATATTGTCCAGGCTTGTCTCAAACTCCTGGCCTTAAGCAATCCTCACACCTCAGACTCCAGGGTAGCTGAGTAGCTGGGACTTCAGGTAGGAGCCACCAGGTGCCTGGTATAGTGCAGGAAGCCATCCAACATCCAGTTATTCCTTCCTTCTCTCTAGCAGAACCCTTCCTCCCTTGCCATAATGTAGCCATGTGATCAGGAGACCGCTGGAATCCATCTCTAACCATACGGGTGGATCCCAATTAGTCTAAGCCAATAGTGGCCACCCAACCTCACTTCCTGTCACTGGTCCAGGAGTAGGCACATAAGCTAAGCTGGCCTAAGCAGATTTATATTTCTGTTTGGAGGAGAGGTTTTTCTTCTGTCCAGGATGGATGTGAACAAGGAAGAATGTTGTCACCATCACATAGGACTTGGTGACACAGGCTTCTCTGGACAAGGAAGGAAGCCTGAAGACAGAGCCAGTACAAAGAAGAGGGCAGAGCTGGGAGCAGAGAAACGGAGTCAGAGCCCTGATTATTTCCTGCCTGGAGCCTGCTGCACTTCAAGACTCCCGTTATGTGCAATGAAGAATCTCCTTACTGTTTATGCCAATTCGAGTTTAGTTTCTTATTCCTTGGTGTTTAAAGGTTCTTGATTTTATGACAATAAAAATAATAGTGGCCAACATTTCTTGAGAATTACCTTGTGACAGGCATATTCTTTATATTTGTAATTGTGTTTAATGTTCTTGACAATCTTTCAAGGCAAATACACTATTGTCCTTATTTGTAAAATGTAAGTGATTTTGCTCAAGGTCATGTGTCTAGTAAGAGGCAGAACCAAATCTTTTTGTTTGTTTGCTTGTTTGAGACAAAGTCTCACTATGTTGCCCAGACTAGAATGCAGTGGCATCATCACAGCTCACTGCATTCTCCAACTCTGGGGCTTACATAATCCTCCTGCCTCAGCTTCCCAAGTAGCTGGGACTACAGGCATGCACCATCACACCTGGATAAGTTTTCTATTTTTGTAGAGATGGGGTCTGACCATGTTGCTCAGGCTGGTCTTAAACTCCGGGGCTCAAGTGATCCTCCCACCTTAGCCTCCTGAGTCACTGGGATTATAGGCATGAGGCACCCCATCTGGCAGAACCAAATCTTTCAGAGCTCAGAGCCTGTGCTCTTAACCACTGTGACGAGTCTACTGATAGATGAGGCAGAGGAAGAGAAAGAGGAAGAAGCTTATGAAGAGGCCACAGGAAGAGTAGGAGATGGTGATATTATTATTAATTTTATAATTATTAATATATAATCTTGTTCTCTCCACCTGGAATATCTCATCCCTGGGACACCCTTTGCCCCATGCCCACTTCTCTGCCTAGGAACTTCTATTCGTTCTTTAAGAACTTGACTCAGATGTCACCTCCTCTGAGGAGCCTTCCCACATCTCATCTCCCCAAACCTCCAACCCTCTGGAATCCCACAAAAATTTGCTCAGATTTCTATTATAGCCCAAGTTATATTATAAAGTATTCATTTTCATACCTCCTCCTTGTACTAAATTCAGAACTCCTCGAGGGCAAGGACTATGTCTGATTATGCCTTGTAGTTCCAGTGCTTAGCTCAGCTCATTGTAGGTGCTCAGGGAAAATGAGATTGAAGGGAATCAATCATCACACCTCAAGGACCCTCTGTCTTACCAGGTACCATGCTAAGAGATGTAAAGTTAAAAAGGTCAGGCCTTTGGCCCCTTAAAGTTCATAAACAAATTGAGGATGTGTTCCTATCTTTCAATTCTATGTTATAGAAACCCAACACAAACTAGCTTAAAAGGAAAAAAAGAATATGGGCAGGGGATAGAATTTATTTGTCCTAGGAAGGTTACTTCTATTAATAGTTTCAGGAAGAGCTGAAAATAAGATTCAAGGTTTTCCAACAATATTATCCTCTAGATTAGGTCTCTTTCTATAACCTGCTCTTGGGTGGCTTCATCCTCAGGAATTTTTTTCCCCATGTGAAAGCCCCTCACAGCTTCATGTTTACATCCAATTGTAGCAAAAATAGAGGTGTTTTTTTTTTTTTTTTAACTCCTAGCAAAAGTTCTAGGAGTAATTCTCAATGCTTTTAATTGAGCTACCTGCCCTTCATTGAACCCATTAAAGTAACTCTGAATAGGCCTATGTCACATGCCTACTTCTGGATTTGGAAGTGGGGTTGACCCCATCCAAATCTTATGGATTAAAAGTGAGGGAAGGTTGTTCACCAGAGGAAAATCAAGTTGCTGTTACTAAAAGGGGGAGAAGCTACTAGGCAAGCTAAAACCAACATGTGTCCTCCATAGAGGAGATGTCCTATACATCAGTAATTATACGGTAAGGCTAGGTGTGATGCCTATCTTAAGTGCTTACAGCCAAATATTAGGTAGGAGAAATGGATCACTTCAAGCACAGCTGTCCACAAACACCTTCGAGGAGGAAGCCTATTAACTAGGTCTTTTGGATACGTTGGATTATGGTAGATGAGGATAAGGAGGCCTTTCAGATACGTGGAAAGACGTGAACAACAACGGCAGGGAGGTGAGGATCCCTTGGAGGTTTTCCAAGTTTGCTGGGAACTTTTGGGAATTAAGTCTGGAACTTGGGTTGGGGGCTAGATCTATACATAATCTAATAAGTGCTAATCCTTTATGCAGATCTCTTCCATATATGATCTCAAAAAAGAGTAATTTTGGCAGGCACCAGGAGTAGGATTATTCTTCCCATGTTGCCAATGGGGCAAGTGAGGCCTAGTGCAAGACCTGCCTGCTGAGAGTTCACCCTCTTGTGTCCAGAGATGGAACGGCACAAGAAGCCCAATTTCTGCCTTCCAGCCACAATAAAAATAAACTCTGGGGTTGGAAATCACCAGGACAGCAGCTGTGGCTCAGCCCCAGGGCCAGGCTGAGGACACCTTTGGAGGAAGCTGTGGGAACAACCATATAGGCAGAAAGAAGGTATCTGACTTGCATAATGGCTAAGAGCAGAGACTCTGGATTCAGGCCTGGTTTTGATTCTCAGTTTCATGAGTTAAGGTGTTACCCTGGGCAGATAATATAACTCCTCCGAGCCATAGTTTCCTCTTCTATAAACAAGGTAAAGAACAATACCTTTCTTACAGGATAGCTCATGAGGTCTGAATGAGGTATTGCACATTAAGAACTCAGCACTCTCTTCCTCGTCCCATCTAGTCTCCTCTTCCTCATCTGGTCTCGTCTCCTCGGCCCGTCTAGTCTCTTCTTCCTTGTTTGGTCTGGTCTCCTCTTCCTGGTCTGGTCTCGTCTCCTCTTCTGGTTTTGTCTCCTATTCCTCGTCCAGTCTTGTCTCCTTTTTTGGTCTGGTTTCCTTTTCCACATCCGGTCTCCTTTCCTTGTCCGGTCTCGTCTCTTCTTCCTCATCTAATCTGGTCTCCTCTTCCTCATCCCCAAAATATTTTTTTGTAAGCATCAGTGCTTCATTTCTCTTCAAAGAATTTCATAATCTCCTAGATGATTTCAGGGATATTATGGACAATTTTTGATTCCTGCATCTTTTTGCTGACAACATTAATTTTATTTAAAATCATACCAAATTAATTTAGAACAGATACATTTAAAAGTTATATTTTGAAGTAATATTTGGCCTGCTTTTTAGGATCCATGATAAATTATACTGCAAATCTTTGACTCATTCTTTGCTTCATTTTTTCATTCTCAAAGAGTTTAGAATATTGACAGAAAATATTTTCTGTGAGGCAGAAAAAATAACGAGAATTCACAGATTTTTTTCATCGTTTTGTTATATGTGATAAACTTCCTCTTTTTTATTTTTAATTTTTTGAGACAGAGTCTAACTCTGTTGCCTGAGTTAGAGTGCAGTGGCATCATCATGTAATAGCTCACTACAGCTTCAATCTCCTGGGCTCAAGTGATTCTCCTGCCTCAGCCTATGGGACTAAAGGTTTGCACCACCATGCTTGGCTAATTTTAAATGTTTTTGTAGAGACTGAGTCTTGCTGTGTTGCTCAGGTTGGTCTGGAACTCCCAGCCTCAAGCGATCTTCCCTTCTTGGCTTCCCAAAGTGCTAGGATTATGGGCGTGAACTACTATGTTCAGCCTGTTATGTGATAAATTTCTAAACTTTGTACCTACAGAGTGTTTTGGAAAACCTAATTTACTTCAGGTAGATAATTTTTAACAAGAATATATAATTTAAAAATATTTACATTACATGGTCATGTACCCAAATTGGCAGAAGGTTTCCTTAGTTTATCACAGTTAATTATTGCATTATTAAATATTAGTTATTTCATAGCAATTGTTGTCATAATGAAAATACCTTTAGATTTAAATTGGGAACTCAAAGATACCATTCTGTACAATAAACAAACAGCAGATTATATGAACTGCAATGTGAATGTCAAATTTGACCAGCAACTAAGTCCAGTAGAATGCAGTAAGTTCTTGTTATTCATAGTAGTTATGTTCTATAAAGTTGCTATGAACGCTGAATTAGTGAATACTGAACCACTGCTCCTAGGGGAAGTACAGGGTTAGGTTTCTATGAGCCTCTGGTCACAAAATTTTCATCAACTCATTAATATATAACCATGTTTTATGGGTTTTTGTTTAAACATTTTTTGTTTTATTTTTGTTTTTGTTTTTTTAATATATATTTTAAAATATATGTTTTTGAAATATATATTTAATATTTTTTTTAGAATATTTATTTATTTATCAAATGTTTATTGAAGGTCTGTTGTGCCAAAAGTGCTAGGTTAGACTTTATAAAGGACATAAAGATAAATAATCCCAAGAAACTGTGTCCTTTAAGGGGTAATAATACATGTGCAAAAATAACTGTCACACTATTACACTTTGGCTTGAAAGAGGTATAAAGTGTTGTAATAATTAAAATAAGAATATAATTTTAATAATTGATGACACTTATTGAGA